>NC_138291.1:142252500-142960000 GCF_965601325.2 Salmo salar | reverse complement strand
AGCCAACGTCGCCGTGACATCGGCAACAAGTGTGATGGGGGATTTCTATTGAAGAAGCAGTTTTAGTCGATCTTCATACTGTCTTTGTCTCTAGCCTGTCCTCTTCTGCCCTCTGTTGGTGTACCACAGAACTGCAGGTTGTATGCCACTAAACACCTGCGGGTGCTGCTGCGCGCCAACGTGGAGTTCTTCAGTAATTGGGGCATCGAGCTCCTGGTCACCCAGCTCCACGACCGCAACAAGAGTATCTCCATGGAGGCGCTGGACATACTGGATGAGGCCTGCGAGGACAAGGTGAGGAATGAGTTTCTGTTGCGGTGTCTTGCTATGTCATCCCTGGTCACTGCTGTACTTTACCGTCTGTAATTTAGTTTAATCCAGTAGTTTTTGACTCCGGTAGTGTGTTAGCTGAGATGTGTTTTTTTGTTGTTCCTCAGGCAAACCTCCATGCTCTGATCCAGATGAAGCCAGCTCTCACACACCTGGGGGACAAGGGGGTCCTGCTGCTGCTACGGTAAGCTGCTGGGAGAAAACGCTGCTGCTATTTGTAGTCTGTATTAGGTCCTTTTGTCTCTAACCTCTGTCATTCTTATCTCCAGGTTCTTGTCCATTCCAAAGGGCTTCTCCTACCTCAATGAGAGGGGCTACGTCACCAAGCAGCTAGAGAAATGGCAGAAGGTACATTCATACTCCAGCAAACAATGTAATAAATGATGAGTTGCATCTTTTGGCTGTCGCATGAGAGCATCAAAACCTGGTCGAGTTTTTATGTCTTCGTATGTTTTGTAGGAGTATAACCTGAAATATGTGGACATGATCGAGGAGCAGCTGAACGAGGCTCTCACCACGTACCGTAAACCTGTCGACGGAGACAACTATGTACGTCGAAGCAACCAAAGGTTACAGAGGCCAAATGTTTATCTTCCTGTGCATCTGTATGGCCAGCTTGTCCATGACAAGACAGGCTGCCATCTACTGGAAGTCCAGGTAACTGCAGCTAGTTGAACCACCCACTATTACACTGGTCAAGTAGCAATTAGGCCTACAGGCATAATGCGTTTAATACTATTTTAGTTTCTTACTTTCTCTTTAGAATGTGGTTCCTGACCTGAGCTACACTGTTCGCTCCCCGATGCTGGACAAGTGGGAGGGCATTAAACAGCTTAAGGCAGCACTTTGGGCCTTGGTCAGTATAATTAAGAATGACTAACTACCACATCTATTTTCATCTGAGGAGTTCCACAATTATGTACCAATTATTGACATGATTCGCCCGTGAAATCGTTTTCCTAATAACATGAGAATTAATGTTTTTAAACGGTTTGCTTCCAGGGTAACATAGGTTCGTCAAACTGGGGGTTGAACCTCCTGCAAGAGGAAGGGGTGATCCCTGACATAGTGGTTCTGGCTCTGCACTGTGAGGTTCTCTCCGTCAGAGGGTAAGACGTATTCATATGTGAAACTCTCATATTGAAGGTGCTTCTAGTGAAGCAACATGCTTGTGCTGTCCCATAAGAATACTCTCTGTCCAGGACCTTTCTGTAATGTCTGACTCTGTGTAGGACCTGTCTGTACGTGTTGGGGCTGATCTCGAAGACGCGTCAGGGCTGTGACATGCTGAAGCAGCACGGCTGGGACGCTGTGAGACACAGCCGCCGGACGTTGTGGCCCGTTGTCCCTGATGACATGGAGCCCCACCCCAACCCCCCCAGCCTGCTGTCCTCTGTCCCCTCCAGCCTCAGCCTCGCCTCTGACTCCACCAGCTCCATGCACAACAGTGAGAGTGACTCCACACAGCCCAGTAAGTCTCTAGTCATCATTGTACAACTAGTTATAATTCATTTATCTCCAAATGTTTACCCCAAACTATCAAGTACATTTTATTTAAAATATATATTCTTATTATTTTAATAAATACTTTCTTAACCCTTTTTTTCTTAACTGCATTGTTGGTTAACTGCTTGTAAGCATTTCACGGTAAGGCCTACACCTGTTATATTCGGTGCATGTGACAAATACAATTTGATTTGATTAACCGTGAATGGTCACTTCCAGGTATGTACATCATGGACGATGAGAGGCTGGAGAACTGTGACCTGTCGGACGATCCTCCTATGTACATGAGACCCAAGTACAAAGACCGCAGCCCCTTCACCCTCCTGGCCTCCAGCCGCTTCCGCAACCGCCTCCTCCACTCCCTGTCGCTGTCTGGGAAGAAGCTCCGCAGCAACAGCGACCCCAAGGGCATTCCCAGGGGCCGCAGAGGAGGGGTGGAGGGGCAACAGGGGCGCAAACGCACCGTCACCGAGCCCAGCTACACCTTTGGATCTTCAGACGTCTTCCCAATCTATAATGACAGCCACCTGCCCAAAAGCCCCTCTGTCAACCTAGAAACTTCCTTTGTGGGCAGCAAGGCATCTGAGAACCGGGGCAGCACCCCCAGCATTGGGGAGGGGAGGTTGCCAGGCCGGTCAGTGGCGGTAGGAGGGTCAGGGGTGGGTGAGAACCAGAGAGAGCAGGCTAGCCGGGAGCGCCTAGTCGGGTATGGCGGGGGGGCTCAGTTTAAATCGCGCAGTCAGAGCTTCAACACGGACACGACCACCAGCGGCATCAGCTCTATGAGCTCCAGCCCCTCCAGGGAGACCCTGCCCTCCACCATCGACACGGACGGTGTCAGCCTCAACAGTGTGATCAGCGCCCAGACCATCCAGACCCTGACCTCCCTCACCCCCCAGCCCCACACCGCCCAGCCCCACACCGCCCACCTCTCCTCCCTGTCCAAATCCAGTTCTGCCTCCCTTGTGCCCCCTGGCTCCTCCCACACCCTTCCCCGCCGCGCCCAGTCCCTCAAGTCGCCCTCGTTGACCACCCTGAGCGGCCTAACGGACTGCAGCCTCATGTACTCCAACTCCCGGGACGCGCTGGGCTACGCCACGCTGAAGTACGCAAGTTGTCGTGACACGTACGCCAGTCAGCGTGACGCGCTGGGCTACGCTACGCTGAAGAGGCTGCAGCAGCAGAGGATCCACTCGTCCCTGTCCCACAGCGAGGCTCTGGCTTCCCCAGTCAAAGACATGCTCTTCACCGATACCATCAACATGAAGACTGGCAGCCTGGACTCCAGACTCACCCCAAGGAGGTAACAGACACGCACATACACATAAATCAGGGATGCAAACTTGTCACCTTATGGCGAATTTCCCCGTTTTGAATCCAAAATAAGTGACCTAAGTGATTCGTGTAGATCCGATGAGAAAAGTTTGGATGGGGGGAGGTTTGGATCAGTACTGGCTGTAAGAGAACGAGTGATGCGCGCTTGGAGCAATACTGGCTGCTGCATCCAAGGCTCAGCCAATCGTTTACATATCAACAGAATGCAGCGCAGCACGCGACTGAAGAAAGAAGAGACAACCAATTGACTAGTTACAGCATCAGCGCATGCTCTGGAAAGGCAGCTTGCCAGTTACAGCAGCGATAACGAAGAGGTAACGTTAGGTGAGGAGCCTGACCACGGAGAAGGTGCTGAAGCATTACTTCATGACCTGTAGCCGGAAAAACTACTGGCATTTCGAAAGTTTGAGGTGAGGGAGAAAGTGTGATGGAACAAGTATAAACGTTACCATTGTTAAGTATCTTGTTAGCTGGATCGAATTCTCATTAGCTAGCCAGAGAAATGTTGAGCAACATTAGCCAACTTATCTGTTCAAGTAATTGAGTTTATGGTGTGAAAATTAGCTTGCTAATAAAGTCAGACAGCGAACGTTATGAGAGAATTAGGTGAAAATGAGGCGTTGCTTGTTTAACAAGTGAATTCAGGAATTAAGTGGAGCTGGGCCTGTCTTAAGCTGGATGCCACTATGGAGGTGAAAGGAACACCACACACTTTCCCTCTTTCTCACTTTTGCTGACACATTGTAGAACAGATGTCCACAGGCAGAACGTGTACAATGTAATAATGTGCCGTGTAGCCCAAAGATGTTGTGTTGAACTTGACAGTTACAGGTGTGTGTAAGTGAGGGGGGAATTATACTTGTTTTTACTCAGTGAACGTTATTTTTGCACACATGTAGCCTTGTGCACTTGATTGATGTCTATAGTGGCCACGATAACAGAGCAAAAATAGAATGCCTGTTTGTTTCATTCTATTTCTTAAGATGTTTTTTTCCAATATAAGTGCAATATTTACAGTTGAAGGTTTCTAGGCCTCCTTGCTCACACACGCTTTTTCAGTTCTTCCCACAACTTTTCTATGGGATTGAGGTCAGGGCTTTGTGATGGCCACTCCAATACCTTGACTTTGTTGTCCTTAAGCCATTTTGCCACAACTTTGGAGGTATGCTTGGGGTCATTGTCCATTTGGAAGACCCATTTGCAACCAAGCTTTAACTTCCTGACTGATGTCTTGAGATGTTGCTTCAATATATCCACATCATTTTCCATCCTCATGATGCCATCTATTTTGTGAAGTGCACCAGTCCCTCCTGCAGACAAGCACCCCCACAACATGATGGTGCCACCCCCATGCTTCACGGTTGGGATGGTGTTCTTCGGCTTGCAAGCCTCCCCCTTTTTCCTCCAAACATAACGATGGTCATTATGGCCAAACAGTTATATTTTTGTTTCATCAGACCAGAGGACATTTCTCCAAAAAGTACGATCTTTGTCCCCATGTGCAGTTGCAAACTGTAGTCTGGCTTTTTTATGGCGGTTTTGGAGCAGTGGATTCTTCCTTGCTGAGCGGCCTTTCAGGTTATGTCGATGTAGGATTCGTTTTACTGTGGATATAGATACTTTTGTACCTGTTTCCTCCAGCATCTTCACAAGGTCCTTGGCTGTTGTTCTGGGATTGATTTGCACTTTTCGCACCAAAGTATGTTCATCTCTAGGAGACAGAACACGTCTCCTTCCTGAGCGGTATGACGGCTGCGTGGTCCCATGGTGTTTATACTTGCGTACTATTGTTTGTACAGATGAACGTGGTACCTTAAGGCGTTTGGAAATTGCTCCCAAGCATGAACCAGACTTGTGGAGGTCTACAATCTTGGTCTTGGCTGATTTGTTTTGATTTTCCCATAATGTCAAGCAAAGAGGCACTGAGTGTGAATACATGCAAAGTTTCACCCCCAATTGACTCAAATGATGTCAATTAGCCTCAGAAGCTTCTAAAGCCATGACATAATTTTCTGGAATTTTCCAAGCTGTTTAAAGGCACAGTCAACTTTGTGTATATACACTTCTGACCCAGTGGAATTGTGATACAGTGAAATAATCTGTCTGTAAACAATTGTTGGAAAAATTACTTGTGTCATGCACAAAGTAGATGTCCTAACCGACTTGCCAAAACTATAGTTTGTTAACAACAAATTTGTGGAGTGGTTGAAAATCGTGTTTTAATGACTCCAACCTAAGTGTATGTAAACTTCCGACTTCAACTGTATGTGTGTGGTCACAAGCGTTCTATTATAAAGGCTCTAACTGCAATATTAGTGTATTGTTTTTTTCATTTGCACTAAAGTCTAGGCAACAACATTGGATTGCTTTCTTTACATTTTTCACCTGTGAGTTAGGTTCATATTAACCACTTTTTATTTTACACACAGAGACTGATCATGTAGATCATATTCTTTGTTTTAATTAGTTAAAACCTGCATTTCTCCCTTGCAGGGATTTTTTTTTGCATGTTTCAGTGGGAGAAAAAAGTGTCACATTTTTGGGCCCTTCAGCAGTTTGCATCCCTGATAAATACACCTACACACATTCGAACATATGGCTCCACTCACTCAGTCCCCCTCAAATTGACCACACACACACACACTCCCTTAGGAACTATTTTCCTAGAATCTACCACGACTAATACTACTTCTCGGAATACTCCCGTCTCTCTCATGACAAGATCAACAGTTTGACCTCTGCTTTGGCTTGAATGAATGTTCCAATTACTTCTGGAATCTGCTGAAATGTACCAGGAGCTTTGTTGAAACCAAAATAATGAGTAATTCCATTTTTTTTGGTCCACTCCCTCAGTAGACATAACATCCCATCACCGGAATCATGTTCTTAAACAACTGTATCCGAATCATGTTAAACAACTGTATCTGATGACAGATCTTTGGTAAAGTGGTGTCTCTTCAGCCCTCAGCAGCCCTCCCCCAATGGGAGTAACATGCTGTGTGTGGCTGTTTCTGATGGTCCCTTTTTCAGTAGGTGCTCAGTTAAAAGGTTTGGCTGTTTGGGTCACGGTGGGCCAGCTGGGTCCAGTCGCAGGCCTGTCAGAGCCCTCCTTCCACGGTGCGTGGACAGACATCTTAACAGGCGTTAGCTCACCCCTCCCTCCCTCTCCTTTATTGGATGTTCCTTATTTGACACCATAGAGGAAGCGCTAAGCTGCAACACCCCGTCCCCCATGTCCACCCTTGGCATCAACTTTATTGTGCCCCTTCTATGGTAGCAAGATTCCAGTAACTTCCCCAAAATTCACAGGTTTTCCAGAAATCCTGTGAATTTTGGGGAAGTTACAGAAATGTTGTAACCCTAGGCCCTTCTGAGCCCTGCTGTGGTCATTTGAGTAGATGTGACTCCGCTGTTCCTACATCCTAAATGTTAATCTATATTATGGTGTGGGAAGTCTAGCCCTCCTTTTTTTCCTGACCCATGTCCCTGACTGAGGCAACCAACTGCTGATTGCATGTAGAAAGTCAAGTCAAACCTACCTCATGTTTGCGTTGTTCTTTAAGTACAGTCTTGTCTCTTTTACTCAGTCTTGATCTCGCTTTCTCCCCACCCCATCACACTACCTGTCCTGCCTCCTAACTCACTGTATCCCTCTCTCTCCATCTCTAGGTTCCTGAAGGCTCTGAGTTTTGCCTCTCTGGATAAGGAGGATCTGCTGAGCCCCATCAGCCAGACAACTCTACAGCGGTCCTCCTCAGTGAGATCCATGGTGTCCAGTGCCACCTATGGCAGCTCTGATGACTTCATCGGCCTGGCACTGCCTGTGGACATCAACAACATGTTCCAGGTAGTGACCATCGTTTGACCCCTCTCTCTGAACCCAGATGCACTGAACCCTCTGGCCCACTCCACTCCCCATCTCATCCCACTCTGCCCCCTCATCTGTCAATTTAACTTTTACTCTAGATATTTTACCAAAGAAATGGAGGTTGTTTATATATTTAAGGATAAAGCTGTGTGTGTTGCTAACTGTAGTATCATTTGTTTCCTAGATAAAAGAAACACCGTATTTCCAGAAGAGAACCAGCCCGCCCTCTGAGGACAGATCTGCCAAATTCTTCTCTGGAGACTCAGATGGTAAGAAATAGCCCAGGGTCAACACAATCTCTTTCCTTCAGTAAGGAGTTGTATAGCACTGAGCTTAGCACGGGGGGGCATCATGGCTCTGCTTGAGATAAGAGGCCCGCTCAGGACCAACAGGCTTGAATAAAAAGGGTAAATGTATGATCGTGTGGGTGTGTGTGTGCTCCTTCCCCCAGGTCCCAGCCCTCACTCCCGGCATGCTGTGCTCCGCTCCCAGCTGAGCATCACAGAGCTGATGGGGGTGAGCCGTGCAGAGCAGCAGCAGCTACTGGGCTCAGAGGAGACTGGTCTACAGGAACACAACGACGATAACTGCCTCTACTGCACTGGGCTGACTGTGCTTGGCTTCAGCGCATCCGACAGCCACCCAGGTCAGCTGCAGATACATTATATTTGTACTGAACAAAAATATCAACACAACATGTAAAGTGTTGGTTTCATGAGCTGAAATAAAAGATCCCAGAAATGTTCCATAGGCACAAAAAGCTTATTCCTCTCAAATCTTGTGCACAAATTTGTTTACATCCCTGTTAGTGAGAATTTCTTCTTTGCCAAGATCATCCATCTGACATGTGGCATATCAAGAAGCTGATTAAACAGCATGATCATTACACAGGTGCCCTTTATGCTGGGGACAATAAAAGGCTACTCTAAAATGTGCTGTTTTGCCACACAACACAATGCCGCAGATGCACTCGGCATGCTGACTGCAGCAATGTCCACCAGAGCTGTTGGCAGAGAATGAAATGTTAATTTCTCGACCGTATGTGACCTCCAACGTTGTTTTAGAGAATATGTCAGTAGATCCAACAGGGCGTTGTGTGGGCGAGCGGTTATTCCCAGTCTTGTGAAATCCATAGATGAGGGCTTATTGAAATAAATTACACTTATTTCCTCATATGAACTGTAACTCAGAGAAAAATTCTTGAAATTGTTGTATGTTGCGTTTATATTTTTGTTCAGTGTGTATATAGAACATTGTGCTGTTTATCAATTTGTGTTTTTGCTTCCTTGTAATCTTTTTACTTATTATATTAGCAGTCTGCAACCAATAAACAACTTAATTGAATTCTCCTTTCTCCCTCAGACTTGACGGAAGACCACCCTTTCTCGGAGTGGTGCAGTCCACCTGTGCAGAATCACTTGGAGGTCATGGCCCAAACCAAACTGTCAGGGGTGTCTGGGTGCAATGATGCTATGTCCCAGGACTCCCCAGGAAGCACCCGCAGCACTGAACTGGTTTTGGGTAAGTGTTTAAAAATATATATTTTCTCTCATACAATGCTTTTCTCACAAGCGAAGGGTTATTTAGTTTGTTGAAGAGGAATGGACTAACCATCCTGGCTATCTGTGGTCTCTCTCCCCCCTCAGGAGTGAAGTCCATCCCAGAGGATGCTCCGGCCGGCAGGGTTCTCCTCAGGAAGGAGGTCCTGCGTCTGGTGGTCAACCTCAGCTCCTCTGTGGGGACCAAAGGCCACGAGACTAACCTGCTAACGTAAGACACACACACATTCCTTTCACTACACACACACTCAAACCGAGGTTGATATCCCTGTGTCTGTTGTCTTGACAGGATCAAGGAGAAGTTCCCCTATGCATTCGATGACATTTGTCTCTACTCTGAGGTGTCCTACCTGCTGGCCCACTGCATGTTCCGTCTGTCGGCACGCCGCTTCATCCAGGAGCTCTTCCAGGACGTGCCATTTATCCCGGTAAACGCACACATTCATAACAATACATGTTGACTGGCTTCTATTGACCTCTGTCTCTTCTTCAGATGTACGAAGAGGCAGAGAGCATCCTCTCCATGCCGCCAAAGAACGGACCGACCGACCCTCCTGCTGAGCCTTGAGTCATCCTCTGTCTTCCCTCTCGCAGCCAGTCAAACCCTGAGTCACTCACAGACACACAGACACACACCCCCCCCCCCCCCCCCCCCCCCCCCAGTCAAAACCTGAGTCACCACTACTGATCTACCAGTCACACCCCCGCCCAGTCAAACAGTCACCACCACTGCTCTTCCAGTCACACACCACCCCCCACCCCCCTGAACTTCGTATCCCTTAACTTTCAGTCAAACCCCACCCCTGACTTGAGTCAACACTAACCACTGAACCACCCCCACATCCTCCCTTAATTCTCCATACCAGAGTGCACTGTATGTCCTCCTAGGATTTGGACACAAATGGAGAGAAGAGAAAATGGAGAGAAGAAATATGCTCTTCCTATTGACTTTAAGATCTGATGGATGGATAACCCAGGATGAACAAACATACATGTTTTATCTGACCAAATGATAACAGATGAGCATTTTTTTTTTTTTTTTTTTTTAAGCTCATATTTCGAAATTCATCACCAACTGAACTTGGATCACAATCACATCCAAAATGGCATAATACAAAAATGTAAAACGGTCCATCATTTCTGAGGGCTTCCTCAGTTTTTCTAAGTATATGACTGCAGCCCAACCACTTATATGAAATAACTTAGCGTGTTGTTTTTAGCTCAGCTTCTCCCAAAGTGGATCCACTGACTTTGACTAAAACACTGAAGAGGACGGGTTCCTCTGCATAACACTAAAACCTCTCCGCATCTGGAGAGAGGACCGTGACGTTGTGAATATCCATATGTCTATTCATTGTACCTGAACCAAGAACAGTGAAGGAGATTAGTGCTGAAAAGGCTTTTGGTATTGCTCTATTCAATGACTGCAGATAGAGGTAGGCTAGATGATCAGTCACTGGTCAGTCACAGCATTCATGCCAAGAACTGAACAACTACATGTAGGAGTGAAATCTACCAAATGATTGCCATTGAACATCGGTCTGTGTGTTTCAGCACAGAGGAGTTATTTACGGTCAGTTATTGAACTGATGTTTGAAACCAAGGCTGCATGCATTATTGTTTGTTACCCAGCTATTTAAACCCTAAAGTAAAAGCACAGGGTTAGGACATTAGATTTGGTGCTCGTCAAGGTGAAAGAAGACACGTAGGTGACTGTACGGTAGTGTTTATGTAGTCATGTTAGCACATGCTTGACTGCTCCTTTTTCTGCCGTGAAATTCCCCAGAACATGGTCCATGAAAACGGTCACTACTTGATGGCCAAGGAGAATTGCTGCTTCAGTATTGGGCAGAAGTCATTTGCCATTCCAGTCAGTTGCCATTCCTTGGGAGATGCTGTCTGCTTGTCCTCATTCCGGTAAAACTGGAGAACAATGAAACTGGAGCAAACATCTTTAAGTGGAGAGCAGGGCCTGCCGGAACATGTGCAATAAGAAAGAACACTGATTTCATTTGAAAACTCTGCCAATGACAGCCACATCTGTTATCCAGGAATCTATCTACCTTTGTGAATTGATGAGGGTTTAAAACATTTCAATATGGGATTGTACTGGTGTTTTTTGCTATGCAAGATGAGTAATGGGGTTTAATGTTGTACTATTTCAGCTTTTGTTAAAGTTTTGTTTAGGCAGCTGAAATGACATTGCCTTGTTTTTTGGAATGCTCTGACATGAGACATGACTTTTTTTACTTCTAATATAAATGAAAAGTAAATCATACTGGCCCTAATTATAGCTTAATTAATTGATAAATATGTTGTGAAAATGATAAGCAACCAATGTGAAGGCCACAATCTACCTATGCCTGTTGTAGAGAGAAGAGCCTGTCAAAAGCACCTGCTTGGTTTTAGAGTGCTGAGGTGGAGCTTGGGTGGTTTGGGTTAGCTGTTAGCTGTTGTGTTGTTTAGTAACTATTTTAAAGAAATGGTGGTTACCATTGTGTTCGTTTCCAACCTGCCTTGAACATTCACTTTGACTGACGATGCTACTTCTACTGCTGCACTGTTTGTACTGACTCATTCAACAACATGCACTTATAATTGACTCAATGGAAATGTTTAGTCCTACTGTTTATAATGGTCTTGGTTAGTTAAGTGATGAAGTGGTTAGAGAAATGGACTGGTGAAAAGAGGATTGGGGTGCAGTTCAATTGCACTGAGCAATCAATATTCCTCTGTATAAATGCACTGTGTTGAAAACATAAGTCCTCTGCAAGTGGAGAATTCTATAGTTGTAGTCCAATGTGCATGTTTGATCACTACTCTAAATTAAAAAGAAATGGGGACATTTTAATTTAGCAGATTCCTCTATTCCATCGTAGATCTTACTTTTGCATTCATTCTAAGCTCACCTTTTCAACTAAATGCAAATTCTAAATAGATAGAATGTTACATTTCATAGAAGGTTTTAACATTAAACAGATGTTTCAGATAGATATTGAATAAGGTCAATTATTTGGGAACATAGTTGTACAAGTTCTGTTATGGACCAAAAAGCCAAACTGACTTAACTAGTTGGAATTGTTCTCTAGCAATTGGAACAGGAAGTAATAAGTTCAATATTTAACTGCTGTGTGCATTGAGACATTTGAAAAAATGTGCCCCTTATTCTTAATGTGTTGTAAGTTGACTTTTTCTGAGCCTCTCTAAAGCACTGTATGGAGATCTGAAAACAAATCCTTTTATATACCTGTACCGTTTAGGAACAAAGAGACAAAGATACGTCTTTCCTTAAGAGAAAACATTTAACACTTAAGAAGCTGTATGACTTTTTTTGCCCAATTTGTGGTTTCTATGTTTTTGGCATTATATGGGCCATTAGAATAAATCTTAATAAAGGGATGCATATTGATAATAAAAACAGACATCAACTGCTCACTTATGTCACTATTTTTGTGTAGATGTGTCTTTATGATGGATTGTCCAAAAACAGTATTCAATCCAAAACCATAAACTAGTTTTCCATCCAATTGGTGAGATTTTCATGCAACTATTCAAAGATTCCATCATTAACAAGAAGCAATAAAACTGCCCTTCTTTAGACTAGTTGAGTATCTGGGGCATCAGCATTTGTGGGTTCAATTACAGGCTCAAAAGGGACAGAAACAAAGCCTTTCTTCTGAAACTCGTCAGTCTATTCTTGTTCTGAGAATAGAAGGCTAGAAATTTCCAAGAAACTAAAGATCTTGTACAATGCTGTGTACTTCTCCCTTCACAGAACAGCGCAAACTGGCTCTAACTTGAATAGAAAGAGGAGTGGGAGGCCCCGGTGCACAACTGTGCAAAGGGGACAATTACATTAGAGTATCTAGTTTAAGAAAGAGATGCCTCACAAGTCCTCAACTGGCAGCTTCATTAAATAGTACCCGCAAAACACCAGTCTCAACGTCAACAGTGAAGAGGCGACTCTGGGATGCTGTGCTGGGCTTCTAGGCAGAGTTCCTCTGTCCAGTGTCTATTCTTTTGCCCATCTTAATCCTTTCTTTTTATTGGCCAGAATAAGATATGGCTTTTTCTTTGCAACTGCCCAGAAGGCCAGCATCCCGAAGTTTACCATTAAAAAGTACCATAGTGATTGCGTGTCCATATAGCTGTACCATGGTATTTTCTGTACCATATATCTCCACTATTCCACCCACTAAAGCCCCTCCCAATCTCAAGTTGGGTTGTCATCCCAGTGACCGGCAGGCCAGTCCCCCCCCCCCCCCCCCCCCGGATCCCTAGCCCCCCCCCCGAGAGGCCAGGACCCATCCAGTTCCACCCACAGAACAGAAGCAGATCAACCTCTAAAAGCATTTCCAATGCTCTCACCCCAATTTGCTTTATGTATAGCTATTTATTTTTAAACTCTTAATTTCCATCATAATAATGTCAACAGTTCATGCAAAGGATTGTTTCCTATAACCAGGATTGCCATTGCATTTTTGTCAGGCAATTATTATTTGAGCAAACAATTGTGATTAATCCTATATTGTCCCTAGCATCCTTACCCCCTAGCAACAGATGTTGGATACACACTCAACCCCTTTCCACCACATTTTTTATTTAACTAGGCAAGTCTGTTAAGAACAAATTCTTATTTACAATGACAGCCTAGGAACAGTGGGTTAACTGCCTTGTTCAGGGGCAGAACTACATATTTTTACCTTGTCAGCTCAGGGATTCAATCTAGCAACCTTTCAGTTATTAGTCCAATGCTCTAACCACTAGGCTACCTGCCACCGCACTTTCAACCCTAAGCTCAGATGCTCAATGGTTGTTACATCCCAGAGCCCAACTCAAGAAAGGACTTGATTTAAGAATGCATATTGTCGGGGCAAAAATTGCAAATTTTGTTATGCACGATCTTTATGAGCCTTAAACCTGTAAATTCCCACTGTCTAAGAAGAAGCTGGTATTTTTCCACTCTGCCTGTCTTAAGCTGTGTGACCAAGTTGAACAAAGGGCCTCAGAGTGACCACATTGTCTCAGTTCATCCTGTTCTTCTCATATCTTTCAAGGGCACAGCTGTGTGGAGATATGTGAACAGAGAGGAGTAACTGAACTAACGTTATCACTTCTTTGTGCGCTATGACCTCACACAGTTGATACATCTGACCTCACACATCTGATACATCGGACCACAAGAAGAAAACAAGATAGCTTAGGATGTCTTGATCTGCCGGGAAGTCGTGGAACCAACCAACTAAGCAGTTATGGTGTCTACATAAAACGCCTTGCGTTTCTGTGCTAGTCGAGCACTCAATCGATTCACCCTGTATGTGTGAGTTGTATTGACCTGCTCCCTCGTTAAGACTTTAAAGTGTTTGATTGTTTGAAGAATTATCCAAGTCATTCCTGATTCTTTAGAATTTCCACGACATTCTACAGTTACAGCTGTTTGAGAAAGCATGCGAGATTGAGCAAAATTGGCAAAAATGGGGAGATTTGATTAACCACTGTCAAGTCCTAGGTGATGGAGATTGGATGCACCCCCTTCCCCTGAAACACACCCAAGCATCTCTGAGCAGTCAGACCTTTGATTTCTTTGTGCCACCAGGGTCACAATAATATGTCCCCTCTGATTGTCTGAGTGTGACCCCCTTCCCATGGGCTACTGCAGCCAGTGTTGCCAGCACTGATACCCCCTGCGTGGGGGTACCCCACCGGAATCCATGAAAAATAAACCCATGAATTCAGAAATGTTTTAATGGAGGTCAATGAGTGTCAAATATGGTCAACAAGAAATATAATGGCTAATTTGCTACGTGAGGCTTATTTGATCTGATAGAAGTTTCATAATGGTTAGATTGTTACAAAAGGTGGTGACAGCGAACTTCATGACCTTTGATCAGATGATTTTTGCGAAGTTCATGAATGAACATGTAGGCACAAGTCGGACAATTTGTATCCCTATAATGTAACACTTTGAAAAGGCCGTAACCACTCGTCAGAAGTGATCCGCTCAAACGCGCCCGTTGTCTGTTGACATTTAGGGTGAATTCAGATAAAGTGGGACATCATATAAACTGGGACGGCTTAATACTGATATTTATTTCTTGTTACTACGCCCTTGCAGAGAAACCACATCACTTCATTGGTGTAACAGAGGGGGGGCAGCACAACTTCAAACAGGAAGCTCACCCCATAAGATCAGTGACATAGCTATTTGTGTTTTGATGTTTTTAAGCTTATAAAATGTCAAAATGCTGTAATTGTGTCACGCTTTACCAACCGTAGCTAGCTAAAATAGCACAGCGGTGAAACTAGGACAAAGTGGGACAGTCTTCTAGGCTTTTCCAATGAAGGAAGGATATCCAGCTTACATTAGGGACCACCTGTATGTATGTTAGGCAGGGCTCTGGTTCTTGTAGTACTGTTATCCTGTTCATTTTTGGACACAAATGGCACCAAGCAGAACTATAGTAAGGTAAATTCAGGAAAAAAAGTGGGACACCTTGCATTTCCGTGTTCTGTAACCTCTTTCGACAACTATCCAACATAGCACAACAAATGATACATTTCTGAAATCCTCAAGAGCTTTCATAATCACACAAAATGGAATTGGGGTACAATTAGAACTACAGTACCTTGAGAAATTATTCACACCCCACGACTTACCATTTTGTTGTGTTACAGCCTGAATTTAACATTTAGATTTGTTGTCATTGGCCAACACACAATAATACCCCATAATGTCAGAGGAATTATGTTTTTCGAATTTGTAAAAATTAATCATGTAAAGCTGAAATGTATTGAGTCAATAAGTATTCAACCCATTTATGGCACGCCTAAATAAGTTCAGGAGTAAAATGTGCTAAATAAATTCAGGAGTAAAATGTGCTTAACAAGTCACAAGTTGCATGGACTGTGTGCAATAGTTTCTCACAATTTTTTAATGACTGCCTCATCTCTGTACCCCACACATACAATTGTTTGTGAGGTTCCTCGGGGAGGTTTTACAATGCCTCGCACATAAGGGCACAGTAAAAAAAACAGACCTTCAATATCTCTTTGAGCATGGGCTAGTTATTAATTATACTTTGGATGGTGTATCAATGCACCCAATCACTACAAAGAGATACAGGCGTCCTTCCTAACTTAGTTGCTGGAGAGGAAGGAAACCGCTGAGGGATTTCACCATGTGGCCAATGGTGACTTTAAAAACAGTTTGAGTTTAATGGCTGTGATAGGAGAAAACTGAGGATGGCTCAACATTGTAGTTACTCCACAATACTAACCTAATAAATAACATGCATCCTGTTTGCAACAAGGCACTATAGTAGACTTTTGTTTTACTTCAATGCAGCTTTTGACATGATCTATCACGCAGGTACAGGACGGCAGGCAGGCTCAGGTTTGTAATCAGGTCAGAGTCAGGCAGGTACATGACGGCAGGCAGGCTCGGGGTCAGGGCAGGCAGAACGGTCAGAACCAGGAACGACTAAGAAACAGAACTTAACACGGGAAAGCACCCTGGTAAGACAAGACAAACTGGCAACAGACAGAAAGCAGGTATAAATACACAGGGGATAATGGGGAAGATGGGCAACACCTTGAGGGGGTGGAGACAAGCATAAAGACAGGTGAAACAGATCAGGGTGTGACAGTATCATAGTCTGCTGATGGAAAAACATATGCGTTTCGGCTTTACACCCCCCTGCTATATTTAATGGAAGCCTCTCCAACAATCCTGGTAGAATCAGGAATTCCCCAGGGCAGCTGTCTAGGCACCTTTTTCAATCTTTACTAATGACATGCCACTGACTTTGAGTAAAGCCAGTGTGTATGTATGCGGATGATTTAACACTATACACGTCAGCTACTACAGCGAATTAAATCCCTGCAACACTTAAAAGTATTTAGGACCAACTGCAGCTCTAAAACTGAAAGCATTGTATTTGGGAAAAATCATTCACTAACCCTATATCTTGTACAATTCACACACGGTCGTCCCTACTGCCTCTGGCCTGGCGGACTCACTAAACACAAATGCATCTTTTGGAAATAATCTGAGTGTTGGAATGTGCCCCTGGCTATCCGTACATTTTTAAAACAAGACAATGGTTCTGTCTGCTTTGCTTAATATAATTAATTTTAAGTGATTTACACTTTTGATACTTAAGTATATTTAAAACCAAATACTTTTACTCAAGTAGTATTTACTGGCTGACTTTCACATAAATAAATCTATACTTTTACTCAAGACAATTGGGTACTTTTTCCCCACAACAGTGTTTTGACTGATTTCATGTCAATGCTAATATTGCTCAAATGCACTAGCTAACCAACTGTAATGATCTATTTGAGAGAAAAGTGGTCAATGTATTTGTTTTCAATAAACATTGAAGAAATATAGCTTACATATTGTCCAAATCCTAAGCAGTGGTGTGTATTTATGGATGCCAAGGGAAGCCAGGCTTCCCCTATTATTTGACCAATAAAAAAAAAGAGATTCATTTTTTCATCTGTGTTCATAATTTTCCATCAATTCGCAAGTGGCTGAATCTCACCGGAGAAATCATCGAGCGAGGAAACAGTGCCCCTCTGTCTCAGTATGTGTAGCCCATGTATCTGATGCTGCTTGAACCAAAAGAGTATAACATTTTACCACCATAGCGTATGATTGATGTCAGCAAGAATTTGGCCTCCCTTCATAATTTGTTTTTGCCAATCAGCGATGTGCTGAGCTCAACTGTGGGTTGTCCTGGTGCAGCAAAATGTCATTTTCTGAAATAAATGTCTGTTTCTGGTCAGCTTATGTTGATGTCCTGCAGTAGTTAGCTTGCTAAATCAACCCCTTTCCTCAGCCATGGATGGAGATTTGGACTTAATTCTCTGTACAGGCCAATGACGACGTCGATTCTGATCTAACCATAAATGAATATGTTGTGCCACTGACCTGAGACGATTAAAGTTCAATATGTAGCCTAGTAGGCTCACGTTAACTAGTTAATTGTAGCCCATGCGAGGAACTTAGGCCACCTAGCTAAAATGCTTGCAACTAGCCTATAACAACAAAAACTAAAAGTGTACTCTATGACAGAGCCATAGACTGTTTTGCAAACATGAGAGAAGGATAGCATTGGCTTTCAACTAGTTTACAAGTAGGGAGAGTCAGTTTTACACAGAAATCAGTACCATGGACAGTCACATGATATTTAGCAACATTGATGGAACTAAATTGTTGTTGGTATCTAAGTTTGTTTTTAGTGTATTGTTGATTTGATGCTGTTTACATTTTTAAGTTGAAATGGTGCTGGAATAGTGAAGGCAGTACTCCTGTTGTCTTTGTGCTGACTTCTGGTAACTCTGGTTCTAAATCAGTAGATGTTAAGTAAACTGTCAAAAACATTAACTTGCTTGACCTGCTGCAGGTGACCTGTGTATTCTCTCCTGATTGGCTCCGTGGTACTTAGTCAATGGGAACTCAGTTGCCGGCCCCATCATAAAGTTTTTACACAGTCTGGCAGTCTGACTAAAGTGCCAGAGGTATGAGGAGAGACATCATCCTTTGTATTTATGGGAACAAATATTACCTGACACTTTGGATCCTATTCTTGGACAGTTAGAAGACACACTGCATCAATGCAAAAAAATAAATAATTACTAATTACGATCCATGAGTAACCTCAACCTTGTGGGTGTTTGGGCCAATAAAGTGCCAACTCAATTCTACCACTGACTAGTCTCTCATGCCCCTATGAACGGGGACACAGGGCAATAGTTTTTAATCTAAACCAACCCTTTTTTACTGGAGTACACTAACCCCTAATTGGGGCTCTTTTCTTGACACATAGTAGCAGTTTACCAGATAAGAATTCAAGAAGATCAAAAAGTAGATTGTTGTAAGGGTGTATTACATCCTGTGCTGGCTGGCCCCATTGTCATATCCATTCTGGATTCTGAGTGGTAAAACCATAGCTGAAAAATGCCTCTATGTATGTGTATACTGTATGTGGGAATGTCTTGTGTCCGTCCTACATGTAGTGTTGGTACATGGAATATTCCTCAACTGCATATATCATAAATTGCTATTGCAAATAGAAGTATTATGTTCAACAACTGACATTTTCAGATATTATTTGACAAACACACTTTAATACAATTTGGTGCATACAATTCATTCTCTATTGTCATAGATTTGGTGGACACTGTCATCTGTCATCTGTGATATGACTTTCTTTAAGCACGTACCGATGAAACTGTCACTTAATATTTTTTTCTTAAAGTCTACAAACGCTCTACATGTATTCACTCTGTGATAGGGTTGGATCCTATATGCTACTTTTATTATTGTCCTGTAAAAGGTTCAGTGCCTATAATTTAGGCTATATGTAGAATGGGGCATAAAGGAAATTACCTCTACTAGATTATAGTGATAAGGAAAACAGCATACAATTTTGGCCTGTGTATTAATTTGCCTATAACTAATCAGAATTCCATTATGTTTACATAAAAAACAGAATACTTCAAAATGAGAAGATCCTGCCATGGAAAAGACGACTGGGTGGACGTCAAGTGGAAAGGAGGGGAAATAACTCACACCATGCAGCAGAACACCTTCAGCTGCGGGGTCTTTGTAATGCAGGTTTGATAGTTATATTTTCAATAATGAATGGTTAGCTGTTATGTGACAATTAGGTCAAAAACTCTATTTTATTTTTTGGTGTAGATGGCCAAGGAAGTTGCACAGAACTTCCCCAACATCCCCTCCCAAATTGATATAGAACCTTCACAAAAACACATGGAGCAACTGCAAAAAGAAATGGCTGAGGATATACTAAAAATGTCTGGTATGTAATGACATTTAATTCAAAGTAAATGTAAATTCTTTATTTTTATGCAGTTGAGTGGGACAGCCATATGTTCAGTTCATGCCTATAATTTCAGAGTTCAACAAAGCCAACAACTGCTTCATGTGTGCCACTGATAAAGAACCTGGATGTGGCCCAAAGACTGACTGGGTTAGTAACATGTAAGACAATTTATGATATAACACAATGGATGGCTAATTTGTCATACTGCATTGATATTTGATATGATTTATAACGTGTTACGCTTTGTTTTGTTTTCGATTGAATGTTTTGCATGCCAACGGTGGTTCCTAGAGGTTATGCATTATGGGTGTATATCCACTGCACGCTTCTTAGGTGTGTAATTGACATGACCAAGGAGCTATTGCAATTTAAAACTATGAAAAATGTACGTTACACCGCGTGATTTTACAGTACACAAACAAGAGTGTGCAATATAGAAGGGTAGTCAGTGTACATTCTGAACCTTGTTTGGGGGTGGGACCAGTACGGAGAAAAAATATATGAAATGTATGCATTCACTACTGTAAGTCGCTCTGGATAAGAGAGTCTGCTAAATGACTAAAATGTAAATGTAATGAAGTCAGTACGTCACATGACCAAGGAGCTATTGAAATTTACTATTGAAAAATGCATGTAAAATCTTGTGAGATGAAAATGGACAAACTAAAGGGTGTGCAATCTGTAGGCCCACTGAGTGGACATTCTGAACCTCGTTTGAAGTCAGTAGGTCAAATGACCAAGGAGCTATTGAAATTTAAAATATAAAAAAAACGTTGTATTTTGTTTACGCTCCCTACCGAATTCAACTAGAAATACGAAATGCTGCTCACATTTCCACGTTTATTAGCTTTGGAAAGCGTATTAATGTCCAAATCGTGAAAATAAGACCTGTGCTATGTTGTGCGCAATGTTTCCAACATCATGACACTTATTTGGAGTCTGGCTCAAGTGGTTTGAAAGCGCGAATATCCAACTTGAAACTGTCTTTAAGTATTTTACGTATCGGCTAATCACATATGTTATAGCAATCTGTCAGCCGATGAGAGGGTGGTGTCGCTTTCTCTACTTTCTCTTTATGTCTAAAAAGCAGTGTGGTCCTATGACTTTCATGACCGATAGGATTTCCTGTATTGTATCATGTTTTCACTAAACGATCTAGCAAGAAAAACGTCAGCATGGAGCAAAATGTCAACGTGCCAAACCTTGAATATTTTTTCCACATTTCCTTTACAAGAAAGACCTCCCCTAACAACTCCTTCAGTTCCCAACGCTTTTTTTTCTCATTTTTTTTCTTCAGTTCCCAACGCTTTTCCAAGCTGTATCTTTGTAGTACAGCACGTTGGCCAGCCTAAGTGAACTACACTTTAATATTTTTTTCTGAGGATACAAACCTCATGGTATAGTGGTTTAGCTGATAACGTTACGAAAACGAAGCGCACGCTTCAATGGGGCAGTTGTGATTCTGTGAGTTGTAATTCTGGATGGCCAGATAGCTACCAACAACCATGTGGGGAATTGTAAGTGACTCTTTTTAGCTAGTTTCAGCTTGTTCTTGATGCCATGTCTTGTTTTGAGGTGTTTTGACTGATTTAACGTCAATTCCATTATTGCTAGCTAACCAACAACTAAGAATGTATTTGAGAGACAAGTGCTCAGTGTAAAAAAAAGAATACATAAATCATTAACAAATAAGTGCTCATTGTGAAAATGTAATTATGTTTTCAATAAACATTGGAGACGAAAAGTTTACTTGTCAACAATCTAAGCCAACCCCGTCTGTTTTGCCCCATAGTTGCACACGCGTTGGTTTTGTTGCTAAACAACCAACCAGTCTATGGGCAAACCCAACAACTATCCCGACCAGAAACTACTGAGGCTGACTGTAAACCAACACCTCACCACAGCATATTGAATGAGAGTAACATCATGTTGGTTTTCCTGCTATGGGCTTCACTGTTCCTCTCAAGCCTCCAAGAACAAAATGGTCAAGATGGTAAGTACAAAACGTCATAATTTGATCAATATTTTGGACTGATACAGAACTGTACAGTATGTGATGTTGAATTGCATTTTCATCATGCATACTGTAACAGGCAATACCTATGTAGCTCCAGGTGTCCTGCTTTCTGGACCTCAGAATGTGAGTGTGGATTATGACCTAAAAGACCAGAGGATATCTGTAACATGGGAGGATGACCCATCTTCCTCCAGAGTACCGGACAAACTGATTTATGATGTGGAGGTTCTCTTAACAGTCAGTATGACTGAAGTACACAGTGTGAGTGTTTGCCAAATCAATTACGCACATTAATACCACCTGACACAATTCCAAGGTTACTATATAGAAGTATGAGTGGCTGGTTGTGGGTATTGATATCCTCAGGAAGCTGTGGATGTGAGACCAGCCCTCACCAGCAGGAAATACCACTGGAGTTGGACCTCGGCTTTACCCCTAGAGTGCACCTCCCGCTCAGTCAGGCTCCGCTCCCGATACCAGAACTACACCAGTCAATGGAGCCCCCTACAGACCATCACTGGTTAGTGTTTTTATTTCAATTAACTCATAATCACACGCAGGCAAGTATACACACACAGTACACCCAAACAATGTTGTTCGTTCACATCCGTAACCTTATTTTTTTTTCTGCAGGGAGGGCCTCATCACATCCACAGGTTTTCCCAAGAAGCAGCGTGGTTCAA
Organism: Salmo salar; assembly: GCF_965601325.2. Taxonomy (NCBI): domain Eukaryota; kingdom Metazoa; phylum Chordata; class Actinopteri; order Salmoniformes; family Salmonidae; genus Salmo; species Salmo salar. Next base: position 142,937,846 of record NC_138291.1, on the reverse strand, counting down.
GTCGATAGCAACTTTACTTTCTGCTGTGTTCTTGGGCCAGGGCAGAGACTTGAATACATGAAATACAACAACATTCTAATGAACACCACCCACATCATTGACCAGAGTTATGCCATGGTTGTGCATATGCAGTCTCCCTCTCCGCCCAGTTGCATCAATGTCTATTGTAATTCACCTCTGTATGGCACCTGTGTTTACGTGGGATGTAAGTATAAACTTCTTGTAAGCCTCCCTCTTACCAATCTAAGTGGCTAAACAACTCTGTAGTTCCTTGCCATACTGTACAGTTTACAGCATCATTTGAATGTAATCATAATGGATATGGGATGTGTTCAAACATATAGATCCTATAATTCACCCCCCCCCCCCCCCCCAGACCCCCCTGGGGACAGGAACCTTGTGTGTGAGACCCGGGACCTGGAGTCAGTGGAGTGTCACTGGGACATAGGGAGGGCCACCAACCTGACTAAACAGAGGATGACTCGTTATCACCTGAATGGAAGGTACAGTACTATAACAAAAAGGAAAAGCCACACACTCTAGTAGCTCCAATGCAATCATTTATTCACCAACAGCTCAACAGCAAGCTGTCTTTATCAGGCTAGAGTACTACCCAGGCCATGATATTGTTAGTATTATTCTGTAATAATCACTGGAGGTGACATTCTCTGTCCATGTATTCTTCAGAGCTTGTCCAAACAGAACAGTCTCAAACTGCTACCAAACAGTACGAGTGGATCAGGGGGAGAGGAATTGGACATTGACTGCCAGAAACCCGCTCGGCACACTGGAGCTCACAGACACAGCAGACCTGAAGAAAAGAGGTACAGTAGTGTGATAGCAGCTCCTTACACACTGCATATGAATCTGTTCCTTACTCTTAGTATATTGATTTTCAAGGCCATTGAATGTTTGAGGTTCTACCCTCCAGTGCGTTTACTAGCTCCCATGGAAGTGGTGGCTTCAGGTGGGAATGCCAGTGTTCAGTGGAAGTGGGAAAGACCGCAGTACCATATACAATTAATGGTTTGCCAAGTACAGCTGAACCATAGTGGGCACACAGACCTGGTAAGTTACAGTAGGACACCTACAATACAATGGACAATAGAGTTATTAACTGGGAAATACTAATGCTAAGCCCATTTACACTTTATTCACAGAGGAACTATTCTGGCATAGGTCTTACATCTGTAGTTTTACATGGCCTAGCACCTGCCCAGACATACACAGTGCGGGTGTGTTGTGGATTGAAACAGCACTTCTGGAAATGGGGCGACTGGAGCAAAAGTAGCACCTTCAAAACCGAAGAGGACAGTGAGTATCCAATCCATATGCAGCTACCTGGACACACCTTTTTAAAATACTGGTAAAAAGGAAGAGCGGTCAAACACACACCGTATGTGTAGATTGTATTTGATTACATAAAGTTCACAATTGTTATGATGTCATCATGTGTTTTCTTTTTGTCCCCAGTTCCTGAAGCGTTAGATGTATGGATGCAGATTGAAGGGAACCAAACCATTATACTATGGAAAGTACGTTTTGAAGATTATGTACATTAGTACATTATGTGCTATTGGTCATACTACATTATAAACTGGGTGGTTCATGGCCTGAATGCTGACAGTCACGGGTATAACAAAACATTTATTTTTATGTTGGAAATCACTTTATAATAGCAATAAGGCACCTTGGGGGTTTGTGTTATATGGCCAATATATCATGGCTGAAGGCTGTATCCAGACACTCGGCTTTGCATTGTGCCTAAGAACAGCCCTTAGTCGTGGTATATTGGCCATATACCACACCCCCCTCGGGCCTTATTGCTTAAGTATAGCACATTAGGGGACTGGGCTGATAATCAAGACTTTAATTAGATATGAATTATATCAAATAGATTATGATATTCATCCCTTTCTCTTTAGCCCCTTACAGTGAATCAGAGTCATGGGCAGATCAAGGACTATGAGGTGACCTGGGGAAGGCAGGAGACAATTGTCCATCCACCTCAGAATTACTTTCTTATTAGTGATCGATCCACTGATGAGTGGCATAGGGTCACAGTTAAAGCCAAAAACTCTGCTGGCAGCTCCCCTCTCTCGATCATCATTATTCCCATGCTTCCTCACAGAAGTAAAAGCTCCATGAAAATTGTTGGCAGTGATGGTGGGTTTGACCTTTCCTGGTCCGCTAGCCCCAATGCTAGCTGTGGCTACGTGGTGGACTGGTGTCCCACACATACTAAATGCAGAGTGGAGTGGGTGAAGGTACCAGCTGGTATAACCAGGGCCAGAATCCAATCAGGTAAGATGCCATCTCAGTAAGGGGATAGTGTGTTGAAATCAGATCTGGGTTCAAACACGTGTATTAGATATTTTGGGATATTAAATACTTATTTCCAGTGTAGTTGAGTATTTTCAAATAATGTCTCCCGAATCCACTACTTCTATGCAAAGTATTTGAAAGTATTTTCAAATTATGTCCATTAAATAGCCTACCATTTGAAAATGTTTTCAAGTACTTATTTTAAATTCTATTTTCTAATACCTGGGTTAAATGCATGGGAGTGTTTTTTTTTTTTGTTGTCAGTATATTTGTGTATTTCCAGATACATTCCAATATTCAACTACTTGTTTTTTATAATAAAAAATATCTGAATACTTACTTCGAAATGTATGTGAAAGTAATTGAGTTATTTGAAATAGTATTTGAACCCAGGTCAGGCTGAAATTGCTCAAACACCATGTCACAAGGTAAATGCTTTTTAATAATTATTGTAATACCTTTGGAGTTCGGTTCATGAAGAATATGTATACCTTCATGCCCTTGTCGCGGTTTCTCACACACAGCTAGCTTTGAAGAGGGGGTGAGGTACACACTCTCCATCTATGCCTGTACTCCAGGGGCTCCAGAGTTATGGGAGAGAAGGGAGGGCTATGTAAAAGAGTGCCGTAAGTATCCACTCTTCTGACTTAATGATTAAATCCAGAATTCTTCATTCTCTTTCCTCTTGCTATAGTATTTGACCATCCATCTCTATCTTTGCTACATAGTTCCAAAAGGCCAGATTCAGAGGTTGGCTGCAGAACAGCATGGTTCGGACACGGTTCTGATCTCCTGGACTGGTATTCCCCCGGAGAATCAGACTGCGTTCATTCATGGTTACATCATATACTGCTTTGATACTTCCCATCCTTCCACCATGAGAATTTTCAATGTTACTACAGGTATGAAACACATGCCCAGAGAAGATTTACAGTATTCGGAGACAAATTGATTAAATGTAATCATATCTTGCTGCTTTCTTTTTTCCCCCTTAATTTCTTCTTTTTGGATCATTGCCTGCTATGATGGCCAGATGAGCCTTTGGCCAAGAACCTGACAGGCATACCTGTCAGCTCCTACAGATTCATAGTGAAGGCCCTCACATCAGTAGGGGAGGGTGGAGACTCTTCACCAGTCTTCCTCCAGATGAACCCACAGAGTATGTCCTGACCTATTCAGTTGTGTATTGTTATTGCTGCTGCTTTGTAAAAAGCTGTAACTTTCTGACTCCATTCCACAGCTGATCAGTTGATCACAGTGATTATCAGTTCCCTGGGTTCAGCTGCCTGTCTCCTCACTCTTGTCACCCTCTTATGCTACAGAAACTGGAAATGGTAGGAACATGTTTACTGTCATGTCAATCAATCAAATGTATTTTATAAAGTGGGTTGTTCCATGTTATTTCAGAAAGCCCACCATCTCAGATTGTTCTGAAATTGTTTCTGTAGTTAGAAACAGATAAGATTTGCATTTGTGCAACATTATTTTGTTCAAATATAATTACATATCTGAGAAATGAAGCTAATTGATTGCATCTAAATTGGTCATTTTAATTTATAGGATTCATATAATATTTAATATATATAGAACCTAACATCTGATTTGGACCAAACTTTTTTTCTGACAATGAATGGTCATATGGACCCTGCACACCCCACACCCCAATCCCACCCCACACCAATCCCAACCCAACAACGACTATACAGTATCAGTTCACTATGTCTGACTAGTAGTATGGAGCTGCAGCTCTGAGTATTGTTTCTTCATCCTATGTAATATATTCTCAGTGATTTTAGTAATGTTTTTTTCCGCTGTTCAGAGAAATTCGGCATTGAAGCTGTTAGGTTTCTGTCCCATCCTATATTCTGATATTACCGGGTTCTGACTAGTAGAGGGTGCTATTCCTGCTATTAAGTGATTTTTATTTTATTTTTAAGAACCAACCAACCCCCCCCCCCCCATCTATGAGTAACATCATTGAGTTACACAATACATTTTTAGATACTTTAGGATGATTTGAAGTGTGAAAATGCAAATATAGGTATCATTTACTTGCATTGGATTTGTGCCACAAATGCCAAAAAGTTAGCATATTTAACAGTGGCCCAAAAAAAACAAAGCATGGGTTGCTGTGTCACCGTTTGTCAATAGACTGCTTACAGGGTAAGGAAACCAATATGATTTTGTAATTTGGGTGAACTCCCTTTAACATTGAGGGGGGGGGAGCTTCTGTTTCACCTAATAATAGGAACAGCATCATCTAGTGGTCAGAAACCAGTAATATCAGAATATAGGATGGGATAGAAACCTAACAACTTCAATGACTAATTTCTCTGAACAGGGGGAAAAAAACATTACCAAATTCAGTGAGAATACATTACATAGGATGAAGAAACAACACTCAGGGGTGCAGCTCCATACAACAAGTCAGACACAGTGAACTGATAATATATATACCTGTTGTTGGTTTTTGATTGGCGTGGGGTGTCTGTAGGTGACTATTGACCGTTCCTTTGGATTCCTCAACCTGATCTCATTGTTAGAAAGATGTTTGGTCTAAATATGTTAGGTACTATATTGAATAATATATGAATCCTATCAATTAAAATGGGCAATTTGTATGCAATCAATTAGCTCAATTTCTCGGAGATCAAATTATATTTTAACAAAATAATGTTGCAGGAATACTACTGTTATCTGTTTCTAACTACAGAAACGATTTCGGAAAAATCTGAGATGTGCTTTTTGAGGTGGAACGACACAAAGCCCTTTTTACATCAGCAGTTGTCACAACATTTGTATACAAATACTCAGATTAAAACCCCAAAGAGGAAGCAATGCAGATATAGAAGCACGGTGGCTAGGAAAAACTCCCTAGAAAGGAAGGACCCTAGAAAGAAACCTAGAGAGAAACCAGGCTCAGACTGGAAGACCAGTCCTGATCTGGCTGTGCTGGGTGGAGATGATAAGAGTACATGGCCATTTAGGCAAGATTGTTCTTCAAGATGTTCAAACGTTCATAGATGACCAGAAGTGTAGCCAGAGAGTAGAGCATTTCAGTACAGCCTGGTCTCACAGCAGTCTAATCTTGAAGTGACGAAAGCATGGATTAGCTTTTCTGCATCATTTTTTGACAAACAGTTTCAGATTTTTGCAATGTTACAAACTGCTCTTGAAAATATTTATGATATGTTTGTCATAAAATGCTGTTACAAAGACAGTGCCCACCCCACTCCATTGGCTGTTATTTTTTTCCAGGACCTGTCCATATTACTGTTTTATCAACCATTTATTTTCTTAATGTCAACAGTGTGAAAGGGAACCTGTATCCTAAAATTCCAAAGCCAGTATGGAAGGAGGAATGGTTGACACCACCGGTAGGTCCTTGGTCCCACTCCATCTTGTTTTTGCATATAAGCACTCTAGACTAGAAAGCAGTACTTGCTGCAGGTAGAGTATATCCTGATATTAATGTTTTTCTTGTTTTCCAGGAGGGCCATGGCCGCCAAATCCTCAATGTGGAACCATGTCAACCCAGTGAGATTGATATAGTGTGTAACCGAGAGCAGTCTGGAGAAGCTGTACTAGATAAAAATGCTGGAAAGGGTGCCTTAACCAACACAAACTCAGATGTCCCAGCTCTGCATGGATACTACAACCAGCTCCTCAGCAAGACCACTTCAGGACACTTCACCTTCTCTCCTCACACAATGTGGCCGCCATCCTCTCAACTCTCAGGCACAGTAATCCAGAACCCCTCATACAACCTAGAAGTACTGGCTAGTTTAGATATGGGACAGTCTGTGGGATATGAGCCGGATATGAACTCTTTCTCCTGTCCGAATCCTGAACCACACAACAGCATGTCTTATGTGCCCTTTGAGACGGATTCCTGGGGTTACAAGTTCCAGTGTCACATAGAAGACAGCTCTCCTCTCCAGGAGTAGAGCCTCTGGGCAGCCCTATTTCCATCAGCTCCACTCAAATCATATTTTTGTTCCAGCCCAGCACTAACATAGCTGAGAAGACCAATTAAGATTTTGATTGGGCCGTGATTGCACTGCTCCTGGAAATAAAAGTGGCTTATCAAACAGAAAGAATGAACTGCTGTACTTGTATTTATTTAAATGCACTTCTCTCTGCTGACTTGATATGTTGCTTTATGTGAAATATTTAGATGACAGTGGAAATGTTTTGATAGCTACAGCATGAGTAATTATGTAACAGTAAGTATTGCTTCCGTCCCTCTCTTCGCACCAACCAGGGAACTTCTGCACACATCGACAACAGTCGCCCATCGCTCCACAAAAGCCGCGGCCCTTGCAGAGCAAGGGGAAAAAACTACTTAAAGTCTCAGAGCGAGTGACGTCACCGAAATTGTGCGTCAAGAATTCAGCATAGCAAATTTGAATGAAGGTCTGGTTATTAAATGGGTACATAGTTCAATAGTAATATGGTCTAAAACGCTCCGGTGACAAACTTTGCTACCCTGTTTCCAATTATCTACATGGCTGGGAGAACCTATTCAAGTAAGTTAAGTAAATACATTTCGAAAATGTAAAAAAATAACATTGTTACAGTGCAGGCTAACTCAAATGAGCTAGCTAGTTGGCTAGCTAGACAACTTTACATACTGTATAGATAGGTAGCTGGTGATTTTTAATTCGCTTAGCCAGCTAACTTCATATTAGCTAGCTATCTTGATGTATTTATCACTGAAAAACACACTCCAAATGCCATGGAGGAGGGTGAAAGGATAAGTTTTAGCAGCCCCAACTTTCAAAGTGAGAGAGTAAGCTATTCTGGATGGGGCAGGTACTTTTGTGTAGTTCCAGTCCCTAGAAGTGAGGACGGAGGTAATAGTAACATAATATTCAGCGCAGTGTAATTTGAGTATAATGAAGTCTGTTTCTTGTGAGTTTTTCTGTCCTCAGATAAAGAGAGCTCTGAAAGCCTGTCTACGGATGAAGAGGTCCCAATGAAGAGCAGTGGTTCTCAGTCCTGGTCCTGGGGACTCAAAGGGGTGCACATTTTTGTTTTTGCCTTAGCACTGCACAGCTGATTCAAATGATCAACTCATCATCAAGCCTTGAATGGTATTCATGTATTCATTTGTGATGCTATCCTTGTTATGATCCTGTTATTGTCACATGCTACACATGCACATGTGTGTGCCATGCATGCAAGGTTGAGTGACCAGGGCCATCTGGGACTGCCTCCTGGAGGAATTCAGGCGTGTGAATGCTACCTGTGTCCTGCATAACTTCATGAGGATGGACACGAGGACCAGGAGGGGATCTGCAGCTCGCCGGCGTGTGCCAGAGGAGAAGTCTGGTGCCCTGCAGGATGTTTCAAGGATGAGGGGGTCCAACAATGCAGCAAGAGAGGCAATCCGTGTGCGGGAGATCTTCACCTCCTTCTTTGAAGAGGGTGCTGTTCCCTGGCAACACCATAGACTACACTATGCACAACCAAAGGCTCTTTTAAGAGCCATCCACATTGCAATAAGAGTATTCTTCTATTTACTTAGCTATGTCAACTGCAGTTATTCAATTCCCAGTTTCTCTCCCTTTGATTTCTACTTCTCAGGTGATGGTGCTGTTTAGGTAAGGGTGTGATGTCTGTACAAAAACAAAACAGGCTATTTTAAGTCATCCATATTGAAAAAAGTTTAAACAATTAGACACCCTATAACCCACACATACACACATGTATCAATCTGATTGATGGATTGCGTTGTGCAGTAAGCAGGCTCAGGTGTATAACTGTGGCTCCTTCCACCTTTCCTAGCCACTGTGCTTCTACACCTGCATTGCTTGCTGTTTGGGGTTTTAGGTTGGGTTTCTGTACAGCACTTTGAGATATCAGCTGATGTAAGAAGGGCTATATAAATAGATTTGATTCAAAGAATAGGCAAGAGGGCCAACCATGGAGAATAGTAAGGCAATTCATTATTTCTATAACTGCGCTATATTGTTGGTCGTCGTTTGTCCGTCCATGTTTTTCAGCATAAAGTACTCTGCAGCCACTTAGTGTGGACACCAGGTAAGGCCACACACAGATTCCTGTTGAACACTCTCTTTAACTACCTTATTTTCTCAATAACAGTCTCTCTCCTTCACTTCATCCCTCTCTCCCCTTCTCCCTAAATCCTCTAGGTTATATCAGCTGTCAGTGAACCCCTCCCGCATCTGAACTGGCTACTTAGAGGGCACAGCATGATGAGAGGTCACTTGGTCAGGAAGTATTATTAAATAGATGCTTTACATTGAAATAGAGATTCAGTAGTCCCAGAGTTAATGATCCAAGGTCAGTTTTGCATTTCACCTGATGATTATGATGACTGACAGTGTTAGCATGTTTGAGCTTTGGGTTTTTAAAATGTTTATTCTATCTCGCCATCTCTATCTCTCGTCTGCAGGTATGTTTTGATGTGAGAGAGGATGCCAACCCCCAGTCCCGTCATCGCCACCTCACCCTCTCTAAAGATAACCTTTGGGCCGACTGGGAGCCCAAGGCTGGTTAGGAGACACTATTATGTAATTGTGATTAACTGAGAGAATATTATGGTAGCACTGTGATTCATTAATCATATGCTGCCTTCCCAGCTCCTATGTTCTTATCTTTTTCCCTTTCTGTCTTTTACACCTCTCACCACCTCTTTCTTCCTCTGTTTTTATAATGCACAACAGATTTAACTTGTATTTATATTACAATTATAATATTTCTAATGCATGTATTTATAACACTTGGACAATTAACTTATTTCAATAAAGGGTTTCACATTCTCTACTGTGTTTATCAGATCAATGCAGATGATGGAAATTAGATATTGAGATGAACCGGTTTGAGTATGTACATGATGCATAGGAAGTGTAGTGTACTGTTTTAAAAAATTATATTTCTGTATATACAAATCAGCCTTTAACTCGTTAAATCATGTTTCTAGTCTATTGCATAGTTAATGTGTAACCATTGATGTCCCAGGACCAAGACTGGTAAACACTGAAGTGTATCATTGTAATACATACATGCAGACACGGCATCATTCAAAGACTGGAATTTTATGCTCCTGGTATTGGATATGACTGAAAAATAATCTCAAAAACATTCATACCTGAACTGTACCTTTTATTTGCCACAGTAGAGTACATGATCAGTGAATATATTAAATGTACAGGCTACAATGTGGGGATCTCATGCATGGTAATAACTACATGTATATATGACTTCCTTGGCACAAAGTTATATTATATTCTACTCAATCCATAGGCTTCATTAATGTCATTCAGACTGTTTTGAAGTTGATACAACTGGCTATGATAGCTGAGGTTCATAGCTAGGTTCTAAACTAATATGTATACCAAATGTTTTAGGGTCTATACACAGATCGGCTACATAGCTAGCTAGACATCCATTAGCATACAGGTATTTTTTATTATCCTCCACTGCACAATAAGCAAGAAAATAGTTAGCTAGCTACGAGATTTCATCTATCTGCATTGCATGGCTAATATCAGCAAGGCAAGCTCACAACATTGTACATTGAATTTGCAGTGAATGCTTTAGCTAGATTCTGTACATCTACTGTTTCACAAGACGACAGCCTGGTTTGCTGGTTGTTTCAGGAGTCCCTAAAACATTAAACAACCAGAATTACAATTGCATACTCATGTCACAACAACCATAAAGCTAGCCAGCTAGCTGGCTAATGTTAGCTAGTCAGCTAGCTTGCTAAATCGCAATTTCCGTAAATTAACCACCCGATATGATTGGTCATCGAGCATCGCCGCTGGTGATTTGCATAAAGTTGGGAAACGATAATCATTTTCACTGCCCAAAGGCCCCCCGCTCTCCTTCCATTGAAATTAATGGGAAGCGGTGTTTCACCGCACGGCACATCTAGTAGGGGTCTCTCGAGATCAGGGAACGTTCTCCTGCCCACTCCCAAGCTGTGTTATAATACTCATACTACCCACACTAACCGTACTATTTGTGACGTGAAATTAGTATATAGTATGTTTATTGGTCATAGTATGGATATATTTAGTATATCCATACTAGTTAGCTAGCTACCTAACAATATACAAGTTCCCCGGATGTCGGACTAAATTCGCCAAAATATGAAGTATATTTCCGTACTTTAGGGCCCATAATGCAATTCTTCAGGAAATGGGCGTGGAACCATATCGTTTTTCAGATTTCAAGAAAATGGCGGAAAATATGCAGCCCAAGTCCAACAGCGGATACAAATTCATAGCTTTAACTAATTATGACAAATGTTAACATCATGTTGAGCAATGTAATAAAGTAACGACTTTTCCAATAAGTTACCTTACACGTTGTTGGCTGACAATTTGTTAGCTACGCTGTCCTTACGAACCACATAGCATATCATTACAGCAGAATGAATAGGTGTTGTATTGTGAGTAAAATTCCTGTGAAACTGGCGGTTTTTCACAAGCAGGCTTTAATGTGCTGGGCTTTGTTGTATAAACACAACTTTTCACCTCATAAATGTTTTATTTGGAACAATGGGTCAATATTACATAGAAATAAGATGTTATTTAACCATAAATGGTTCTCGAAAAACATTGTTCTTGTCAGCCAATTGGTTAATAACAGTGGGAATCTATTTACACGGAGAGAATTTATGGAAATATACAACTTTGAGGTTTCAAGCAAGGAATATGACACTGTTATTAAAGCTATACCTAGTGGGATAAAAACTTTACTTCAGAATAATGCATATTTTGGAATATCTCCGATTGTAAGCGATATTCAGGTGAATGGCATTGGTCTACTAGATACGAAATTCAACAATCGTTTAATAAGGGATATTTTCTACAGGAAGTCTATTCCCTCTGCGATATTTTGTTGGGCTTCATCGTTTGATGTAAACTGGCGCCGTGCTTGGCTCACTCCACACAGATTTATGGTGACCAATAAAGTAAAGGAGATCTCCTTTAAGATAATCCATAGATGCTATCCGTGTAATAGCTTGATTTCTAAATATATATTTGACGTTACCAGTGAATGCAGTTTTTGTGAACTAGAAACTGAATCTATTGAACACTTATTCTGTAATTGTTTATATAGTGAAGTGTTTTGGACTGATGTAAAACTATATCTTAGCCGCAAATTGCATACAACCATTGATATTACTAAGTTTGACATATTATTTTACTACACTGATTCCACAATTGAACGTGAGTATGTCATAAATATCTTTATTTTATTAGGAAAATCTTTTATCCATAAATCAAAATTTATGAAGAAAAAGCCCCTTTTCTTAAATTTTTTATCTGATTTGGAACAGTACGTAGAATCTTTAAAACGTATACAAAACAATATGTCAAAAAAATGTATTCGATATATGTCTGTATTTGATTTGATATAATAGTTTTTTTTTTTCTCTCTCTAATTTCTTTGGATTCCCTCTGGCTGTTATGTTATGTTATGTTTATGTTTTGCATGTTACTGTTATTTACAGCAAGTTAAATAAAGATTTGTGCAAACTTTTAAAAAAATACAAAAATAAATACAAAAAAAAAATACAAAAAAACAAAACAAAAAAATGAATAGGTGTTGTGCCGAAAATCGTTCTTCATTGCTGCGACTTGCTTGCTAGAACTTGAGATTTCTGCTCTTCACTCCGTTGTCAGTTTAGCCTACATTTAACTGATCTTAGTAGCAGAAAGCATTTTTGTCTGCAGTTTTCGGTTTGGTTATTTGTTTCAAGTGAATGTGGGGGTTCTAGCTTGTATGGCGCCATTGTCGCCCATACCTAAATCTGCAACTGATTTTGTAGTCTATAAATACATATCTTTGCCAAAATTCGTCATCTCTCCCATGTCTTATTCGACTAGTATTTTTGAAAGTCTAAGGATAATAAATCAGCCATAGTAATGAAATGTTTATCGATTGCTAATATGTTATTCCGTTATCTATGTTTAATATAACACACATACATTCATTATTTTCGGATGCCTATCCTGGCGTGAAGTTTGTTCTATAGAAGGTATTTGACTCCAGCCACAAAATTAAGGAAATTCGAAGGGGGATTCTGTCAGGGCGAGATTTTCGGCACAACACCTGTATGTTACCTACCTAACGTTAGTTGGCTACTTATACATCAACATTGCCAGTATATTAACTATAGGCTAACTACCCAACGTTTATTGACTTAATTATTCCCTTCTTAGCTAAATTGTATTATCGTTGTGAGTTCTCAATGGACGTTGGGTGCTTTCGTAAATTCGCTCTGGCTATCTACTCCGACTGTGTACCAGTCCAGAGCGCAGAATAATGCATTTACTAGCGCTCAACAGCGTTTGAATGTGGTCGACAAAAAAGCGTAATTAAATTGTTGCCACCAACGCTCTGGACAACATAAAAACTGCCTAACCAGCTCTGCTAGGGCGAGTAAAATGGTCAGAGTGGTCACTCTCATTTGTGTCTGGAAGTAGCTAGCCAACGTTAGCATGGTGCTTGAATGCCGTTGTATGGTCAGAACGCTCAAATCCTACTCCTCGGCCCGAGCATCCAGTGTGCGCTCCGAGAGCGAAACGCTCTGAATTTACAAACGGACAATGACAACGCTCTGAATTTACGAGCGGACTCTGGCACTCCAGGTTGAATTTAAGATCACACCCGAAGTCGTAAAATGTCTAACTAGTAATTTGTTATGCTAACTAGCTAGCAAGAGGTTGCATAGCAACAGCATCAACTTCCGGTAGACCGGCGAAGATCTAGTACGCTCAACTGAAAGGATACTGTTCCGTTTACAGTATACCAAAATTAGCTAATAGTATATACTCATTAGGTATGTAGTATACCGTATGTTAGTATGGGTATTCGAACACAGCTCCAGTGATCAACTCCTGCAGCATGTTTTGTAGTTGTCATGGTAACAGTTTACTAGTTCCGTCAACAAAATCGCCGGAGAGACTCCTTTTCAAGGTCCGTGTGAAACAGTTGGGAAACTTGATGGGATGCAGGACAAATAGAACTATCTGGCTGGGAAGAAGCTTGTTTTGTATCCAAGTATGTTGGCCAGTCAGACTAGAAATAAACCACAATGTCGCGAGTTTACGGGACCAACACCTCATTCAGTGGCTGTGGTAAGTTCAATACAAACTCTGTGGCTAGTTAACGTTAGTATCCTACCTAGTAAGAAACCTACCGCAAGCTAACGTTAGCTAGTTAATACGCATAGCTACATGTTGTACATAGCTAAACAAACGTATTGTTTTGTAAAATTAGAGAGTAAGCATATCTAGCAATTATTTTTGAAATGGTTTTTCCTGACCCCAGTTGACCTAGGTAGGAAAACTGACCCCTAGTTGTACTGTAGCCAGATAGATTCCCGTGTGACGGTTCTGTACAATGTTTTAGTTAAAGCAAATAACTACAGTGGGTCCTGGAGTTTTCCTTGGCCAGGTCACTTGGTCAGGAGAAACTGCTGCCTCCCATAAACTCTGATCAGCTCTGATCAGGCCCTACACCCAAACAAGGGCACTGCGTTCATCCACCTCTGGCCTGCTGGCCCCCCTACCTCTGAGGAAGCACAGTTCCCGCTCAGCCCAGTCAAAACTGTTCGCTGCTCTGGCACCCCAATGGTGGAACAAGCTCCCTCACGACGCCAGGACAGAGGAGTCAATCACCACCTTCCGGAGACACCTGAAACCCCACCTCTTTAAGGAATACCTAGGATAGGATAAAGTAATCCTTCTAACCCCCCCCCCCCCCTTAAAAGATTTAGATGCACTATTGTAAAGTGGTTGTTCAACTGGATATCATAAGGTGAATGCACCAATTTGTAAGTCGCTCTGGATAAGAGCGTCTGCTAAATGACTTAAATGTAAATGTAAATAAACATAATTACTAAACCCTCACCAACATTTTCCAGAGGGCGAGGTTCCCATCATCCAGGCCTCCAGACTACCTCATCCTGGAGAGAAGGAAACAGGAGGAGGCCCGGGACAAGGTGTTGGAGTTCACCAAGTACCAGAACACCTGTGACCTTAAGACGCGCTGGGAGAAGAACTCTGACCGGCGCATTGTGTTGGGAACCATTGAGAGACGGGTCAAAGATGCCATTGGGCAGTATCAGATGACCATCAATGAGAGGAGGGAGAGGTCTGTGACAAATCTTTTGGTTGAGTTCCCATAACAGCTGATCATATTTTTTTAATAGAGGTATTTCAATTGCTCCATGTCTGTCTATCACCCCTGTCTCCCTTAGACTGCATGATATGTTGGAGGCAGAGGAGAAGGAACTGCTGAGAGAAATGGAGACCAAGAAGGAGACAGTGCTTGAGAGACAAGCCAAGATGCGAGAGAGAGCCAAGTTACTGCGAGAGAGGAGGGAGAGTGAAAGGCTAAGTGTGGTTGAAGACAAGCTTGAACAGCTATTCAGGTAGAGAGAACACCTAAAGGGAGTTTCTACAAGACAATGTTGCAGCTTTCTTTTCTATGTGTGTGTTCAAACCTCTATACAAATAGATTTTTAAATGGACCAATTTCAGAGAGCAGAGTGAGGAGCTCCGGGCTGAACAGACTCGACGCAGGCAGGACGAAATTTGCACAGAGCGTGCTGCGCAGCTATGTACACGGCAGGTGACGCAGCGTCAGAAAGAGGAGGAGGAGCAGCTCTTTGCTCAGCTGTGGGAGAGCGACCGGCGAGCCAAGGAGGAGCGGGAGGGTCAGCATGCGCAGAAGCAACGCCAGAGTAACTTGCAGCAGCTGGCCTACCTGCGTGTTCAGATGGAGGCTGCCGAGCAGCAGAGAGAACAGGCCAAGCAGCTCAAAGAGGAAGAGGCCCTGCTACTGGTAGACGAATTCAGCCTGTAACTGAGATGTTTCTCTCTGTGTCTGTGTGGGTTTCTGCTTTGTGATCACTAATTGAGCCCTCTCTGTTTTTCCCAGAGGGAGCAGAGAGAGATGCTGCGTCTGGAGGAGCAGAGAGAGCGCCGTCAGAAGCTCCAGGGTCAGGAGAGCCGGCGCAGGCTGCTCGACCACTCTCTGAGGCTGAAGATGAAGCGCCAGGCCAGGGAGCAGCAGGACGAGCTGGCCCTGGACATGAGCATGCTCGAGCATCTGCTGATGGGGGAGAGAGATGAGAAACAGGGCAAGGTCACGAGGAAGGTGGGAAAGTGGAGTTGTATTAGCATGTTAAATTACCACATTGTCACTCTATTTGGCACACAAAGAAATCTTATGAAACTAAAAGAGGCAGAGGATAAGTGACTGAGTGTGTGTGTGTGTATGTGTTTCACAGCTTGAGCTGCGAGAGGAGCAGAATAGGTACCAGCAGTACCTGGCCGATCAGCTTGAGGAGCAGAAGAGACAGGAGGTGGAGACAGAGCAGCTGATCGAGGCAGAGCTAAAGCAGACCTGGGCCCGGAGGGCAGAGCAGTGTCACAAAGAGAAACAAGCCAGGGATAGGCTGATGAAGGATGTGATGGACACACGCCGCCTGCAGATCCAGGAGAAATGTAAGAAAGCGGAAGAGAGGGAAGCAGATCTGTCATTTGGGCAGGTCCTCTGTGACAGTGCAGTTGATTTACAGTATACAATGACTTGTTTATATCACAAGTCATCTTTTAAATGGGATGTGGTCTCATGGTGTGTGTGCTTGTGTATTTGTGCTTCTTCTTTAGTGGATTTGAACAAGCAGAAACAGGCTCAGCTGACTGAGGAGAGAGACGAGCTAAACAAAACCATACAGGAGAACAAACTGCTGGATGAGAGAGAGAAAACTCGGTCTGCATAGTGTGATCAAAGATTCTGACATACGTCCTCTCACAGAAATACACAATAATTGTACCCTTTTTTCACACACAGCAGAAGTCTTCACAATGAATACATATCTGTGCTTTCCTCTCCCAGTCTGAGACAGGGCTGTCAGGAGTTCCAGGCAGACCTGCTGGCCCAGATGATGTACCAGCAGCAGTTGCATGATGAAGGGAGATCTCAGACAGAGCAGGAGCACCAGCAAGGCCTGGTCTACCAGGAGCAGTACAACAGGAAGATGCAGGAGATCCTCTCCAGGCCTACCTCACACACCAGGGCTGTCCACCCCTTCAGGAGAACCTCTTCCACTAACCCACAGGCACAGTTTAGCTTGGAGTAACCTAGCATGTGAAGTAAAGCAAATGCATTTATGGCCTGGCTCGGCAGGGAACACATACTTTCGTAATTCAGACAACGTACACAAAAGCTCATCTCTAAAAATCATACACCCACACGCCTAACCCTGTCTTACCTCACAAACATACATCTCCGGCAAGTGCTTTATGTGTAATCCTCTTAAGACAAATCGGAAATTAGCTGTCCCAAGTTTCTCCGAAAATGGCTAATGGATATTAAATACAAATAAAATAAGTTTAATCATATTTTTGAGTTCAGAAAAGGTTTCCATTTTGCTCCTTGGCAGAGTGCTATATTGCATACATTGATGGAGGATTTCACCAGGAACAAAGCTGTTCATATTTTGTTCAGTAGGTAGCGCTGAAAATGTATTTTTTCAGTTCAATTTCAGGAACTCTTTTTGAGCACATTGTTGGTACATTAAATGTACCTAATTTAAGGACAAGTCGATTTTCAATTGAATAATATTACTGTGGAGGCGGAGGCCTGCCTGCATACACATGAAGAAAGCAGTGTCTTTCTGGATTTCATTGCACTGTAATGTAATCTCACGTGATGGCAAACATAACGTTGTTGGCTAATACAGGGATAAAGTCTGAAATACATTATGTGTCATGAGCATAAGTTGCTTTCTCTGGATATAGTTACAGCAAGGGAAGGCAGAGAAAGATACAAGAAAAACTATCTTGTTGTGTGTGTGTGTGTGTGTGTGTGTGTGACATTTAAGATAATGCATCATGCAAAAATAAGAATTGGGCATAAAGCTTATTGTATCACCCAACTCGACTAACTGGATTTTAGTGCCATACTGCCATTAAGTCTATTATGCTTAGACTCATCACATGCCACATACCTGTAGGTAGTTGGGCAGGTGATAGGAATTCAGTGGTTAGTCTGACTGAGTTACCAGAACAGGTTGTTAGTGGCATGTCAAAGCATTGAGTCCTATTATCTCAGTGTCATTTCCCAAAGCAACCCATGGTGTTAGCCCCAACGTTAGGACCACCTGCTATGGAATGAGGCATACACAACTCTCCAAACGGATTGCTGTGGAAAATATTACACAAGCACTAACTGAGTAATGTCTATCCTCTTTGTAACCAACTGTTTTAGGCCCATTTCATAATAACACAAACTCTTTACCTTACAAACCCTTTTACTTATCAGTGCTAGTTATCAATACTACTGTAGTTCAATGTGACCTTCAGTAGAATGTATACAGTACATTACATTACATTACATTTAAGTCATTTAGCAGACGCTCTTATCCAGAGCGACTTACAAAATGGTGCATTCACCTTATGATATCCAGTGGAACAACCACTTTACAATAGTGCATCTAAATCTTTTAAGGGGGGGGGGGTTAGAAGGATTACTTTATCCTATCCTAGGTATTCCTTAAAGAGGTGGGGTTTCAGGTGTCTCCGGAAGGTGGTGATTGACTCCGCTGTCCTGGCGTCGTGAGGGAGCTTGTTCCACCATTGGGGTGCCAGAGCAGCGAACAGTTTTGACTGGGCTGAGCGGGAACTGTGCTTCCTCAGAGGTAGGGGGGCCAGCAGGCCAGTGGAGGATGAACGCAGTGCCCTTGTTTGGGTGTAGGGCCTGATCAGAGCCTGAAGGTATGGAGGTGCCGTTCCCTTCACAGCTCCGTAGGCAATCACCATGGTCTTGTAGCGGATGCGAGCTTCAACTGGAAGCCAGTGGAGAGAGCGGAGGAGCGGGGTGACGTGAGAGAACTTGGGAAGGTTGAACACCAGACGGGCTGCGGCGTTCTGGATGAGTTGTAGGGGTTTAATGGCACAGGCAGGGAGCCCAGCCAACAGCGAGTTGCAGTAATCCAGACGGGAGATGACAAGTGCCTGGATTAGGATCTGCGACGCTTCCTGTGTGAGGCAGGGTCGTACTCTGCGAATGTTGTAGAGCATGAACCTACAGGATCGGGTCACCGCCTTGATGTTAGTGGAGAACGACAGGGTGTTGTCCAGGATCACGCCAAGGTTCTTAGCACTCTGGGAGGAGGACACAAGGGAGTTGTCAACCGTGATGGCGAGATCATGGAACGGGCAGTCCTTCCCCGGGAGGAAGAGCAGCTCCGTCTTGCCGAGGTTCAGCTTGAGCTGGTGATCCGTCATCCACACTGATATGTCTGCCAGACATGCAGAGATGCGATTCGCCGCCTGGTTATCAGAAGGGGGAAAGGAGAAGATTAATTGTGTGTCGTCTGCATAGCAATGATAGGAGAGACCATGTGAGGATATGACAGAGCCAAGTGACTTGGTGTATAGCGAGAATAGGAGAGGGCCTAGAACAGAGCCCTGGGGGACACCAGTGGTGAGAGCGCATGGTGCGGAGACAGATTCTCGCCACGCCACCTGGTAGGAGCGACCTGTCAGGTAGGACGCAATCCAAGCGTGGGCCGCGCCGGAGATGCCCAACTCGGAGAGGGTGGAGAGGAGGATCTGATGGTTCACAGTATCAAAGGCAGCAGATAGGTCTAGAAGGATGAGAGCAGAGGAGAGAGAGTTAGCCTTAGCAGTGCGGAGAGCCTCCGTGACACAGAGAAGAGCAGTCTCAGTTGAATGCCCAGTCTTGAAACCTGACTGATTAGGATCAAGAAGGTCATTCTGAGAGAGATAGCAGGAGAGCTGGCCAAGGACGGCACGTTCAAGAGTTTTGGAGAGAAAAGAAAGAAGGGATACTGGTCTGTAGTTGTTGACATCGGAGGGATCGAGTGTAGGTTTTTTCAGAAGGGGTGCAACTCTCGCTCTCTTGAAGACGGAAGGGACGTAGCCAGCGGTCAAGGATGAGTTGATGAGCGAGGTGAGGAAGGGGAGAAGGTCTCCGGAAATGGTCTGGAGAAGAGAGGAGGGGATAGGGTCAAGTGGGCAGGTTGTTGGGCGGCCGGCCGTCACAAGACGCGAGATTTCATCTGGAGAGAGAGGGGAGAAAGAGGTCAAAGCACAGGGTAGGGCAGTGTGAGCAGGACCAGCGGTGTCGTTTGACTTAGCAAACGAGGATCGGATATCGTCAACCTTCTTTTCAAAATGGTTGACGAAGTCATCCGCAGAGAGGGAGGAGGGGGGGGGGGGGGAGGGGGAGGAGGATTCAGGAGGGAGGAGAAGGTAGCAAAGAGCTTCCTAGGGTTAGAGGCAGATGCTTGGAATTTAGAGTGGTAGAAAGTGGCTTTAGCAGCAGAGACAGAAGAGGAGAATGTAGAGAGGAGTGAGTGAAAGGATGCCAGGTCCGCAGGGAGGCGAGTTTTCCTCCATTTCCGCTCGGCTGCCCGGAGCCTTGTTCTGTGAGCTCGTAGTACAAATATATAAAAATACAGTACAAATTGTAGAATGTTGAAAAATAATTGTGTATTCTTGTACAAGGCATGGATTGACATTTGGAAACTAAATGAGCAAATAGCACATTACTAGTCATTTTCCTTGATACCTGTTCCATCTGTGATCTCTGTTCTCTTTATTTATTTATTTTAATTTTTATTTCACCTTTATTTAACCAGGTAGGCTAGTTGAGAACAAGTTCTCATTTGCAACTGCGACCTGGCCAAGATAAAGCATAGCAATTCGACACATACAACAACACAGAGTTACACATGGAATAAACAAAACATACAGTCAATAATACAGAAGAAAACAAAAAGTCTATGTACAGTGAGTGCAAATGAGGTAAGATAAGGGAGTTAAGGCAATAAATAGGCCATGGTGGCGAAGTAATTACAATATAGCAATTAAACACTGGAATGGTAGATGTGCAGAAGATGAATGTGCAAGTTGAGATACTGGGGTGCAAAGAAGCAAGATAAATAAATAAATACAGTATGGGGATGAGGTAGATAGATGGGCTGTTTACAGATGGGCTATGTACAGGTGCAGTGATCTGTGAGATGCTCTGACAGCTGGTGCTTAAAGCTAGTGAGGGAGATATGAGTCTCCAGCTTCAGAGGTTTTTGCAGTTCGTTACAGTCATTGGCAGCAGAGAACTGGAAGGAAAGGTGACCAAAGGAGGAATTGGCTTTGGGGGTGACCAGTGAGATATACCTGCTAAGGCGCGTGCTACGAGTGGGTGCTGCTATGGTGACCAGTGAGCTTAACGATTGTAATGGGTGGAATGTATTTTGACTGTGCCTGCATACTTTTCAGATTCCATGGTAGTAGTAGCCTGGTAGTTGAAGTCAATCAACACCCCATACCTGCAGAAGGAGTGGTTTGGGAGTGTAGTCATGGCATGATATTGGAATGGATTCTTTTTCTTCTTTCAAGCCTGCCTTCTGCTAAGGCGAAGGCTTAAATAGCCTACTGACAATAATGTCTTGAGAACAGTATGATCTGGAACATGGAATAATCACAGCTACCTCTGAATAGATTAGCAGAATCTTCTACTACATACAGTATCTAAGGACTATAACGCCATAATGAAAAGGCAAGTGAAGGAACATAACACCATAATGAAGAAACAAGAGGGGAAGATTGACTATGAACTTTACTGCAAGGTAACATACTACTGCTGTAGACCTACAGTGCATGTTGTATTTTGTGACATTGTTGATCATAGTGGGACGAAATGTGGAACAGGATGTATAAATTATGCTGTGTTTTATAAAGTCTAATTTCCCCAAATATTGTAACCTTGCAGCTGTCATGGACATAAAACTTCAAATTTAAGCATGACATTTTTATAGGCTTCAAGTACCAGCCTAGTTCCTGTCACAGATTGTACTACTACAATCAAAGATAACACTCTGACGTGTTAATGCTTGCCTTGAACTAAGATACTAGGTCCACTGAGTTCAGAAAATCATAGTCATTGATTATCCATACCTTTGCTATTCAGAATGATTTTGTGGGGTGGAGCAAAAAGTTGCGTTAATTTCATTAAGATTCCCAAAATGTGTCAAGATAAATCATATAATAGCCATACATATAGGCCTATATTAGACGTTTTCAACTTAACATTATGACCTAAACCCATAATTGGATCAACCCCTCCACAGTCCACCATGGTATCCCCACTGTTAATGTTCGTTCTAATTTAGTGTGGAATAAATTGTAGTGCGCTGATGAGCCAGATGGGGTCTCTTGCGGTACAGCCTGAGCCATTGCCAGTCAACATGACTGAATCCATGGATACGACGGGGAGGATCTAAAGGGAAGCTATTGATAAACTATTTATAGTTTATGTATTTGCGCTTATAACCTACGGGGTCTGGCTACCCATATCCAGTCGTCATTCGTTTTTCATTATTGAGTAATATAAGGGGGATCAAGCAAAACTGAGTTGTTACGAAACTCATCCACGTGAAGACACCTGCCGTTCGTGACCAGGAAAGGGGTCGGAAGTGGCTAACATATTTAACTCAACTCTGGACGACGACACTCGGGAATATGACGACGAATTAAACTTCTAATTAGATGAAAAAACTTTACGGGATTATCAACAATCATGAGATATTGTCATTTATAAAACGCTGCAGTTACTTTTCAGGTTTCGTTGATAGTGTTGGACCATGTCCGTAAACGAGTTATATTCAAAGGTGAGTGATTTGTACAGTAATTGATTTTTTTATATACACTTCTTTCTCCTGTCCAGGTCCATTTCTTGTCGCATAATTATTGTGGGAACCTCTTGGGCCACCACATCTATAGAGGGTGTAATTGTAGAATTCGCCATTGTAGCCAGTTTCCTGCTTGGGTGTCATGTATTTTAATGCAGGTGTAGTGACAAGTGTCCAGGAAGAACTCGAGCGCCAGCCATCCCAGTTCTGCTTGCTCGGATGTCATTGCAGCTTGTTTGACAGGTGCACAAGTTTAGTTTCGGTCTGGTATCGGTGTTCGGTTGTAGTTTACTGTTGTCTTCTAGCCTTGTGGGCTACTGCTGGACCTAGTTGTGTCCATAATAGTAAAATCACAAATGTTCAATACTGACTGGTCTTAATTAAGATAAAATAACTTATTATTTTATTAAAGGAAAGTGAGTCAATGCATTCATAATCTGATTGTACAGTATCTCCCAGGCGACAGTGAGTTTTGAACATGGGATAGATAATTGCAAACAAATTATACTGAAGCTGCTTTGTGAAGAGGGTCAAAAGAGGTGTTTTTAATCATGGATTGATTGAGTATTCTATTTCTGGTGGGAACATGCTTTATGCAGTAACACAGGCTTGTTCCCAATCCTCAAAAAGGGCTTTAGTTTTTGATATACCCCTACCCGAGGTATAACAAAGCACAACCATGTTTTTCCATATCTCGAAGGTCTCTCATATATGAAATGGATGGTTGTATAAAAATATTTTACTGGAGAAGTGTTTAAATTGATAGATATTGTGACACACCTCCTTAACTCAAACAGTGCAGAATAATGCTTGGCTGATGGATTTGGGGGCTGGGCCACATAAACTCAACCCAAAATGTGGAATACAAGTAGTCAATTGAATGCCCTACATACACAAACAAACCACATTAGCATATCTTATTTCCTTTTGGAAATATAGACCTAGCATAAAAATATAACATTCATCATCATAATAATTAATAGTTTAACTTCACTTGGTCCTGCTTGACAGAAATGCATAGTTACATTTTTTATTGTAATGTTGTGGCTTCTGTAATCAGCTCTAAGGCAAGTGGGCTCAGACACTAAAAACGGTCATGTATTCTTCCAGCCAAAGGCTCCTCTGTTTAGCCCCAACTCTTGCAATTACATTAGAGGCCCCCCCTAGATTTGACTCCAAATCCAATATGGCATCCAAAATCCAATATGGCTGCCACCTTACAGTTAAATGGTGGTTTAATGACCTGTATTTGTACTCATTTTAAATGAGAAATGTCTGATTTGTGTACTGTACTTATGATCTGTACTCAAGACAATTTGTGTACTTCAACTATGTTAGGAATTCAATATGCCCACCATATACACTCAAACACCTTGTCTGGATATATAAAAAGGCAGCAGACTGCTTGGCATGGCAACACCAAGTATTTATTCCAAGTCACAAGCCTCTGAGGGATCAATGAGGCAACTGGGAGGCTCCAACAACAGGAAAGATAATCTAACCCTGGACTCTGACACTGTCTCCCGAGCTCTACAATTTACCTCCACTGTGGTATAACTTGCACCTCCAGGATTGGGCTCTTAAGTCACCTCCTTATCATTTAGAAGTGAGCTTTGATTCATTGCTAATCTAATATGTCTGCCTGACTCTAACATGATCTTTTGCTGGCTCACTGCATTTCTGATGTTTATTGGGATGTTCTGGTGCACTCTTATCCTGTTTGGGTTGAGCTGGCACATTGCTTCTTCCAGACTTTCATGTCCACCATCTTGGCTATCTGCCTTGGAGTTGCCGTATATCTTGACCTGGTGACAGTTATGGTGTATGGGGAGGATGCAACCCCACATAAACAAGCTCATAAGGCAGGTGTTCACTACAATGAACCAATCACAACCTGACACTCATTGACAAGAAATGCCATAAACTTATTGGGCCTTCACATGCCATCCTGGATCTCCCAGAACTGTCCTTGATAGGCCCAATCCACCATCAGTCCTTCCCTCAGGTAGTTACTAGAGACAGACACACCATGGAACTGGACTGCCACATGTCAGGACGCCATTCAACAGCAAAAATGCCATATGGAAATTGCTGGCGTGCATTGTTCTCATATGTACCTACTGTATTTGGCTACCAACCATGGCTGGCCAAGTCATGTGATACCTGAACTGGACTCACTTGTGAAGAATAACCTTTTATGCTGAGGTGACTCATGCTTTGGTCTGGGAAATCCCAACATCCCTATAAGGACATGTGTCATTTATGGCAAATGAGGAACCTTAGGCTGGTAAAACCTGCTGTATGTGATCGTTTATGGTGGCTGGGGATTGACTATGAGAGTGGTCTTTGTGCGTCATGCTTAGTGTGCTCCACCTCCTCAGAAACCCTTTTACTGTCCATCAAATCCCAGGTATCGTCTTTAAATGTATATGTGTGTGGAGCTGTGCTATGTCCCTCAACCAACGCTTCTTAGTCATAGTCTATGTGGCGCAGCGGTCTAAGGCACAGCATCTCAGTGCAAGAGGCGTCACTACAGTACCTGGTTCGAATCAGTAGTTGAAATTTCCATCTACTGTATCTGTGTTTACAGGTCTACATTTACAAGATGCTTTAACATATGCTAATGTTGTTTGTTTCGGTATGTAGGACAGATAATTGTCTCCTTCTATTCCAAATTCTAGCATTATCAGAGTTTGCAGTATTGGGTTACATGAGCTTATGTGTCGTCGCCCCCCCCCCCCCCCCCCCCCTACAGCCAGGCATTATTCTGCACTGTTTGACTTAAGGGGATGTCACAACATCTATCAATTTAACCACTTTTGATATAAAATATTTGTATACAACCATCCTTTTCATATATAGGAGACCTTTAGAGATATGGAAAAATGTGGTTGTTTTGTTATACCTTGGGTAGGGTTATGTGAAACATTTTGGGGGGCCAATACTGGGGGCCCACAGTTGAATGAACATGCAACAATAACTTGAGCTGACACAATTACACACATTACAGACAATTGATGGGTTACTGGCCTACTCTCTGACATAGATTGTTGTGTAAAATTAGTACTTTGAATTTATACTTTGTATTTTGTTCCAATTGTTATCAAATATTCTAGTTTCTTGTGGTGTAGGCCTATGTGTTGATTAACCTTGAAGATTTGTGTACGCCACTGGAATGACTCAGTTCAGGAAGAAACCTAGCCCAATGAAAGACACTAACTGCCTTCAGCGCCTAGTGACGATAGTCTCTTCTGGCCGGGGGAGTTTTTTAAGAGCCCTGACGCTCGCTCTAAACATTAACACTCATCGCTTGCAGCACAGTTTTGGAAACATAAGGAACATGTCTTTCATATCAGCGAGAATAATTGTAAAAAAACCCCCAATGTGTTCAATTACTTCATACCTTTTTTTTTTTATAGGGTTAGGGTTCCCACACGGCCATATTTCCATGTTACAGTGCTTGTTTATGGAAAACAGACGTAAGACAGAGTAGACTACCTGTGCTAATTAGCTATCTGCGTCTCTGAACACCTGTGTGCAAACGGAAGACAGACGCCACAAACGTGTGTTCACTGATTAATACTGTCGGCTGCAACTGTGTTAAAACAGTGTACAGTTAGTGTGTTTTGCATTTGTGAAATTATTTTGATGTGAGTATTTGGCTGTTTTGGCTGCCAGAGCCAATTCACCTTTAAACAGAACATTTAAGGTCCTTGGACTATAAGAAGTATCGTTAGGCTACTTTAGTCCATAATTGGACTAGAAGAAACCTAGCCAAACTATTGAGAAAGAGATGTCTTTTGAAGTGTAGAGTCATACATTGCAGGTGTTATTGGATAGAGAACAGAATCAGGTTACACACATTATTTGTCACTAATCCTCCACGACTCCAAATCTAGTTTCACATTCCTCTGCAGAAATGACAAAAATGGCTGCATTGTTGTTTACTTTAGAACTCTTGGATTTAGTTTCGGTGTTCCCTTTACTCAACTTTTGACTTGTTGAGTGAATGGCTGTTACAGTTCTCTGTCCAAACATATTGTTCTATTTATTTACTAGTTACTTCCCCCTCTCTCATTTGTTTACTCAGAGACAGACCAGTCAAACTTTGTCCTGTGAATAATTAACTTAGTCTGACAGATGTCAAACCTTTTCTTAATGTTTTCCTTTGTGTATAGTTAGTAGAAATAGGACGGTGACATTGTAAAACACTAAAGACACACCCGTAGGCATTGTTATCTGAGTATTTCTCCTCTCTAGTCATTCCTGCTCGGTGCTTTCATCCATGACCTTTTACCTTGCATTGTGTGACATCTCTATGAAATATCCTACCCTGTCTGTGAATTATATTGTATAAGACGATTCTTCATGTCATAATTCTGTCTCGCTGGGCCAGTTCAAAGTCTTCTGATTAGGAATCCATTTAGCTTTTAAATTTAGTTTTGATACTGGATTGCAGTACAGTAACAGTCCTCAAATTGCACTCCTCAGTTAATAAGCTGTTATCTTCCTGGTCCATCCCACTCACACTCTCTGCAGCCCCCCCCCCCCCCCCCCCCCCCAACATGAAGCCCAGTAATCCAGAATAAAGACTAATCCAACGTTTCCATCTGTTTTGTGATCAACGGCTGTACCAGCTGGCACACAGATTCTTTTTAGCTTACTATGTTGTGGTCAAAACACAGACGACACATGCTGAATCTATCTACTATCTACCTTGCATTATGTGCATAACCTGTAGATGTTGTGATGTCATTGCAGACCTATAGTGATTAGGCCTACCCTCTGATTGGGTGTTTGGTCTGCTGGTGGAATGTTGTTTCTTTGTGTTTAGTCAAGCAGTGGGCCTTCTAGAGTGGGATTATTTGGAGTTGCCACTAGCCCCCTACAGTTTGGGCTAGGGGGTGCCTTAGAGTGAATTTAGCCTAAACCTCCCCTCTGTTCAGAGTTTTCAGTGGATTCCCAAATCCACGACAAATGCCAACAGTTGAAGTCGGAAGTTTACATACACCGTAGCCAAAAACATTTAAACTCAGTTTTTCACAATTCCTGACATTTAATCCTTGTAAAGATTCCCTGTCTTAGGTCAGTTAGGATCACCACTTTATTTTAAGAATGTGAAATGTCAGAATAATAGTAATAAAGCTTCCCACAATAAGTTGGGTGAATTTTGGCCCATTCCTCCTGACAGAGCTGGTGTAACTGAGTCAGGTTTGTAGGCCTCCTTGCTCGCACACGCTTCTTCAGTTATGCCCACAAATTTTCTATAGGATTGAGGTCTCGGCTGATTTCTTTTGATTTTCCCATGATGTCAAGCAAAGAGGCACTGAGTTTGAAGGTAGGCCTTGAAATACATCCACAGGTACACCTCCAATTGACTCAAATTATGTCAATTAGCCTATCAGACAGCAGTCAGCTAATGTTAAACATCTCCATTGCAAGATGTCAAAAGGTATTAGATGATGCTGTATTTCTACTCCATACATTGTTTATTAGACATGCCAGTGCAGTACTTTCCTTTCATAAACAGGTAATAGGGTGCTGTCAGTGAGCCACTTTCAGCGCCAACATAAGTTATCTTGCAGGCTATTCTAAAAGTTTTTTTCCATACACGCCCAAACAGACATTTCTTTACCCTAGACCCCAGTGTCCTAAACTCCTAAAGTATACGCTTGGCTACTGTATGTAAGAGGGTCCGTGTTTCGGTCCTACTGTATGTAAGAGGGTCCGTGTTTTCGGTCCTACTGTATCGTAGCTGAAGGGAAGTTAACTGTAAAAATGTAAGGCACAAAACAGAGGAAGAAAATTGTACCATGAAGCAGGAAGTTGCTGTGATTCTCAGGAGTACAGCACATAGAGAAGCTTGTAAACAACAACCTTGGTTCTTCAGGGAATTGAGCTTAAAGCCAGGTGTGTGTCTGTGTGTTTGGTATGTGTGTTCCTCTCCCTGGGGATATATTGTCCCTCATAGGGCTTCTAACTGTAACATTACTCAGAAGTTTCACAGTAGAGTCGCTTGCCAGCCCATAAATGTTTGTCAGGGAGATACTAGTTGCATATAGCTTCAATGTCCTATGTAGGCTATTCTAAAAGGGCCCGATTCTGACTTGAGATACTGTAAGTAGACTTAACATTGTTTTAAGTCCATGTCAAGTCCACTCCGGTTTGAATAGGGCCCAAGGTTATTAGCATTTAGTTTTGTGGTCGAAAGCTACTGAAAAGGGTGACATGTTTTTAACACCACATCTTTTGCATCATCAAGCATATCTCTTGATAATTCTCTGAAGCTAGTCTGTTGCTTAGGAAAATGTGTCGTGTCGTGTCATGTCCTTTGTACAACAAAGCACTCCAGGAAAACCTTTATTCCACCTGCCTGCCTCATGATCATGCTAGCTGACATTCTCAGCATTTTCCCCCCTAACACCTAAACGTTTCTCCTTGCTTCTGTCTTTAGAGCAGGTGTAATTAGCGCTCTCTTTTTCCGATAAACAGACAGGTCAAAGTTCCTGGAGGAAGGGATTATGGACGCGACTTCCTATTGGCAACACCCAGAGGCAGCAGGTTTCACCTGACGCATTAATAATATTCCTTGTGCTGACACGCACATCCTAGCAGGGCGGGGCAATGGCAGCACTGGAGCGGAAGGATAGAACACCTGTACAGTAGCTAGCTCCATTCTCAGGGTTTGCATCTTACCTGTGTGTATTTACTTCAGCAGTTTATAAAGGGTCTTTTACTGAAACCCGAGAGTAGTCTCTTCAGGTTAACCTCGTTTTCTCTCCTCACGACTCCTCACCTATTTATCCTGTAGATAAGAGGATAACCTTTCACCAACTGTTAAGACCCATTAATAGTTCACAAGAAGGACAATGGAGATTGAAGAAAAAATATTCTTTGCCTAAAAATTTGAGCCGACAGCCCAAAGGTTAGCCTAGCTGTAATTTGATTTCATTTTTTAATCATTGCGATTATGTTTGTAATATTATGGCCCACCAAACTTTCCAATGTTCTAGTCAGTGGTATAGTGGAATGTAAACTCCCCACAATGACAGAGCAAAAACAGTTTTTTAGACATATTTTTATTTTTCATAATTAGAAACAATGTTTTAAACTTGATTGGAGTCCACCTGGGGTAAATTCAATTGATTGGACATGATTTGGAAAGGAACACACCTGTCTATATAAGGTCCCACAGTTGACAGTGCATGTCAGAGCAAAAACCAAGCCATGACGGCAAAATAATTGTCCGTAGAGCTCAGAGACAGGATTGTGTCGAGGCACAGATCTGGGGAAGGGTACCAAAACATTTCTTCAGCATTGAAGGTCCCCAAGAACACAGTGGCCTCCATCATTCATAACTGGAAGAAGTTTGGAACCATCAAGACTCTTTCAAGGGCTGGCCGCCCGGCCAAACTGAGCAATCTGGGGAGAAGGGCCTTGGTCAGGGATGTGACCAAGAACCCGATGGTCACTATGACAGAGTTCGTCTGTGGAGATGGGAGAACCTTCCAGAAGGACAACCATCTCTGCAGCACTCCACCAATCAGGTATTTTATGGTAGAGTGGCCAGATGGAAGCCACTCCTTAGTAAAAAGCACATCATAGCCCGCTTGTTTTGCCAAAATACACCTAAAGGACTCTGACTATGAGAAACAAGATTCTCTGGTCTGATGAAACCAAGATTGGACTCTGGCCTGAAAACCAATTGTCACATCTGGAGGAAACCTGCCCCCAACCCTACGGTGAAACATGGTGGTGGCAGCATCATGCTGTGGGGATGTTTTTTAGCGGCAGGAACTGGGAGACTAGTAAGGATCGAGGGAAAGATTAACAGAGCAAAGTACAGAGAGATTGTTGATGAACACCTGCTTCAGAGCGCTCAGGACCTCAGACTGGGGCAAAGGTTCACCTTCCACCAGGACAACCACCCTAAGCATACAGCCAAGACAATGCAGGAGTGGCTTCGGGACAAGTCTCTTTGAATATCCTTGAGTGGCCCAGCCAGAGCCTGGACTTGAACCTGATCGAACATCTCTGAAGATATCTGAATACAGTTGTGCAGCGACGCTCCCCATCCAACCTGACAGAGCTTGAGAGGATCTGCAGAGAAGAATTGGAGAAACTCCCCAAATACAGGTGTGCCAAGCTTGTAGTGTCATACACAAGAAGACTCGAGGCTGTAATCTCTGCCAGGGTTCTTCAACAAAGTACTAAGTAAAGGGTCTGAATACTTATGTAAATGTTATTTGTTTTTTTTGTTTAATAAAATTGATAACATTTCTAAACCTATTTTTGATTTGACATTATGGGGAATTGTGTGTAGTTTGATAAATAATAATAAATGAATACATTTTAAAATAAAGCTGTAATGTAACAAAATGTGGAAAATATCAAGGGGTCTGAATACTTTATGAATGCACTTTATATAACATATTGGTTGCAAGAATTTTGTATAATTCAAATGAAAAATGTGAAGTTTTGAATCCGGCATTGTTTTGTGTATCAGTTCCATGTGCCATGGAATCGGTGCATCGAATCTCTTCCCCAAATTTTTTGCAATCTATGTGGCACAGCTGTACATGTAATTTTTTTTGGTCCTTAAATAAAACGTATACTTTTTATGGATCACAATTTTCTGTAACCAATTTTGGTCTTTAATGCAGGGCCGACAGACAAGTTCCTTACTTTTTCCTCATTCCACTTGCCTCTTGCATTTCTGCGGTAATTCTTCAATTAGTTGGTTGTAATTATGTGTAGACATTTCCATACATTTTTGTTATCTGCATGTGTGACAACTCCACCAGTCCTATTTATGATATAATTTACAAAGATTATACCTTTACATTTTTTTTGTATATTTATGAACCATAATGTTCTGTCTTTTTTGGTGGAGTAAACTGAAATTGAAACCAAATTTCTATGGCTTGTGTTAAAAATAGTGATATTTTGGAGATGACCGATTTTTCATTTTCAATTAACCAAAAGTAAGGGGTTGTAATCTGAATAAAGGAGGGGAAAAAAGGAAATTCGTGAACATGAATTGAGACATTTTTACTAATCTGCTAGAGAACCTATTTTAAAAAAATAATGACTTAAGCCTTTAGTGAGAGGTCTAATGCTTTAATATTTTTTCCCCTTCGAATTCATTATATAAATAGGCCATTTTTAATATTGTATGGCTTGCCATTCCAAATAAAATTTAATGTATTTATTATTTTTTTTCTCATATAGTAAAAAAAAAACAAGTTGCTAGGTGTAGGCAAGGCCATAAGGAAATAGGTAAACTAGGATAAGAGGGGTTAATCAGGGGGATTTTTCCACAAATAGACAGGCTTTTTCCTTTCCATGGTAGCAAGATCTTATCTATTTTTGTTAACTTTCTATTAATGTATTGTAGTGAGATTTTTTTCTTTCTTTCGGGATATAAATTAGAGGTCGACCGATTAATCGGAATGGCCGATTTTAATTAGGGCCGATTTTCAAGTTTTCATAACAATCGGTAATCGGAGTTTTTGTACACCGATTGTGGCCGATTTTTTTATTTTTTATTTTTTTGTTTTTATTATTATTTTTTTATTTTTTGTAATTTTTTCAAAACTTTTATTTAACTAGGCAAGTCAGTTAAGAACACATTCTTATTTTCAATGACGGCCTAGGAACAGTGGGTTAACTGCCTTGTTCAGGGGCAGAACGACAGATGTTTACCTTGAGAGATCGAATCCCCGAGCTGACAACCTTCTGGTTACTAGTCCAACGCTCTAACCATCTGCCTTACATTGCAATCCACAAGTGCAGCAAGAAGCCAAGGTAAGTTGCTAGCTAGCATTAAACTTATCTTATAAAAAAACAATCAATCTTAACATAATCACTAGTTAAATACACATGGTTGACGATATTGCTAGATAAACTAGTAATATCATCAACCGTGTCCTGCGTTGCATATAATCAATGCGGTGCCTGTTAATTTCTCATTGAATCACACCCTACTTCTCCAAACGGGTGATGATTTAACAAGCGCATTCGTGAAAAAAGCACTGTCGTTGCACCAATGTACCTAACCATAAACATCAATGCCTTTCTTTAAAATCAATGCACAAGTATATATTTTTTAAACTTGCATATTTAGTTAATATTGCCTGTTAACATGAATTTCGTTTTGTTTTCGAAATGATAGTTTCCGGATTTGACCATATTAATGACCTATGGCTCATATTTCTGTGTTATTATGTTATAATTAAATCTATGATTTGATAGAGCAGTCTGACTGAGTGGTGGTAGGCAGCAGCAGGCTCGAAAGCATTCATTCAAACAGCACTTTCGTGCGTTTGCCAGCAGCTCTTCGCTGTGCTTCAAGCATTGAGCTCTTTATGACTTCAAGCCTAACTGATGTGAAATGGCTAGCTAGTTAGCGGGGTGCGCACTAATAGCGTTTCAATCGTTGACACCACTCGCTCTGAGACCTTGAAGTAGTTGTTCCCCTTGCTCTGCATGGGCCACGACTTTTGTGGAGCGATGGGTAACGATGCTTCGAGGGTGGCTGTTGTCGACGTGTTCCTGGTTCGAGCCCAGGTAGGGGCGGGGAGAGGGACTGAAGCTATACTGTTACACTGGTAATACTAAAGTGCCTATAAGAACATCCAATAGTCAAAGGTATATGAAATACAAATGGTATAGAGAGAAATATTACTATAATAACTACAACCTAAAACTTCTTACCTGGTAATATTGAAGACTCATGTTAAAAGGAACCACCAGCTTTCATATGTTGTCATGTTCTGAGCAAGGAACTTAAATGTTAGCTTTTTTACATGGCATATATTGCACTTTTACTTTCTTCTCCAACACTTTGTTTTTGCATTATTTAAACCAAATTGAACATGTTTCATTATTTATTTGAGGCTAAATAGATGTTTATTGATGTATTAAGTGTTCATTCAGTATTGTTGTAATTGTCATTTAAAAAAAATATAAATCGGCCAATTTAATCGGCATCGGTTTTTCTGGACCTCCAATAATCGGTATCGGTGTTGAAAAATCATAATCGGTCAACCTCTAATATAAATACGGAGTATGTCCACATCACTATCAGACCATTTTATTGATAAACTACAGTCATGTAAAAGTTGTAGATTTAAGTGATCCAGTACGTATTATAGTACACTTACAATAATTTGTAAGTGAGTAATCCAGAGAGGTTAGAACAGGATCTAGATATAAAGTATCTAGATCCTCTGAGGTTGTGGAGGGATCCAAATTGTGTATTTAAAAGAACATGAATCATCAGCGTACAATAACACCTTCCGTTTTTAAGCCCTGGATTTTAGCCCTTTAATATTTTTGTTGGATCTGATTTCAATGGCTAACAGTTCGATGACCATAATACATGGATATGCTGATAGTGGTCAACCTTAAATACTCATCTTGACAGTTTAATACTTTCTGAGAAGAAGCCATTATTTACTATTTTACGCCTAGGCTTACTATAAATAACTTTAACCCATTTTATAAGAGATTCCCCTGAAATTGAAGTATTCCAGGCATTTATATATAAATTTGTCGTACTTTATCAAAAGCCTTTTCAAAGTCAGCTATGAATACCCAGCCTGGTTTCACAGATTTTTCATAGTGTTCCATTGTTTCCAGTACTTGTCTTATATTATCTCCAATGTTGCTCCTTGCTGAAACAAGCAAGGTGTTGTAGCAAAGAAGCACACATAAACTCAGCAAAAAAAAGACAACTTTTTCAGGACCCTGTCTTTCAAAGATAATTAGTAAAAATACAAATAACTTCACAGATCTTCATTGTAAAGGGTTTAAACACTTTCCCATTCTTGTTCAATGAATCATAAACAATTAATGAACATGCACATGTGGAACGGTCGTTAAGACACTAACAGCTTATATACGGTAGGCAATTAAGGTCACAGTTATGAAAACTTAAGACACTAAAGAGGCCTTTCTACTGACTCTGAAAAACACCAAAAGAAAGATGCCCAGGGTCCCTGCTCCTCTGCGTGAACGTGCCTTAGGCATGCTGCAAGGAGGCATGAGGACTGCAGATGTGGCCAGGGCAATAAATTGCAATGTCCGTACTGTGAGATGTTTAAGACAGTGCTACAGGGAGACAGGATGGACAGCTGATCGTCCTCGCAGTGGCAGACCACATGTAACAACACCTGCACAGGATTGGTACATCCCATACATCACACCTGTGGGACAGGTACAGGATGGCAACAACGACTGCCCGAGTTACACCAGGAACGTACAATCCCTCAATCAGTGCTCAGACTGTTTGCAATAGGTTGAGACAGGCTGGACTGAGGGCTTGTAGGCCTGTTGTAAGGCAGGTCCTCACCAGACATCACCGGCAACAACGTCGCCTATGGCCACAAACCCACCGTTGCTGGACTAGACAGGACTGGCAAAAAGTGCTCTTCATTGACGAGTCGCGGTTTTGTCTCACCAGGGGTGATGGTCGGATTCGCGTTTATCGTCGACGGAATGAGCGTTACACAGAGGCCTGTACTCTGGAACGGGATCGATTTGGAGGTGGTGGGTCTGTCATGGTCTGGGGCAGTGTGTCACAGCATCAACAGACTGAGCTTGTTGTCATTGCAGGCAATCTCAACGCTGTGCGTTACAGGGAAGACATCCTCCTCCCTCATGTGGGACCCTTCCTGCAGGCTCATCCTGACATGACCCTCCAGCATGACAATGTCACCAGCCATATTGCTCGTTCTGTGCATGATTTCCTGCAAGACAGGAATGTCAGTGTTCTGCCATGGCCAGCGATGAGCCCGGATCTCAATCCCATTGAGCACGTCTGGGACCTGTTGGATCGGCGGTTGAGGGCTAGAGCCATTCCCCCCCCCCAGAAATGTCTGGGAACTTGCAGGTGCCTTGGTGGAAGAGTGGGGTAACATCTCATAGCAAGACCTGGCAAATCTGGTGCAGTCCATGAGGAGATGCATTGCAGTACTTAATGCAGCTGGTGGCCACCCCAGATACTGACTGTTACTTTTGATTTTGACCCTCCCTTTGTTCAGGGACACATTATTCAATTTCTGTTAGTCACATGTCTGTGGAACTTGTTCAGTTTATGTCACAGTTGTTGAATCTTATGTTCATACAAATATTTACACATGTTAAGTTTGCTGAAAATAAACGCAGTTGACGGTGAGAGGACGTTTCTTTTTTTTGCTGAGTTTAGAAAGGTGCAAGCAAGGTGCAGCAGCATCACAGAAATAAAATCTATGGAGGAAAAAAATGTGCGTCAATCATCGTCATCCAAAGTTCCATGACCGTCACAGTCCTAGTTTACCCACTCCATTTTTTTACCACTACATCACTGGTTATGCTAGTGTTATAACCTCATGAGTTGAATCAGTGTTGTTGTAGGTTGGTTGACTGACGTGGATACGGGTAGTATCAGAAAGGCAAGGGCATTTTAAAACATTGTCAGACATTACGCAACAGCATTACTTCACCAGGGTCAAAGTGGAAACCGGTAATGTAACTTTTTCCTCTGACGTTATTTTCTTCTCCTCCCCCTTATTTCCCTACTCATCCCTCCCGCCACCCTTACAGGTGTACTTCCACTAACCATCACCAGCAGACCTGTCTGGATGCCTGTTTTTATGTCTCCTTTCTTTACATTAGTACTATTTGGTTGGAGTACTACTGTATCTAATGTATTGTTGCCTCTTCTCACTGTTATAAATCAGATGCCTGAACTCTGAACTCTGATCTATGGCTATCTATTAGTTTTCCTTCTCTTGTGTTCTACATATTTGACACAGAGCATAGGGTACTACCCCTATGACAATTCTGTCAGTCCATGGCCATGAGAGAGAGAGAACACACACATGCGCTCACACACACACACACACACACACACTGGAGTAAAGACTGATTCTCAATGTTTCCTTGTCAAGATCATTAACATCCCTGTGTAACTCCTTTGTGTCTTGTCAGCCCATCTGCAAAGCAAGCAGGACCAACACTAAGCCTGATTGAATTGACCCAGTGCAGTGGCCGATGGTAATAAAAAAAAAATAAAGCAATTTCATTAGGTCTGCTGGAAGTGTGATGGTGTGATCAAAGGGGGAGAAAGAGTCAGGGAGTGAGCGAGAGTAGGGCTCCGTTAGTTAGTAGTCAAAGCCAGTACTAAGTGAATGTAGGCTTATTATACCCTGTCATTACTGATCCTGTCTCTTGTACTCAACAATGTGGAATAGCTTTTTTGATGACCATGGGCGACATTGTTCGTCTTCTAAATAGCACTTATTGAACAAAAATGACCGTCTTACTCACAACAGCTGTCGGTGTACAGCAAATGTCACCCATTCTCTCTTAATGTGCTTATATCCAATACCTGTAGGTAATGCTTTTGACTACCCTGTCTGTGACTGATGGACAATAGAAGGGAGATGGAGATGAGGTCTTGGCTATTGTATCTTTCCCACTATAAATCATGGTGGCACTTTTGTCCTTGTAATGTTAATGTCTCCTATTATTTTGGCTGATGTCTGACTGCAGAATCCCAACTTTGGTTGCTGAGCAAACGGCTTCTTTGTGATGGAATTCTGATGAACTGTACCTGTCATCATAGAACTGTGGCATATGATACTGCAAATCTTGGCAGTTCCATTATCAAAGACATAAGGTCCTATTTGATAAAAATTGGGAACCATATTTCTCAGATAATGAGGAAATAACTTATTTCTGCCCAGCGAGGAAGCATTTTTGAAAGTTTATTTTCGTTTCACAGTGGGATGGTAAGGATTGGATGAGAGGAGTGTAGAGGTAAACACTCAGCTCACTGTCATTGAACTTGGCTTTTGAAACATGCTGAGGGCTCATTTCATCACGGTCAGAGTCTTCACTAAAGGTTCACCACCGCAGCGTTTGACATAGCAGAACAGACTAAATTCAAACGGCTGCCTTAAAAATATATATTTTTAAATATTGGCACATTCATCAACATTATACAATTTAGAGTGTCTATAGGCAGATATCTGTAATGTAGTCTACTCTATATCTGAACACCACCACACTATCCTATCAAATCACAATTTGTCACATGCTTTTTGTAAACAACAGGTATAGACTAACAGTGAAATGCTTACTTACTGGCCCTTCCCAACAATGCAGAGAGAAAAATAGAAAAATAATCAAGATAACACAAGGAATAAATACACATTGAGTAGGAAACAGGATTGATAATAAGCTGTAGCTGCAGTGTGTGATGAGTCAAAGAGTTGGTTCAAGGGGGGGGGGTCAATGCAAATAGTTGCAATTTGGTTAACTATTTAGTAGTATTATGGCTTGGGGGTAGAAGCTGTTCAGAGTCCTGTTGGTTCCATACTTGGTGCATCGGTGCCGCTTGCCGTTCGGTAGCAGAGAGAACAGTCAATGACTTGGGTGGCTGGAGTCTTTGACCATATTTAGGGCCTTCCTCTGACACCACCTTGTATAGAGGTTCTAGATGGCAGGGAGACCGGCCCCAGTGATGTACGGGGCGTACGCACTACCCTCTGTAGCGCCTTGCGGTCGGATGCCAAGCAGTTGCCATACCAAGCGGTTATGCAGCCAGTCAAGATGCTCTCAATGGTGCCGCTGTAGAACCTTTTGAGGATCTGAGGGCCCATGCAAAATATTTTAATCTGTTGGGTCGGTATGTGAATTGTAGTTGATCCAGGGTGTCTGGGATGGTGTTGAGCAATGACCAGCCTTTCAAAGTATTTCATGTCTACGTATGAGAGTGCTACAGGGAAATAGTCATTTAAACCGGTTACCTTGGCTTTCTTGGGCACAGGGACAATGGTGGTCTGCTTGAAACACATAGGTATTACAGATCGGGTCAGCGAGAGGTTGAAAATGTCAGTGAAGACACTTTCCATTTTCGCTGGCATGCTCTAAGTACTCGTCCTGGTAATCCATCTGGCCCCACTGCCTTGTGAATGTTAACTGTTTTTAAAGGTCTTACTCACGTCAGCTACGGAGAGCGAGATCACACAGTCGTCCGGAACAGCTGGTGCTCTCATTAACTTATTAGTGTCACGTTCTCTGAAAGTGGCAGCTTTAGCCTTTAGCTCAGTTCGTATGTTGCCTTTAATCCATGGCTTCTAGTTGGGATATGTACGTACGGTCACTGTGGGGACAATGTTGTCGATGCACTAATTAATGAAGCTGGTGACTGACGTGGTAAACTCAATGTTATCGGATGAACCCAGGAACAAATTCCAGTCTGTGCTAGCAAAACAGTCCTGTAGCTTAGCATCCGCTTAATCGGACCACTTCTGTATTGAGCACGTCACTCCTACTTCCTGTTTTTGCTTGTAAGCAGGAATCAAGGTTAGTTGGTCGTCAAGTATTGTGATTCTGATGACTTCCTGTGTGAACCAAGGACAGGATAGATTGGTTCGGTTTAGGAGGGTGATGTATATGTTTTGACGGAGGAAAGGAGTGGTGTCATGGATCTAGGGGAGAACACTTCAGGATAAATGAGGCTGCTTCATATGCGTTCAGGATTGATGTTTGTTTCCGACGTGAAGAATGGGTTGGAAAAGTGTGTGTTTAGGCTATTGTATGTGTGCTGATGTGTTTTAGGGGGTGGGTAGGACCGGGTATGGCATCGCATCAGAACACAAATCTTTAGCAAAAAGACTTCTTCACAAAGCTCTCTATCCATCTAGGTTCCACCTTCATTTGGCACTGTCTTATTGTCGTTTCTTCAAACCGTGATGGGCTGAAGTGAGATTGCGCCCGCTGCACTACTTTATAAAGTTCTTTATTTTGGATTTCAACTCAGTTGTTGAAGAGTTTGAAATTTGGAGAATATTTAGTCACCTCTATGTTTAACCAGAGGCACAGATGGGGTACTAAGTAATCCCAGTTGAATCAATGTGGAGAAGGATCTAGCTGTCTTTTGCTCACATTGGCAGAGGAGCTTGGCTTTCCTCCTACTGTGTTTTGTCTATGTCGGTACATAATTAAAGATGGTTTGATCAGGACCTAGCAAGAACACTGCCCTCAAACGCCTTAGCACACCATGGGAGAGAGACATGAAAGATTAGGAGAGAGAAATCAACTGCAGAGAGAAGAACACCTGCCCTCACTGCAGTGGCGTGAAAATAGATTTTTCGCCAAGTGATTTCCCGTTAGGCTTTTATGTAAGTCTGGCAAGAATTGATTACTTGCATAAATATGTTCTAAAATAATCCTTAATGTTCATGATCTCCTGAATGCCTTAGCTTATGAAACAAACTCATAATTTTACATTTGAGTGGCAGCACAAAACAATGTGTCTTACATCCAGGCTAAGCACCAGGTTTCTTAATAAAGGCATACACTACTCCTACTCAGGCCTACTGTATGTTAGGCATAGCCTACATACCATAAGTCCGTATGTTTGGCCTGCTTTGTTTATGTTGTTTTTTCTGGGTCAATCTATGGGCCGTGGGACATGTAGAGGTCCTTTGTGACGGTCATTGAATGAGACGGGCGCAGTCAGAGGGCCAGTCCCCCCCCCCCCCCCCCTCAAAATATCTAAATGGATTTATAAGGAGGAGAATCAGCCCCCTGGGTGGTTGCATTTGCATCAGAGGAAGAGGTTGTTGTTGTTGTTGTTGTTGTTGTTATTATTGTTGTCATGCTGAACCATTTACTCATTAACTCTATGTTTAGTAGAGAAAACAGAGAGGGGTCTTCACCTTTAACTGTGCCGCCATGTCCATTTTTTACAAAGGGAGTTTCCATGCCAGCATAACCTGGAAATATTTATTCTGGCAATTCTCACGTAGAAACTTCATTGGGAGGAAGGATGTTCGACATGCTTTTTACATTTGTATCACAAACCATTTTTTAGAAAATCATGATGAAAGTGGCCATTTAAGGCCTCTTTTAGACTTATACATGCCTCCTGTAAGACCCTATGATCCGTGAACCATACATGATACAGACACCATCTCGCTGTCATTATACTCCTTAGAGTGTGCTCTCAAATATGGACTATGTCTAGATTATGAAATAAACATTTTCACATTCATAAAATATTAATATTTCAAAAGTCCCCTCTTTTATTTAGCTTATTTTTAGACATATTGTTTGGAACAGCCACGTCCGGGCCTCTGGTACCTTTTAATGATATGACCCATTTTATACATAGACATTTACATTATAACCAATCACAGCCCTCCTTTAGGATTGCACATTCAGCAAATCACCAGCAGAGGGAGATCCATTTGAAACCATTTTCTCATTCACTGTGTTGGCGGTGCACATAAAATTGACTTGAATTTAATTCATAA
Source organism: Salmo salar (assembly GCF_965601325.2). Lineage (NCBI taxonomy): Eukaryota > Metazoa > Chordata > Actinopteri > Salmoniformes > Salmonidae > Salmo > Salmo salar. The sequence continues at coordinate 142,897,493 of NC_138291.1, read as the reverse complement.
CTTCGGAATTACGAGCGAGCCCACACTGGAAATGTAATGTGCTTAGAGTATATTGTTCCAAACTTTTTAACTACTTCACAGATATGAAACAAACAGACAATCATAAAATCAGTCAAATATCAAATTCCTAGTTTTGCTCAAAACCAACTTTTATAAGAGGTTTTTCAAATAAGTAAAATGGTAAGAGTAAGGTCATTAACCCATTTAGTAGCTAGCAAGCTAGCCATTTTTAACCAGTTAGCTTGGGTGCTTGACTACCACTGTGAGGAACACTCGGATCAACCCTACTCCACGGCCAGAGCATAAAGTGTCAATAGTGCAGTGTGCGCTCTGAACGCTCAGAATTTACAAACAATCTGACAACGCTATGAATATACAAATTACCCGGCGCCTCTGACAAACTGGAGGGAATTTACGAGCGCACCCTTAGTTGTCAATCAAATGTATTTGGCATCGATCAAATGGACGGGCAGGCAAGATCCCAATCAGTTGTCAAAATGTGGGTTGGGACAAGCACGCATTGGCAGGGAAGCTGCAGAAGGACGAGCAGTCTACTATGTGGCCAACTAGCTGAAAAGGTTTGAGTGTGTTTATCTAGTGTTCCCTTGTTAGATTAGCTCATCTCGCTCTGGCTAGAATTAGTTGTTGATCATGATGTTATTGATGTGCACAGCTGAGGGGGAGAGTGCCTACCTTTTTCATGTTTGTTTGATCAATAGGACTATAAAGTTCCCAAATGTAAGAGGACTCTGATGGTATTTACATATTTGCAGAAATCCATTCAGGTGACTTTTGGCGAATGTGTTCTAATGATCTAAAGTCACACTGTTGCTACTGCCTGTAAACACAGAGTCCAGTTCAAAGTGAATGATGGCAGGCACATGTGGCGAATGGCTTATTTGCATTAAGGCCTACTGTAGGTCTGATTGGCTGTGGCACACCAGGGGTCCTGGACAAGACAGATGTTTTTATTAGGTTTTATTTACTAGTGTCTATTAACTGTCCTAACTTTTACTGTCAGAAAATGTAAAGAAAACAAGAAACATATACTTCCTGGGGGTGTGTATGAACAGATTTGAATAACATTTCATGTTGCTAAAACACTGTCAATTCCTTTTTAAATGAACAAAATCTGAAAGGGTACTTTTGAGACGTTCTAATATTTGTAGTGTTGAATAAATGTATGTGTAAATTTGTATTTCAGAATCTCCATATGTCAGAAGTTATTATAAGAATAACGTTATAATATTCAAATTGTGATTATAATAGTTTATTTTATGTCTTTATACTATAAGAAGTATAATGCCACCAAGATGTCTGTATTATGTACGGTTCACAGATCATAGGAGGCACGTATAGGTCTAAAAGGGTCCTAAATGGCCACTTTCATTAGGATTATCCTTCTTCCCAATTAAGTTTCATTGTGAGAATTAGTATTTTTTTATTTAACCTTTATTTAACTAGACAAGTCCGTTAAGAACAAATTCTTATTTACAATGACGGCCTACCAAAAGACAAAAGGCCTCCTGCGGGGACGGGGGCTGGGATTAAACATTTATAAAATATAAATATAGGACAAAACACACATCAGGACAAGAGACAAGACAACATAGAGAGACCGAAGACGACAACATAACAAGGCAGCAACACATGACAATACAGCATGGCAGCAACACAACATGACAACAACATGGTAGAAACACAAAACATTATTGGGCACAGACAACAGCACAAAGGGCAAGAAGGTAGAGACAACAATACATCATGCAAAGCAGCCACAACTGTCAGTAAGAGTGTCCATGATTGAGTCTTTGAAGAGATTGAGATACAACTGTCCAGTTTGAGTGTTTGTTGCAGCTCGTTCCAGTCGCTAGCTACAGCGACCTGAAAAGATGAGTGACCCGGGGATGTGTGTGCTTTGGGGACCTTTATCAGAATGTGACTGGCAGAACGGGTGTTGTATGTGGAGGATTGAGGGCTGCAGTAGATATCTCAGATAAGGGGGAGTGAGGCCTAAGAGGGTTTTATAAGCATCAACCAGTGGGTCTTGCAACGGGTATACAGAGATGACCGGTTTACAGAGGAGTATAGAGTGCAGTGATGTCTTATAAGGGGCATTGGTGGCAAATCTGATGGCCGAATGGTAAAGAACATCTAGCCGCTCGAGAGCACCCTTACCTGCCAATCTATAAATGTATATCTCCGTAATCTAGCATGGGTAGGATGGTCATCTGAATCAGGGTTAGTTTGGCAGCTGGGGTGAAAGAGGAGCGATTACGATAGAGGAAACCAAGTCTAGATTTAACTTTAGCCTGCAGCTTTGATATGTGCTGAGAGAAGGACAGTGTACCGTCTAGCCATACTCCCAAGTACTTGTATGAGGTGACTATCTCAAGCTCTAAACCCTCAGTGGTATTCTTCTTACCGAACCACATGACCTTTGTTTTGGAGGTCTTCAGAACAAGGTTAATGGTATAGAAAGCTTGTTGGACACTAAAAGCTTTGTTGTAGAGCGTTTAACACAAAATCTGGGGATGGGCCAGCTGAGTATTAGACTGTATCATCTGCATATAAATGGATGAGAGAGCTTCCTACTACCTGAGCTATGTTGTTGATGTAAATTGAGAAGAGCGTGAGGCCTATGATTGAACCTTGGGGAAATCCCTTGGTGACAGGCAGTGGCTGAGACAGCAGATTTTCTGACTTTATACACTGCACTCTTTGAGAGAGGTAGTTAGCAAACCAGGCCAAAGACCCATCAGAGACACCAATACTCCATAGCCGGCCCACAAGAATGGAATGGTCTATCGTATCAAAAGCTTTGGCCAAGTCAATTAAAATAGCAGCACAACATTGCTTAGAATCAAGGGCAATGGTGACATCACTGAGGACCTTTAAGGTTGCAGTGACACATCCATAACCTAAGCGGAAACCAAATTGCATACCCAAGAGACTACTATAGACATCAAGAAAGCCAGTCAGTTGATTATTGACAGGTTTTTCCAACACTTTTGAAAAACAGGGCAAAATAGAAATAGACCTGTAACAGTTAGGATCAGCTTGATCTCCCCCTTTAAATAAAGGACAAACTGTGGCTGCCTTCCAAGCAATGGGAACCTCCCCAGAAAGGAGAGAGGGGTTAAAAAGGTTGTAGATGGGCTTTGCGATGGTAGGGGCAGCAACCTTAAAGAAGAAAGGCTCTTGAAAGAATCGTCAGAACAAATCGAGACACCCAAAATATTTTTGTCTACGCTGGCGTGGAATCATCCCAAACTTATTCTCTGAGTCAGATAACTCTTCAAAGGACTTTGTGTTCTTTGTATGTGTTATAGTGGGAGTTTTCAGTACATTCTTGGTGTCCTAATTACAGTTTGATAGGGCCCACGCTGAGCTGTTCTGCATTCAGGGGATGGGCAGCACTCTTTTCTGTATGCTGTACATATTGGAGATCTTCACTGACCCAGATAAACACAGAAAACAGGGATGGGAGGATTCGCTTTGCCGCTGATGTATTTCAATTTTAACAGAATAGCTTAGGCCGACTTATTAAAATACCCAGGCCTGCAAGAAGCAGAAATGTCTACTCCTGCATGTGTTCATATGGATGCTGGGAGGAGTTTACTAAGGAGGACCTCGTTGCCCCCTTTTAACTCTCTCTCAGTCCAATGCAGCATCTATGACATTTTGAGAGGATATTGTGAATATTGTCACAATTAAGAAAAGAAACAACAATTCCACGTTCCATCGAACCGGGGTATGATTTTGGCTACTTGATTTAATGTTTGTCCAAATTTGCAACAAACCTTTGGAAATAGTCAAGTGTTGTGATGGACTGTTTGAAAGGTGGACTAATGGTCCAGTTTTGATGCAAAAGCTGCATGCGTACTGTTGTTGCTTCTCTAGAAGATGATTTATGCCTTATAACAGGGCTTTCATCTTGTTTGTTGTTAGTCTCGAAATGCTTTCGACCTGTAGAAAATCACAAAGCAAAGAGCGGAGCGAAGGAAGGAAAATGCCGGAATGCCAGTCCCAGCAATAGAATGTAACGAGTGAAAGATGAGGAGTGGAGGGAGTTTTACAGTGCTGATCAAGTCCGTCTCAGTCAATGGAGCTGATTTACTTCAGCACCACTGCAGATGAACTTACAGGTTGCTGCTGCTATTCCTAGGCATTACTGTAGCTTAGCACTGCTACAGCAGGGGCAGCTGTTGGAATGGTGGCTAGAATGGATATTGTAAAGTCATTAGTACACCTTCCTGATCTCCACAAAGCAAACTGCAGTCAGAAGTCCTCTGTCAAGTCTCTCCGTTCATTTGTTTCCTAATGTAATAGTGAGGTCATATTTACCCCTGTCTCTGTCAGCCATTGCTGTTTATTTTAAGTGCTGGTTTGAGGAGGAGTGAGGCGGAGCTCCAGATTGACACTGTTTTACAAATCAAATGAGTTCCTGCCATCACTGAACAACATTTGCATTTCTGCTGCTACCGCACGAAGGAACAGCATTCTCTGCGAGTTTTCCCTTTCGCTTCCAGTTCACTTCAGAGTGCTGCACCATCACAATCACCTGACCCATGGAGCAGTGCAAGACAATTGAATTAGCCTATTCCTTTCAAAATGTCTTTATGACGGAGTACTGACTGACTGAAGCCATTTGCAATGTAATAGCAAGCAATCACCTTTCAATCTCTCGTGTTTTTCTGTTCTTCCTCTTTTGACAGAGTTTCCATCCCACCACACTTTATTTCCCTTTTTCTGTTGACTTTCTTTCATTATTAGGCAAATACCACATCAGAGGTAATACCTGTACCGTAGTTCCTTATTTATGTTGATTCATGAAGCCTTTGAACTTTATCTATGGTCAAACATGGGTATTTTCCACAGATTTGTCCTTTTATGTGCTAAGTTAGAGAATTGTATGTCCACTCTAACTTACATGATGCCCAAGTGGCTACTACAACCATGCACTACTGCCAGTAGATAGTCCATCTGCTCTTGTTCAGGCCCCCTAGAACGTTGCCGTGTCTGTGTAAAGGCAATCATATGTGACTGTCATGTTTACACTGCTGAGAGAAACTGACTGGGCTGCTGCAGCGTTAGAACTGTTTGCCATCAAACCAGATTTATATCACAATGGTCTGACACTGCTGCGTGAATGGCCATAGCAGCCACCCAGCATGCAAAAACAAAAAAAGCTTGACGCTCGCTATTTTCCGCCTTCCCGAAGCAGAAGGCTATAAAGTTCTACCACCAGCAGGTGAGTGGAGTGAGGCTTAAGAAGTTATTTACATCTCTGGCGGGTAGCCCCCAGTCAGAGGACTGCTACAAGCCTTCGGCAAGGCGCCTTTCCCTGCCCAGCGAATGTAAACGCCTGGAGTTTGCTACATGGCATTGGTACTTGGATTGGAACCGGTGCTATGGTCAGATGACATGAAAATTGAGCTCTTTGGTGGTGTGTTTGGCTCCGAAATAAGGATACATAAGCAGAAAAGAACCCCAAAATATGGTGGTGGATCAAATCAAATGTTATTGGTCTCGTAAAATATTTCAAAGGCTCTGCACCGTTACCCTCGCAGGGTGAGGTATTGAAAACAGGGTACCAGTAATTTTGACCCCAATCTTTTTGAGGAAGATTACTTGTTAACCCCCCAGAGTCGATGTCCACGCCTCCATGGTGATCTAATTAGCGTTAAAAAAAGTCTGTTTAAGCTGGAGAGACAGGGAATATGGAAAATATTCAGACCCCTTGACTTTTTTATGCATTTTGTTTACATTACAGCCTCATCAATCTACACACAATATCCCATAATGACAAAGCAAAAACTGGTTTTTAGAACTTTTTGCAAAGTTCTCTGCAGAGCCTCTCAAGGTCTGTCAGGTTGGATGGGGAGCGTCACTGCACAGCTATTTTCAGGTCTCTCCAGAGATGTTCGATTGGACTGTTAAAGTTGCGTCCTGTTCGTTTCTGGTATCAGAACAAAATAGTCAGCACATAGTAACTTCTGATTTAGCTGTACTTTAATTAATGCAACCACGTGTATGGTAAATATGTCGTTCGTATACTGTCTCTCTGTGACACCTCGCAGGGCAGACAGAAGAAGAGGGCGTCACATTCTATTGTTCTCTCTTTTATACTCTGACAGAGATAGTTCCCGCTCAATGCTGGCCTGTCAGAGGGAGGAGGAGCGTGGTTTAAACTTGCTCCTCCTATTGTCGGCGTGCAGGCAGGTCCCAGCCTAGTGACGCACTTCCTGTCGCCGGGTGTCGTTCTTCCTGTCTTCAGCAGTTGATTTATCCGTAGTTTATATACTTAATATTGTAGCATAGCTTCCCCGGTATATTATAAAGGTTATGCATACAAATAGCCAGTTCAACCCTAACAGGACTCAAGTCCGGGCTCTGGCTGGGCCACTCAAGGACATTGAGAGACTTGTCCCGAAGCCGCTCCTGCATTGTCTTGGCTGTGTGCTTAGTGTCGTTGTCCTGTTGGAAGGTGAACCTTTGCCCCAGTCTGAGGTCCAGAGTGCTCTGGAGCAGGTTTTCATCAAGGATCTCTCTGTACTTTGCTCCGTTCATTTTCCCTCGATCCTAACTAGTCTCCCAGTCCGTGCCGCTGAAAAACATCCCCGCAGCATGATGCTGCCACCACCATCCTTCACCGTAGGGATGGTATTGGCCAGGTGATAAGCGGTGCCTGGTTTCCTCCAGACGTGATGCTTGGCATTCAGGCCAAAGAGTTCAATCTTGGTTTCATCAGAGAATCTTGTTTCTCATGGTCTGAGAGTCCTTTTAGGTGCCTTTTGGCAAACTCCCAAGCGGGCTGTCATGTACCCTTTTACTTAGGAGTGGCTTCCGTCTGGCACTCTACCATAAAGGCCTGATTGGTGGAGTGCTGCAGAGATGCTTGTCCTTCTGGAAGTTTCAACCATCTCCACAGAGGAACTCTGGAGCTCTATCAGAGTGACCATCGGGTTTTTGGTCACCTCCCTGACAGAGCTCCAGAGTTCTTCTGTGGAGATGGTTGTCCTTCTGGAAGTTTCTCCCATCTTTCATCAGCCCTTTTACATGAAAATGCCCATAAGGAAAATTTAAGTCTAGACCAGATTTCCCCAAATATTGTTCTGTTAACAAATGTTTTATTACTATGTTATACTATATGAACCCTCCAATTGAATTATACATAAGCCTATTCTCTTTTACAGAAAGCCAAAATATCTATGTATAGTGACAGTCACACATTAGATAACTTCCCATGCAAAGTCTAAATTTTTTTTGTCTCCTCGACTTTAGAAGGTCTTACACGGAACCCAAACCGTCTGCGCGTGTATGCCATCGTGCGCTATCGTGCATACATTTTTTTTGTCCCCCTACACCAAACACGATCACGCAGGTTAAAATATCAAAACAAACTCTGAACCAATGACATGACATTAATTTGGGGACAGGTCGAAAAGCATTAAACATGTATGGCAATTTAGCTAGTTAGCTTGCACTTGCTAGCTAATTTGTCCTATTTAGCTAGCTTGCTGTTGCTAGCTAATTTGTCCTGGAATATAAACATTGAGTTGTTATTTTACCTGAAATGCACAAGGTCCTCTACTCTGACAATTAATCCACACATAAAACGATCAACCGAATCGTTTCTAGTCATCTCTAATCCTTCCAGGCTTTTTCATCTTTGAACTTATATGGTGATCGCATCTACACTTTCATAGTATTACCACGACAACCGGCAAAACAGTTTGGTTATACCCACGTGGGTGATTGAAAGACAATGAGGAGATGGCACGTGGGTACCTGCTTCTATAAACCAATAAGGAGATGGGAGAGGCAGGACTTCAGCGCGATCTGCGTCAGAAATAGAAAGGAGTTCTATTTTAGCCCATGGCATCGCAGACGCTCATTGGCGCAATAATTGAATAACATGGATTTCTACATTTATTTTGCGACGCTCGCGCACGCGACGTGTCTGGTCTGGTCAGCATGTTAGCTCAGCTTCTGAATGTCATAGAGACAAACCAAAGATATTCCCATGTGCATCAGTCGCGTCTGTCTCTGGCATTTTACTGCTTGTTCCACAGAGTTATGCGTTGTTATAGATCGGTTCATACAATCCCGAATTTGTTAAAAAAAAATGTTTTATATAATTACCACTCATATCAAGGAAGGTCCCGTGACACCCCCCCTCCCTCCTTCAGGAAACTTTGGTGCCCCCCACAATTTTGAACAAATAGCCTAACCATTCAACAAATAGTACAGTGAGTAGGTTAGATTGTGCTTAGAAAAGTAATCTTTTGAAGCCATCAGTGATGCCCGTAGTGGAAGCCAATGAAGCAGAGCGTATAAAGCATCTTGTCAGGATCAAAGTGAAGTGACTCCGGTGTGCCACTGAAATACCCTGTTGTCCTTTGAAAGGGTCTGTAACCTGGAGCTCTGGCCCTGATGGGTCATCTCCTCTGATCCATCCAATATCCCATCCTGTAGTGGGCTGAGAGAGACTCTGAATCATGTCCCCATTGTGTCAATCTGGATCTCACACACGCTCCAGGTGATGGGCTAAGTAGAGCGCTGGGCTGGCTCGACCCAAACCCGCAGAGCCAGGAAAAATGGCAGCAAACTCTGTTTACTGTATGTTTATGCTCTGTTTACAATCACATGGTCCAAAAGTTCCCGCTTGGTCCCATCATACAATCTTCAGCATAATCAAATGGCCAGCTCAGTGGCACTTTGTCAAAATCCTTGCTATTTATAAATGAATTATTCTCTTCTCTAAATGCATGTGTAGATAGTCTACTGTGTGGGGGCACTGTAGTCACTCAAGACCGTGGATTCTTGCAATTCAGTGATACAGAGAAGTGTGATTTTAATTAGGAGATTCATAGGCATAGTAATGCTGAAGTAAGTCAAATGCATCAATGAGTGACATTGAGATGGGATGCTTCAGTACTTCTTTGCGATTATTTATCCACTTAGATATTGTTTATCCAATTTCATGGAAAATTGGCTTACTTCCACTGCATGGGGTTTTGGCAAAAGGATTTCAGACATCAAAGACCCTGTAAAGATGAAGACTTATTGGAAGTTTGCCCACAAGCCTGAGTGCAGACTTAGGCGTAGTAATACACGTATGATGCTGAATTCCTCTGTTTTTAGCCATGGGATACAAAATATGGGCTATATCCCAGCCACTTTGTCATTTTTAAGAAATAACGTCATGGAGACTAAGCTTTTCATTCAAACAGTATCAGAGCAGGGGCCGTATCCATAACACGTCTCAGACTAGAAAATTGGTCCTGACAATATAGACATTTTACGCCTACTCTTATGGGTAAAACTAAAAGCTATGCATGAAGCCTCTTTTAGTCATAAGAGTCCTACCTAGTCGACAGATTATTTAGGAGACCTCATGAGATGTCCTAAAAGGCAGCGAGTTAGTGGTTCCCACGCCATATACAGGCAATTGATTTTTTATATACTGAACAAAAATGTAAACACAACATGCAACAATTTCTAAGACTTTACTGAGTTACAGTTCATATAAGGAAATCCGTCAATTGAAATAAATTCATTAGGCCCTAATCTATGCATTTCACCTGAAGGCGGCAGGTAGCCTAGTGGTTAGAGCATTGGGCTAGTAACCGGAAGGTTGCAAGACCGAACCCCCGAGCTGACAAGGTAAAAATCTGTCGTTCTGTCCCTGAACAAGGCAGTTAACCCACTGTTCCTAGGCCGTCATTGAAAATAAGAATTTGTTCTTAACTGACTTGCCTAGTTAAATAAAGGTAAAATAAAAAATGACCGTGAATACAGATATGCATGTGTTGGTCACAGATAACTTAAAAAAATTAAATAATAATAAATAAAGTAGGGGTGTGGATCAGAAAACCAGTCAGTATCTGGTGTGACCACCATTTGCTTAATGCAGCGCGACACATCTCCTTCTCATAGAGTTGATCAGGCTGTTGATTGTGGCCTGTGGAATGTTGTCCCACTCTTCAATGGCTGTGCGAAGTAGCTGGATATTGGTGGTAAGGATCTGTGCACAACATGCTGCCGTGCATGTTAATCCAGAGCATGCCAAACATGCTCAATGGGTGATATGTCTGGTGAGTATGCAGGCCGTTGAATAACTGGAACGTATGTTTTCAGCTTCCAGGAATTGTGTACTGATCCTTGCAACATGGGACTGTGCATTATCATGCTGAAACATGAGGTGATGATGGCGGATGAATGGCACGACAATGAACCTCAGGATCTCGTCACGGTTTCTCTGCATTCAAATTACCATTGATAAAATGCAGTTGTGTTCATTGTCTGTAGCTTATGACTGCTCATACCGTAACCCCACCGCCACCATGGGGCACTCTGTTCTCAACGTTGACATGAGAAAACCGCTCGCCCACACGACACCATCTGTACAGTTGAAACCGGGATTAATCCGTGAAGAGCACACTTCTCCGCCGTGCCGGTGAGCAGTTTCCCACTTAAGTCGGTTACGATGCCAAACTGCAGTCAGGTCAAGACCCTGGTGAGGACGATGAGGACACAGATGATCTTCCCTGAGACAGTTTCTGACAGTTTATGCAGAAATTCTTTGGTTGTGCAAACCCACAGTTTCATTAGTTGTCCGGGTGGCTGGTCTCAGACGATCCCGCAGCTGAAGAAGCTGGATGTGGAGGTCCTGGGCTGGCGTGGTTACACGTGGTCTTCCGGTTGTGAGGCCGGTTGGACGTACTGCCAAATAAAAAAACGACGTTTGATGTGGTTTATGGTACACCAATTAACATTCAATTCTCTGGCAATGGCTCTGGTGGACATTCCTGCAGTCAGCATGCCAATTGCACGCTCCCGCAACTGCACATTTTGGAGTGGCCTTTTATTGTCCCCAGCACAAGGTGCACCTGTGTAATGAGCATGCTGTTTATTCAGGTGGATGGATTATCTTGACAAAGGAGAAATGCTCACTAACAGGGGTGTAAACAAATTTGGGCACAACATTTGAGAGAAATAAGCTTTTAGTGCGTATGGAACATTTCTGGGATCTTTTATTTCAGCTCATGAAACATGGGACCAACACGTTGCATTCATATTTCTGTTCAATATGTATTCCTGTATGATCAATCCATAAATAACCTAGGCCTTCATGCAGTAGTTTCTCCTGCGCTTTTGACAATGATTTCACCATGATGCCTATTTCACATGATTGGCCTAAATACTTATAACCTCTAGGCTAATAAATAATCACATTTTTCTTTCGATTATTCCATTAACCTACATCATATTATTTCAAGTTATCCCTTTGGAGCGCAATATCACGTTGTCGAAAAAGATGCCTAAATTGGCCATGCCTATAAATTGGGCTATTGAAGGCATCCAAGGCCTATGTTAACTTTGATTGTGTTTGGTGAAAATGATAGACCTTCCAAACATTTTATGCAACATTATCAGCAAGGGACTTGATGCCTATGGGGCCAAAGTGATTTAGAGTTGTTGAACGGGAGTGACGAGTGTGTTGACATAACGGTAGCCTAAAATGATATAAAGTTGGCTTTTATCAACCATCGTACTGTACTGTATGATTCAGTGCAATATGCCTATCACATTATTGAACATATCAGAATTGTTAAAAAGACAGAGTTATGCACACCAACATATTAGGCAAGATTTGAGAGTAGACAAAGTGATCGTGTCAGGCAAAAATATCAAGCGTATTATCTTTGCAACATTTGATGTAGAGTCACATTCACTGTGGCTGTCTGAGGCATGTTATAGAGTTCACAGCTGGTGACGCCGCATCGCCATCGGTTATTCCCCATAATTTGCAACAATGTCAATTAGCTTCATCGCTATCTTTCCTTTGCGGTACCTCAAACTGTCGCGATTACCAGCTGAGATTTGAGTTGAACATCATCCTAAAACCCACTCTGAGCTGGGAGTTCTTTTTAGTCTTAACCGGTTTTAACAAGATTCCTAGGACCTTTTCTGAGACGCTTTGTGGATACAACCCCAGGACATGCATAGTAATTCAATTAGGCTAATAATGAATGCTGCCATTTCAAACGCAACCTTTGGAAATGGCACAGCACAGTTGCCATTTCCGTTCCAAATCTTTGATCTGTTCTTGATCTTGACATTCAATCAGCCTCTCAAATATGAAGAAACAACAGTGTGTGAAAAGAGTAGTGAGGATTCCTCTTGCATTGTAATCCTACGGTTGTGCCAAAAATGTCCTCGATCGTTTTGTCAATATGGATTCATTGGAGAAGTGTCGGGATGTCAGCAATGCTTACAAACATCTTGCATTGATTAAACATTTCTCCCTCCGTCTCTCCTTCCTTAGATCCATCCTTCGCTCTCTCTCATGTTTCCCCTATTGATTTCTTCCCTGGGATGTTAAGTAACTGATTTACATGTAGCTAACCAATGAAAATGTGTCAGAGCATGTGATATCAGCAGCATGGGAGTTGCTCAGTGGTATCCAGAGAAAAGGCTTTGTTTATTTCCTTCTCTGATGTGTCGCCCAGGGATGATGATGATGATGATGATGAACTACAGTAATGTAGAGTCACACCTGACCGGACTGCTGTGATTTGGAGGAAGGGTGACTCACTCACTGTCCTTTTACTTCCGTGCTAAAAGAATGATCACACATTGTCATAGCTCTGCTGGATACTTGACAAGTGCACAAAGGTCTCTGTACTTGTAAAGAAGAACTCTGAGCAGAGGAGAAGCATTGTAACCCACGAGCGTAGGCTTGCAATCGGGAGCGAAATGAAAGCGCCTTTGTGACCTGTCGTCGATCTCCGTAAAAGTCAGCGCGTGAATCGTTTTTTTTTATGTCCCACTTCTAAATGGACTGGTGGTGAGTGAGTTGCTGGCTCTGTTGTGCAATGGTTTGAACAAGGCCCTATGTAACCTAATAGGTTACTCATAAATAAGGTACTGATCAGGTCAAATGAGCCATACTATTTCCTCCAACTGTAAACTGCAAAACAGAATGGAAGGCACTCACAGTACAATAAGATCTTCCCTAGGGTTGTGAGAGAATGTTTCAGACTAGGAGATAAACTGTCTTCAAGTGTTCCCAGAGTCAAAGCCCATGTGACCCTGGCTGACACGTGGGTAACATTAGTGATAGCACGGTCGGTTTGCAGCGCTACGCAAGGTTATTTTGTATCGCTACATCTCCCGCCCAGTTATCTGCCAGCCCGCCCGCTGCCTCCTTATTAAAGCGGATTAAAAAGCGCTGCTGTCATCTCGCCTGTCGTAATACGCTGTGACTCTCAGTTGCCCGGGGGGGAGACAGCGCTCAAAGTTCAGCCTCTCAGTCAGAGCATGAGTAACGAGGACTTGGCGTCAGTGGGTGTCTTCTCTATAATGCATTTCTACAGACCCGCGACTTGGTTGGGAGGTGTGCTTGTTCTTGTTGAAATATGAACGGGCCCTCTGTGACTGAGGTAAATGTTAGGTTCAACCTCATGGGGAAGAGTGTGACTCATCTCACTGTTCTGATATCAGGCTGAGAGACATCATGATGTACCGATCTGAGATAGCTGGGCCCTCTGGTAACAGTGAACACCGACAACTTGTTAAGTTTCCTATGAAGTTGAGAAGGTCGCGCAGAGAGTTTGTTCTCCATTTGAGACACGCAGAGCTCAGCTGTGGAAAATCCACTTGACTTACACGCAGAGTTACACAGCTCCGTAGGGCTGAGCACTGCATAAACTCTATTACCCCTGACAAACTGCGTTAATTCAGTCTGCTGCAGAAATGTGAACCATAGTCTACAAATTATTCCGTCCACTTACCTTTTCTAATGAATATAATGCCAATGTGGCCGAATGGAGGAAATGAGTTGGAACATTCATGAACATTTTCAGGTGTAGTTATTTTTCTAAAAGTTTCCTGATCTCTCCCTCTGTAGTGTTTCTCTGGGGTGATGTAAAGGGGAAACAGTTCTGCACTGGAGGGATGTTGCTGCTTTGACCCCCTCCCCCCCATCAGCACCCATTTTTTTTTTTTTTTTGGCTTTCTTCCTCTCCTAGCATCAAATTGACATGCATCTAGCTGCTATCTGCTGCTTTTATGTACATAAACTGTGTATATATTGGGGTGAAAGTAGAATTCATTTCTTCCTGGTATGGGACCTCCCTATGTGTGCATGCCTGTGCACCCAGAAAATGTATGAGCTTAACAGGCCTGGCCCTGGACTTTCTGCCGCCCTAGGCGAGACAAAAAAATCTACCCCATCCTCGCTAAACTGGAATAGTGTACAGCACGGGTTGGCAATAGGTTTGGCCTAGGGCAAATCATTTTCTCAGCTAATAGTCAGCGGAACAGAACATAATAGCAGCCCAATTCATAGGCCTATGTTACACAATGTTTAACACGTCTGGTTAGTTGGCTATATAATCAGTTCAATAACATATCCTCATATTTTTTATCTGATTACACTGATAAAACCACCAACGTCTCTATTAAATTCGTTTTTTATATCTCTTTGTGCGTTGATTGGGGAAAAACGTCTTGCAATCAAGAGAATGTAGCTCTGAAAAGAAAGATGGATAATGAAAAAATAGAGCTTTTATGGAAGGATGGACAGAGGAATAGGCATATTTCTCCAATGTCAAACCAGAGTGGGCCTAGTCATAAAGATTTGTCATTGAGCTTTATAGTGGCATAAACACAACCAGCCATGATGTTTTCCTCTGCTTGTCAAACAGTCACTTCAAAGGGCTCCTTTACTAGGCTACCCGCGCACGTTCATCCACTCACAACATATTTACATCCTCCAAACAGTTGTGAATGGAAAGACACTTCTGTTACACAAAACACCAAAACGTGTCATGACATTTTGGTGATTGTCATTAGGCCAGAATTAATGCCTCCACTGCTGTCCGCGTGCTTCTCGGTGTAGCCACTCATCTCTGCCTTGGCACATTTCCGTGTTCTTGTCGAACCACATTGCGTTTTGGATCATAGGCTATCGCCCACTTTCAAGTCCATTCTCTTTTTCATGCCTCTGACGCACGGTAATGATAAATAATGGTGGTACAGCCAACAGTTTTCTTGGTGTTTTAGTTATTGTGATCGGCCCAGGTTTTACCGGTACGGCGTACCCCCACTATTTATTTTGCCCGGGATGCCGTACCGGACCGCCTTACTTTCACCCCTGTGCAGTAGTGGAAAAGGTACCCAATTTTGTCATACTTGAGTCAAGGTAAAGATACCTTTTTTAATAGAAAATGACTGGTGGTTGATCACCCACAGTGAACTCTATGTAGTTTAGCTGTCTGAGGTTAGGCTGCTACTCTACTGTACTGTGTTTCTAAGGTCTGCAGCTTAGCCGGGCTTATCTCTGTCAGAGAAAATATGGTCATGCTTTTAAAGAGCTGAAACATCTCAACAGTGATTGTACTGCATACAGTAGTTTTGTTTAGCCTTCTCCTTTGTCTGCCGTTTCCCCCACCTACTCCCTATTACCTCGTAGCAGTGCCTTGTTAGGCTGTTTTGTGCCTGTGAAGGAATGGGAGGTCAGGAGGACTGTGTTTGGATCATTTGTCTGGCTTTTCTTTTTGCCCTCAAGAACACAAAAAATAAACTGCTTGTCCTTTGTTCTGTGGTGCAGTCGTTTGCATCTGTGGTGCGGTCATTATAGGCCAAACTGTCAGTGAAGTGAAACCTAGGCCGATGTGCTTTGAAATGGACAAGTCAATTAATTATTAATTAGTGAATAAAACTCTTGCATTGAACTCCATAAAGTAATATGCTCAATGTTTGTTCAGCAGGGATTATTTTGTAAACAAAAATGATTGTTCTGATCCTGAATGAAATTGACAGTGCCTCATTTCATGTTATTTTATTTTTTTTCTCCCGCCCCTATTTGTTTTAACTAATAGTTGTAATTTCAAAATGCAATTAACAGCGGAGAACCAGCTAATGGTTTGTATAATTATTCACAGTGAGTTATCACTCCCTCTCTCCTGACAAAAATAAGAATAATTTATTAAGCTTTTATAGCACTTTTCATAACAGAAAGAAATCTCAAAGCGCTTCAAAAGCAATAACAAAAAACCAATCAAACAATAGGCTATGTCGTGAGTAGCCTAGCTATAGTTAGCTAGGTCAACCAATAGAGGCCAAGTCTTTGAGTGCATGTATCCTCCAAAGATGGAGATGGTCAGTTTATGGCTTGATCAGATGAAGGTAGAGGGAGATGGTTGATGGAATCTGATGGTGATCTTGTCGAGGGTCATGCCCTTCTCCTTCACAACCTTTTATCTTCAACATCAGGCCAAACTTCTCTCATAATAATTTGTTCTATTCGTCCCGTAAAGTTACTAATTTATCGTCAAAGGAACTGTTAGAAAGGTGCAATTAATCATTTTTGGAAGATGGACAAATTTGTTGACGGTCTCTTTAGGATATGACTTAGTTTTGCCGTTAATGGCATCCCATCTTGAAATACATTTTTATGTGATTCTAAGTGAGTCAATCAAAAAGGTAGGGCTAGGTTTATATAACAAGTAAGATTAGCAAACAAATGTGCCCTCGGAAATGATCAATCTGTATTTTCGCCTCACTATGGGCCTATCTAGGATATCTCAAAACGGGATGTGTCACAAACACAATTACCTCAACACTGGCACATCGTCAACCTATTGACACTTATTTTCAGTTTTTGTTGAAACAATAACGCATTGCAACATCTTTGAGCTGTCATATCAATTGGACATCTCTCGAGCATTCAGCAGGTCAGTCGCTTTTTATGGATTGACAGTATGTTTGCATTGACAATAAATTACACACTGTCTATGAACATGGGCAAGTGGGGGAGGAATGCTCTCTAAATGTGCAAACAATATTCAAAGTAATTGATGAGTTGAATTAAATCTATTTGTATGTGTTTTTGTGTTGCAGTACACTCGGGTGTGGATCCCAGACCCAGAGGATGTATGGAGAGCTGCAGAGATCATCAAGGACTACAAGGAGGGAGAGCCAATCCTGCACCTCAAACTTGAAGATGAATCGGTAATCTACCCCCCACTGGATCAGGCCATTTTTTTATATTTTTATATATAGCCCTTGCCTAAGGACTCAATATGCTTTGGTCTATTTTGTCGTGCTCATGTACATTTGTACATGTCCTCATTAAAGCAGTTAATGTGTGTGCGTGCCCACGCACATTCAGAAACTTTTTGGTGCCATGAATCATTAATCATATTTTTTGAAGTGAGAGATGCAAGCCCTGAGGGTACAAGATACAGTTATTAAATAACAATGCGCTGTGCCAAGAGTAGTTTGAATGAATCAGCAGATGATGATATTATCGCTTTGTGCAGCAGCAGTATATTCCCCTACATACCTACTCATGATCACAATCTCTACGTGATACAGGTATGATTCATAAACACCTAGAAGCCACCGAATCCATATCCTTTAACATTTGTAGTTATGGACAGTGCTGCAATATGATTTCAACTGATAAAGGGAGTCCTCATACCCTCAAACCAGGTGCAAATACTTTGCTTTTAATGTTTTTTTTTTTTTAGTATTGACTGTTTTTGCTTGAACCCCTCCTGTCCCAGCCGTTGGAATACCGCATCGGACCCAAAGACAACCCTCTTCCCTTCCTCCGGAACCCTGATATCCTGGTGGGGGAGAATGACCTCACAGCGCTCAGCTACCTACACGAGCCTGCTGTCCTGCACAACCTCAAAGTGCGCTTCCTCGAGCCCAACCACATCTACACATACTGCGGTAAGTCTCTATACTGTACCACCTGCTCTGACAGCGCCACTTATAGTAACCAGAATGGTCTGTATAGGGTCTCTTAGCAAAGCCCTTGGCCTGACCTTGCGCTGCAAATTCCTCCTACGTTTACTATGGTAGCTAGCTTATTTTACACCATGTAGGGTCGAGGCTTTCATTTACCTTTTTAATGGTTGTCTTGTCCCAACTTTTACAAACCTGTCCTCCCAATTCCCCAATCAACTAGGGTTCCATAGACTTAAACAGACAATGAGTGAGCTGTTGCCATGTGTGGAATGCGCCCTAAACAAAGCAGACAAAGGGGAATGAGCAAAGACAATATTTGTCTGTTGATCCTACACTGTGCATCGATATCACCATGTTTTAATTAGGGAAATCTGTCCCCATGGTAACCCTGCCAGTGCAAACTTGGGTGAGCCTACTACATTCCTCTGGTAATATGGATGTTGTGATATGTTTTGATAGTATTTACCTATCAAGGGTATAGCAGGAAAAATACAATGTGTTTTTACCCACAGTAGCATATTATACTGTATGATAGGATTGTCTAATTATTATTATCTGTGATAGCTAGGTGGAACAACAACATATCTTAATGTGAATGCACTAACTGTAAGTCACTCTGGAGAAGAGTGTCTGCTAAATGACTCAAATGTAGATGCACATACAATTAATGGACTTAAGGTATTTTGGTGGGAATTCAGGTATTTACTTTCTCATACATTTTCTTAATGTATCAGGTGTCTCTTAAATACTTTGTGAAAATATGTTGCCTCATTTGCATATACAGTCTGCTGGGTGTATCTGCATTCATGAATAAATGAATATAAAGGGGTGGAGCAGGGCCGCAACCACCAATAACTTGCTCTGTCTCTAGGTTAATCCTTACTGTTGTTGTCACCTTCTCTTGCATAATTCGACAAGTGTGTCTAGATTACACCCATCCAAACATATTATACGTTGTTTGTGAGATCAGACATAATGTCACTAATCCAAGTGTTCATTTTCAGAAGTTGCTTTCATTTCAGCGCATTTAATTTGTAAATATTTCAACTGTATTAAATCATTACTTTTTCAAATTGGATTTAAAAAAACTAACACCCATCAAAATACCTTTTATCTTTGTTCTCTTTCTTGGGCTGTAACTGTCGAAGACGTGCCGTTAAATCCCTTACGAAGCGTTCTTATCGTTGCAACGGAAAGCCAGTGTATTCTATTGAGCCCATTTCAGCCATTACCGGAGTGTGTTTTGACAGGTCATTACAAACGTTTCCGTGGTCGTTACATTAACGGGGGGGGGGGAAACAAATGGCACAAGCAATAGTGGGAAAGAGTCACCAATGAAATGAAAGCAATCAATCCAGCAAGATTTCAGTGACCAAGTGGATTTTGCACTCCTCAAACACAGGAAATAGATGGCTGAGATCCTCAGCTGGGCGGGGCATGCACGTTGCAGCCCCCGGAGAGACACAAATACACACCCACAACAATCACTGAGTCTCACTGACTGGCCATACTATTTTCTCTGTCCTCCCTTCCCTCCTTCCTCTATAGGTATCGTACTGGTGGCCATCAACCCCTACGACCAGCTTCAGATCTATGGAGAGGAGGTCATCAATGCCTACAGCGGGCAGAACATGGGAGACATGGACCCACACATCTTTGCTGTTGCTGAGGAGGCATACAAGCAGATGGCCAGGTACTGGATGAGCCTCAGGGTACAGCTAAATGGGTACAACACAGGATCAGGATACTATTAATGTATTAGACCTGGAAGAGTTGCCAATTAATAACCACATTCTATATATTAGTCTGCTTTGGGAAGCAATTGAGTTGTTACTGTGTGGAACATGGAGCTGCGTAGCAAGCACCTGATTAGGCTCCTCATCCGGTTTGATATGTCATTTTGTTAGTGTGTGGCTCAGTTGGTAGAGCGTGGCGCTTGCAACGCCAGGGTCTTGGGTTCAATTCCCACAGGGGACCAGTATGAGGGGGAAAAGTATGAAATGTAAATGTATGCACTCTCGATAAGAGCATCTGCTAAATGACTAAAATGTAAATAGTGTTGGTGTGGGACTAAATAATGAGTTGCCACAGAGATAAACAATGTCTTCAATGGAAGATGTGGGTGGATAATAACAGTGCTCCGGTCCACATTAACTGTCAACCTCATCAATGCTGCTCTTCTCTGTAGAGCAAAGGACAATAAATACCATGTCCACTGCCTACATACTGTGCATGCCCACTGCTGGGTAGTCCTGGCAACTCCAGTCATGTAGAGAAAATGAGCGTTGTGTAACTGTAGACGTGGCCCATTAATGCAGCTCAGGTCAGTTACCTCTTTTTTTTTTTTTTTTTTTTTTTTTTTTAATGTTCCAAATGTCTTTCTCTTCCTGTAGAGATGAGAGGAACCAATCCATCATAGTTAGTGGGGAGTCGGGGGCAGGGAAGACCGTCTCTGCTAAGTACGCCATGCGGTTCTTCGCCACTGTGGGAGGGTCGGCCAACGACACCAACGTTGAGGAGAAGGTGCTGGCCTCCAGCCCCATCATGGAGGTGAGGAGGGGAACTGGGGATGGGCTGCTGGTCCCATACTGTAGGCCAGCCCAGCAGTATTGCATCCTAGTAAAGGAAGTCGATCCGGGAATATATGGGATACATAACATGATTTGTGCCTTTTTGGAGATGACACGTATCTTCTGGACAACCAAGTAATATTTTATTTACCTGCTTAGATGGGTTCTAGTGAAAACGTTATCATGTTTTACTTTTTCTATGCCCTGAAAGTTTTATGAACTCAGCTGTAACTTTGTAGAGTTTACAGCACAGTATTCTTATGGGGAATCATTTTGTAAACTGTAGGTGGGGAAGCTAAACACACCAGTAGTCCATTAACAGCAAAGTCTCACAGCCTGCCCTAAAGATACAACTAGGAGAAGCTGCTATCTCTGAGTCCATTATCAGCCTCACCTCAGCTAGATCAGTGAGAGTGAAGAAACAGGCCAGTTGGGCACAATCCCCATCTTAGCAGATGACACAACTCAAAATTAGGAGCTTTACAACTGTCAAGGCACATTACGAGCAGCAAGGAGAAGCAAAAGTTTTTTTGAGTGGCATGAATCACAATTTCAGAAAATATAAACTCAGCAAAAAAAGAAACTGCCCTTTTTCAGAACCCTGTCTTTCAAAGGTAATTTGTAAAATCCAAATAACTTCACAGATCTTCATTGTAAAGGGTTTAAACACTGTTTCCCATGCTTGTTCAATGAACCATAAACAATTCATGAACGTGCACCTGTGGAACGGTCGTTAAGACACTAACAGCTTACAGACGGTAGGCAATTGTCAAAGTTATGAAAACTTAGGACACTAAAGAGGCCATTCTACTGACTCTGAAAAACACCAAAAGAAAGATGCCCAGGGTCCCTGCTCATCTGCGTGAACGTGCCTTAGGCATGCTGCAAGGAGGCATGAGGACTGCAGATGTGGCCAGGGCAATAAATTGCAATGTCTGTACTGTGAGACACCTAAGACAGCGCTACAGGGAGACAGGATGGACAGCTGATCGTCCTCGCAGTGGCAGATCACGTGAAACAACAGGATCGGTGCATCCGAACATCACACCTGCGGGACAGGTACAGGATGGCAACAACAACTGCCCGAGTTACACCAGGAACGCACAATCCCTCCATTAGTGCTCAGACTGTCCGCAATAGGCTGAGAGAGGCTGAACTGAGGGCTTGTAGGCCTGTTGTAAGGCAGGTCCACACCAGACATCACCAGCAACAACGTTGCCTATTGGCACAAACCCACAGTTGCTGGACCAGACAGGCCTGGCAAAAAAGTGCTCTTCACTGACGAGTCGGGGTTTTGTCTCACCGGGGGTGATGGTCGGATTCGCGTTTATCGTCGACGGAATGAGCGTTACACCGAGGCCTGTACTCTGGAGCGGGATCGATTTGGAGGTGGAGGGTCCGTCATGGTCTGGGGCGGTGTGTCACAGCATCAACAGACTGAGCTTGTTGTCATTGCAGGCAATCTCAACTCTGTGCGTTACATGGAAGACATCCTCCTCCCTCATGTGGTACCCTTCCTGCAGGCTCATCCTGACATGACCCCCCAGCATCACAATGCCACCAGCCATACTGCTCGTTATGTGCGTGATTTCCTGCAAGACAGGAACGTCAGGGTTCTGCCATGGCCAGAGAAGAGTCCGTATCTCAATCCCATTGAGCACGTCTGGGACCTGTTGGATCGGAGGGTGAGGGCTAGTACCATTCCCCCCCAGAAATGTCCAGGAACTTGCAGGTGCCTTGGTGGAAGAGTGGGGTAACATCTCACAGCAAGAACTGGCAAATCTGGTGCAGTCCATGAGGAGGAGATGCACTGCAGTACTTAATGCAGCTGGTGGCCACACCAGATACTGACTGTTACTTTTTGATTTTGACCCCCCCCTCCCCCCCCTGTTCAGAGACATTCTATTTCTGTTAGTCACATGTCTGTGGAACTCGTTCAGTTCATGTCTCAGTTGTTGAATCTTGTTATGTTCAAACAAATATTTACACATGTTAAGTTTGCTGAAAATAAACGCAGTTGACGGTGAGAGGACGTTTCTTTTTTTTGCCGAGTTTAAATATATTTTACAGTGGTTATGATTTTCTTTTGATCTCTGAAACTTTCACACTTTTTTTTTTCTCCACCTCTCTGCTTCTCTTTTCAGGCTATTGGAAATGCGAAAACCACGCGCAATGACAACAGCAGTCGTTTTGGGAAGTACATCCAGATTGGTTTTGACAGGCGTTATCACATAATAGGAGCCAACATGCGCACGTATCTGCTGGAGAAGTCAAGGGTGGTGTTCCAGGTACGTGTAACTCCATGCTGCGCAGTCTGGGATGACACTCTGTATTACTACTTACTAAGTCCATGCTTCCCTTCACGTTTACTTTCCTTCATTTAAACAAGCATTTGATTAGGCCTTAGCTTGACATGTTTTTTTCCAGCCAATCAAATATCAAAATAAACGTATCGAAGTACTTTACAGAAATTAATACAATATTAAATTGCAGCCTGGGGGAACTCATGATCTAACAAAAGTCTTTAATTCTTAAGAATATATTATTGATAAAGAGTTAAGTGTGGTATATTTCTGCTTTTTAGGCAGAGGATGAGAGGAATTACCACATCTTCTACCAGCTGTGTGCCTCTGCTAGCTTCCCGGAGTTCAAAGACCTAGCCTTGAGTAAGTGTCGCAGACCGAGCCGATATTCAACTACGTTTATGTTAAGGAAGCAACTGGATAATAACAGCAATCATTATTTTTATGTCATGTTTACTGGAGCGTAGTTCTTCAAACTACATTCAGAGAATAGTACGTGTCGTCTGTGAGGACATTCAAGTAAGAACACTTTTCTAATACATTTATCTCTGCATTCATCTTAAAGCCAGTGCGGAAGACTTCATCTTCACATCGCAAGGAGAGAACATCTTCATTGAGGGGGTGAATGATGCCGAGGACTTCAAGAAGACGAAGGAAGCTTTTACACTACTGGGTAACGGTCTGACTGCATGGGTACATTCTAAGATGGTAACACCGCTACATTAGAACAGGCTCAGAACCAAGGGTTTATGTATCTTGGCCATAAAGACTGACTGGGTTTTTGTTCTTTTTTTCAATCTCCCGATGGAACAATATTTACCTTACTGTGGTTGTTTTTGCAGGTGTTAAGGAGAGCAATCAAAACAGCATCTTCAGAATCATAGCTTCCATCCTGCATCTGGGAAACGTGGAGATCTGCTCGGAGAGAGACGGAGACTCCTGCCACATATCAGTATGTCACTATCCAGCCTTATCCAGCTTAATTCTGTTTGAGTTTATAGTTCCACATCACAGCCTCAAACCGTATATCTTCTTTATACCTAATTTATTGATTAAATCTGTGTGTGTTTGTAGAGGAACGACCCTCACTTGGCGCACTTCTGCCGGTTGCTGGGGGTGGAGCTGGAGCAGATGGAGCACTGGCTATGTCACAGGAAGCTGGTCACCACGTCAGAGACCTACGTCAAGAACATGTCCCGCAAACAGGCAGCTAATGCCCGCGACGCGCTCGCCAAACACATCTACGCACACATGTTTGACTGGATTGTGGAGCACGTCAACAAGTCTCTACACACCTCCTCCAAACAACACTCCTTCATCGGTGTTCTGGATATCTATGGGTAAGACTGCCCACCTGTGCTCCCCAGAACCTCCGAAAACAAACCTCAACAGTGGGTTGGTTTGGATTGTGAGAGAAACTTGGCTGTGTGGTGAGAACTGATTTTTCATGCCAGCAATAGAAGTCTTATTTCAGGAGTGTAATCTCAGCCGTGGTGAATGGTTAAAGCGTCTCAGGCGGGCAGTAAGTTAACACACTGTGACATCAGCCCCACATTTCTCATTTTCCCTCGCAGGTCTGTCACACAATGTTTTCTGTACTAAGCCACGGAGAAGCATGATATTTGATGAGTAGATTTCATAACTACTCTTTATCTGTGCCTTCCGGTCTGGAGACACGCAAATCAAATCAAATGTTATTGGTCACATACACATATTTAGCGGATGTTATTGCTGCTGTAGCGAAACGCTTGTGTTCCTAGCTCCAACGGTTTAGTGAATCGACAATTCACAACAATACACACAAATCTAAAAGTAAAATAATGGAATTAAGAAATATATAAATATTAGGACGAGCAATGTCGGAGTGGCATTGACTAAAATACAGTATATAGATATGAAATGAGTAAAGCAGTATGTAAACATTATTAAAGTGACTAGTGTTCCATTATTAAAGTGACCAGTGATTCCATGTCTATGTATATAGGGCAGCAGCCTCGACGGTGCAGGGTTGAGTAACTTGGTGGTAGATGGCGAGTGATGGATATTTAACAGTCTACCTTGAGATTGAAAAGCAGCTTCTATCACAGCTTTGATGCACCTGTACTGACCTCGCCTTCTGTTGAAGAGGCACTGTTGCGCCTTCTTCACCAAACTGTCTGTGTGGGTGGACCATTTCAGATCGTCAGTGATGTGTACCCCCGAGACACCTGAAGCTTTCCACCTTCTCCACAGTACTGTCCCGTCAATGTGGATAGGGGGGCGCTCCCTCTGCTGTTTCCTGAAGTCCACGATCAGCTCCTTTGTTTTGTTGACGTTGAGGGAGAGGTTATTTTCCTGGCACCACTCCACCAGGGCCCTCACCTCCTCCCTGTAGGCTGTCTTGTCATTGTTGGTACTCAGGCCTACTATGGTTGTGCCGTCTGCAAACTTGATGATTGAGTTGGAGGCGTGTGGCCACGCAGTCATGGGTGAACAGGGAGCACAGGAAGGGGCTGAGTACGCACCCTTGTGGGGCCCCTGTGTTGACGATCAATGAAGTGGAGGTGTTGTTTCCTACCTTCACCACCTGGGGGCGGCCCGTCAGAAGTCCAGGACCCAGTTGCACAGGGTGGGGTTCAGACCCCAGGGCCCCAAGCTTGATGATGAGCTTGGAGGGTACTATGGTGTTGAAGACTGAGCTGTAGTCAATGAACAGCATTCTTACATAGGTATTCCTCTTGTCCAGGTGGGATAGGGAAGTGTGCACTGCAATGGCGATAGCATTGACTGTGGATCTATTGGGGTGGTAAGCAAATTTAAGTGGCTCTAGGGCAGGGGTGGGCAAACTTTTTGGTTCAAGGGCCACATCTGGATTTTGAAATTCCACGGAGGGACACATTTTTTGGAGGACCAATTGTTTGTTAAAATGAATTTGCGGGGGCCTCCCAAGTGGCACAGTGGTCTAAGGCACTGCATCGCAGTGCTTGAGGCGTTACTACAGATCAGGGTTCTGTAGTAACCGGCGCACAATTGGCCCAACGTCGTCTGGGTTTGGCAGGCCGAGATGTCCTTGTCCCATCGCACTGTGGCGGGCCGGGTGCATGCACACTGACACGGTCGCCAGGTGTACGGTATTTCCTCCGACACATTGGTGCGGCTGGCTTCCAGGTTAAGTGAGCATTGTGTCAAGAAGCAGTGCGGCTTGGCTGGATCGTGTTTCGGAGGATGCACGGCTCTCGACCTTCGCCTCTTCCGAGTCTGTACGGGAGTTGCAGCGATGGGACAAGACTATAACTACCAATTGGATACCACAAAATTGGGAAAAAAGGGCAAAAAATATATATATTTCTTATGTCTCGCGGGCCGGATTGAAGTGCCCGGCTGGCCGGATGCGGACTATACCTCCCCTTGGTCTTGGTTGTTATGTAAGGTAGAGGTGATATGATCCTTAACTAGACTCTCAAAGCACTTCATGATGACAGAAGTGAGTGCCACGGAGCGATAGTCATTTAGTTCAGTTACCGTTGTTATCTTGGGTACAGGAACAATGGTGGACATATTGAAGCAAGTGGGGACAGCAGACTCGGATAGGGAGAGATTGAATATGTCTGTAAACACTCCAGTCAGCTGGTCTGCGCATGCTCTGAGGACGTGGCTAGAGATGCCGTCTGGGCCGGCAACCTTGCGAGGGTGAGCACACCTTGCGAGGGTGAGCACGCCTTACTGACGTCGGACACGGAGAATGAGAGCCCACAGTCCTTGGCAGCTGGCCACGTCGATGGCACTGTTATCCTCAAAGCGGGTGAAGAAGGTGTTTAGCTTGTCTGGGAGCAAGACGTCGGTGTCCACGACGTGCCTGGTTTTCCCTTTATAATCCGTGATTGTCTGTAGACACTGCCACATACGCATCTGTGTGTGTGTGAGCGCTCTGCGTGTCTACAGCCAAATACCTCCATCCCCTGTGTTTTTAAGTGCCTCTATTCATTAAAGTAGATGGAGGATGGAACCATATTGAATTGGGGGAGCTGTGCTTTTCTTCTTCATGGCCCGTTTGACTGAGGGCTTAATTGGTTCTCTTCTGTGGGTTAGATTATTGATGAAACTGGCAGCCTGGCCTGGTGCTGGGAGGGGAAAGATGCTGAGCTACAGTAGAAAGCCCAAATAATAAGACATACAGCAGGGGGGGATTCGTAACTTGAGTCTGACAATTATCTGTACAAAACAGTTAATATGATAATACTTGTGGAATATAAAATACTTGCTTGATTCACTGTTTGTCATGTTTTCCAGTTTCTTGAAATACTTTGCAAACGCAACTTCTATGTGAAAACTGAAATGGTCTATCATTCCTTTTCCATTTTAGTAGACAGTCTTATCCAGAGCAACTTAAAGTAGTGAGTGGATACATTTTCATACTATTTCGTACTGGTCCCCTGTGGGAATCGAACCCACAACCATAGCATTGCAAGCGCCATGCTCTACCAACTGAGCCACATCATCATCGTCAATGCACTCAATTACTGTTTTGTGATGGAAAGTCTAATCATTCCATGGAGGGCCTAGTTTCTGCAGTTTCTTTTTAAGACCTAGACAACCAGGTGAGGGGAGTGCTTTACTAATTAGTGACATTCATTTATTAATCAAGTGTAAGGGAGGAGTGAAAACACGCAGACACTCGGCCCTCTGTAGAATGAGTTTGACACGCGAGCTCAAAATATAAGGGACATTTCTGTCGTTGTTTTGTCTCTGTACTCCAGCACTTTGGATTTGAAATTGTACTATGAGGTTAAAGTGCAGACTGTCCGCTTTAATTTGAGGGCATCATCCAAATCGGGTGAACCGTTTAGAAATTACAGCACTTTTTGTACATAGTATTGGGACGAATTCACGTATGTGTATTAACTTCTTAAAGTGTAGGGGGCATTATTTTCACGGCCGGATGAAAAACGTACCCAAATTAAACTGGTTACTACTCTGGCCCAGAAACTAGAATATGCATATTATTAGTAGATTTGGATAGAAAAAACTCTGAAGTTTCTAAAACTGTTTGAATGGTGTCTGTGAGTATAACAGAACTCATATAGCAGGCAAAAACCTGAGAAAAATTCAACCAGGAAGTGGGAGATCTGCGAATTGTAGTTCTTCTTTCTAATCCCTATCAAAACTACAGTGTCTGTGGGGTCACGTTGCACTTCCTAAGGCTTCCATTGGCTGTCAAAAGCCTTCAGAAAGTTTTTTTCATACGTCTCCTGTAACCAGGCAGAGAATAGTAGCTCAGTCAATGAGTGGACTGCCTGGGGACAAAAGGATTGGTAATGCGCGATCCCGCGAGCGCGCCTTTCCTTATTTTCTTCTTGAATGAATACACTATTGTCCGGTTGGAATATCATCGCATTTTTACATTAAAAATACCATAAAGATTGATTTTAAACAACGTTTGACATGCTTCTACTAACGGTAATGGAACATTTTGACTTTTCGTGTCTGGAATTGCGCTCGCGCGTTATGCCTTTGGATAGTGACCTGAACGCACAAACAAAACGGAGGTATTTGGACATGTATATGGATTATTTCGAACAAAAACAACATTTCTTGTGGAAGTAGCAGTCCTGGGAGTGCATTCTGACGAAGATCAGCAAAGGTAAGAGAATATTTATAAAACTAATTCTGAGTTTAGGTGACCCCAGAACTTGGCGGTTATCTGTATAGCTTGCTTTGATGGCGAGCTATGTACTCAGACTATTGAAAAATGTGCTTTCGCCCGAAAAGCTATTTTAAAATCTGACACAGCGGTTGCATAAAGGAGTACTGTATCTATAATTCTTAAAATAATTATGTATTTTGTCAACGTTTTATGATGAGTATTTTTGTAAATTGATGTGGTCATCACCGGAAGTTTTGGTGGGAATACATTTTCTGAACATCACACGCCAATGTAAAATGCTGTTTTTGGATAGAAATATGAACTTTATCGAACAAAACATACATGTATTGTGTAACATGATGTCCTAGGAGTGTCAGCTGATGAAGATCGTCAAATGTTAGTGCTTCATTTAGCTGTGTTTTGGGTTTTTTGTGACATATATCCTTGCTTGGAAAATGGCTGTGTGGTTATTTTTGTCTATGTACTCTCCTAACATAATCTAATGTTTTGCTTTCGCTGTAAAGCCTTTTTGAAATCGGATAATGTGGTTACATGAAGGAGACGTGTATCTTTTAAAATGGTGTAAAATAGTCGTATGTTTGAGAAATTGAAATTATGATATTTTTGCTGTTATGTATTTCGCGCCATGCTATTTCACTGGCTGTTGAATAGTGTGGGACGGTCACGTCCCACCTTGCTCAGAGAAGAAGTAGTAAAAAGTTAAGTATTTGGTCCCATATTCATAGCACGCTATGACAACATCAAGCTTGTGACTCTACAAATTTGCTGTATGCATTTGCTGTTTGAGTTGGTTGCGTTTCAGATTATTACAATAACATTGTAGCATTTCTGGGGGGATATGATATTTGTGCATCTAACTTTCTCGCTCATCATTATTCACGATTCATTCAAGATTATCAGTAATCATGGTAGCATCCACATTAATGTAGAAGTGTTTAGAAACATTATCTTCTTATTTAGAATAAAAGTGACTCAAATTACACAATACATTATTTACTATTTAGTTTTCCTCTAGGCGTAGAATCGCTGTCTAAAACACAGGATGAAAATACACCAGAGGCTTCCGACTCTCCAAATATGTGACTGTTTTCTCTTCATCTGAACAGATTTGAGACCTTTGAGATAAACAGCTTCGAGCAGTTCTGCATCAACTACGCCAATGAGAAACTGCAGCAGCAGTTCAATCAAGTGAGTTTAAGTCTTATATTTATAATATACACTGAGTGTACAAAACATTAAGAACACCTGCTCTTTCCATGACATAGACTGACCAGGTGAATCGAAGGTGAACGATATGATTCCTTATTGATGTTACCTGTTAAATCCACTTCGATCAGTGTCGATGAAAGGGAGGAGACAGGTTAAAGAAGGATTTTTAAGCCTTGAGACATGGATTGTGTATGTGTGCCATTCAGAGGGTGAATGGGCAAGACAAAATAGTTAAGTGCCTTTGAACGGGGTATGGTAGTAGGTGCCAGGCGCACCGGTTTGAGTGTGTTAAAGTGTTGCAGTTCTTTTCACGCTCAACAGCTTTCAGTATGTATCAAAAATGGTCCACCACCCAAAGGACATCCAGCCAACTTCACACAACTGGAGTATACATGCCCCTGACGAATTGAGGCAGCTCTGAGGGCAAAAGGGGGTGCAACTCAATATTAGGATGGTGTTCCTAATGTTTTGTCCACTCAGTGTAGCTACCTACCTTATATTCCAATGTTGTGTAGAGGAGACCTGAGAACTTCTAGCTGTTAACCTCATGACTCAACACAAATGTTTTCAAGTGAAATAATTCAGAACTTAATCTAACTGATAACCTGTGCTGTAGCTCACTGTGGGACTGTCTCTGTGTGTCCTCAGCATGTGTTCAAGCTGGAGCAGGAGGAGTACATGAAGGAGCAGATCCCCTGGACGCTCATCGACTTCTATGACAACCAGCCGTGTATCGACCTCATCGAGGCCAAGCTGGGCATCCTGGACCTGCTGGATGAGGAGTGCAAGGTGGAGTACCCGGTCTTACATACATAATACATTCATCTTTAGTCCTCAATTCTGTCCTTGCTCCAGTAGTTCTTAACTTCTCTTTTTGGGATGCATTAGCGGGGAAGTGTATATGAACAATTGGCTACTGGAGGAGTTTTAATGCTGAATGCACTTGAGCAGTCACAGGTGTTGAACAATCTTCTGTGTTTTGGTCTGGAGGGAGCAGAGTGGAACACGCTGCTGATCCCTGCGTTTTTTAAACCTCTGGTCTCAGTTAATGGGATTCATCCTGCATTCATAGGTGCACAGCGTGGCCTGCGTCTGTTTCCCCTGCCTGCATCCAGATTGTTATCTGAGTTAAGGACTTTGCAACAAAACAGATGACTTATTTATTTCACTCATCCTCATCCCACAGCCCTTTTGAAGTTATTGACGATCATTTGGAACAACCTCAAAGTAATTGTTATTCTGAGCACAGCTAACCTGGATAGAAAGTTCTGGTTGCCTTCATGGGTTTTATATAATATTTCTCCTTTATTCCCCTTCACCTGCTGCTGCTACAGGTGCCCAAAGGGACCGATCAGAACTGGTGCCAGAAGCTGTACGATCGCCTTTCAAGCAGCGTCCATTTCCAGAAACCACGGATGTCCAACATATCTTTCATTATCATTCACTTTGCTGATAAGGTGGGTAGACCCAGCCTAGAGACATGTTTCACATGAAAAGTACCTGTACGCATGGCTCTTCAGTTAGGTGAAAATTGACCTGATGCTAGAGGTGTTGTTACAGTCCTTTAAGCATGGTCGTGTGTTTAAACCAAACTGCTTCAGTATGCCTGGCTGAATAATTGGGAGCATCTACAAATTGTGCTATTCAAAGGACTTTTAAAGGACCTGACATGAATCATCCTCATTGCAGGGGCTTTGCCTGAAAAGAGCCAATATGATTATCCCAGGATGACTCATCAGAGAGGCTTTGTGTGTTAGTATTATTGTGTGTGATCTCATTGGCCCTGCAATGTCACCCCTCCTCCTTATGACACATACACAAGCTCTAATTAACTCAAAAGAGCAGCGCTCCTACGCAGAGGAGCTGGCACTATATAGAAAGGACTGCCTGTGTGTCTGATGCCTAATGTGGGTCATGTAAACAGATGATAGGCAGGCAGCTGTAGCAATGTCCTTTTATTTACCGTGGTAATTTCCGTGAAAAGCTTGGGATGTGAGTGGCTAGAGTGGGACGAGAGAGTCCTGTTAATGTAGGTAGGATTTCCCCAGCTCTACCTCGGTTAAGATGGTATTAAACCGATTCCCTTGGGGGTGTTTCTCTTCGTCTAACTCTTCAAGTGAATAGGAGAAGGATCTGCATTCACTCACTGTTCTTCCTCTCTCGCGCCAGTTGTAAAATTAGAACAGCCTGCAACCCTATCTGTGAGTAAGAGGAGAGAGCAGGGGTGAAGTGCGACACCAGACTGCCTGGAGGCTGGGGCTTCTGATGGACAGACAGAAGGGAAGGATGATAGACTGACTGACAGAGGGATTTCCTTCCAAACAATACCTGCACTCATGTTATTTTACATCTGACTTTTTATAAATAAACAGAATGTTTGCTAATCTGGTTCATCTTTTTTTTCCCTCCCATGCTCAGTAAATGCTTCTGTTTAAACTGCCAAATGCTTTAAATTATTCAATGTACAGCTGGATGTTTGGCTACGGTTACTGTAAGTGCATTGCTGTGGGACACAACAGCAGGACTGTATGGGCCACCTGGGATTTGAACAAACAACCCTCAGTCCCTATTGTACATAATTACCATAGTTGATTAAATGTTTGCTCATTTAGTTGTCAGTGTATTTGGCTGTGAAGTGCAGTCTGTTATATATACCTCTGTTCCCCCCCTTGGCAGGTTGAATACCAGTGTGATGGCTTCCTGGAGAAGAACAGAGACACCGTCTACGAGGAACACATCAACATTCTGAAGGCCAGCAAGGTGAGAGAGAACGTCATTAGATCGCTACCACAATGATCCAATCATCAGAACGATTCTAGTGGACACTTCAACTCACACTGAACAGCACACTCTGACCACTTAAATGCAGAAAGCATGTCGCAAAGAATGATATTTTTAAGCTCTAACTAATTTAACCGTGTGGACTTCTTTCTTGGAAAAGCAGCACCGTAAAGCTTTTACCAAATTAGATTTACTGCTGAAAGAGGCTTGAGATTTAGGATAGAGTGCAATGACGCCAAAAGAGTAACACGATTTAGAAAGTGGCAAGTTGGAAGCATTTCACAGGTCCCTATGCTGGGAAGTATAGCTCCTATCAGATCGAGTTGTTGTTTAAAGCCAGGCTGACAACTTGGCAACACTTCACATGAACCCTAAAGTTTAAATCCTGCTTTGCATTCTCATTTGAAATACATGAAATGTAAATTAAGATGTCATATCAAAATACTAATATATTGCAGATGAATTGTCTCACACACACACACACACACACACACACACACACACACACACTTTCTAGAGATCAGCTGACTCCTGCCTCTCCAAGCCAAACTCGAACTGCTTGATTGGAACCTAATTTCAGCTCATGTTCTCTGCATTAACTTTTTAACTGATTAAGTGATGAGAGCCAAAAGTGCATTAGCTTTCTCAGTCATTTCTGTTCAGTTCACCCTCTCTGCCACTCTCTTTGGGACAAATACCAACTTTAGTTCACTTCATCTCGTATTAGGCATCTCGTATTCAGCCATTTCTCTTTCATCTGTCTTGTCTCCCTCTCGCCAAAATCCTCTCCTCAGCATTACTAATGCAACAGCCATTAAGAGCGTGCAAATGAGAAGGAATATTGAGAGGCAAGGAGAGATTTCATATTTTATGTTCTGGCTAAAAGCATCTTGCCTGTGCCATATCTATTTACTATCAGAAAGACACCAAGCTCCATTGAACAGCATGGATAGGACCGAGGTTTGGAAACGCTGCAGTAAGGTTTCCTAAACAAAAGCAGTGATAAAGACATAGCATGTCTCAATATTGTACAATATGCTGTGCTGCATTTTTGTCTCTGTCATTTCAATTGGTATTCTAGTGTCAATTTTGCTCAGTAGTTGAGAACTTGGCAAAAGCCCCAAGCTTGTTTAAACCCCCTCATATCTAGCTGACAGTGATGCAGAAACCCATCAACATTGGAGAGCCTTGGAGGACATGTGAGGGGCATCAAACTTCCTCCGGCTGATAAGTGTTTCCTCAGTGGACCATTACTATCATCTCTCACAGCCTGAAAGCCCCGCTAACTCTGAGGTGCCTGAGCTGTACCCCAAGCCAGAGGAGGTGGAGGGATCAAGGAACCTCCATGAATCTTCGTACAAGTCCAATCCTGCTTACAGAGCATATTCTTTGCAAAGTTATAAAGGAAACATTTTCCGAAAGGAATTTCGTGTTAATGTCAGAATATTTATTCGCAAGTTTGGCATGAGAGAATAGTTATCAGTATGGATGGTGGGACTGCACTGCAGTGTGTTAGTACTGTCTAACCACACCAGCCTTATCTGTGACAGAGATATTATTGTGCCATTATCAGTATGGATGGTGGGACTGCACTGCAGTCTATTAGTACTGTTTTACCGCACCAGCCTTATCTGTGACTGAGATATTATTATGTTATTATCAATATTCCCTCTGCATCCACCGTAAATACGTGGATGCTGCTGCTTGACACTCAAATTGTTCACCTTCACTGGTTCTGCTGTGGAGATGTGACTCCAGAACTCTCCTGACAGACGCCTAAATGCTGCTTTATTGACGTCCTGTCCAGCCATGCTTTTCATTACTGTAGTCTCATCAGTGTTCTTTAACACACCCGCCGTTACACTGGATCCTACAGTACAGCACTATGTAAAAATATATCTTATGAAAAAGATTTTTGTGGAAATTCAACGGCACTTTTTTGTGCGGTTTGGTGAATTTATGTTGTTATCCGGCTGTAAAATGGCTTCTAATATAATCTGTTTTATGCTAAGTTGTTTTGGATGAAACCATCTGCTAAACATATTAATGATGTTCCCCCTGTTCCAGTTTCAGCTCGTGGCGGATCTGTTCCAGGACACTAATAAAGACGGAAGCAGCTCCACGTCTTCTTCCAGCAAGTCCTCCAGGATCAACGTGCGCTCGGCCAAACCTACACCTAAAGTCCCCAACAAGGAGCACAGGAAAACCGTGGGCCACCAGGTTAGCATCCTCTCTGACACCGAGGCCTTTGGACAGGAGCCTGTCTGTGTTAGTGTCATAGTCATTTTCTTAACAATGTCTTTAACCTTTCATTAGGAAGCAATGACGTAACAAGTCTGTGTTTTTACAATGATTGGTGGGATTAAACAAGTTTTATTTTTAACTTAGCCTTTGCAGTACTTCTCATCCTCCGTTCCTCTGTTTTTGTGCACTGTAGTTCCGCAGCTCCCTGCAGCTCCTCATGGAGACCCTGAATGCCACCACCCCCCACTATGTGCGTTGCATCAAGCCTAATGATGAGAAGGAGGCATTCTCGTGAGTAAATATTTGGTTTTTCAGTCACCCAGATCTGACATATTTGTGTGTGTCAGACGGGGTGACGGAGTACAGTTGACGTCAGAAGTTTACATACACCTTAGCCAAATCAAATCAAATGTATTTATTAAGCCCTTCTTACATCAGCTGATGTCACAAAGTGCTGTACAGAAACCCAGCCTTAAACCCCAAACAGCAAGCAATGCAGGTGTAGAAGCATGGTGGCTAGGAAAAACTCCCTAGATAGGACACATACATTTAAATTTAAACTTCGTTTTTCACAATTTCTGACATTTAATCCTAGTAAAAATTCCCTGTTGTAGGTCAGTTAGGATCACCACTTTATTTTAGGAATGTGAAATGTCTGAATAATAGTAGAGTGATTTATTTCAGCTTTTATTTCTTTCATCACATTCCCAGTGGGTCAGAAGTTTACATACACTCAATTGGTATTTGGTAGCTTTGCCTTTAAATTGTTTAACTTGGGTCAAATGTTTTGGGTACCCTTCCACAAGCTTCCCACAATAAATTGGGTGAATTTTGGCCCATTCCTCCTGACAGAGCTGGTGTAACTGAGTCATATTTGTAGGCATCCTTGCTCGCACACGCTTTTTCAGTTCTTCCCACAACTTTTCTATGGGATTGAGGTCAGGGCTTTGTGATGGCCACTCCAATACCTTGACTTTGTTGTCCTTAAGCCATTTTGCCACAACTTTGGAAGTATGCTTGGGGTCATTGTCCATTTGGAAGACCCATTTGCGACCAAGCTTTAACTTCCTGACTGATGTCTTGAGATGTGGCTTCAATATATCCACATAATCTTCCTCCCTCATGATGCCATCTATTTTGTGAAGTGCACCAGTACCTCCTGCTGCAAAGCACTCCCACAACATGATGCTGCCACCCCCATGCTTCACGGTTGGGATGGTGTTCTTCCCCCTTTTCTCCCCCTTTTTCCTACAAACATAATGATGGTCAATATGGCCAAACAGTTCTATTTTTGCTTCATCAGACCAGAGGACATTTCTCCAAAAAGTACGATCTTTGTCCCCATGTGCAGTTGCAAACTGTAGTCTGGCTTTTTTTATGGCGGTTTTGGAGCAGTGGCTTCTTCCTTGCTGAGCGGCCTTTCAGGTTATGTCGATATTGGACTCGTATTACTGTGGATATTGATACCTTTGTACCCGTTTCCTCCAGAATCTTCACAAGGTCCTTTGCTGCTGTTCTGGGATTGATTTGCACTTTTCGCACCAAAGTATGTTCATCTCTAGGAGACAGAACGCGTCTCCTTCCTGAGCGGTATGACGGCTGTGTGGTCCCATGGTGTTTATTAGTGCCTAGTATTGTTTGTACAGATGAACGTGGTACCTCCAGGCATTTGGAAATTGCTCCCAAGGATGAACCAGACTTGTGGAGGTCTACAATTTTTTTTCTAAGGTCTTGGCTAATATCTTTTGATTTTCCCATGACGTCAAGCAAAGAGGCACTGAGTTTGAAGGTAGGCCTTGAAATACATCCACAGGTACACCTCCCAATTGACTCAAATTATGTCAATTAGCCTATCAGAAGCTTCTAAAGCCATGACATAATTTTCTGGAATTTTCCAAGCTGTTTGAAGGCACAGTCAACTTAGTTTATGTAAACTTCTGACCTACTGGAATTGTGATACAGTGAAATAATCTGTCTATAAACAATTGTTGGAAAAATTACTTGTCATGCACAAAGTAGATGTCCTAACCGACTTGCCAAAACTATAGTTTGTTAACAAGACATTTGTGGAGTGGTTGAAAAACAAGTTTTAATGACTCCAACCTAAGTGTATGTAAACTTCCAACTTCAACTGTACGTAGGCAACATAATACGGTAGAGTTTGTTTGTGTGTCTTGTCTGTCTCATTTAACTTCTCTGCTCAAATAGCCAAGTTGTTTGGATTAGCAAACTTTTTTTCATGTTGACTGAAAAACCTTGCCCGTTTTTTGTGGAAGAGATGCTTTTGGGACTTCTGTACCCACTGGTACAGTATTACTACAGTGTTACTGTAAACAAAGAGGGCTCTGTTCTGTGTGTATGTTTGTGTACAGTGTGTTTAAGAATCAGAAGCCAACTTCTTACCGTGACTGGCTTCACTAATCAGATCTAGGAGCCTAATATGTGGTCTGCCATTCTTATTCAAACATGTGGTACGGTCATGGTGAGGTAATATTTGCTAATGTAAACAGAACACAAACATGCGTGGAGTTATGGGAAAAGACAACCAGGAGAGAGTACTGTGTGTGACAGACCGAGAGAGAGGGACATCACCTGCGTGTGCTGTGTTTGTTCTTTGGTTGCCTAGACGAGTGTAGCCTGAGGTGCTGATTCTGTCTCTTGCTGAATAACTCTCTCAAGTCCTCTGACTCAATAACAGTTTCTCTTGCTGACAGAGGCACAACCATGTTGACTGTTACCAGAAACTGTCGTCCAAAATAAAGACTGTTTTTCAATAAACAGTCTTGATAAGCCGTGTTGAATGAGGCATTTAAACCAGCACGCTAGATATCCTAGGTTTTTGTTTTTCCAGGTCGATTTAAGGAATTGTCTTGTGTTCTAAAGCGTTTCTACTACAGCACACATTGTAGACTGAGAATGTTTACTGGCGAAAAACAGGACAGAAGGAGAGGTCAGGTTATGTTGCCATCTTCTTGACGCATTCTTTCGCACAAGTGCCTCTTCAAGGTCTCTAAATCTAATGAAGTGCCTTGGTCACATGCTGTGGCTGGACTTGAGCAAACATACCGACGGCTGTATGTAGGGACACAGTCAGTCTGCCCAGGCAGCACCTAGCTGACTAGCATTAACCTCCTCTCAATGCTTCTGTCTTCTACCTAGTGGAGATGTGTACAATACTGAAGGGGAAGCTTAAGCTCAGGTACAGTAGGGAGAGGGTAATAGCCTTTTACCTGTGTATATGTATGGTAATTAACCCTACTCCCAGAATGGTATGTTTTCATTGTGATGAGGATTTGTTTTGAAACTTTGTACACATGTTCTTTTGTCCCTCTCTCTGTTGCAGGTTTGACTCTAGGAGAGCTGTGCAGCAACTGAGGGCATGTGGAGTCCTGGAGACCATCCGCATCAGTGCTGCTGGGTACCCATCAAGGTAAGATTGCTTCTCACACACAGAACACTACCGTTACACGGGTGGCCATGTTGTCTGCTGTGTGCAATAGATAGTGGAAGCACAGAAATTGATTGTGGTCCTGTGTGGGTCAGTTGGTAGAGCATTGCGCTTTGCAACGCCAAGGGGCGTGGGTTTGATTCCCGCTGGGGACACCCATATAAAACATTTAAGCACGCAAGGCTGTCTGTCGCTTTGGATAAAAATGTCGGCTAAATGGCTTTATTATTATTATTATTATTATTATTATTATTATTATTATTATATATATTGTAAGAAAATGTGGTTGTTATGCGACTCCTGGTGATGTAATGGGCATGTCACTTCTGTAATTTGTGCTGCCTGGACGGAGGCTTTTCCTCTGTCTGTTTTTATTGCTCCATCATTGAGTTTTCTCGGTCGTCCTAAGCAGGGAGGAAATTGAATTCCGTCTCCCCTGAGGTACGTGCTTCCCTGAGGGAGAACAGCAGGAGAGCAATTGTCCACAGAGCACGAAGCTCTCCTAATAACAATTTGATTCCGTTACACAGCATAAAACAGATTGCATAAGACAAAGTACTACGTGAGAAAGTGCAGTCTTACTGTTTCAAGTCTAGAGGACCGACACTAGTCCTGACCCGCTCATGGTCGCAAAACCCCCAAAAAACTAGAGATTAACAATAATCATGCCTTTTGTTGCGTGGAAGTGGTAAGGACATTTTTTACAATTAGATTTGTTCAAAATAATACAATGGTTTCCTTTTTCATGAATTAAAATATGCCTGTTTCAGATTTGGGCTGTGTGTGTTTGACTTGCTTCTCAGCCAGTCCTATGTGATTCCAGGTGGACGTACCCAGACTTCTTCAACAGATACAGAGTCCTCATGAAGAAGTCAGATATGACTGTAGGAGACAAGAAACTGGTGTGTAGGAACCTACTAGAGACCCTGGTCAAGGTAAGAAAGATTTCCGCCCTAAAGCCCCAAGCGGGATAGGAAAGGAAATGAACCAATAGAAAGGAAATGAACCAATAGAAAGGATCACTTTTGTTCCTCTCATGGTCGAAGGATGTTGTTCTCTTCAACGGAGCTCCCTAACTCCTTCAGGGCCAGTCCATCTTTGCATTATTGAACCAACTGCATGTCTGCTCTGATACAGTAAATGTTAACTTTCTAGTATTGAGAGACAACATCTTTGAAAGTATGAACCTGGGGAATGGGGATGTAAAAAGGCAGGTCATGAGTTTCAGTCCTAATGGACAAACCCCGTTGTGTTCTCAGTGGCGAATTCAGCATGCGCAGCCTGAGATGAATCATGTTATTAATACATTATTACTGGAATATCATTTGTATGCGCCTTGGACAGTATGTCATGGATTCCTTAGGGGGGGTGGGGAGGCAGGGGGGAGGGGGGGCTATTTAACCTTGTGTTTGATAACGTCCACTTAACTAGCTGCCTTGATGCTCAGTTGATTGAGCTGAAGTTCCATTTAACTGAATGAATGAATGAATGAATGACTGGTCCCTCACCAGGACCCAGACAAGTTCCAGTTTGGTAAGACCAAGATCTTCTTCCGGGCGGGCCAAGTGGCCTACCTGGAGAAGCTGAGGGCAGACAAGTTCCGCTCCGCCTGCATCAAGATCCAGAAGACAGTGCGACGCTGGCTACAGATGGTCCGCTACAAGAAGATATGCAAGTCTGCCATCACCCTGCAGAGATTTGGCCGCGGTTACATGGCCCGCAGGTGAGAGGAGAAGCAAAACGTTCTGCTAGACTAACAAAGTAGCTGGTCAATTCAGAATTTTTCCCACGAGGGAACTTCTTGATAAATCACACTACAAGGGTCGCGAACAAGTTTCTATCAATATCGGTGCCAGTGTTGTAACTACTTTCCGTGTCCTCCTCCTTTTGCTGTCTTTCTCAGGTATGCGGAGCAGCTGCGTCTAATCCGCGCTGCTGTTATCTGTCAGAAGCAGTATCGTATGGTCCGAGAGCGGAGGGGCTATCTGAGGGTGAGACAGGCTGTTGTCACCATCCAGGCCTTTACCAGGGGCATGTTCACCCGCAGGATCTTCCAGGAGGTACTACAACCACAATACTCTACCTGTTATGTCATTGGTTTACCTTTTACCTTTATCCTGGATTTTGTATACACTCTCATTTGTTCCCGATCCCTTACTGTATTCATGTTGAAGCTATCAGTGGTTGAAATTGATTAGATCTCTATCAAGAGTAAAGAGTACCCTGGGAAGATGCCTCAGTCTTGGACTTGTTGTCCTGTTTGTGTGAGTGAAAAATTGGAGACGAAGTGCTCCGATTTTGAAATGGAATGTGATCAGGCGGGCCTTGCATAAATGCTGCCTGCTATTGTGCCTTGTCAGATACTCTAGATTCCCTTTGGATTTAGTACTCTAGAATTTCCCCCTACTGGGAAATCTAGTTAACTACATATTTCTCATCACATTGTACAGTATAATAAATGGTTCCTTGTCCCTGATCTCTACCTCCCCTCTCCCCCACCCCAGTTCCTTCTGCACCATAAAGCCATGATCATCCAGAAGCATGTCCGAGGCTGGCTCACTAGGAGGAAGTTCAAGGTGGCACGGAACGCCGCCATCACCATCCAGTGTGCCTACCGCCGCATGCGTGCCAAGCGGGAGCTGAAACAGCTGAAGATTGAGGCGAGGTCCGCTCAACATCTGAAGAAGCTCAACACGGGCATGGAGAACAAGATCGTCCAGCTGCAGAGGAAGATGGATGACCAGGTACAGTCAAAGACGCATGGTTCTGACCCAGGCGACTTTATAGGAGTACACTGACCTGTAACGCTAGTAGCCTACAATGAGTGCCATAATACAAAGACGGGTCAATGAAAGGTCAATATTTCCCTTTGCAATCATTTTGGCACAGAATGTTTTTTTTAGCTAGTCTAGACTGTAAGTTATGTTAAAAAGGGATTGATTTGAAAGTGATGTGACGTCCCATAGTAGTAACAGAGCGCTCTCTCCTGTCCCACTGTTTAGACCAAAGATCTGAAGACTCAGAATGAGCAGCTGGTGGTGGCCAAAGCCTCCCTGGGCTCAGAGGTGAACAAGCTGCAGAAGGAGCTGGAGACCATGCGCAGTCGCCAGGGAGACGGCGGTCAGCTGACCTCTCTGAAGGATGAGCTGGAGAAGCTGAGGGCGGAGCTCCAGGAAGCACACGCCCATAGGAAGAAGCTGGAGGAGGAGCACAGCAATGAGAAGATGAGATTTGAACAGGTGAGCTGTCAATCACTGAAGAGGAGAAAGTACATTTTCCTTTACCTTGTATGTTCTCCAAAGCCCTAATGTTGACTGAATAAAACCTTCTGTTTGAAACACGGGGGTGAAAACAGTCTTCAGTTGCCCGAGTAACTACAGAAGATACTGGTAGCAGCGGTTTTACTGAATTCTTGCTCTAAGAGTTAAATTACTGAACATCTGATTCACCAACAATCTCACTGTGGATTTAACTGTATGTATCAGTGGCCTTCCACTGACCTGAAAGTGATATCATGCATACATTTTTGTATTGTTTTGACCACCTGACTTAAGAAGATCATTGTTAAGTAGATTGGCCTCGGGCTTTCTCAGTGGTAATAGACACCCCTCTTTGGCCCTTTTGATTCTCTCCCAAGTCAGCCAGACAATGCAGGAATTGTCCCTGGCTCTCTAGCTCCGTCTGACATCACTATGAGAGCCTCACACGCAAGATCGACAGATTTATAGTCACTTAAAGAGAAACAAAACAACTAAATAGACCTTTTTGCTCACTTGTAGAGAGTAAGTAGCATCTATCGTCTGAAGTAGAAAATTGAAATAGATAAAAGAAAATGCATTGCTCTTGAACGGCCACCATGCTCTTTCTGATGTCTCTATTTCTTCCATGAATGCTCTTGTTCTTTTTCCTTAGAGAGTGGAGGAGCTGGAGAGGGAGAATTCCCTGCTGAAGAGTGAAAAGGAGAAGATGAACCAAAGGATTCTGCACCACTCCAAGAGCACAGAAGGTAAGTGCTTTTTAGATCTCATACACCACTAAGACATACACGATAGTACTACTACAGTGATTAGTTGAGACCATATCTATATGAGTGGTTGAAGGTGAAACTGTAGTCAGTGAGCCCTGCATTCTGCCTGACCTGAGGGGAGGGACGGCTTGTTTCCCCACACAAAAGGGGTTTCTGTGGAAGTAGGACAAGAGAGGCAGAAATCGCATCAAGTTACATGGCAGCAGCAATGTGAGACTTTAAAAAAAAAAAAAAGGGGGGGGGGGTTTTTTAACCTGAGACTGAAGTTAGCACTGGATTCACTTGGGAAAAAGTATTCGTTTTGGAATATGTACCTTTATGTGTGCGAAACACAAATCAATCAATTTGTTAAATCCATTCGTCAATGGACTTCTCTTTGTCAATAAGAAGTCACTTCTAGTTTACATCATAATCTCTGAACATGACCACTGCCTTTATCTAAATACCATGTGCAGTACATCTGACTTACTGAATACAGTATCCACTCTTTTCTGGTGAAAATAACAGTAGTTATTGAAGAGTTGTCGCCTTAATATTGGCCAAATCTGCTCTATTTATCTGCAGTGTTACTGTAGGGTTCTCTCAGGTCCCCTTGGGATGAGCGATATCACGATGTACTGTAACATTACTGTGTTTTTCTTTTCTACTGCCGGTTAGAGCAGCATGTTGTCCAGGCTGGGGTAATAACCCATGTTTATGGAGCTAGGGATATTACAGACCAGAGAGCCCCTGTTATTTACCTATTACATTATTACAGTAGAAACGTACTATGATCCCAGTGATTCTGCCTTCATATTCATTCCCTTGTAATAACCTGGTCCTCCTAGGAACCTTGGGCGTGAAAAGAGACAATAAACGAGTTATCAGGCCGTCCACCGCAGCATATACAGATGATATATAAATGCGAAAAACGTATTAAAGGTTTGGTTTCGGAACTTTCATGTTTTCATCCTCCCTAGGACCAGGAGTTTTTTTCAGTAGTTTCTTGTTAAACACCCCCCCCCCAAAAAAAATCTGGGGGCCTCCAGAGTGGCGCGGTGGTCTAAGGCACTGCATCGCAGTGCTAGCTGGGCCACTAGAGATCCTGGTTCGAGTCCAGGCTCTGTTGCAGCCGGCTGCGACCAGAAGACCCATGGGGCGGCGCACAATTGGCCCAGCGTCGTCCGGGGTAGGACAGGGTTTTGCCGGCAGGGATGCTCTTGTCCCATCGTGTACTAGCGACTCCTGTGGCGGGCGGGCGCAATGCATGCTGACACAGTTGCCAGGTGTACGGTGTTTCCTCCTACACATTGGTGCGGCTGGCTCCCGGGTTAAGTGGGCATTGTGTCAAGAAGCAGTGCGGCTTGGTTGGGTTGTGTTTTGGAGGACGCAGTTCTCTCCACCTTCGCCTCTCCAGAGTCTGTACGGGAGTTGCAGCGTTGGGACAAGACTGTAACTACCAATTGGATACCACGAAATTGGGGAGGAAAAAAAGCGGTAAAATTGAAATAAATAAAAAAGTTAAAATGTGGTCCCATCATAGCCTAAATAAAATTGTTATTCTTCATCATAGCCTAAATAAAACTGTTATTCTTCATCATAGCCTAAATAAAACTGTTATTCTTCATCATAGCCTAAATAAAACTTATTTATTGTTATGTCATAACCAAAGTTTTACCTGGTGTGGTTAGCCTACCAGATCATGAAAAACTATCCCCCCATCACTCTGGGACCTTTGGTGCCGCCTCTAAAATCACCACAAAATGTTACAAATGAAAAAATATATTCTATTTGTATGAATTCATATCTCAACATTTTGAATTGCGTAGTTTCACTTGTGTATCTCAAAATGTTGACTTGCATATCTAACCATTTTGGGATAGTAGGCCTATCAAAAAATATATACAGTGCCTTCGGAAAGTACCCCTTGACTTTTTCCACATTTTGTTACATTAAAGCCTTATTCTAAAAAGGATACTTTTTTTTTATTTTTATCCTCAGCAATCTACACACAATACCCCATAATGACATAGTGAAAACAAGTTTTTAGAAATGATTGCAAATGTA
This sequence comes from Salmo salar, assembly GCF_965601325.2. Taxonomy (NCBI): domain Eukaryota; kingdom Metazoa; phylum Chordata; class Actinopteri; order Salmoniformes; family Salmonidae; genus Salmo; species Salmo salar. Next base: position 142,853,446 of record NC_138291.1, on the reverse strand, counting down.
TTAAAAATAAAAACTGAAATGCCTTGTTTACATAAGTATTCGAACCCTTTGCTATGAGACTCGAAATTGAGCTCAGGTGCATCCTGTTTCCATTGATCATCCTTGAGATGTTTCTGCAACTTGATTGGAGTCCACCTGTTGTAAATTCAATAGATTAGACATGGTTTGGAAAGGCACACACCTGTCTACACAAGGTCCCACAGTTGACAGTGCATGTCAGAGCAAAAACCAAGCCATGAGGTCGAAGAAATTGTCTGTAGAGCTCCGAGACATGTTTGTGTCGAGGTACAGATCTGGGGAACGGTACCAAAACATTTCTGCAGCATTGAAGGTCCCCAAGAACATAGTGGCCCCCATCATTCTTAAATGGAAGACGTTTGGAACCACCAAGACACTTCCTAGAGCTGGCCGCCCGTCCAAACTGAGCAATCGGGGGAGAAGGACCCGATGGTCACTCTGACAGAGCTCTAGAGTTCCTCTGTGGAAATGGGAGAACCTTCCAGAAGGACAAGCATCTCTGCAGCACTCCACCAACCAGGCCTTTGTGGTAGAGTGGCCAGACGGAAGCCACTCCTCCGCTTGGAGTTTGCCAAAATGCACCCAAAGGACTCTCATAGCATGAGAAACAAGATTCTCTGGTCTGACGAAACCAGGATGGAACTCGTTGGCCTGGATGCCAAACGTCACGTCTGGAGGAAACCTGGCACCATCCCTACGGTGAAGCATGGTGGTGGCAGCATCATACTGTGGGGATGTTTTTCAGGGACAGGGAGACTAGGCAGGATCGAGGGGAAGATGAATGGAGCAAAGTATACTGTGGAATATGTACTGTGGTATATGTACCCCAGTTTGGGGTGGAATCTCCTCCTTCTCTTTAAACATTACGTCTCTGTTGCTAGGCAGGAAATAAAGTGACGCGGGCAATAAACTGTTCCTTCTCCTTTAACATGACCTGACCTCAACCCGCTTGCTCACTAATCCACAGCTCTCCACCCTTATCAGAGCCTGCCAACGTAATCGTTTTCCCTTCACTCAGTACATTCCAAGCTTAATTGCCTCCTACAGATAACCATTAACTTCTGGTGTAAACCCTAGACTATGGCACCCCTCATGTCTCAATATTTAAAGTTTAGAAATCTGAACCCATCACAGGTAAAAACTCAATAAAACAAGTCTCAAATATAAGTCTATACATTTCAGCTGTTTCAAAAACATTGCTCTGTAGGAGTGTTAAGCTCAACGAGGTAAACTGCCCTGCTCGGAGGGGGGCAACTGTCAGGCGAGATGTAAAAACCAGATGTAACGCTCCAGGCGTGATAATTTCACAAGTTTACGTGACAGTATTGTCTCTCAAAATTCTATGCCTCTCGAGAACCTCTCAAGAATGTCCCTATGCTATCAGCAATGTGAAAACGGTCCAAGATAGAAAAGTTATTTGGAATCATGACAATACAATAACCATTCCCTCAAATGAACATATGAAATGGTGCTGACACCAAGGTGCTATTCCAAATAACTTAATAAAATAAACATGACATCAAAGACTAGCAATAGATATTGAGTACCTGTAATGGAGAATACTGTATGTAACTTAATGATGGCTTGTTTTCTAGTCACTCAAATAAAGGCTCATCTATAGGACAGTTATTGAGTAATAGTAAAAGTGATTGATGTGGACTGGTCGTGTGTGTGTGTGTGTGTGTGTGTGTGTGTGTGTGTGTGTGTGTGTGTGTGTGTGTGTGTGTGTGTTTCAGACCAGGAGAGCAGTGCATCCCAGAGTGTGGGTCGGGTCCAGGCAGAGCTGGATGAGGAGAGGCAGCGCTACCAGAACCTGCTCAGGGAGTTCTCCAGACTGGAGCAGAGATATGACAACCTACAGGAGGCCAAGGTGTGTGTGTGTGTGTGTGTGTGTGTGTGTGTGTGTGTGTGTGTGTGTGTGTGTGTGTGTGTGTGTGTGTGTGTGTGTGTGTGTGTGTGTGTGTGTGTGTGTGTGTGTGTGTGTGTGTGCGTTTGTGCACATTTGCATGTAGGTGTCCTATGCCAAGCCAGATGTCCAATGGTTCCCTGTCTCCTCTTACCCTTCAGTTTCAGCCTGGCCACAGGAGGAACAATTCTAACCAGAGCAGCCTGGAGTCTGACTCCAATTATCCCTCCATTTCTACCTCGGAGGTGGGAGACACTGACGATGCTATCCAACTCGTAGAGGTAAGACCTCCTTAACCAGGATTAACCCGTTTTTATACAGTCTTATACAGTCTAACACAGGCTTACTGTACATAGTTGCTTGGACTAGGTTTTGACCTGACGTTGTTCCCCTGCAGGAGATGGGAGTGGAGAAGGCAGCAATGGACATCGGTGTGTTCATGAAGCTGCAGAAGCGTGTTAGAGAGCTGGAACAGGAGAGGAAGAGACTGCAAGTCAACCTGGAAAAGATGGAGGACCAGTCTAAGCGCAAGGTGGGCCCATGTCTGTCTAGTGTTATGCTCTTGCTTGTTTTTCTATACTTCTAAAATACCTACACAGAAGTTTCTCCCGTTACTCTTTGTCTTGAATACCTTTAAGTTTAAGATCCTCAAGCTGCCTGCCTCTGCCTTATCGACCCAAAGTGGAATATTTACTATTAGCCATCTCTCTTAGGGCATTGAGCCAAAGACGACATCAGAGCAAGAGAATGCGGATCTGGCCTACAACAGTCTCAAGGTACAGATCCATCCACCCCCACACAGATACACCAACTAACATGCATACACACAGACAAACACAGTGTACAGTACTACTCAGCAGTGGGATATGTCTATTTGTGATGTTCCATTTCTTCTTCACTCTGGCTGTTCTGGTGTCTTTGGTCTTCCTGCCCTCAACTTCTCAAGCATATTCAAAAAATGAAATTGTATATTCACAGGTCGCCACAGAAAGGTAGAGGATCTGATTCATGTTCATTTGGTAGCAACACTTTTTCACTCTAATAATAATTTCAATATCCATGACACACAGTTGAAAACAAAAAAACTAAAATATAGCTGCGAGCAGCAATGAATGGGGTTCACAGGATGAGCGAAAGGACGCAAGGGCAGTTGGATAACAAAGCAAAGGTTCATGAGAGGAATATGTTTAAAGTATTTTTTTTAGCATATCTTCTAATGTAGGTACAGTGCGGCCAAATTTGAATGCAGCAAAAAATGTATCTCAAAACCATTAAAGACTGATGAGTCTAAATACAAAATCAGGAGTGAATCTGGCATATGGTTCATGAGGAGAAGATGATTGCATATGATTTTGAGCATTACTGTTACATATGCAAATAGTTAGATGTTAAAAGTTTCCTTGTTTTTTGAGATATCAATACCAAATTCAATGTGGTTTACCCTAGGGACGTCCATGATAGCGATGACAAGTTTCAAGTTAATAGGCGACTGTGAGGTGGATTTATAGTGGTATAAATGGATACGTAAAATCTGAACTCCGCCATCTTTTGACCAGCTTTTCTCAAACTAAGTTAAGACGCGTACCATGGGTATACTTTCCAAATGTGTTGTCATTTGGTCCTATGGTTCATGAGAAGTATTTTTTGCATATTAGCCTATGTGCTAATATGCTTCTACTGGTATAGTGTGGCCATATTTGAATGCGTCAGTGTTATTTTGTCAAACTCTTCAGGGACTATTGTGATGAGTCCAAAAACCAACATTATTTATTGATTTTAAATTTTGCAGAATGAAATCTCTTGAGATGCACCATTCCATTTTCAAGTGTTCAAATGAAAAAAAATGAACAAACAATACTTAGTAACAAGAATATGGCAACTAATGTCTAATAATAAAACATACAATCAACAGAATAAAAATGTTGTTGTACAACTACTAATAGGTCTACAACTAATAAAAATGACTTCCAACCTCAACTAATTAAACTAAGTACCTATAATATATACAGTGCATTCGGAAACTATTCAGACCCCTTGACTTTTTCCACATTTTATGTCACAGCCTTATTCTAAATTTGATTAAATATTTATTTTCTCATCAATCTACACACAATACCCCATAATGACAAAGCGAAAACGGTTTTTTTTTTTTTGAAATGTTTGCAAATGTATTACAGATAAAAGCCACTCCTCAGTAAAAGGCACATGACAGCCCCCTTGAAGTTTGCCAAAAGGCACCTAAAGGACTCTCAGACCATGAGAAACAAGATTTTTTTGGTCTGATGAAACCAAGATTGAACTATTTTTCCTGAATGCCAAGCGTCACGTCTGGAGGAAACCTGGCACCATCCATACGGTGAAGCATGGTGGTGGCAGCATCATGCTGAGGGGATGTTTTTCAGAGGCAGGGACTTTAAGACTAGTCAGGATCGAGGGAAAGATGAACGGAGTACAGAGAGAGCCTTGATGAAAAAGGTTAACCTTCCAACAAGACAACAACCCTAAGCACACAGTCAAGACAACGCAGTGTGGCTTTGGGACAAGTCTCTCAATGTCCTTGAGTGGCCCAGCCAGAGCCCGGACTTGAACCTGATCTACAATCTCTGGAGAGACCTGAAAATAGCTGTGCAGCGACACTCTCCTCTCAACCTGACCGAGCTTGAGAGGATCTGCAGAGAAGAATGGGAGAAACTCCTCAAATACAGGCGTGTCAAGCTTGTAGCGTCATACCCAAGAAGACCCGAGGCTGTAATCGCTGCCAAAGATGCTTCAACAAAGTACTGCGTAAAGGGTCTGAATACTTATGTAAATGTGATATTTCCGTTTTTTTAATTTTATTTTATAAACCCTGTTTTTGCTTTGTCATTGTGGGGTATTGTGTGAGGATTGAGGGGGGGGGAAAAACTATTTAATACATTTTAGTGGATAGTGGAACCAGCGCGCCTGACACTGACGATCATACCACGCTCAAAGTCGCTTAGTTCAATCAAACAGTAACTGAATGCCTGTCTGCCTGCTTTATATAGCAAGCCACGGCCATGTGACTCCTGTCTGTAGGAGCGATCCATTTTTGTGGATGGGATGGTGTCCCTAATAAACTGGCCACTTAGTGTAGGTCTGTAGTAATTTGGGTATAAGGAGTTTCCAATTTTATGAAGAGGGGTCACTTGTGAAATTTGGAGTGAATCTGACTTTTATTCCATGAAGATTTGTTTTATTATTATTTTAAGCAGCGTTACATAGTCAAAGTGAATTGTTAATAGTTTCCTTATTCTTTAAGATATCAATGCCAAACTTAACATGGTTCATCATGGTAATGTCTTTGACCCTAATCAGTTTCAAGTTGATATGCCATTGTGGGGTGGATTTACAAAGGATTTCAATGGACGCGTAAAATCTGATTTTCCTGATATGTCAATAACTCAGTCTTCTCTTAACCAATCCCTTTTCTCAAACTAAGTTAAGAGATGTACCATGGGCCTACATACCACATTTGGTGTTATTTGGACCTATGATTCATGAGAATAATTTTCCAAAATGTCCAAGATGGAGGAATATCTATTCTGACGGACCTTATGAGTCCTTGAGGAACATTTCTTATGTATGAGGAAAAACACCTACATACAAAGTTTTAAGTCAGTAGGTCAAACGGAGCGGTGGAAAGTGGTCAAAAGTGGAAAAAGGTCAAAGGGGAGACTGCTAATAACAGCGATAGGCCAATTTGTGTGTGCCATTTGGTCACTTTTTTTCAAATTTGGAGCACAATCTATGCTTGATTTATTTGACCATGTAAAATATTTAAAAATAAGAATTAAGACAACAACAATAGGTATTCACAGATTCGCTGTGAACCTCTAAAAAGAGATTTCTGCTCATTGGCCCATCTCTATGGGCTTGCTTCTTGCACCTTGGGTAATAGTATGGGATCAATATTATGCCAAATGTATTCACAAATGTAAATCACCAATCCACAAATGTAAATCGCTATCCACAAACACATTTTGATTTTATAATTGCAGATATGCAGGTAATTTCCCAGGGCCATAAGTAAAATAACTGCCATAAACACAAAAAGTTATCACGCGTAGAAAACGATTTGTAGTCGTAGAAAAAAAAGTTTATCCCACTGATGCTGTTGACCCGGATCACTGGTTGCTGCGGAAAAGGAGGAGGTCAAAGGGGGGTGAGTGTAACTGGTGTGAAATGGCTAGCTAGTTAGCAGTGTGCGCAAATTGCATTTCAATCAGTGACGTCACTCGCTCTGAGACTTGAAGTAGTTGTTTCCCTTGCTCTGCAAGGGCCGTGGCTTTTGTGGAGCGATGGGTAACGGTGCTTCGAGGGTGACTGTTGTCGACGTGTCCAGAGGGTCCCTGGTTCAAGCCCAGGTTGGGACAAGGAGAGGGACGGAAGCAATACTGTTATAAAGTCTGATCCCATATCCTACACCTCCCCGCTACCTTTTGCATGCCTGTCCTGGGGAAACGGTTAGAGGCCTCAGGAATACTTATGTCTCCTTAATGCTCATCGTCTGTGCAACATGAGACAGCGGATGGATTAAATCACTTACAATGTATGACATATCCTTCACATTTAGTGGTGCTATCACACTGGCCAGCTAATTCAACTATTTGGGTGATGAACGGGTGTACACTGCAATAGTGTTGCAAATGTAGAGTCCTCTAGGGCTAGGGTTTTGATTATTTACGTTAACCATGTGTGTAACCATAGTATGTCTAACATATGGTTACCATACTATAATTTCTGCAGCCTTGAAAGGCAGGCAGGCAACAACATGGCCGAACGAGAGGCTGCCAACGATTTTCCAGAAATCGCTTTCTATGGGTATTAACCTTTTTTTCTATGAATACAAATTGCTTTCTACGTGTGAACTTTTTTTTATACGCATGAGAACTTTTTTTTATACGACTACAAATCGCTTTCTACGCGTGAGAACATTTAGTATTTTTCTTGTCGTCAAATCCCTGCCAAAAGCCAGGTGACCGAAGCGCTTTCAAATATGGAGTTGCAGGTTTTCCATGTCTGCCATGTTTGCGCATATCTCTTCTATGTGCAAATCTTTATGGCTGTCATTTTAATTAAGGCCCTTGGAAATGACCTGCATATCTGCAGTTATAAAAAAATTATAATGCAATATATCGATTTACAAATACAAATCAGAAGGTGTTTGTGTTTGGATAGTGAATTGCATTTGTGGATTGGGGATTTACATTTGTGAATACATTCGGCATGATATTGATCCCATATAATAGAACCATAATAGCACAGGCCACAGGGTTTAGATTCGATTGGCAGTAAAAATGTGTGCGTCGTCAACATTTTACAGGTTTGAGCCATGGGTCCTAATGTAGCTGAGTCTACTGCACAAGTGAAATGATAACTGCTATTGGTGCCTTTCTGGACTCATTGCAAAGAGAGAGAGAGAGAGTTGAGCACTTTCAGTCACTGTACAGTATCTTAGAAGATGAATTATCTTGTCGGTGTATCTATGAATCAACTGCAGTAGTCTTCGTGGCTTTTAGCTACTTGCCATAGCTAAATACTGTAGCTACTTGCCATAGCTAAATACTGTAGCTACTTGCCATAGCTAAATACTGTAGCTACTTGCCATAGCTAAAATGAAAATCAACTACAAATAGTTTCTCTTCAAAGATTTACTTACTAAGGTACTCACAATGTGGCAGCAATCACATCTTATTCTGCTCTATATTACTTTAGTACCTTAATTGGTATCAATCACTGTCATTCTTCCTTACATTGAGCCTTGGCATTTCATTACTTTTATTACCAACGATTACCAAAGTTCAATTTTAGATTGCCAATAAATCTCTTTTGAACTTTGACCTTGTTTTTCCACAGAGACAGGAGTTGGAGTCTGAGAACAAGAAGCTGAAGAATGACCTGAACGAGCTGAGGAAGGCCATCGCTGACCGCGCCTCCAAGAACAGCTCCTCCAATGAGCTTCAGGACGGCTACAACCTGCTGCTGGGCCAGCTCAAGGCAGCCATTGAGGAGCTGGATGTGCGTAAGGAGGAGGTCCTTATCCTCAGGAGTCAGATTGTCACTACAGCCCAGCAGAAAGAGAAGGAGACAACCAATCACATTGTAAGTCACCAAACTGGGAGCTGAAAGTTGACATGGCTTTATTTGTCCAATGGGAAGGGTTTATTGTCCAGTTTATATGGCCCTATTTGTTAATCAAAAGGTTATCTACACATTAAACTGGTACCAGGGACCTTCAAATTAGTCTTGTGAGGCTTGCGTTCTAGGGCAAAACGGAGAACACCACCATGTTCGTGAGTCTCAGCATCTCACACATATCTATAGCTTAAGCAGATGGATTTTGATGGGGAGGTTTTTATGTTAATTAGATTTCCACTGGGGCGCGACCATTGTAGGCCAAGGGTTGAAAGAATGTTCCACAGCTTGTCTCCATGACTCCACAGCAAGTTGTTAGTGGCCCTAGTTATCCAAATTGCCCAGATATATTGCCCAACAATAAAACATAAAAATAAATTAAATAAAAATGTTTTGGTCACATACACATGGTTAGCAGATGTTATTGCGAGTGTAGCGAAATGCTTGTGCTTCTAGTTCCCGACAGTGCAGTAATATCTAATAAGTAATCTAATAATTCCACAACAACTACCTAACACACCCAAATCTAAGCAAAGGGATGGAATAAGAATATATCCATATAAATATATGGATGAGCGATGACCGAGCGGCATAGGCAAGATGCAGTAGATGGTATAAAATACAGTATATACATATGAGCTGAGTAATGCAAGATATGTAAACATTATTCAAGTGGCATTATTTAAAGTGACTAGTGATCCATTTATTAAAGTGGTAAATGGTTTCAAGTCTGTGTCTAGGCAGCAGCCTCTGTGTTAGTGATGGTTTTGTTCAGAAAATGTGGGGTTCCAAATACAATCACACTCGGCCGCCATTTGGGGAACCGTGTTATAGGTTTTGTGACGGTAGTAACGATAGAAGCTCTCTGTGACTGACACAGAACTACATTCTCATGGCTGTTTAATTCCTTACGTTCGGTGGTGGGACAAGCAGAGACCAGGAAATCAACCTCACTCCTCCCTAAAGCTCGTTGTAGTTTTCCAAAAACACGTGATTACCCCCAAATACGTCACTGAGGGTAAAATCTGGAAAATAAAAACACACATCATTTTGATCTACAGAAAGCATTTGGAAGCTGTTTCGGTAACTTGACAAAAAAATGTAGGTAAAAAAAAAATCCTGAACGTTCATTTAAGGATAGCTGATATACTTTTCTTGTTTGTGACTCATGTGGGTTGAAGGTCAACATAATTATTATCATCATTATGCAGCGCAATTGAATTGAGTCAAGTCAGCCAGTGATGGAAAATCACATGATAGTCTTGCACTGTATGTTATGGATTCCAGTGACCTGTATCTTACCCAAACAAAACACTGGAATATTTGATCAAATGTTTCCAGTTGGATTTAGACAGAGGTACAGGCAGACTAGTATGTAACTGGAGAGTGTCATTATGAGACGTATGAGAGAGACTGGCCTCCGTGCCAGACCTCCAACTGGAACTGAGAATGAATGAGTCTGACAGATCAGCCTTTACACTGCAATAATCCAGCGCTGCATTCACCTGTAGTTATGTCCTCCTGAAGAGAGTTCCGAACATGATCCCCACTGCTGTTAAACACCGTGGGCAGCCAGGCATTTGGTTTGAGAGGGAGTGCCTCAGGACGGGAGAGCATGGTGTGCTGGAGGCAGCAGAACAGACAGCTCTCATCCACTCAGGCATTTCCACTTCTACCCCCTCACACCTCTCTTCGCCCCTCACATCTAGGTAATATTTCAGACACTCCTGAGCTGCACTCTCCCAGTCCCACCTGCTAGGTTAGTGGAGGATATGCCTTGCGTGTCATACTCCTTAGAAGGGTGGTGATTAGGACTCCTCCGAGCTGATGGCCTGTCGCTCTGATTCTTCCCAACTGTTGAAGCTGATTGGTTCAGATGCAGATATTAGAGAGGCGCTGGCCTGTAATATGAAAGTGTGTTGAGGGCAGCTGTACTACAATATGGCCTATGACTCAGGTTTATGAGTGCGTGTTAAACACTGACTGGGTTTGACCTAAAGAGGGAAAGAGACAAGTCGGATGAATGTCATTACCTTATAAAGCAGTGGCAGATGTACCCACCAACTCTCTCCCACGGTTTTTACTACCTCTTCAATGGCAACATAAATTGACCTTCATGTCCCCTTCTCTCCATAGGAAACCAATAACTTGCCTGAATGGACCAACAGCAAGAAGCCTATAGACAAGGAGGAGGCTCTGAGGTCCTATCATGGACTCTGTGAGTCTAAGAAGTAAGTGTCTTTCTTTACCTTATATTGGAAGTACGGTAATGGAATACACACTAGCCTGTGGTGAATATGGCCATTTTTTTGTTGTCATACCCACTGGCGCACAGAATGTTTTTTTTAATGTAAATATCACATTTATACTTCTGGATTGACAGGGTGAAATGAGGAAAGTGTCTGGTGGTTCAGTTTTCATTTCATGTGACTACATCAAACTGTTGCCAGTGCTACTATTGTTTTGTCCAACTAGAAATTGCCTAGAGACCTTCACTACTGTGCTTCTATGTCCGGCGCTTAGTCCAACAGTGTAGCTACAGTATGCTCAAGGTGACAGACCAACCCCCCCCCAGGGAAAGCACTCGAGGCGAAGCAGTTTAAGCACCGTCTTCACCCAATCCTTATATGTCCATATAACCAGTGACGAAAACCCCAAAAACAGAACTAATGCTGCTCGGATCTCCCGCATCACATTCAGTCCAGGAAGTTTCTCTCAGTCTACGCGCAGAATCTACCCACAGGAGATTACTCTCAGGGTAACATCGGATCATCTTTCTAATCTAAACTGTCCCAATCACTTTGACGGTATCATGACATATTCATGGAAAACTGTCCTGCTTTTGATTCCACCCTATTGAAATTGACACAGTAATATCCTTCCTGAGCCATCTACCTTCATGGCCCTCTGTCATCATCATTAACAGAACCCTCAGACAGTCAGTGAGTGATGGGACTTAGATGGCACTCAGATTGCCAGGGAGGAAAGACATTTGTGTTGCTCATAATGAGCCACTTGAAGCACACGGGTTCATCTCGATCCAAAGCAATCTTCCATTGACCCGCGATCTATTCCTGTTATATCTTTCATTCTGTGTCCCGGCCCGGTTTGAGAGACCTCGCCTAAATGCCAGGGGGATTTGAACACCTCTGTTGTGTCTGCAGAGCAGAACCTTTTAACCTGGAGGTATTTGTTACACATCCTCGTTATGGCAGAATGCAGGTAGATGGCAGTAATGAGAGGCAGATGCTGATATCACGACACTCTCTCGCCGTGATCGGGTTTTAAAACGGTGATGGTAGTGTCTGTCTTGTCTGTTGTGTGAGAGCTTTTTCCTATGTCAGCTATAGGATTTTAACTGGAGAATCTCTGGTTCTGCTCTACCTCTCTGTGGCGCTAACTCCTATTGCTCTGTTCTGTTTTCTCCTGTCCATTTTTTTGTTTCACTTCCTCCTGTCACTCCTTTCTTCTTGCCATCCCTCTCTTTTCCTCTATCTCTCCGTCTCGCTATCTCTGTCTCTCCTGGCTTTGCCGCCGGCAGCAAAGCTTCAGACTGGGGTTATTTGAATGAAGATGGCGAGCTGGGCCTGGCATACCAGGGTCTAAAGCAAGTGGCCAGGTTATCTTCTGCTTTCCTTCTCTACTTACTGCCTTCCTGTTTTATCCTCTCCCCTGTTCCTATGCCTCTGCTAAAGAGGCACAAACTGTGGGGTTTAAGATGTGAGTTAATGAGCTATGAAACCATACTTAATACAGTAAGTCTCCACACTATGGTACCAGAATGCTACAAGTTAGGCGTTTGGGAAGGTTCAGTCAGCTTTAGGCTTATTGTAACCATCCCCTCTCTCCTCCTTTCCCCCAGGCTGCTGGAGGCCCAGCTCCAGTCTCAGGCCAGGAAGCACAATGATGAGCTGGAGGCGTTCCACACCCAGATTGAGCTGCTGAAGGACGACATTGAGAAGAAGCAGGAGATGCTGAACCACACCATGTCTCTGTCCCCTGAGGCCCAGGTGGAGTACAGTGTCCAGCAGGAGATCACCCGCCTCACCAACGACAACCTGGTGAGAACACTGCAACCAGGGTGCTGACCTAGGACTCTCAACCATACTATTATGATCCAAAAGGCAAAACTGATCCTATATCAGCAGTCCTACTGAGACACTCTGTGAATACAGGCCCAGGAGCACCTATTGGAATGGAACAGCCCAGAGCTCTGAAAGTTAGTGTTGTTGACCATCTTGAATGTTTTTGTTACTATAGGACTTAAAAGAGCTTGTAGAGAAACTGGAGAAGAACGAGAGGAAGCTGAAGAAGCAGCTGAGGATCTACATGAAGAAAGTACAGGAGCTGGAAGGTGAGAGACCTGGAGCTCCTAATGAATTCTGTAGCCTATTCATTTATTGGTCTCACTAAGCTGTAATGAAGGCCAAAGGGACATACTGTATGATGGTTGTTGAAGTATCAGTGACCACTTTGTCCTCTGCTCTGTCCAGTGTCTGTGACTGCAGCAGCATCCCAGTCCACCACGGCCAAACCAGAGATGACCCGTCAGGTGACTGTCCAGCGCAGAGAGAAGGACTTTGAGGGCATGCTGGAGTACTACAAAGAGGACGAGGCCCTGCTGGTCAAAACGCTCATCACCGGTACGACGTGGCGGCAGAAAGTCAGCTCATCACACAATATGACAGCATCCCAAGTGCAAACACCTGTCAAGTCCAGAGCATATCACTATATTCTCAAATCCACACGATGACTACAATGATTACTGAAATTAGCGGATGAACTTGTTCCAGGACACATCACTCTCTGTTTTTTTCGAAATGGAATGTTACTGTAATGTCATTGGAATAACTTATTGTAATGCGGTGTTCATGTAATGTTATTGTGATAACAATGTTATTGTAATAACTAAGATGTGCTCTTTGGCGTTCCAGACATGAAGCCCCACGCTGTATCAGCAACAGTGCCCTGCCTACCTGCCTACATCCTCTTCATGTGCATCCGCCATGCGGACTACATCAACGATGACCAGAAGGTCCACTCTCTGCTCACCTCCACCATCAACGCCATTAAGAAGGTCCTCAAGGTACAGACACAGAGTTGTATTCCCACACCACTCACATACTTTAATGCGGTGCGTAATCTTTGGAAGTAAATTGCGAGGAAAGCTGGGTCAGAGTACAGTACAGCGACTCTGGTATTTGAACGTTCTTTTCATTTTGCAATGCCTCTGCAGAAAAACAATGATGACTTTGAGATGACCTCCTTCTGGCTGGCCAACACGAGTCGTCTGCTGCACTGTCTCAAGCAGTACAGTGGAGATGAGGTGAGGCTTACGTTGATCGATCAGAGATCATTCTGCTTATTATAAACTGGGACGAGATGCTAGAAAGGATGCTCAGTACTTTGGCTGGTTGAAATAAGAGGTAGATTGTATAAATGTCAGTCTGACTACTCCTTGATTCCTCTCCATGCACGATGCATTTTAAAGATGCACAGGCGGAAATACACTTGCTTTAACCTACTCTACAAATTGTAGCTCTCCACAACTCTCATTCCTGTCTTGCTGTGTTCCCAGGCGTTTATGACTCAGAACACGGCCAAGCAGAATGAGCACTGTCTGAAGAACTTTGACCTGGCAGAGTACCGCCAGGTGCTGAGTGACCTCTCCATCCAGATCTACCAGCAGCTCGTCAAGGTGGCAGAGCACGTCATGCAGCCCATGATCGGTGAGGCGCTGGGGTAGCCCGGTGGCAAGAACTGTATGGTCCAGAAGTTGGAGACAATGGACTTGGGAATTGACCAACCGTTTCTTCATTCTGGGTTGATTGTACCGCTGTTTTGACATTGTAAAATCCCTTATTATACTGATCTATATTTTCCACAGCTGAATGTTATAGTTCAGTACTTAGGTTTCCTAAAAGAAGAATAGTGAACCAATTAAACCTATAGATATATGTATGTATGAATTTATGAATGAATGAATGAATGAATGAATGAACATTGCATTAACTATCTCCTCCCTTCAACTGGGCAGTGTCGGCCATGTTGGAGAGTGAGTCTATCCCCAGCCTTGCGGGAGTGAAGCCCATGGGTTACAGGAACCGCTCCTCCAGCATGGACAAGGACGAGGAGGGCCCAGGGAGCTACACCTTGGAGGCCCTGATCAGACAGCTGGGCCAGTTCCACGGGGTGATGGGCGAGCATGGCCTGGACCCAGAGATTGCAGGCCAGGTGGTCCGGCAGCTGTTCTACAGCATCAACGCTGTCACCCTCAACAACCTGCTGCTCAGGAAAGACGTCTGCTCCTGGAGCACTGGCATGCAGCTCCGGTATGTTTATTTATTTATTTATATATATATATATATATATATATATATAACACAGAACCATGCTGGGGATATTATATGTTACTAGGGACTGACCAGGAAAGGGTCCTTAATGCTACATACAGTATAGCTGAGAGGAGCACTCAGTACTGTTAGAGAGAGAAAAGAACTGTAGCTCATTACAGTCGCATAAGGGTTTGATTTAAGACCCGTCACTAAAGAGGTGGGTCTATACTAAGTGTCTCACTGGGATTGGTCAGGTACAACATCAGTCAGATGGAGGAGTGGCTTCGGGGGAAGAACCTCCACCAGAGCGGGGCGGTGGTTAACATGGAGCCCGTCATCCAGGCCGCCCAGCTGCTTCAGGTCAAGAAGAAGACGTCCCAGGACGCCGAGGCCATCTGCTCACTGTGTACCGCTCTCACCATGCAACAGGTACACTCATCCACCTGTTACAGAAACCTGCTACGAGCCTGTTGCACATCAACAATCCTTGAGCATCGGAACGCCCCTCACAACACCGTCTCAAAGATCACAGGAAGAGTGACGTGTCTTGTCTTCATATATTAACCGGTGTCCTATTTGTCATACAGATTGTGAAAATCCTCAACCTCTACACTCCGCTCAACGAGTTTGAGGAAAGAGTCACTGTGTCCTTCATCAGAAACATCCAGGTAACAACTCTCCGTCCGTTAAAATGAGTGATTGCCTGAAACCACTTCCAGTCAAATATAATCCATTTTCCATGCCATTTATTCATGTTTATTTTGTATCTTGTCCTCAGAATCGTCTGCAGGAGAGGAACGATGTCCCAATGCTCCTGATGGACACCAAGCACACCTTCCCTGTCCTGTTCCCCTATACCCCCTCAGCCCTCAGCCTGGAGACCCTTCACATCCCTGCCAACCTCAGCCTCCACTTCCTCACTCGAGTCTGAGGCTTCAGCGAGGCCTACGACAGGCCTGGTTCTTAGCAAGGAGAAGCAGAGCCCAACGGCGCTCCCTCTGACCTGGGAAACTTTCAGTTGTTCTGCTAAACAGCAGAGGGTGACAAGTCTACAGGACTCAATGGAAGGCAAAGAACCTTCCAGCTGACCAACAATGGATACTGTCAAGCCTCTGTCTGTGTAAATCCAGCAGAATGTGTCAAGTCATTCTTTATAGCTGTCCACAACTGCTTCCTCTATTTGGCATCTTCTGCAGGGGGCTATTGAGATCTATTGAGATGCTGTGCTTCATCAGTTCTGTCCCATACAGTCACATTTCTTTTCATTCACTCTAAGGAGTCTCTATGGTAAGCCGACTGTAAATTCATTCCTCTTAAAGATGAATTGAATCTGTGTAAATGTGTGCTCTCACTTCCATTGACTAGGTGTATTGATTCCCAGTTAGCCACTCCGCCAAGCATTCAAAGTGTCCAGTTTTATTTATTGTACAGTAGGCAGTGGTCTACCGTGTCAGTCTGTCTGGCTTCCTCATGATGTGTTAATTGTAGCCTCACTCCTCTCTACACCCTGTCAATGGACAGCAGATCAGACTTGGGAGCAGCCCTGCATTGCAGTGGCTCTGTTTGTGACTCACACTCTACACGCAGCACTGTGGCTCTGCTGCTCTCGATCATTCCTCTGCCTTGAGGAATCCTCAATCTTCAGAGCCCTTTTCTCACTAAGGCTCGAGTTTGATCTTATATAAGAGCCGTATCTCTTCTGTGTTCAGATCAGAGCACACCGTCACACCATCTCCTTACTACACGCTATGGTCCAGGAAGTCTGAAGCGCTCAACAAATCTCTCAACAGAGATTTGTTGTTGTTTTTACTCTGAATTCAAATGAATTGAACCCATATCATCTCCGAATCAAGAGAAGTGAAGGCAAGCTTTGTGGAAGTAAGCGGTTAGTAAGTGGGGTAGATCCATGTGTTTGTGAAGACTAGGGTTGAGTAGAGATGAGCGAGAGAGAGCACTTGAAAATGGGACTGGAGAGTCTCCTGTGCAGAATAAGGTAATAGCCATTCCTGCAGGACAGTCTTAGCCTGGTTTCAAATCTGTTTGTGCGGTCTTGCCAACTCCTGCATGGCATGACAATGACTGGCAAGAGTGCACAAACAGATCTGGGGCCATGCTAGGTCTGCTGCAGGACAGAGGGATTAACCCTTTACACTTGTGGGAATTGGCATATGGATAGGGCTAAATTGAAATGTTTCTCACAGAAGACATATGGAAAGCATATGCATAAGCATGGTAGCCATTGAAAGGGAACAGTTTGGATATTATGGGGAAATTATTAGACCGAAGTTGAGGACACAACAGTTCACCTGGATGTGCATTTTACATTTACTGTACATTTTGCCGCATTTCTTGATTAACAAAATCTGAAAATACTCTGGATACATTCAGTAACAACATAATATTCCCTGGGAAATATGGGGTAGGTGCAACATAATACAAAAAAAATGACAAGGGTTTGAGTGAGAGGACTAACTGCTTTCTCCAAGTGGACACACACTTTAAGTCATTTCAATGCACTTGTATGACTCAGAGAAGAGTCTTCAACTATACGGTGTTTTTTTTTAGCTCTCCTAGCTGTAGTCGTTTTGTTTGGAACACAACTCTGCATCCCCGCCATCACACAATTACTGTTGTTTTCCCAATCCAAAGTCCCGGTCTGGGTCAGGTCTGGGTCAGGTGGGCATCATATAAACGCCTGTTCTATTGCCAACATGTCTAGCTAAGTTAGAAAATACAATATTACAGTGTTAAGCTTTCACAAGGCAGTTCAGAGAAACAGATTTTGGTGCGTCTAGAAAGGAGTCGTGAGTGCATTCAGGTGCGTGTTCCAGAGCAAATTTTCTTTACATTAGACAAACGGGCTCATTCCGTTCAGAACAACCCAGAGTATGACGCCATGTTATCTTGTAACTGTATATCAAACATGGTGATCATCAACGCTGACACTGTATATGACATGAGTTTTAGGATATGGAAATGTGACGTGTTTGGCTTGCTTGTTTGACATCAAAGCGGTATTTATTATAATTCTCAACATCTCATATTTTAAAATACATTGAGTCCTCTTAAATGACAGCATTTCCCTCACTCAGACAACAAAACATTTTGCTAAAGTTTCCCAATTAGCAGGAGGGATGGGGGTAACTTCTTGTTGCACGCGGTGCTCAAGTTCAGAACGGCTGTCAGTCAAAATCCTACAGCGCTGTGAAGCGCAGAGCCAGAGCTCAGATGTAATGTATAGCGTGCTACTGTACATCCACTGCATTCCAATTTAGGTGCTTATCAGTGCCCAAATCTGCCATTTACAACCCCGTACTACTGGAACGAGTGTAAAGGGTTAAAGGTTAAGTGGAAGTGAGAGATTGTTCATTAGTAAGTGAAAAGGGAGAAAATTTAGAAGTGACATTGGATGGAAACGGGAAGAGCCACACAGCTATCAAAGACTACTGATGAGAGAGGAAGAATGAAACCAGACTTCCAATAATGACCACATTTTGAGGCCAAGTAATCGAAAGCGGTACTTGTCTGATTTGTTGCCATTTCCTTGGACTGCTGCCACAGTTGTGAAGCAGAGTGCACGTGGAAGGTCAAAGTAACTTTATTGTGATACTTGGAGAGCACTGTATCTCAAGTTAAGACTGCGAGCGTATCAGCTCCATGAAACTGAAGTAATAAATAACAGATCATGTCTGCAACTCCACTGTTTCCGCACCGGCTATTCCTATTGGATAGAAAACACATACTGTTGTCGGGCCTCTGAAGTTTTAAGCTCGTCTTCAAATCACGTTCAGAGATATCAGAGCAGCTTTTACTAGAACAAAGCCTGTATGGGGGAAGGTTTCTAGCCACTAACATGTACAGGACCATCTTTGACTCACCTTGTTCTTGTATTTTGTTTGGAATATGTTAATGTATTGTTTTTTTTATTACTGTTGAGAGTTTATGGTAAAGGGAGCAGGGTTTTTCTAACACTACTACTCACTCAATCTGAGTGTCATTCCTATTTCCGTTGTATGTTTTGTAGTGTGGTTATATAACTTGGTCTTCTGTCGATTTTGTGCCATTATAGCAGAGAGATTCAGATGCAGGTTCCTATAACATCCTTTCTGCTGCTCTCTACTGTCACTTATAAAGAACTTGATATTGCTTATGTTAAGACTGGAAGTTCAGCATTTTTCACTGCATTCCTCTTTATGTCATAACTTGCGATCGTATCCATTATATCATGAGGCTATACACAGAATAAAATATTTCACAGGGGCCACATCCCCAAAGGGGCCTTCAGGCTATGGGCCCTGTGTGCCATAATAACAGTTAGAAAACACAAACAATGCATACATTTATCAATGTCATAAGTTTCATCGATATAAAAAGAGAGTCACACACTCTATATATAAACTCCCAGTAATTTATTGGGTAAAATCATTGATGAAATTGAACAGGAATCAAGGCTCTGGTGTGTGATTAGAGTATGGATGCCAGCGTTCATACATTGATTGATGTGTTGTCCTTAATTGAAGCTCTTTCTAAAGCAGTGGTCTTACTTGTCCTAAAGTTGAATCTTGATGTGGACTTTATGGAAGTGTGTTTGATTGTATGCAGACTAGTACATGTTGCACAATATGAATTTGGTGACATGGACACATTTATTCTGCCAACATCTCATTGAATGATCAAGGATTGTGAATGATGTATTTAAATGAATATATTTTAGATGACGCATTGAAAGCCCACAAATTATCTGGTTTTGTGGATGAGTGAATGATAAGCAAATGCATATGACAATGTTTTGTATGGTCAGGGTGATGTACGGTTTTCCATCTTATATCTGTATAATTAGGAAACTTATTTAGTCATTGGGGGGGTGGTGGGGGGATTAAAATAGTGTATTGACTCAGTTTGAACAAAATGTAACCTCACAATCTTTCTTTGAAAAAATGTTGTAAAAATGAAATAAAATGTTCAATATATATTTTGTGTTGTGGTTTACTACTGTTACGTCGCCCAGCAAGAAAACCAAATAATGTTGCTCAAACAGAAGGGGGGAACTAACAAAGTCACTGACAACTACCAAAAGGAAACGTGGGGTTTTAGGAGGGGTTCTGAAAGACACTCGTGGGGGTGTCCACGGAAAGTTAACTAGCAACAACAACTGGAACCAAAAAGACACCCACTAAATCTGCCCAAGAACAGGCAAACTAAATTAAAACCCCCACCAGGACGTAAAACTAAAAAGTGGAGCCAAACAAAATCAGACAAAGGAATGTTTTTCTAGAAATCAAATTTGGAGAGCCAACTAAAGGTGTTGACCCTCCACATCTCTCAAGACAACCGGAGCACAGGGCCAGCCGCTCTTAAATATCAGCTGTGCCAGCACCGGTGAAACACCTAATGAGGTGACAAATCAGCACTGGTGTACGCATACTGACTAACGAGGTGACGTCAATCCGGTTATAGCTATATGTGGTAAAGTCTAACCTCAAAACATAAATGGAAAAACCCAAGCCTGTACATTATCAAAAAAAACCATTTCAGATGTGATTACAGAATTGCATACGTTATCTGCTATGTGGGATTACCCTGGGGAATGTTTTAAACTACTCCAAAGGCTCCTGTATTGGTATTAGTTAAGAGTAGCTGACGTTACTCTTTTGTAATAACACAACTACAGCCCTGCAACCACTTGGTGTCTGTGGGTATTGGTGGAATGGCAGTCTCCCCTTCTTCCTCTCACACAGACACCTTCATTTCACACAAACACCGATACACGGACAGAGCCGATGTGTGGAAGGCTTTGTGAAAATGTCTTGCATGGTAGCAGACCGGTTGTGTCTGTAGCTAAGCAGCTGTCACTGAATGGATGTCTAGCTCAGTGTCCGTGGTTACCTTCAGTCTCTCAGGTGGTTAGTAACTCTGCTCTCAGAACAGGCTGATCAGCGAGGAAATGATAGTTAGTGTTACATGGCTGTTTGGTATGTTTTGTTTTTAAATATATTTTTAAGTATTTGGTATGTTTATTGGATCGAGAACGATAGAGGTTAACCCTTCTACAATTTCCGTGGCCCTGTGGAAATGTAATTAACATTACACAAAAATCCCCATCAAAATCTGTCTGTTTAATTAAAGGCAGGTTAAGGGAATGCTGACAGTGGGTCTGATTGAAACCCATGCTGGCAGCGGTACATCGTACCAGAACACACCAGGCCACGTTATGTTTAGTTTGGCAGTAAGGCTGACGTCGACAGGTTGACCTCCATTGACATAACCGCCAAAAACATATATATTGTCTGCCAGTCTTATTACAAATCACAGCTTTCTGGGTTAAAGCAGGTTTTGGTAGGTTTACATCAATGAAAATGTGTCTCACACAAACGTGTGATCAAATGGGCCTCTATGGTTCATCTTTGACTCCAAGGATGACCCCGTATCTCGATACCTGCACCAAAAACACTAAGCTATCTGATTAGAACAGACTTGAGACATTCTGAGATGACAACATCCACTCTACATTCGTGAATGTTGAACACAATTACAGAGTGACATAAGGAGGTGGATTTCTTGACCAATTCGTCAAAAGATATGCAGGTGAAAGCCACTCAGTTGAGTTGTATAGGCAAAAACACAATAGGTTACCTCTGCAACCAAGTCTACCATTGTTACAGAATATTGCAAAACAGTTTGTTGATGTTGAGTGCAACCTTGGTTAGAGAAACAAGCAAAAGGAAGCAGGAAGCTCACCGAGTTGCTGTGCAGCGGAGAGATTCATGTGGCTGCCACAGACATCGGTTCAAAGAGTTGCTTATTTTGGTGTGGCTTCACTGGAAATGAGCCAAACAATAGTAGTATGAGCTCACAGTGTGCCTTCATAGCGGAGGTGGAGGATATATCTGAAGGATGAGGTCAGAGGTAGCTTAAGCAGCACTTTACCGAATCTGTTTACATGCTTGATGGGGATGTTTTAATTGTTTTTGGTTAAAGATGCACTCTCAAACTTTTGTATCATTTTAGCCAGTAGTTTTGAAAGTGCTGCTCATGAGTCAATAGTGGTCCCCGTTTTTTGTGTAGTACGTCATCCATTTTGTATGATATGTTACGTCGGGCCCCAAAATATATACTGTATATATTTATGTTCTTTTTGCTATTCATATGATGTTACAAATTTGTTGTGCTTAAGATCCTGGAGTGCATCTTTAAAGGTCGACTGCACTTCCTGATTTGGCCTTGTTTTAGATTTGGTTAATTAAGAAACGCTAGCGGCCATTACTGAATTCAACGTGAGTTGGTTTCGGTGTGTGGTTTGATGTGGGTGTATCCTCTGTGTGTTTGCAGATGGGAAACTTAGCCAAATCATTTAGCCAATTAGCTTCAGCCAGCTGGAGTGCGACTGTGGCAAAATTGGTTTGACTGTGGATATACTATATCTGAGGATAGTTTGGGACCGTCAATAAAATTACACAATGTAAATGAGACAATATTTTAATGTTGCATATCTATTAGTTGTCTCAATAAATGCTTTAAATATTTGTAAATGAATTTCTACAATTTAGTTGGTTTGAGGTTTTTAAGTCATTGAAATTTGGAGCTATTGACCTTTTAAAATATTGTTCCTTGAACATCCTTTACTGATGGTCCCTAACTTGCCCCATAGGATTGTCGAATGTACAACCAAATTGACCATGGGCATTACAATTGAGTCCAATACTGCTGCGCTTCAAATGTATGATTCCTTGGGTTCTGCCAGCTGTGGGCATTTGAGCAGGATTCAAATAAACCCAACCCACGGAAAACTGTTACTGTCATTCTATAACATACCATTTTATCCTATCATCTCTCAAATCTCAGTTTTGGACGAGGTTGACTTTATGACAGAAATTTTCCTATTTACACATTGTAGTCAATTTTTACACAAGAATAAATGTTTCATATTGATACCACATAGGTCATTTTCAAAAGGAAAAGTAGCTTTTTAGGGACAGTTGCTCTTTAATTATGTGATTTTGGTTTTTTTTTTGCTGTTGCTTTTCAATACATTACTACAGACTCTTTTCACCAGCACACAGGGACCATGTATCGTCCTTTACCCACAAGCAATAAATAGTCTCTACACTCAGTCAAAGGATAAGGATTTAGACAGCACTGAGAGACTACAAAACAGACGAGAGAACAGATTCCCAGGCCTGTGTGGAGCGCTATAAAACCATGTGGTACAAAACCACAGCAGATGATGTTTGTGAAATGAGTGTAGATATAAGGCCGCCAGCTTGTGGTTTCATCGGGGGAGGCGGGGCAGGCTGGTTGGTTCCTCAGAACTCCGTAGAATCAGATGTGCACCAACCAGGCTTTACGACGCATTGTAGAGAATGGTGTGCTGCTAGGCAAGTGTTAACTAACCTTTGACCCTTCTCATAACCATCTCCCCTTCCCTAACGCAGGTATCAGTGTAACACAGGCAATCACGGGCTTTGATAAACAGCTATGTGTTTGTGGTTGTTGAGTCAATTAGACCATGCCTATTTCAATCTTATCTTTCAAAAACAGTTATTTCTGAATATTTAGGCAAGTTATCTGGCCAACTCCTTGATCCTGCTTTGTAATCAGTAATCTCTTGTAAGATGTGGCCCCTCAATGTAAACAGTGCAAAAGCCAGTGAGTGTAGAGAGGAATAGGATTCTTCCCCTTCCCCTACATGTTTTTTGAATTTTTCTTCTACATCAAACCCAGCATCGGAACCACAGCTGCCACCCACAGACGTAATCGAGAGCTCACACCAACATCTACCTTCCACCCACGGGCACCCGCAGGTACCAAAAACACACACAGATCCATCACCTTCCCTCCAATCCTCCTTCACAATATGAAAGATCTAGGTTATGTTATTCTCTCTAATGTTAAATCCTGATAAACACATTAGGTATTTTATTTATTTATTAGGGATCCCCATTAGCTGCTGCTAAGGGGTCCAAACACATTAAAGTGCTTACATCACACACAAACAAAAGATAAAACAGTACATCATATAACATTATTACACCACTACATATCTACAATACAACATGTATAATACCATCATACAACAATAATACAATGTACGTGTGTGTAGAGTGCGTGTGTATGCGTATGCGTGTGTCCAGTGGTGTAAAGTACTTAAGTAAAAATACTTTGAAGTGCTACTTAATAAGTAGTTTTTTGGGGGTATCTGTACTATATCTGTACTGTACTATTTATATTTTTAACTACTTTTACTTCACTACATTACTACAAGAAAATAAAAAACAATGATTATACAAATCTAGTTGTTAGGATTAGCCCGTCAATAGCAGAAGAATATAACCTGACTATTGGATGAGTATCCATACAAGAATACTACAATGTACACTACCGTTCAAAAGTTTGGGTCACTTAGTGAAGAGGCAATTTCGGGATGCTGGCCTTTTAGGCAGAGTTGCAAAGACAAATCCATATTTCATACTGGCCAATAAAAATAAAATATTAAGAGGGGCAAAAGAACACAGACACTGGACAGAGGAACTCTGCCTAGAAGGCCAGCATCCCGGAGTCGCCTCTTCACTGTTGACGTTGAGACCGGTGTTTTGCAGGTACTATTTAATGAAGCTGCCAGTTGAAGACTGTTTCTCAAACTAGACACTCTAATGTACTTGTCCTCTTGCTCAGTTGTGCACCGGGGCCTCCTACTCGTTCTATTCTGGTTAGAGCCAGTTTGTGCTGTTCTGTGAAGTGAGTAGTACACAATGTTGTACGAGATCTTCAGTTTCTTGGCAATTTCTCACATGGAATAGCCTTCATTTCTCAGAACAAGAATAGACTGACGAGTTTCAGAAGAAAGGTATTTTTTTCTGGCCATTTTGAGTCTGTCATCGATCCCACAAATGTTGATGCTCCAGATACTCAACTTGTCTAAAGAAGGCCAGTTTTATTGCTTCTTTAATCAGAACAACAGTTTTCAGCTGTGCTAACATAATTGCAAAAGGGTTTTCTAATGATCAATTAGCCTTTTAAAATGATAAACTTGGATTAGCTAACACAACATGCCATTGGAACACAGGAGTGATGGTTGCTGATAATGGGCCTCTGTACACCTATGTAGATATTCCATTAAAAAACAGCCATTTCCAGCTAAAATAGACATTTACAACATTAACAATGTCTACACTGTATTTCTGATCAATTTGCTGTTATTTTAATTGACAAAAATTTGCTTTTCTTTAAAAAACAAGGACATTTCTAAGTGACCCCAAACTTTTGAATGGTAGTGTATGTGTGTGTAGAGTGTGTGTGCTAGAGTGTGTGTGCTAGCGTGTGTGTGCGTATGCGTGGGTCCAGTGGTGTAAAGTACTTTGAAGTGCTACTTAAGTAGTTTTTTGGGGTATCTGTACTCTACTATTTATATTTTGTACTTTTTAAATATTTCCTTGGTAGTTAGGTTGGTCTCTAGACATAACAGGAAAATGTGGGGAAATTATTAAAAGTAAGGGCATTTTCTTTACTGTCAAGTTACAGGACACGTACCACAAATGCAATGGAACCTTATCAATGTAATACTAGAAACTGTTGAAACAAGTGTGTCAAGTGTCAAGTCATCCTCACAACATCCTGTAATGGTAAATAGTTTGAACTCCTTTTTCTGATTTTATATTGTTATATTTTGGCAAGCAATAAAGGATATATCGATTGTGAAGAATTATTCAATCTCAAACTTTTGTTCAGTGATAAGGTTAGTGTTGAGTAGGTTGAGTACGTTCTGGCCTCATTTGAAACCAAACCAGTTAATTTGAGTTGACAGGAAGTGGTTTGTAGGTTACTGGTTTGTTTTTCTCTTCATGGTTGTTGGTACATGGAGAGGAAGACTGTCTTCTTGTTAAATGCATGTAGCACAGGTTGTTGCACGATAGTAAATGCACAGGTTGTTGCACAATAGTAAAGACAGCTGAAAAGTATTCAAATATTCAAATGACTAGGTCCTTACACTATGTGAAAACACAACTGTTTGAAAGTAAGAAAATGATATATTCTTCTGTCTGTGTAAATATACAAGGTCTCCATAACAGCAAAACTTTCTCATATTGTAATGCTTGGAGCACTGAACAAATAGGCACCCAACACCTCCCCTTTTCTTAGAAAACGTTTTCACACAAACAACTATCTGGAATTCTAATACAGGAATGTGACCAGGCTAGATAAACCTAAAAATATGAACCCCGTGATATCACTAAGAGTGATGTGCTTAGAATAAACAATGGTAATACAAATCTTGAAGTTAGGGTTAGCCCGTCAATAGCAGAAGAATATAACCCGGCAATTGGATGAGTATCTATACTACTCTCAGGGATATTACAGAATGTAGAATATAACCTGACAATTGCATAAACGTATCCGGTAAGGTATATGGACCCAAAAACCCTTTCTCTGCCCCCGCCCTCTCTCTCTCTCTCTCTCCCTCTTGCTCTCTCTCTCTGCCACTCCCTCTTCCTACCACTCTCTCTCTCTCGCTCTTTTCTGCTCTCTGTGATATTTATACTGACAGTTCATTGAGACAGCTGAGACATCACTTTTGAGTTCCTTGTGCGTGTGTGCCCTAGAGTCTAACACTGCTGTGTGAGGGGCCACTACATCTTACGTTAGTGTGACACCTTTGTGAAAAATGGAATACAGCCTGTGGATTGCCCTACTCCTTCTCCCGGTTCTGGTGCACTCTCAAAGTGGAAGAGAATGGGCTGACAATGGTGAGCTACCTTTTCTCTTGAAGAGTTATTTTAATTATCTTGAAGAATTTATTTACATTCTCTGCAACGTTTGTGTCCAAAAAAACAGTGCTGGTGCATCACTGACTGTTATTTCTCACTCCATACCAAAATGTATTTGACAAAATGTATCTGGATTCTCTGCTTTTGACCTCATCTAAATTGCTGGGATGTTTTCTTTTCCTTTCCTTTCCTTTCCCTCCCAGAACCCAGAATACTCTGCACTTCTCATCTAAGTGTGTCGTCACCAAACACCCTAACCTGCCACCTTGATGATGACAACGGTGATGATGAAATAGAGGACGTAAAAGCCATGACTCTTTGGTAATGAACCTTCTAGAAGACCACTGAACATCAGCTATGTTAGTTAGGAGCTTGTACAATACATAGGACATAAATCATGGGTAGAAGAACTCCACACTTACTGCATATACAGATATCCAAATGTGTAAAATCCTCAGATGGACTAGGAAATTATTCCCTGAATCTGATTTTATGAATATTATGTTTACAGCTACACCAACAGCATTGGTAAGCAATGCTGTCTGACAGAGAAGGGGAATAATGTCACATTTACGAACCTGGCCACTCTACCACCGTATAATCTCACCATTCAATTAAAAGGAGGCAGCACATTTTGGAAAACAATCCTCTTGACAAAAATAGGTAAGTTATCATAATTTCATACCTTCTCACCCTAAATTACACCTATTTGTCACATGCTTCGTTAAACAACAGGTGTAGAACAACAGTGAAATACTTCTGTGTAGTTTTCCAAAAATGCAGAGTAAAATAAAAACATTTTATAGAAAAATAATGACAAGAGGAATAAATACACAATGAGTAACGATAACTTGGCTATATACATGGGTACTAGTACCGAATCGATGTGCAGGGGTACGAGGTAATTGAGGCAGATACTGTATGTTCATATACAGTACCAGTCAAAAGTTTGGACACACCTACTCATCAAGGGTTTATCTTTAGTTTTACTATTTTCTACATTGTAGAATAATAGTGAAGACATAACAATCATTCTCTCAACCAGCTTCATGAGGTAGTCACCTGGAATGCATTTAAATTAACTGGTGCTCTGTGGCGGATGAATCAGAATTAGTTGGGTAACATAGATAGTTAAGCTGTTTTATTAGCATAATATGTTTATGTGAGATACTTGTCATTAGAAAGTATCCCATTGGACTCTGCTGTCTTTTAGTTGCACTTTTCCCTTAGCTGGGGCTCAGTCACTTGGGGCCCAGAGAGGGGAGAGGTCAGGCTTGTCTTTTACATGTCCCTGAAGAGGACAGAATGGAACATTGTCTTCATATGTGAATGTGTCTTTACCTATTCTTAAACCATGTGAAGGGATGGCGTGATTAATGGGGAACCAATTATTTGTCTCCACAATGTCTGTGTGTAAGTCACTCCCCTCAGTGAGCTTGTCCAGGAGTGGGATCAAGAGGGGGTTTACTTGAGATGGGAGTATCTAGAGTTGACAATTGATATATGCCATTGGATGAGATGGTGTTTATGTACTATGAAGTACCAGGAATGAGATTAGAACCTCGTCATTAGGGACCTAACTGAATGATAATTTATAGCGAATGTTATCTGGCTAAGGGATACTCCTTTCTAAAGTATAAGGTCCCTTTGTGAACAGTTCCTAAGATCTGTTGTTCGTCATGTACGTTGAGAGGGGTGGATCTTGGGTATAAAAGATCTTTGTACTTTTGTGTAATCACTTTTTCAATGGTTCATTAGAGATAGAGCATCATTGAAAGTCAAAGGGCTTTTGCAAAAGCATCTTAATTATTAAAGATGTAGTTTACGTATAACTCTGACTGGTGTGTGAAGTTTGTAACTCTCCTCATTTGGTAATGCAGAAATTAGCCTTGTTAAAAGTTCATTTGTGGAATTTCTTCCCTTCTTATTAATGCTTTTGTGCCAATCAGTTGTGTTGTGACAAGGTAGGGGTGGAATACAGAAGATAGCCCTATTTGGTAAAAGACCAAGTCCATATTATGGCAAGAATAGCTCAAATAAGCAGAGAAATCACAGTCCATCATTACTTTAACACATGAAGGTCAGTCAATCAGGAAAATTTCAACAACTTTGAAGGTTTCTTCAAGTTCAGTCGCAAAAACCATCAAGCGCTATGATGAAACTGGCTCTCTTGAGGACCGCCACAGAAAAGGAAGACACAAAGATACCTCTGCTGTAGAGGATAAGTACATTAGAGTTACCAGCCTCAGAAATTGCAGCACAAATAAATGCTTCACAGAGTTACAAAGTAACAGACATCTCAACATCAACTATTCAGAGGAGACTGCGTGAATCAAGCCTTCATGGTTGAATTGCTGCAAAGAAACCACTACTAAAGGACACCAATAAGAAGAAGAGACTTGCTTGGGCCAGGAAACACGAGCAATGGACATTAGACCGGTGGAAATCTGTCCTTTGGTCTGATGAGTTCAAATTTGAGATTTTTGGTTCCAACCACTGTGTCCTTGTGAGATGCAGAGTAGGTGAACGGATAATCTCTGCATGTGTAGTTCCCACCGTGAAGCATGGAGGAGGAGATGTGGTGTGGGGGTGCTTTGCTGGTGACACTGTCAGTGATATATTTAGAATTCAAGGCACACTTAACCAGCAAGGCTACCACAGCATTCTGCAGCGATACGCCATCCCATCTGTTTTGCGCTGAGTGGGACTATCATTTGTTTTTCAACAGGACAATGACCCAAAACACACCTCCAGGCTGTGTGAGGGCTATTTGACCAAGAAGGAGAGTGATGGTGCTGTATCAGATGACCTAGCCTCCACAATCACCCGACCTCAACCCAATTGAGATGGTTTGGGATGAGTTTGACCGCAGAGTGAAGGAAAAGCAGCCAACAAGTGCTCAGCATATGTGGGAACTCCTTCAAGACTGTTGGAAAAGCATCCCTCATGAAGCTGGTTGAGCAAATGCCAAGAGTGTACAAAGCTGTCATCAAGGCAAAGGGTGGCTCCTTTGAAGAATCTGAAATATATTTTGATTTGTTTAACACTTTTTTGGTTACTACATGATTCCTTATTTGTTATTTCATAGTTTTGATATGTTCACTATTATTCTACAATATAGAAAATTGGTATAAATAAAGAAAAACCCTTGAATGAGCAGGTGTGTCCAAACTTTTGACTGGTATTGTAGGTAGGGATAAAGTGACTAGGCAACATAGATAATAAACAGTACCAGCAGCGTATGTGATGAGTCAAAAGAGTTTGTGAAAAAAGGGTCAATGCAAATAGTCTGGGTAGCTATTGGTTATCTTTATTTTATTTTATTTTTTTACCCCAATTTCAGGATATCCAATTGGTAGTTACAGTCTTGTCCTATAGCTGCAACTCCCGTACGGACTCGGGAGAGGCGAAGGTCGAGAGCCATGCGTCCTCCAAAACACAACCCCACCAAGCTTCTTGACACACTGCTCGTTTAACCTGGAAGCCAGTCGCACCAATGTGTCGGAGGAAACACCGTACACCCGGCGACTGAAGTCAGTATGCATGTGCCCAGCCCGGTACAGAGCAATGGGACAAGGACATCCCGGCCAGCCAAACCCTCCCCTAACCCGGACGACGTGGGCCAATTGTGCACCACCTCATGGGTCTACCGATTGCGGCCGCCTGTGACACAGCCTGGGATCGAACCGGGGTCTGTAGTGACGCTTCAAGCGCTGCAATACAGTGCCTTAGACCGCTGCGCCACTCAGGAGTCCTAGTGGTTATCTTTTTAACTAATTACTTAGCAGTCTTATGGCTTGGGGGTAGAAGCTATTCAGGGTCCTGTTGGTTCCAGACTTGGTGCATCGGTACCGTTTGCCATGCGGTAATAGAGAGAACAGTCTATGACTTGGATGGCTGGAGTATTTGACAATTTTTAAGGCCTTCCTCTGACACCACCTGCTATAGAGGTCCTGGATGGCAGAGAGCTCAGCCTCAGGGATATACTGGGCCGTACGCACTACCCTCTGTAGCGCCTTGCGGTCAGATGCCAAGCAGTTGCCATACCAAGCGGTGATGCAGCCAGTCAAGATGCTCTCAATGGTGCAGCTGTAGAACTTCTTGAGGATCTGAGGGCCCATGCCAAAACTTTTCAGCTTCCTGAGTGGGAAGAGGCATTGCCGTGCCCTCTTCACGACTGTGTTGGTGTCTGTGGACCATGATAATTTCTTAGTGATGTGGACACCGAGGAACTTTAAGCTTTCGACCTGCTCCACTACTGCCCCATCGATGTGGATGGGGGCGTGCTCGGCCCTCTGTTTCCTGTAATCCACGATCAGCATCTTTGTCTTGCTGACATTGAGGAAGAGGTTGTTGTCCTGGCACCACACTGCCAGGTCTCTGACCTCCTCCCTATAGGCTGTCTCATAGTCGTCGGTTATCAGGCCTATCACCACAGTCATGGTAAACAGGGAGTACAGGAGGGGACTAAGCACACATGATGGGCCCCCGTGTTGAGGGTCAGCGAGGCGGATGTGTTGTTGCCTACCCTCACCACCTGGTGGCGGCACGTCAGGTAGTCAAGGATCCAGTTGCAGAGGGTTTTTAATCCTAAAGTCCTTAGTTTAGTGATGAGTTTGGAGGGAATTATGGTGTTGAACGCTGAGCTGTAGTCAATAAACAGCATTCTCACATAGGTGTTCCTTTTGTCCAGCTGGGAAAGGGCAGTGTGGAATGCAATGGAGATTTTTTATTTATTTTTTATTTTATTTATTTATTTCAACTTTATTTAACCAGGTAGGCAAGTTGAGAACAAGTTCTCATTTACAATTGCGACCTGGCCAAGATAAAGCATAGCAATTTGAACATACAACAACACAGCGTTACACATGGAGTAAAACAAACATACAGTCAATAATATAGTAGAAAAATAAGTCTATATACAAAGTGAGCAATTGAGGTGAGATAAGGGAGGTAAAGGCAAAAAAGGCCAGATTGAGTCATATGTGGATCTGTTGGGGCGATATGCAAATTGGAGTGGGTCCAGAGTGTCTGGGGTGATGTTGTTGATGTGACCAAACTTTCAAAGCATTTCAAGGCTACAGATGTGAGCACTATGGGGCAATAGTCATTTAGGCAGGTTACCTTGGCGTTCTTGGGCACAGGGACTATGGTGGTCTGCTTGAAACTTGTAGGTATTACAGAGTGGGTCAGGGAGAGGTTGAAAATATCAGTGAAGACACTATGGTTGGAATGACAGTACCATGACAAATTTTTAGATGACATCTTCATCAATTGATAGTCCTTAGTTGTCTCCTTCATCAATTGCCCTTAACACTTATCCTCTGTTTCTTGTTCATCTTTATGGTTTAGTTAAACCCATGAGTCCTTGGGTGGTGAATGTCACATTTCTGGGGAGCTCCAACCGGGCTCTTATTTACATTGGGAATCTATACCTAAACGATTACCTGAAACCCAGCAATCAACTGTTCCAATTTCGCATCTGGAGTGTCAAAAATACTCTGGTACAGTAGCCAAAAGCCTCATTTTCTTGGATGTTTGGATGCAAATGCTTAACTATATGATATACATTTCCCTTTAATTCAGACATAATAACTATTTAGCAACACTGTAGTTACTCTGTATAGTACAGTATATTCTATGAACACAATTTCTTGTTCTTCTTTTACGGTGTACCCTGTTCATAGGTTCATAGCATAACCTATCAGCCTCTGATCATCGAGGGGGAAGAGTACCTCCATAAGAACACAGAGTATCACGTCAAGGTTCGAGCCAAGCCAAACGGGGGGTACTTTGATGGTAGCTGGAGTGAATGGAGTGCCCCTCTCAGTTTCAGAACAGACAAAGGTAAACAAAAAAAGACTTACGTGTCTAAAAAGTATAGTATGATATCGAGACTGTGCAGTTGGAAGTGATAGAGGGTAGAGGAAATGGGAGTCACATGCATCGTCTCTGCTCTCGTTCTCTCTCTCCACTCCCCTACAGAGACAAAGAAAGATGTCCAGATGCTGTCCTACTCACTCATCGTGGCCATTTTTGCTCTGCTTCTGGTCACCTTGGCAGTTAGTATTTTCTGGAGAATACAGTGAGTATTAAATTGGTCTCCTTTTCATCTTTTGTGTGTGTGTGTGGGTGTGTGTGTGTGTGTGTGTGTGTGTGTGTGTGTGTGTGTGTGTGTGTGTGTGTGTGTGTGTGTGTGTGTGTGTGTGTGTGTGTGTGTGTGAAATCAAATTTGATTTGTCACATGCGCCGAATACATCAGGTGACCTTACAGTGAAATACTTACTTACAAGCCCTTAACCAACAATGCAGTTTTAAGATAATACCTACAAAAAAGTAAGTGATAAGAATAACAAATAATTAGCAGTAAATAACAATAGCGGGGCTATATACAGGGGGTACCGGTACAGAGTCAATGTGCGGAAGCACCGGTGTAGAGGTAATTGAGGTAATATGTACATGTAGGTAGAGTTATTAAAGTGACTATGCATAGATAATAACAGAGAGTAGCAGCAGCGCAGAAAGAGGGGGAGATGCAAATAGTCTGGGTAGCCATTTGATTAGCCGCTTGTCGTGCGTTAGCAGAGTGAACAGTCTATGACTAAGGTGGCTGGAGTCTTTGACAATTTTTAGGGCCTTCCTCTGACACCGCCTGGTATAGAGGTCCTGGATGGCAGGAAGCTTGGCCCCGGTGATGTACTGGGCCGTACGCACTACCCTCTGTAGTGCCTTGCGGTCGGAGGCTGAGCAGTTGCCATACCAGGCAGTGATGCAACCCGTCAGGATGCTCTCGATGGTGCAGCTGTAAAACCTTTTGAGGGTCTGAGGACCCATGCCAAATATTTTCAGTCTCCAGAGGGGGAATAGGTTTTGTTCTGCCCTCTTCATGACTGTCTTGGTGTGCTTGGACCATGTTAGTTTGTTGGTGATATGGACGCCAAGAAACTTGAAGCTCTCAACCTGCTCCACCACAGCCCTGTCGATGAGAATGGGGGCATGCTCGGTCCTCCTTTTCCTATAGTCCACAATCATCTCCTTTGTCTTGATCACGTTGGGGGAGAGGTTGTTGTCCTTGCACCACACGGTCAGGTCTCTGACCTCCTCCGTATAGGCTGTCTCATCGTTGTCGATGATCAGGCCTACCACTGTTGTGTCATCGGCAAACTTGATGGTGTTGGCGTCGTGCCAGGCCGTGCAGTCATGAGTGAAATGGGAGTACAGGGGACTGAGCACGCACCCCTGAGGGGCCTCCGTGTTGAGGATCAGCGTGGCAGATGTGTTGTCACCTACCCTTACCAGCTGGGGGCGGCACGTCAGGATGTCCAGGAGCCAGTTGCAGAAGGAGGTGTTTAGTCCCAAGGTCCTTAGCTTAGTGATGAGCTTTGAGGGCACTATGGTGTTGAACGCTGAGCTGAAGTCAATGAATAGCATTCTCACATAGGTGTTCCTTTTATCCAGGTGTGAAAGGACAGTGTGAAGTGCAATAGAGATTGCATCCTCTGTGGATCTGTTGGTGCGGTATGCAAATTGGAGTGGGCCTAGGGTTTCTAGGATAATGGTGTTGATGTGAGCCATGACCAGCCTTTCAAAGCCTTTCATGGCTACAGACATGAGTGCTACGGGTCGGTAGTCATTTAGGCAGGTTACCTTAATGTTCTTGGGCACAGGGACTATGGTGGTCTGCTTGAAACATGTTGGTATGACAGACTCAGACAGGGAGAGGTTGAAAATGTCAATGATGACACTTGCCAGTTGGTCAGCGCATGCTCGGAGTACACGTCCTGGTAATCCGTCTGGCCCTGCGGCCTTGTAAATGTTGACCTGTTTAAAGGTCTTACTCACATCGGCTGCGGAGAGTGTGATCACACAGTCGTCTGGAACAGCTGATGCTCTCATGCATGTTTCAGTGTTACTTGCCTCGAAGCGAGCATAGAAGTTATTTAGCTCATCTGGTAGGCTTGTGTCATTGGGCAGCTCGCGGCTGTGCTTCCCTTTGTAGTCTGTAATAGATTGCAAGCCCTGCCACATCCGACAAGCTTCGGAGCTGGTGTAGTACAATTCAATCTTAGTCCTGTACTGACGCTTTGCCTGTTTGATGGTTCGTCGGAGGGCATAGCGGGATTTTATATAAGCTTCCGGGCTAGAGTCCCGCTCCTTGAAAGCGGCAGCTCTACCCTTTAGCTCAGTGCAAATGTTGCCTGTAATCCATGGCTTCTGGTTGGGGTATGTACGTACAGTCACTGTGGGGATGACGTCATCGATGCACTTACTGATAAAGCCTGTGACTGATGTGGTGTACTTCTCAATGCCATCCGAAGAATCCCGGAACATATTCCAGTCTGTGCTAGCAAAACAGTCCTGTAGTTTAGCCTCTGCTTCATCTGACCACCTTTTTATAGACCGAGTCATTGGTGTTTCCTGCTTTAATTTTTGCTTGTAAACAGGAATCAGGAGAATAGAATTATGGTCAGATTTGCCAAATGGAGGGCGAGGGTGAGCTTTGTACGCGTCTATGTGTGTGGAGTGAAGGCGTTTTTTTTCCTATAGTTTTCCCCCCTCTGGTTGCACATTTAACATGCTGATAGAAATTAGGTAAAACTGATTTAAGTTTCCCTGCGTTAAAGTCCCTGGCCACT
The DNA here is from genome assembly GCF_965601325.2 of Salmo salar. Classification (NCBI taxonomy): domain Eukaryota; kingdom Metazoa; phylum Chordata; class Actinopteri; order Salmoniformes; family Salmonidae; genus Salmo; species Salmo salar. The sequence continues at coordinate 142,818,633 of NC_138291.1, read as the reverse complement.
AGGAGTGCCGCCTCTGGATGAGCGCTTTCCTGTTTGCTTATGGCGGTATACAGCTCATTGAGTGCGGTTTTAGTGTCAGCATCGTCTGTGGTGGTATGTAGACAGCTACAGATGAAAACTCTCTAGGTAGATAGTGTGGTCTACAGCTAATCATGAGATACCTCAGTTGAGCAAAACCTCGAGACTTCCTTAGATATCGTGCACCAGCTGTTTGCATATATGCATAGACCCCCACCCCGTGTCTTACTAGAAGCTGCTGTTCTATCCTGCCGATAGAATGCATAACCCGCCAGCTGTATGTTATTAATGTCGTCGTTCAGCCATGACTCGGTGAAACATAAGATATTATAGTTTTTAATGTCATGTTGGTAGGACATATGTGCTTTCAGTTCGCCCCATTTATATTCCAGTGATTGAACGTTTGCTACCAGGACGGATGGCAAAGGCAGATCGTCGCCTGATCCTCACAAGGCACCCTGATCTCTTTACGCAAAATCTTTGTTTCCTTCTCGAGCGAATGACGGGGATGAGGGTCCGTTAGAGTGTTTGTTGTATATCCTTCCCGTCCGACTCATTAAAGAAAAACTCTTCGTCCAATTCGAGGTGAGTAATCGCTGTTCTGATGTCCAGAAGCTCTTTTCGGTCATAAGAGATGGTAGCAGCAACATTATGTACAAAATAAGTTACGAACATGTGAAAAAACAAACAAAATAGCACGGTTGGTTAAGAACCGATAAGACGGCAGCCATTCACTCCGGCGTGTATGTGTGTGTGTGGTGTGTGTGTGTGTGTGTGTGTGTGTGTGTGTGTGTGCGCGCATGTCCTCCACTCTCATGTCTCTCTTTCCTCACAGAATACATTCCTTCATATGGCCAAGCATTCCACATCCCAAACACACACTTCTACAGATCGTCCAGACCTACGAGCCAATGAAGGTACACACTATACACTGCATTCTAAAAGTATTCTGACCCATTGACTTTTTCCACATTTCGTTACGTTACAGCCTTATTAAAAAATATATATGTTTCCTCATCAATCTACACACAATACCCCATAATGACAAAGCATACTGACATATTACATTTACATAAGTATTCAGACCCTTTACTCAGTACTTTGTTGAAGAACCTCTGGCAGTGATTACAGCCTTGAGTGTTGATGCTACAAGCTTGGCACACCTGTATTTGGGGAGTTTCTCCCATTCTTCTCTGCAGATCCTCTCAAGCTCTGTCAGGTTAGATGGGGAGCGTCGCGGCAAAGCTATTTTCAGGTCTCTCCAGAGATGTTCGATCGGGTTCACGTCCGGGCTCTGTCTGGGCCACTCAAGGATATTCAGAGACTTCCTGCGTTGTCTTGTCTGTGTGCATAGGGTCGTTGTCCTGTTGGAAGGTGAATCTTCGCCACAGTCTGAGGTCCTGAGTGCTCTGGAGCAGGTTTTCATCAAGGATCTCTCTTTAGTTTGCTCCCTTCATCTTTCCCTGCAGCTGAAAAACATTCACACAGCATGATGCTGCCACCACCATGCTTCACCGTAAGGATGGTGTCAGGTTTCCTCCAGACGTGACATTTGGCATTCAGGCCAAAGAGTTCGATCTTGGTTCCATCAGACCAGAGAATCTTGCTTCTCATAGTCAGAGTCCTTTAGGTGCCTTTTGGCAAACTCTAAGAGGGCTGCCATGTGCCTTTTACTGAGGAGTGGCTTACGTCTGGCCACTCTACCATAAAGGCCTGATTGGTGGAGTGCTGCAGAGATGGTTGTCCTTCTGGAAGGTTCTCCCATCTCCACAGATGGAGCTCTGTCATAGTGACCATCAGGTTATTGGTCACCTCACTGACCAAGGCCCTTCTCTCCGGGTTGCTTAGTTTTGCCGGGTGGCCAGCTCTACGAAGAGTCTTGGTGGTTCCAAACTTCTTCCGTTTAAGAATGATGGAGGCCACTGTGTTCTTGGGGACCTTCAATGCTGCAGAAAGTTTTTGGTACCCTTCCTCAGATCTGTGCATCGACACAATCCTGTCTTGGAGCTTGAGGGCCAATTCCTTCGACCTCATGGTTTGGTTTTTGCTCTGACATGCACTGTCAACTGTGGGACCTTATAGACAGGTGTGTACCTTTCCAAATCATGCCCAATCGATTGGAGTCCACCTGTGGTAAATTCAATCAATCATAGAAACATCTCAAGGATGATCAATGGAAACAGGATGCGCCTGAGCTCAATTTCAAGTCTTATAGTAAAGGGTCTGAATACTTGTATAAATAAGGTATATAAATAAATTAGCAAAATTTTCTAAAAACCTGTTTTCTGTTTTTCATTATGGGGTATTGTGTGTAGATTGATGAGGGAAAAAGAACATTACATCCATTTTAGAATAAGGCTGTAACGTAACAAAATGTGAAAAAGGGAAGGGGTCTGAATACTAGTGGATTTGGCTATTTCAGCCACACCTGTTGCTGACACGTGTATAAAATCCAGCACACCACCATGCAATCCCCATAGACAAACATTGGCAGTAGAATGCCCTTACTGAAGAGCTCAGTGACTTTGACTTTCAACGTGGCATCGTCATGGGATGTCACCTTTTCAACAAGTCAGTTTGTCAAATTTCTGCCCTTCTAGAGCTGCCCCGGTCAACTGTAAGTGCTGTTATTGTGAAGTGGAAACGTTTAGTAGCAAGAATGTCTCAACCGCAAAGTGGGCCACACAAACTCATAGAATGGGATAGCCGAGTGCTAAAGCGCATAGTGCATAAAACTTGTCTATATGTGTGGCTGCAAACTCTGGCTTTCCATGGCCAATCAGCCGCACACAAGCCTAAGATTACCACTCGCAATGCCAAGCGTTGGCTGGAGTGGTGTAAAGCTTGCCGCCATTGGACTCTGGAGCAGTGGAAACGTTTTCTGGAGTGATGAATCACGCTTCACCATCTGGCAGTCTGACGGACGAATCTGGGTTTAACGGATGTCAGGAGAACGCTACCTTCCCGAATGCATAGTGCCAACTGTAAAGTTTGGTGGAGGAGGAATAATGGTCTGGGGCTGTTTTTATGGTTCGGGCTAGGCCCCTTAGTTCCAGTGAAGGGAAATCTTAATGCTACAGCATACAATAACATTCTAGACTATTCTGTGCTTCCAACTTTGTGGCAACAGTTTGGGAAAGGGCCTTTCCTATTGCAGCCTGACAATGCCCCCATGCATTAAGCAAGGTCCATTCAGAAATGGTTTGTTGAGATTGGTGTGGAAGAACTTGACTGGCCTGCACAGAGCCCTGACCTCAACCCTATCGAGCACCTTTGGAATGAATTGGAACGGCGACTGCGAGCCAGGCCTAATCACCCAACATCAGTGCCCAACCTCAATAATACTCGTGGCTGCATGGAAGCAGGTCCCCACTGCAATGTTCCAACATCTAGTGGAAAGCCTTCCCAGAAGAGTGGAGGCTGTTATAGCAGCAGAGGGACCAACTCCATACTAATGCCCATGATTTTGGAATGAGATGTTATGTAGTGTAAGTCCTCTGATATGCACTAGATTGGGAACAATAAATGTCCATAATGAGTTAGGAGGATATTGGTTTATCCTGTCTCTTTCCTGTGACCCAGCAGGGCCAACCTCTGAGCTTTAACCCCGAGGTGTTCAGTGACCTCAAGATCCAGCTGGTGGAGCTGGACGGGGAGCAGCACGTTACTGCCCAACCCCCTGACTCTGACGCCCATCACCTCACTGCGGTCAAAGATCAATACCTCATTCAAGAGTGTGATGGGGATACGAAGTCCTGCCATAGCACCAGTAGTGGAGGTTCGGAGGCCATACTGTTGAGGTGCGAGTCCCCAGGAGAGCACCCCGACTTTGGGGCTGGGAGTAGTGGCTCCACCATGGGTATCCTGGACCTGAAGAGTGACACGGAGAGTGTGGAGACAGACGACAGTGATGGTAACATTGGTCCTGAGGGGCTAGTTGCTACCCAGCAAGGAGGCAAAGGTGAGGTGTATGTCACCATGTCTAGTTTCTATCAGATCCAGTGAGAGATGTAGAGAGAAAGAACTTATTCAAGATTATAGCTTCTTATTACATTCTTACGCTGAGCTCTGAGCGACTTTGTTAACGGCTGCTTTCATATGAAGTCTATTTGATCCACCGTGACTCAAACTGACTATCCACTGACTCCCAGTATCACAAGAGACTAGCAGAACTCAATGCACATGTTATTTACAAATGATAGGAGACAGAACAGGAATAATCCTCATTATGTTTCTTAGGTCTTGTGTTATTAATCTGTTGGTAGTTGCAAAAGACAAGGGAGAACTTGACTTGACTAACTTGAAATACAAAGCTGTCCCTCCTTTATATATTCTTTTTGCATTTGCACTTCTTCCCATTCTGTATATTATACTGAGGATAGTATACTGAGGACCACCGTGATATCCTGGCCTAATATTATTATAATACACACTGCTGCTTCTTATGGCCTTCACAAAGATACTCTTTACTTTACCATGACAACAGCTGCAAAGTAAACCTAGAATGTATCATTCAATTCCTCAGGGTTTGAACCCTTCTACACATTTATATACATAAACATGGAAATAAGGTTTGATTCATTTCTGTCTAATGTGTCACATTTTTTTTTCTTATTTTTTGCACATACATGATTGTATTTCCTGCAGTTACCAGTACGTAGTTTTTTACTTTGAATGTATTATACTATTACGCATTCGTTTTCAATGCAGAACACTTGATCATTTTGTTGAACACGTAATGTTAGACATAGCATTAGTTTTCAGCTTCACCGTATTACAGCTTTCTTTCTGTACATCTGGTATTTGTATATTTTACTCTGACAAATGTTGACAGCATTTCCTGTATAAAAATGACCGTTGTTGAATTTTGTGTTTAAAACATTTTATTAAAACAGATCAAAAGTGTATGCATAATAAATAAATAAAAAGTATAACTTCTTCTGCTCTCATCCCCTGAAATGACTGCACTTTGATTTATCATTCATGTTGTATCTGCTCAACCAATCTGAATGTAAGGGGATCTCTATGGTTTTCCTGTGTCTTTATAAAGTTGTATTCCAACATTGACGCCTCAATCAGACCGACAGCGTCCTTGCGTTTTGGTACACCAGAAGTACATTAATTTACAAAGGTATTGCAGAGGCAGTTGCAGTGCGTTCTGTGTAATGCATAACATGGTATGGTATATACATGCTTTCAGTTTAGTTGCGTAGCTATGCAAAACGGTATGTAATGACGCTGTCGGTCTGATCGAGGCGTCAGACTGTGGACTACAGTTTTCTACAATACATAATATAGCTAGATGTAGTTAGCTTGTGGAGAGAGTGACTAACTGAAATGCATATTTTAACATTGAACAAAATATGAACAAGTCATTCATAACCATTTGCATATCATTGGGAAATTATAAATATTTGTTTGTCAACATGATTTCCATAACGAAATATTAGTTTAAGAAAGCACCTTGAAGAACTGTCCATTAAAAATCATTATCATAAATGTATCAACTTAAAGCTCATAATTTCCATGCAGTTTTCATCATGAGAATGAAATAGACATCACTATCGATGGAGGCGCTGACTCCGCAGTAGTAGTTGAGAAACTCCTCCTTGGTGACCTGCAGAAGGGGAGGAAGTGACAGACAGAGCTTACTGAACCAGCCTACACCATCAGTGTCAGATATAGACAGAAAACCCACATTGCACTGATAAGGAGGAGAACTGGAACACCAAAGCGGTGAAAGGGAAAGACTAGGTTGTGTGAGAGCTGAGGGTGTCACCCTTTTACTACCCTCATTTGCATTGCCCCCTCACCCCCTTCTACGCTGCTGCTACTCTCTGTTATTATCTATGCATAGTCTCTTTAATAACTCTACCTACATGTACATATTACCGCGATACCCGTGCCCCCGCAAATTGACTCTGTACCGGTACCCCCTCTATATAGCCCTGCTATTGTTATTTACTGCTGCTCTTTAATTATTTGTTATTCTTATCTCTTACTCTTTTTTTAAGGTATTTTCTTAAAACTGCATTGTTGGTTAAGGGCTTGTAAGTAAGCATTTCACTGTAAGGTCTACACCTATTTTATTCCGTGCATGTGACAAATAACATTTGATTTGATAAATACATTCAGACATTTTCCTCTAACGTCCAAATGCTTATTTAATCAGGCCACTAAAGGTGCATTATACACTGAACAAAAATATAAAAGCAACATGTAAAGTGTTGGTCCCATGTTTCATGAGCTGAAATAAAAAGAACCCAGAATCTTTCAGTAGGCACTAAAAAGCTTATTTCTCTCAAATTGTGTGCACAAATGTGTTTACATTCCTGTAAGTGAGAGTTTCTCCTTTGCCAAGATAATCCATCCACTGGCATATCAAGAAGCTGACTAAACAGCGTGACCATTACACAGGTACACCTTGTGCTGGGGGCAATAAAAGGCCACTCTAAAATGTGCAGTTTTGTCACACAACAAAATGTCACAGAAGTCTAAAGTTTTGAGGGAGCATGCAATTGGCATGCTGACTGCACGAATGTCCACCAGAGCTGTTGCCAGAGAATTTAATGTTAATTTCTCTACCATAAGCCGCCTCCAACGTGGTTTTAGAGAATTTGGCAGTATGTCCAATTGGCCTCACAACCACAGACCACGTGTAACCACGACAGCCCAGGACCTCCAAATCCGGCTTCAACTGCGGGATCTGTGGGTTTGCACAACCAAAGAATTTCTGTCGTCAGAAATCGTCTCAGGGAAGCTCATCTGCATGCTCATCGTCCTCACCAGGGTAACCGTAACCGACTTCAGCGGGCAAATGCTCACCTTCGATGGCCACTGGCACGATGGAGAAGTGTGCTCTTCACGTATGAATCCCAGTTTCAACTGTAACGGGCAGATGGCAAACAGCGTGCATGGCATTGTGTGGGCGAGCGTTTTGCTGATGTCAACGTTGTGAACAGAGTGCCCCATGGTGGAGGTGGGGATATGGTATGGCCAGGCATAAGCAACGGACAATAATTAATTTGCATTTTATCGATGGCAATTTCGATGCACAAAGATATCGTGACGAGATCCTGAGGTCCATTATCGTGCCATTCATCCGCTGCCATCACCTCATGTTTCAGCACGCTAATGCACGGCCCCATGTACATATTATACTGAACTACTGCATAGAGAAAGATAAGCGAAAGGAGACACCATGGCATCTTTCTCTATGCATTAGTTTAGTGGGGTGTAATGGTCTACTTTCAGTTGTTTAGTCCTGTCCTCAAGGTATTTACACCGCTCTTAGAATTTTGGGGGGCTTTAGGTGTCAGACTGTCAAAGCTATCAAACTGTTACAGGGCAACATGGACATGGTACAGTACTTAGTAGGGCAATTCTAGTAGAACTGGTAGTTGGTGTAGCTGTGTTTCTCACTGTCAGTCAGCAGATGTCAAGGTTTTGTTTTGTCTCTAGTTCTACGCTGAACCAAAATATAAACGCAACAATTCCAAAGATTTTACTGAGTTACAGTTAATATAAGGAAATTCGTCAATTGGAGACACCATGGCATCTGCCGTCCATATCCCAGGGTTGAGTGCTCTTTAGTCTTTGCCCTAAACATCAACAAGACGTTAGTTAAGTTTCCAGGCACTTTTCATCATGATAATAAAGTAGATACGCGTATCAAATCGGGGCACTGGCGCCTGCATAGGAATTCCTCAACTCCTCGTGTGACCAAATGTGTTCCAGGAATAAGAAAGGATGATCAACAAGAACAAGTTGGTAGTTTATATGATAACAACCGTTTAAGATGGTTTCACAGATAAGCAGTAAATGTCAGGAGTCTAAGAAAGGTGTCTCATATGCATCCATTCACCCCAGCTGCCAAACTAACCCTGATTCAGATGACCATCCTACCCATGCTAGATTACGGAGACGTAATGTATAGATCGGCAGGTAAGGGTGCTCTCGAAGGGCTAGATGTTCTTTACCATTCGGCCATCAGATTTGCCACCAATGCTCCTTATAGGACACAACACTGCACTCTATACTCCTCTGTAAATTGGTCATCTCTGTATACCCGTCGCAAGACCCACTGATTGATGCTTATTTATAAAACCCTCTTAGGCCTCACTCCCCCAATCTGAGATATCTACTGCAGCCCTCATCCTCCACATACAACACCCGTTCTGCCAGTCACATTCTGTTAAAGGTCCCCAAAGCACACACATCCCCAGGTCACTCATCTTTTCAGTTCGCTGTAGCTAGCGACTGGAACGAGCTGCAACAAACACTCAAACTGGACAGTTTTATCTCAATCTCTTCACTCAAAAGACTCAATCATGGACACTCTTACTGACAGTTGTGGCTGCTTTGCGTGATGTATTGTTGTCTCTACCTTCTTGCCCTTTGTGCTGTTGTCTGTGCCCAATAATGTTTGTACCATGTTGTTGTCATGTTGTGTTGCTACCATGCCGTGTTGTCATGTGTTGCTATGTTGTAGGTCTCTCTTTATGTAGTGTTGTGGTGTCTCTCTTGTCGTGATGTGTTTTGTCCTAAATTATTATTATTATTTTTAATTGCAGCCCCCGTCCCCGCAGGAGGCCTTTTGGTAGGCTGTCATTGTAAATAAGAATTTGTTCTTAACTGACTTGTCTAGTTAAATAAAGGTTAAATAAAAAAATATATGATCTCATTCATATCTGACTGAATAATGTACAGGCTGTTAGTTGAGCAGGATTAGGTGTACACTACAGTAGAGGTGGATGATGGTAACACCATTATTACCTCTACCCAACATTGTTATCAGTATTACCTGTCCGTCCTTGTCGTAAGGAGAGTCGAAGCTGTCAAGGAATTTGCGGAATACTTGCTCCTCTGTCCATTCCCCGTTTTGATATTTGGGGTGGTACTTGACATTGTAAACCCCTCTTAGATCTTCAATAGTGATCACCCCATCATTAGTCTTATCCAGCTTCCTAAAGGCCTGCATGATCACCTCCTTCCTGGCATTGGACATCGGAGGCTGCAAGCAGAAATAATGCACAAAGTTTACAAATGGCATACTGTAAGTGTGATCACATTTCAACAGTTATCATGTACTTCAGAGGCTTACCCCTACCACTGATATTTACCCTGAGAGTGAGGAGAAATTCATCAAAGTTGATGGATCCACTGTTGTCCCGGTCAAAACGCTGAAACATTGCCATGGCTTCCTCTTTCTCGATGAGGACACCATAGTCATTAAGGCCCTTCATAAACTCCTTCATATCTAACGTACGGTTATTGTCATCATCCATTATCTTGAATGTTCTGACAGATAATTAAACAATTGAAGAAGAAAAAAGATAAATACTTGGCTGTTGAAGAAAATCAGACAGTATTTCGTGGAGTTCATATTACTGAAACAATCCTTGCATTTTATAAACCAACCAAGAGAGGTCCTTAGACTAATTCAGACTACTTTACAGGCTTGACTAGTGACATATTTGATACAGTTGGCCTGTTAATCACTATTGCAAACATTTGTCATTCTGCCCCTGAACAAGGCAGTTAACCCACTGTTCCTAGGCCGTCATTGAAAATAAGAATTTGTTCTTAACTGACTTGCCTAGTTAAATAAAGGTCAAATAAAATAAATTATTTGATGTTGACCTCCTGGGCAACAGTTGATATAGAACCATTTACTCTGCCCATCACATACAAGTATACTGTCCTTTCTCTCACCTGCTCAGACCCTTGATGCCAGAAGAGCCTCTTGCAAGACACTGCAACCTCAAGCTTTCCACGGGGTCTGTGCACACAGACAGCTGTTTTTTGGCGTTCACTGCCATCTCCCGATCATGTCGTGACGTCCCCGCCATGATACCTGCTGCCATTAAATGCGTTTGCATAACTGATTTCCAAGCATACAGTTCGATTCGAAACAGATAACATTCAATTATCAATATTGTCTAGTACAGTATTTGAGAGACGGTGACAATGATAAATGAAACGTAAAGCTATGTGATAGCTATGTGATAAAAAGGGCGTAGTGGGGAAACGAACAGGTAGGTTCAAGTTGTCGTCTGGCGCTTGCTAGCTGAACCGTCAAACTAGCCTAGCAAGTCGTTCGCATTATGACCGTGTTTGCAATAAAGTCTGACTGTATACATTTAGATATTTAGCTTCCTAAATACAAGTTATTTAGAATTTGTTTGCTACTTTATCTGTAGATGCGAGCAACTTACCGTGCAAGTTAATATTGCAACCTGTAAGTGTAAAACAACATCAGCAGCGGCCCCTCTTCCCAGTCCCCACCCCTACGCGTTTCCATAGAAATGTGGGCTTGCCTTATCCTCTTGCCTGAGTACTTTTTTCCACCACTGCTTACGAAGATCATTACCTTTTTATTATTGAAAAGAAAGGTTACTCAAGTGCACCATAGGTGCCCCTTGTCCTGTCTGTAAATTGCCAGTCCTCTCCAAAAATTACGATATGATAGGAATACATCAATTTTAAGATGTTTTATTTCGTTCCACAACACTTTAGTTTAAATACTACATTAAAAAAAAAACCACAGAGGACCAACACCAACCAGGGTTTAATAAATTATAACATTCCAGCATCAGAGTACATGTGCAAAGAAAATGAAATATACCTGTACATAATATATTTCAAGATACAAAGCAAAAACGTCTTCACCAAAATCATCAGTGTGAGGTTACCCATCTCACTAACACTACAGTATATTGTATAATTCATTAGGAACTTTAATTCATTTCTTACTTTTTACAGAGATTTTAAGAAGATTAAGTTAAATGGGCATCTAAACAGATGTAGTTCAAATCATTTACAATAAATGGCATGTTGTACATGTGTTGACCTTTTCTGTCTGCTATATTAAAAGAACAATATAAAACAAAACAGAAAAGCTAACAAAACATACAACAGTGCATCATTAACAAAGACATGGAGAGAGACCTTTCTGGTTAAATCTAAAATATTATTTACAGCAGATTATTCTATTATAATTCAACATGATTTTAGGATAATTGTCCATCTCCTTCAAATATGAATATCATGCATTTAACCTGCATGCTATTGAGTGTGTGTGTTATATCTGAATTACTCAATCCAACTAAGCTCATACAGTAGTTTGTCCATGTTGACACATTGTGCAGTCCTACTTTTGGGACCCTGCATTGAAAGATGTTTGGGAAAGTACAGTATTTCAGAGATGTAATGGCCTGTTGCTTTGCTGTACCTGCCAGCAAGACCTCTTGATCAAAGTAAGAATAAATATTTAAAATGTAAGACATTTGAAGGTCACTTTTTTTTGATTGAGCCAAGTAATTAAAACCAAAAATGAAATCATAATTGGGAAAATGTGCATTTGCCATCTTCGTAATGCAGTCGAATAAACACAAATAAAACAATAAATGGCACAATGATACCCCAAAAAGACTTCAGTAGATTCTTTAACACCTAAAATTCTAAATAGTTAACTAAATGTCAAGTGGTCAATGGTTAATGACACAATATTGCAAATTATTTTTTTAAACAGGCCTTTCAACAGAATTTAAACAAATAAATTCTCAAACACAAAAGTTTAAGGTCATTCTGACATTAGGAATAGAAAAGAGAGTATACATAACAATACATAACAGCTGTATCAGTTGACCTCCATCAATTGCAACAACATCTCTGGCGTTATGGGCCGAATTCCAACTTGAGTTCCGATTTGCACAAATCTGACATCAATTCCCTTGCACAAAACATGTGAGTTAAGAACACACATCTCAAGTTAGTATTCAGCTCTATGGGCAGTGTAAACACCATGTGTTTTAACTCAGTGTGGGCTGGATCACATAGATTATACAACAAATAGAGGACTGTCTACTGTACACTTGGTTTCTATGGTAGCAGCTTCAGAAACAGTCCCAAGCAACTGTCCATCCTTCCATAAACCAGAACCATAAATCATAGAATTCTACAAGACTGACAAGTGACAACACAAGACTAATTAATTGAAACATTGATCATTTGTTCCACTATTTCTATTTTGCTGGCACAGTTAAATAAGTAGGTAGTTAGGAACTTTTCGGAGATAAATACAAACGCATTAAAAAATATATATATACACACACACTGCCGTTCAAAAGTTTGGGGTCACTTAGAAATGTGCTTTTCTTTAAAAAACAAGGACATTTTTTCTCCATTAAAATAACATCAAATTGATCAGAAATACAGTGTAGACATTATTAATGTTGTAAATGACTATTGTAGCTGGAAACGGAAGATTTTTTTATGGAATATCTACATAGGCCCATTATCATCAACCATCACTACTGTGTTCCAATGGCACGTTGTGTTAGCTAATCCAAGTTTATCATTTTAAATGGCTAATTGAACATTAGAAAACCCTTTTGCAATTATGTTAGTACAGCTGAAAACTGTTTTCCTGATTAAAGAAGCAATACAACTGGCCTTCTTTAGACTAGTTGAGTATCTGGAGCAGCAGCATTTGTGAGTTCAATTACAGGCTCAAAATGGCCAGAAACAAAGCTCTTTCTTCTGAAACTTGTCAGTCTATTCTTGTTCTGAGAAATGAAGGCTATTCCATGTGCTAACATAATTGCAAAAGGGTTTTCTAATGTTCAATTAGCCTTCTAAAATGATACACTTGGATTAGCTAACACAACGTGCCATTGGAACACAGGAGTGATGGTTGCTGATAATGGGCCTCTGTACGCCTATGTAGATATTCCATTTTTTTTTTAAATCAGTTGTTTCCAACTACAATAGTCATTTACAACATTAACAATGTCTACACTGTATTTCTGATCAATTTGATGTTATTTTAATGGACAAAAAAAATGTGCTTTTCTTTCAAAAACAAGGACATTTCTAAGTGACCCCAAACTTTTGAACGGTAGTGTAGATAATGTCTCCCCCCTCCACAATATCCTTCATTAGTGGTAATTACTTATCTTCTCAAAATAATTAACAATTTGCTCAACCCGTCAACCAGATTTTTGAGGGAAGACACTTCAAACATCTGTTTTAAAGATCCCAGTGGGTATCAAATGAACAGAGAACCTTTAATTGAAATTCATGCACATAAGTAACAAATGAAATAACAAAACGGATTAACAATGATAAGCCCAAATAGGGTACAGGTTCATGCATTCATGACATGATGCACACTGGCTGGCACTGGGGAGGACAGCTATCTGCCTAATGGGGAAGTGTATATTAACAGCCACTGGAGTGTTCTGACGGGCGACAAGCTATTGGAAACGAGGGGTAGCAGATACATCAGGCCAACCGTGTAGTGTGAGATAGAGGTCATGTGCTACATTCACAGAGGTTGAGAGAGCGGCTCTCCTTCGTATGGTCTTCCCTGAAAAGTGGAAGAGTGGAGGATGAAAATGAATGTGTGTTTCTAGCTTTCCTGTTCCTTCGACTTCCCCTCTCTACTTCTCTCAAACGTCATCAAAGATTCTGCTCCGTGACGAGGACATGGACAGGTACCTGCCTGGTACATGTCTGCAACATGGAGAGGCACAGTGAGCATACTGTATATGTTTAACAACACACACACGCCTGTGTTATTTGCTTACAGGTATCGACCACAGCAGGGCAGAAAATTATACTAAAACACTTAATTAGATAAGAGTTGGCACCGGAGGACATATTACCTGGTGGAGCCTGCATCAAGAGGGTCGTCTGAAAGTGTCTCTGCATTGAAGTCCAAAGGCTCTGCGTCCTGGAGAAGTTCTATAGAGTCTCTCTCTGTTCCTCTGCCAGTCCGAGAGTACTTGGCCTCTGTTGGAGAGAAAAACAACAATCAATACCATTTCACTGCCTTCCGTAGTTCAATTCAGATATATGTTAGAAGGGATTTATAAAGAAGATGTGGCGTTGATATCCTTAGTGGCATTATGATAAGCCATGACTCTACAATAGGAAACAAACCAGTGATTAATTGTTTAACAAAGCAATGAGTAAAATCTAGCCAAACTGTAGAAAAACAAGTGTAATGCAAGTAGGCTTTGCGATCATTCACTCACGTCTAGTGTTAGGGACAGTATCAGAGTAGTTTGTCTCTGTCATTTCTGCTGCTTCATTTCTAATCCTGTTCCTGGCGGTGTCTTCCCGCGTGTTACCATAGCGCTCTTTCCACTCCTAGAACACAGGCGTGACGTTATCATCTGGATCTGTTTCTTAGCAAAAAAAATTAACTGCCAACGCACACAATAAAGGGGCATGGGAAATGAAAACTAGGCACTCGCCCTTCGTCGGTTCTCTCCATCCTCAATCCTTTGGAGCTTTCTTTTCTCTGTCAGAAACAGAGAAATCACTAAGTACCATTGTTTTAGTCGACAACCACACACACACACACACACACACACACACACACACACACACACACACACACACACACACACACACACACACACACACACACACAAAACCAAAGCTTTTTTCCCCCTGTCAAAAGGTTTCAATTCAAGTGGTGCCAAACCTCGCCGAATGAGCTCCTTGCCCTCATCGATCAGGTCAGAGGTCATTTCATTGTCTCCCACAAACTGCTGAAAGCCCAGGAGGTTCAGACAGCGGGTGCCCAGGCTAAAGGGTTCATACAGAAACAGTGATGGTCTATCATAAACCAATACTTGTTCTTGCACAGTATGTATGTGCACTGATAGTCCTTCTGGGTCATTGGAGGAGTACTCCTTGTAGAACAGTTGATATAATCATGTATCCTAATATTATTGATATGCAATTCAATTGCAAAATCTAAACAGCAGACTGGTCTCACCTGAAGTAGGTAGCGATGCAGAGCAGCAATATGAGCATGGGGTAATAGATGTAGAAGCCATTAGCTATGAACGATAGGACCCTCATAGAACCCATGATCTGCAGAGGAGTGACATATCATCAACATGAGGAAAAGAACACATCAAGGAATACGTTCGATCACTGTCAGAAGGACGTGCTGTGTCTTACAGAGGTGTAGGCCGTCTGCTCCTTCTGTTGGTGGGAGATAGCAGAGTCCATGTGGATCAGACCCAGGAAGTTCAGACACAGAGGAGGGGTCAGACGGCAGAACAGCCTAAAGATCAACAAGACTACATTAGACATTTAACATTAAATCATGTTACATAAACATATACCAGGTGAAAAGTAAGGGATGGTATGGTCATTTTCAGTGTAGCTGCCACATACAGTATAGCTCTGTGCACACATGCACCAAAACCAGAAACACACACCACTTTCTGAATGTCAATTTCCTCCATTTCTACCTTATACTGTCTATGATTTCCAGAGATGTTCTCTCTCTTTGATACTTAGCGATCCAATCAGACCTACATTCATCCTCTCACTGCTCTCTGCCGTCCAGTCACTTACATGCCACTGAACTGCAGGCTGTATGCGTCAGTCTGGTGGTGTGAGGCCAGGTAGTAGTAGTTGAACACTCTGATCCGGAACACAGTGGAGTAAACACAGGTGCACAGGAAGAAGATGGTGATGAAGCACGCCATCTAGTGGACAAAACAATAACCTTCATGTGAGAGACCGACAAGCTCCAACTGAATTATGAATACACAACAGGATGTTGATATTATCAGATACACCAATTAGTACA
This sequence comes from Salmo salar, assembly GCF_965601325.2. Taxonomy (NCBI): domain Eukaryota; kingdom Metazoa; phylum Chordata; class Actinopteri; order Salmoniformes; family Salmonidae; genus Salmo; species Salmo salar. The sequence goes on along the minus strand of NC_138291.1, from coordinate 142,802,993 downwards.
CCAGTAACTGCTTTCCGTTGGCGTCTCACCTCAATGTACAAGTAGTTGTAGTCTCTCTCAGCGAGCTGGATGAAGACAGCGAAGAGTGAGAGGACGGGTCGGGTGCTGAAGAAGGTGCACTCAGACCACACCACGGCCACAGAAAACAGAGACAGCACCACAGCCAGCAGCCGGTAGAACCAATGTCTCAGCAGGCACTCCCAGTACCACTCTGGAGAAGAACAACATACAAATACACAAGGATCTTAGACGTTCAGAAAAATCCCAAATGAGAAGCGGAATGGAAGACTAGACAGGGTAAGACCCATTAGGGAGCCCTGCACCCGACACTGCGAAGAGCATACTGTAGGTGAGTGAACAGTCAGTCAGTTGTAAAGTTGATCCAGAGGGTACGGACATATTCAATCTCTCCCTATCCCAGTCTGCTGTCCCCACATGCTTCAAGATGTTCACCACTGTTGCTGTACCCAAGAAAGCAAAAGGTTACTGAACTAAATGGCCCCGTAGCACTCACTTCTGTCATCATGAAGTGCTTTGAGAGACTAGTCAAGGATCATATCACCTACCTGCCACCCTAGACCCACTTCAATTTGCTTAGATCCACAGACGATGCAATCGCCATCGCACTGCCCGATCCCATCTGGACAAGAGGAATAGCTATGTAAGAATGCTGTTCATTGACTATAGCTCAGCATTCAACACCATAGTACCCTCCAAGCTCATCATTAGGCTTGAGGCCCTGGGTCAAAACCCCACCTTGTGCAACTAAGTCCTGGCCTTCCTGACGGGCCACCCCCAGGTGGTGAAGGGCACCTCCACTTCTTTTGTACTCGGCACTGGTTCCCCGCGGGGATGCGTGCTCGGCCCCCTCCTGTACTCCCATGACTGCGTGGCCACGCGCGCCTCCAGCTCGGTCATCAAGTTTGCGGCCGACACGGCAGTGGTGGGCCTGATTGCCAACAGTGACGGGGTGGCCTGCAGGAGGGAAGTGGGGGCCCTGGGGGTGAGGTGCCGGGAAGATGGCCTCTCACCCAACGTCAACAAAACTAAGGAGTTGATCGTGGACTTCAGGAAGCAGCGGAGGGGGCGCCCCCCGTCCGCATCAACGGGACCACAGTGGAGAATGTGGAGGGCTTCAAGTTCCTCGGCGCAAACATCACTGACAGACTGAGGTGGTCCACCCGCTCGGACAATGTGGGCACAGCAGGGGGCGCAGCAGCGCCTCTTCAACCTCAGGAGGCTGAGGGGATTTGGCTTTGCGCCTAAAACCCTCACAAACTTTTGCAGATGCACAGTTGAGGGCGTCCTGTTGGGCTGTGTCGCCGCCTGGTGCTCTCCAGAGGGTGGTGGGGTCTGCCCAGGGCATCACCGGGGGCGGGCTGCCTGCTCTCCAGGACACCTGTAGCGCCGATGTCACAGCAGGGCCATGGGGATAATCGGGGACGGCAGCCACCCGGGGCCACTGCCTGTTCACCCAGCTGTCGTCTGGAGGGCGGGGTCAGTACAGGTGCATTGAAGCTAGGAATGAGAGGCTGAGGTACAGGGGCCATCGGACTGTTGAATGGCCATCGCTGGCACACTGGAGGCTGCTGCCCTATATACATAGACTTTAAAAATCGCTGGCCGCTTTAATAGTGGAACACTAGTCACTTTGATGATGTTTACATATTTTGCATTGCTCATCTCATATGTGTATGCTGTGTTCTTTCCTGTTCCTGTTCCTTTCCTGTTCTGCTGTATCTTGGTCGGTGCTGCTCTGACATTGCTCGCCCAAATATTTGTATGTTCTTGGTTCCATTCCTTTACTTTAGATTTGAGTGTGTTGTGAAATTGTTGGATATTACTTGTTAGATATTACTCCACTGTCGGAGCTAGAAACATAAGCATTTCGCTACACCCGCAATAACATCTGCTAAACACGTGTATGTGACCAATACAATTTGATTTGACCCACCTACGGTAGGAGTGTAAAAGTATCGGCTGAGCCAGCTAGTTGGTTCTGTGGAGGGGAAGCTGCGGACAAACTGGTGGGCTGAGCTGGTCTCATTCTTTGCCACGTCCTCCAGGTGCATAGCCTGCTGCAGGAGGATCAGCCACTGGACACGGGTCCTGTTGTGCCTCTGCACTGCGTAAATTACCTGACCATTCACAAAAGAACCACAGTCTCATTCGAACACAATTGAATCTAATAGAGCTACTGGATATATCAGTAAAATAAACACAATTAAAAATACTTTAGTGAAAACCCTTCTAATATATTTCTTCATTTTACTTGTTTGTGAAGCTTCACCAGGCTCTTCTCACTGGGATAGGTGTTCTGTTTGTCATCAAAGTCCTCATAGTCATCCATGTTTCGGCCCATCTTCTCCTGGTAGTCCACAGGGCACTAAGGGAGAAAACTCTTGTGTTAGGATTACAAAAGGCGCCCGTCTTTCTCAGGTCACATCACATTCCTCACTTGTTTAATCCTCACTTTAAGCACACGGAGTGGAGATTGTGGTGGGGCTCCATCTATTCTTCACTAAGAACGTGCAAATAGTTTCTTTCCTCGTGAAGCTCCTTTAATCCTACCTTTCTAAGAATAGTATCGATGTACTTCCTCAGTGGGTGGTTGTACTTGATGGATTCTTGGACCTTTCGCACTTCCTAAAACAGATGCACAACAAATGTGGGCAAAAAAGAAGAAGAAAATAAAAGACCAATAAACTCTAGGGGAGCCGAGAGCACCATGTTGACTCTAAACAAAATGTGCTTTTTAAAATTACTCTGCCATTTTTTAAGTCATGCCATGTCCCCACCTGTCCTTGACTTTCCTAAATAAGTCAATAAAATCAAACATAATGAGTTATAAGCAGTTTCAAGAGGACATTACATTTCCCCCCCCCTGGCCCTTATTCATCACAAGTTATTCACTGGCAGTCAGACTGTGTAGCTGATGGCCCATCGAAAACGTTCTACCTTGTCCCTAACCTGCTGTTTTTGACTCTCCAACTGACATTTACTCCTGAGGTGCTGACCTGTTGCACCCTCTACAACCACTGTGATGATGATGATGATGATGATGATGATGATGATGATGATGATGATGATGATTATTATTATTGTTAGACCATGCTGGTCATCAATGAACGTTTGAACATCTTGGCCATGTACTGTTATAATCTCCACCCGGCACAGCCAGAAGAGGACTGGCCACCCCTCAGAGCCTGGTTCCTCTCAAGGTTTCTTCCTATGGTTCATGCCTTTCTAGGGAGTTTTTCCTAGCCACCGTGCTTCTACATCTGCTTTGCTTGCTGTTTGGGGTTTTAGGCTGGGTTTCTGTATAGCACTTTGTGACATTGGCTGATGTAAAAAGGGCTTTATAAATACATTTGATTGATTGATTGATGCACAGCATGGCTTTTAAATTGACACAGAGGCAGGTAAGCAGAGCGTCAAAAAGTGACTTTTTCCAAATGTCTATATAGTAACAGAAAGAGCATATTCTGCAGTTCCCAAATTACCTATCATTGCCAAAACAACCCTTGAGCTCTATAAAAAAAATATATAACTTTGACAGAATTACCAAGATTCCATGCGCTCCCCACGTAAACTCGCAAAACACAGTAATATATTTAAATTCAAAATGCTATCCTGTTCTTTTTCAATGCTTTTAAAAAAAAATCTAAACGTTCCTTAAGACCTGCCCGTAATGAACGAATGATATTTGTGATGATGTTTATTTAAATGGTTTTTAACACAAATTGTGGCGTTTTTGTGGTTTTACCTTTGTATGGTCTACAGTTGAAAATGCTATTGTGTTCTTTGAAAATAAATGTTCTTTCGTATTATGATGTTATACACACAACCAAATGATATTTTTTGCGATAGCATACTGTATATAAAATGTATTTATTAAACTGTTAAAATGTTGACATTCAAAAGACGCGTCATTGGCCCGAAGCGGGGTCTAACGAGGCCAGGCTTTTCTAGTGTTAAACACAATTTAACTCAGTTTCTAAGAAACAGAGCACACTAAAGTTTCCATTTCATAGTGAGAGCAGGAAGTTTTCCCTACCTCCATGACATCCTCTAGGTTCTCCTGTGCATCAGCCTTCTCCGTCATCAGCTTGGCTGCCTTGAAGTAGGTCTTGATGAGCAGGTGTCCCCGCCGCGAGGCGTTCCAATAGGAGCGCGGAATCTCCACCAGGCCGTAACCCAGCAACAGCACCAGCAGGAACAGACCCCAGGTGTTGGCTGCAGTGATGCCTATTGTCTGCAGCTCATACCTGAGAGAAGCAGGGAGACAGACCAAACCAGATTTACGTAAGACGAAGACAAACATGGTTCCTCCTAATTACCCTTCTATGTTTGCACGGAGTTGTGTAGAATACAAATGAGGTGAAATACGGAATGTTAAACGTTGTTTTTGTAGTCAACAGCACACTTTCCAAACCACAATTTGTCCATGTTGCTGTGCACTCACCAGGAGAGGTGCCACTGAGGGTGAACCGCCACGTAGATAAGCAGTGAGCCGAAGATGAGCAGGTATGTTCCGTAATAAATGGCATTCTCTATCAGTGCAGTCTTTATTTTCCCAGTGATGGAAAAGCCCCCTGAGCGTGCATAGGACTGCATGAAGGGCAGCAGCAGCCTGCAAGAACATCAACATCTGGAGTAAGGCAGGTGTACTAGAATATGTGAATTAAGAAAACATCTCTATAGGGACAGATGTGGGTGATTGGCTTAGTGAAGAAAGACTGGTCAGTCAAACTAAATGAACTCGGGCAGACGATTTCTGTCCCAAGTCGTTGTCAGTGTAGTGTTTCCAGTACAACTACATACAACTGCATGCAAATTCTGCTCTAAACCTCACCAGGTGAGACACTGAGAGGTCCAGTAAACAACTCTCCAGAACACAGGCATGATTCCATCTGGAATGTAGCTCCATGGCTTGTAACACACCTTTAGAACACTGTCAAGGAAAACACAAAGTGTTAATATGTAAGCAAACTTGGGGACATAAAGCCTACGCTATACTGATTATACACTGAGTATGCCCTGAGTTAATTATACACTGAGTTAATGTTTTGTACACTCAGTGTATACTGTGTTAGTGACCTGTTCAACACGAATCAAAACATTGAAACTGGAGCAAAGTACATGAACATTGATCTTCATATTTAAACCATGGAACTCCAATGTTTGCCTTGTATAAACTATTAGGGTAACATGTCAGACTGGGGGGAAAAAACACTTTACATAACGATGAGCAAAAATAAAAAGGACCCGATGTACTCGGCATGTCACGGTAGGAAGAGGCTGGACTTTTATAAGTGAAATTAGATTACGTCTAGCTGTTGCAAATAACTGTGTGTGACAACAGATATACAAAACCTGCCTTGTAATCTGATTTAGACGAGCCTCTGCAAAATCTCTCTGGTTTGAGAAGACCGCTGAAACACAGTGTCATGTTTGAAATTACAGCAGTGGTTACTGCTTTCTGGCTGGGCCCGTCGTCTTTGGTAACCAGGGTATGCTGGCGTTTTGTTCAACCAAATCCTGACCTATCATGTCATTACCCTGAATGCTGAACCAAATCCTATTACACATGAACATTTGATGACACCCTAGGCACTCTAACCTTTTAGTGGCAGTGGCCATAGTTGAGTTTCCTGCTGTTTGATTGGATAGCAGTGGGGTCACAGGTAGTACGGCAGGATGTTCTTCATGATCAATCTTACACTGCTTGTAGATTGTCTGAAAGGTCAAAACACACAGGAAGACATCAGAGAGGTATGCAAACACACAGACACCAAAGTTACTGGTCACCATTTCGATCCAAGTTTTTTGTCAAAGGTAATGGATAAGATGGGGCTTCAGTGTGTGGTGAATGTGTTCAGTAATAGTACTAACCGTGCTGATGTCCAGAGGAAGAATGAAGACGATGAGGAAACACAGGTACCAAGCCAGCAAGGTGCCAAACAGCACCATCCTCTGCTGCTTACGGAAGTCTGCATAGCGATGCAGCAGGAACAGAGCCAGGAAGAACACCACCACTATCTCAATGCCCAGCGCAGCCCCACTCATCCTGCCTCTCTTACCGCTCTCTCAACGGCAAGACTGAAAAGAGAGAAAGTTTTAGAATCAATCCCTGGAAGTTATATAGACTAGAGGCTGTGAAAGAGAAATGTCATATTCACTACCTAATATAATATTAATTCATTTAAAAATTTGCTTTTGAATCCCCAGATTCTTTTAACGAGGTGGTGCTGCTGCGTACAGCCGGGGGAGGGGGGACTGTAACCACAATTTCCTGCAATCTAGAGCAAACAATTGCCTTATATGATAACATATGTTACCAGTCCACAAGGTGGCGCAGCGCCTCTCTAACGTTCCTTTGGAGAGAACCCTGGCTTTTCTCACACCCAAGGCACAAAAGAAATTCATCAAAAATGTTATTCTAATAATAAAAACAATCCAAAACACAGAACATAGTAAGCAGACATCAATCAAAGCTATATACAGGTGTTGTCAGATCCAGTGGACAGTAGAACAGAATTAACGGAAGTCCTTGAAAGCTTTTCTGAACAGCTCTGAGCTGTGCCTTAAACGAGGCCAGAGACTCTGCAGCCCTGACAGTCACTAGAAGTCTGTTCCACAGCCGTGTCACCCATAGTTTTTAGTCTGCTGTAGGGCTGCTGAAGGGAGATAGACCCGGAGGAGTGAAGGTGTGTGTGGGGCAGGAGGGTAGAATGAGGACAGACAGATTCTTGGGTACAGTTTCTCTCTTGTTGTCAGTCACTGACAGTAACTCAACTAGCCCATGTGGGCTAACATGCTTTAGATTGGTAAGTTAGGCTAGCGGCCAGATAATTAAACTTGTAGTAATCATGGTGGAATTACCGACCGGTGGGGCCCCCATTGATTTTCTTAGCAAACATTTCTCTCCACCCTATGGCAAAATTAGTAGAATTGCATGAACGGAGTAAGAAAAGTGCAAAATCTTCTCTCCGCCCAAAGGCAAAATGTGTAGAATTGCAGAAAACTTACTTTAAAACTGCTACATTTTCTCTACTCCCCATGGCAAAATGTGTAGAATTGCAGGAAATTAACTCTAAAACTTCTCTCTGTTGTCAAGAGGGGGGCCACTAAATTGTTTTGCTTGGAAGATGGGGGAGGTGAGCTCTTAAAGCCGACTGGAAGGGCTCAAGTAGGTTGTGAGTGGCCAGATGGTGTCGAGGAGCGTACTCAGGAAGGGCTGGTTGGAGATGGGCCTATACTTCTGGATGTTGTCAGGGTTAGATCCTAATAAAATGGGGATCTTCAGAAAAAAATTAAGCTCCAGCCTTTTTAAGTACTGGTTTGACTGAGGCAAGGTTGAGCTGAGGAGGGACACATCCAGTGATGAGGGATTGTTGATGATTTCTGCAAAGGAAGGCTCCAGAGCAGGTAAGCAGGTCTTGACCAGGGAGGTGGGGAATAAGTGGTGGGCCTCCTGGCCTCATTGTCCTAACCAGCTTGGTTACATCAGCTGCAGTAGTGACTGTGGTGAAGTTGGAGAACCTTGACTCAGGAAGCGTAGATCAACTAAGGGGGTGGAGAGGACAGGATGGTGATGAGGTTTTCAATTTTGCTTTGGAAGAAGCACAGGTATTGATTGCAGCGTTCTGAGGAGAGCAGGGTTTGGGATTTTAAGACTCCTAAACTGAATGGAGCATAGGCCTCTAAAGTGCGACCAATGTGGTTGCGGACCAAATATTTTGCTCTGCGACCAGGAGTATTATTTTGGGAGCACAGTGCGACAGTGGAGGCTCCTCAGAGGAGGAAATTGTAAAGATGGTAAAACATTTAAAAAGTAATTATTTTAGATAAAGCTATACTGAATATAATCACGTCACCAAACAATTGGTTAAAACACACTATTTTGCAAAGGTCTACAGTAAACTCAGTAAACTCAACAGCACTGTAGGGTAGCACCATGGTGTAGCCGGAGGACAGCTAGCTTCCGTCCTACTCTGGGTACATTGACCTCAATACAAAACATAGAAGGCTCATGGTTCTCACCCCTCCCATAGACATACACAGTAATTATGACAACTTCCGGAGAACATCCTCCATCCTATCAGAGCTCTTGCAGCATGAACTGACATTTTGTCCACCCAATCAAAGTTTTAGAGAAATAATCTAGTACTGAAAGCATAAGCTACAGCTAGCTAGCACTGCAGTGTATAAAATGTGGTGAGTAGTTGACTCAAGAGTGAGAAAGACAATAGTTTTCTTAGTAATAGTATTTATTCCTCAATGAAGGAGAAGCAAGAGAGAAATATAGAGAGATTGTCATTTTTTTTCACTTTCAGTTTCACTTAGCTAGCAAATACAGCTAGCTAGTTTAGCCTACTGAAACACCCTGCTCAAACAGAGCAATGCTATATTAGCTAGCTGGCTATGACTTCCCAACACAACACTGGAACTCTTCCAAGTCAAGGTAAGCTTTTGGTATTACTAATTTATTGCCACCGGGGCCCGCCGGTATAACTGCTTACTGACTGTACACTAACATTACTGCATGATTGTAGCAGGTTTACTAATACGTTAGTTCTATTAGCTATGCTGACAATGACGTTACTTTAGCTAATATGGTGACAACGATGTAGGCTGTGTGTAGAGGTTTGGCTTGGAAAGGTTTTTTCGCCTGGTCACATACAGCTGATGTGCTGTGCATTGAAGTCCACAAACGAAGGGACAAGGTGAGAGGAGAAGAGCGCATAAAAGGAATACTACGTGGTTGCTATGAAAGTGAACTTAGTTCACTTTCCAAAAAAATATTAAAACGGAAGCAAATGGGGATAAACATACCTGAATATGTCCAATAGAAACTCTCGTTTGCAACGGTTGGACTAATGATTACACCCTATATCAGCTAGATGCAGGCGAGAGTGTGCAAGGCGGTATTGAATGTCACGGTCTGTCGCCTCAAATTTTTCTCTCAACCTGTGTGCACCTACGTTGTAAACTTTCATTCATAGGCTGGGTTGTAGCAACCTCATGATGGCTATATATAGTCACAGCTGTGTACATTCCCCCTCAAGCAAACACCAAGACGGCCCTCAAGAAACTTCACTGGACTCATATTATTCCAGTGCTAGCCTCTCTACACTGGCTTCCTGTTAAGGCAAGGGCTGAATTCAAGGTTTTACTGCTAGCCTACAAAGCATTACATGGGCTTGCTCCTACCAATCTTTCCGATTTGGTCCTGCCGTACATACCTACACGTACGCTACGGTAACAAGACGCAGGCCTCCTTACTGTCCCTCGAATTTCAGCTGGAGGCAGGGCTTTCTCCTATAGAGCATAATTTTTATTGAATGGTCTGCCAATCCATGTGAGAGACGTAGACTCGGTCTCAACCTTTAAGTCTTTATTGAAGACTCATCTCTTCAGTAGGTCCTATGATTGAGTATAGTCTGGCCCAGGAGTGTGAAGGTGAACGGAAAGGCACTGGAGCAACGAACCGCCCTTGCGGTCTCTGCCTGGCCGGCTCCCCTCTCTCCACTGGGATTCTCTGCCTCTAACCCTATTACAGGGGCTGAGTCACTGGCTTACTGGTGCTCTTCCATGCCGTCCCTAGGAGGGGTGCGTCACTTGAGTGGGTTGAGTCACTGACGTGATCTTCCTGTCCGGGTTTGCGCCCCCCCTTGGGTTGTGCCGTGGCGGAGATCTTCGTGGGCTATACTCGGCCTTGTCTCAGGATGTAAGTTGGTGGTCGAAGATATCCCTCTAGTGGTGTGGGGGCTGTCTCAACCTCCAGTTTTTATGCTGCAGTAGTTTGTGTGTCGGGGGGCTAGAGTCAGTCTGTTATATCTGGAGTATTTCTCCTGTCTTATCCAGTGTCCTGTGTGAATTTAAGTATGCTCTCTCTATCTCTCTCAGAGGACCTGAGCCCTAGGACCATGCCATAGGACTACCTGGCCTGATGACTGCTTGCTGTCCCCAGTCCACCTGGCCGTGCTGCTGCTCCAGTTTCAACTGTTCTGCCTGCGGCTATGGAACCCTGACCCGTTAGACCATGCTGGTCATCTATGAACGTTTGAACATCTTGGCCATGTTCTGTTATAATCGCCACCCGGCACAGCCAGAAGAGGTCTGGCCACCCCTCATAGCCTGGTTCCTCTAGGTTTCTTCCTAGGTTCTGGCCTTTCTAGGGAGCTTTTCCTAGCCACCGTGCTTCTACACCTGCATTGCTTGCTGTTTGGGGTTTTAGGCTGGGTTTCTGTACAGCACTTTGTGACATCAGCTGATGTAAGACAGGCTTTATACATACATTTGATTGATTGATTGATTGACTCCATGTAAACTGGAAACTATATATCCGGAGGCTGCATTTATCTGCATTTATCATAGCAAATTTGAGAACAAGGCTATTAATTGAACGACTCGCAGGGGTAATACACAACCACTTCCGTGATGCATACAAAGCCCTCCCCCATAATTAAAGTACTAAACGGAAGTCCCATAAGGTTTAGTAGAGACCTGTGAGGAAGAGAAATGTATGTGTGTATGTGTGTGCCTAAGAGAATACCGAGAACAATGAAGACTGTGTTTGGCTCGACCTGGCTAGAACTGAGAAACATATGATAGTACAGGGAGTACTTCTCAAGGTTCCTATAATCTCGGGGGAATAGAACGGACAGCGCTGGGTAGTGATTAACAGTGGTGAGAACTCTGGGGAGGGATACAACTCACCTACTGTTCGTGTGTATGTATGTGCGTAGGATATCTACTGTTTGTGTGGATGTATGTGCGTAAGGAAGAAGCAAGTTATAAAATGAATGTCTTTGTATAATGGACTTCAGAACGTTCTCGTGAATAAACTGTACGAACCTTTTGCATAAGCTGAGTCTTTGCCTAATTATTATTAACCCAGTGTCTTACAAACCTTGGGGATTAGTCAAAGCTAATTAGTTATTATCATTGGGATTGAAAATTCTCATGACAATGTACCAGTGACGAGAATCATTCAACGCTGGTCTGACCAATCGGAAGCCACACCTCAAGATTGTTTTGATCACGCGGACTGGAATATGTTCCGGTCAGCCTCAGAGAGCAACATAGACCTAAACGCTGACTCGGAGTGAGTTTATAAAGAAGTGCATTGGAGATGTTGTACCCACTGTGACTATTAAAACCTACCCTAACCAGAAACCATGAATGGATGGCGGCATTCGTGCAAAACTGAAAGCGCGATCCACCGCATTTAACCATGGAAAGAGGTCTGAAAGTACGGCTGAATATAAACAGTGTAGTTATTCCCTCTGCAAGGCAATCAAACAAGTGAAATGCCGATACAGGGACAAGGTGGAGTCGCAATTCAACGGCTCAGACACGAGACGTTTGTGGCAGGGTCTACAGGAAATCACGGACTACAAAAACAGCCATGTCATGGACACCGACGTCACGCTTCCAGACAAACTAAACACCTTCATTGCCCGCTTTGAGGATAATAATGTGCCACCGTCGTAGCTCGCTAACATTGACTACAGCTCAGCATTCAACGCCATCGTACCCTCCAAGCTCATCATCAAGCTGGAGGCCCTGGGTCTCAACCACACCCTGTGCAATTGGGTCCTCGACTTTGACAGGCCGCCCCCAGGCGGTGAAGGTAGGAAACAACCTCTCCATTTCACTGACCCTCAACACTGGGGCCCCACATGGGTGAGTGCTCAGCCCTCTCCTGTAGTCCCTGTTCACCCACGACTGCGTGGCCATGCACGCCTCCAACTCAATCATCAAGTTTGCAGACGACACAACAGTAGTGGGCTTGATTACCAACAACAACGACACAGCCTACCGGGACGAGGTGAGGGCACTCGGAGTGTGGTGTCAGGACAACAAACTCTCACTCAACGTCAACAAAACAAAGGAGATGATCATGGACTTCAGGAAACAGCAGAGGGAGCACCCCCCATCCACATTGATGGGACAGCAGTGGGAAAACGAAGGTGGAAAGTTAAGTTCCTAGGTGTACACATCACAGACTAACTGAAATGGTCCACCTACACAGACAGTGTGATGAAGTAGACGCAACAGCGCCTCTTCAACCTCAGGAGGCTGAAGAAATGTGCCTTGTCTCCAAAAACCCTGACAAACTTTTACAGATGCACAATCAAGAGCATCCTGTCGGGCTGTATCACAGCCTGGTACGACAACTGCACCTCCCTCAACCGCAAGACTCTCCAGAGGGTGGTGCGGTCTACACAACACAGGAAGGCCAAAAAGATCATCAAGGACAACAACCACCCAAGCCACTGCCTGTTCACACCGCAATCATCCAGAAGGCGAGGTCAGTACAGGTACATCAAAGCTGGGACCAAGAGATTGAAAAACAGCTTCTATCTCAAGGACATCAGACTGTTAAACAGCCATCACTAACTCAGAGAGGCTGCTGCCTACATTGAGACCCAATCACTGGACACTTAAATAAATGGATCACTAATAACTTTAAATAATGCCACTTTAATAATGTTTACAGTGGCAAGAAAAAGTATGTGAACCCTTTGGAATTACCTGGATTTCTGCATAAAATTTGATCTGATTGTCAGTCACAACAATGGACAAACACAGTGTGCTGAAACTAACACACAAATTATTATATTTTCTTGTCTATATTGAATACATCATTTAAACATTCACAGTGTAGGTTGGAAAAAGTATGTGAGCCCCTAGGCTAATGACTTCTCCAAAAGCTAATTGGAGTCAGGAGTCAGCTAACCTGGAGTCCAATCAATGAGACGAGATTGGAGATGTTGGTTAGAGCTGCCTTGCCCTATAAAAAAAACTCACAAGATTTGAGTTTGCTATTCACAAGAAGCATTGCCTGATGTGAACCATGCCTCGAACGAAGAGATCTCAGAAGACCTAAGATTAAGATTTGTCGACTTGCATAAAGCTGGAAAGGGTTACAAAAGTATCTCTAAAAGCCTTGATGTTCATCAGTCCATGGTTAGACAAATTGATTATAAATGGAGAAAGTTCAGTGCTGTTGCTACTCTCCCTAGGAGTGACCATCCTGCAAAGATGACTGCAAGAGCACAGCGCAGAATGCTCAATGAGGTTAAGAAGAATCCTAGTGTCAGCTAAAGACTTACAGAGATCTCTGGAACATGCCACAATATGTAAAACACTAAACAAGAATTGTGTTCATGGGAGGACACCATGGAAGAAGCCACTGCTGTCGCAAAAGAGCACCTGATGTTCCACATCGTTACTGGCAAAATATTCTGTGGACAGATGAAACGAAAGTTGTGTTGTTTGGAAGGAACACACAACACTATGTGTGGAGAAAAAAAAAGGCAGACCACACCAACATAAAAACCTCATCCCAACTGTAAAATATGGTGGAGGGAGCATCATGGTTTGGGGCTGCTTTGCTGCCTCAGGGCCTGGACAGCTTGCTATCAGACGGAAAAATGAATTCCCAAGTTTATCAAGACATTTTGCAGGAGAATGTAAGGCTATCTGTCCGCCAATTGAAGCTCAACAGAAGTTAGGTGATGCAACAGCACAACAACCCATTAGACAGAAGTAAATCAACAACAGAATGGCTTGAACAGAAGAAAATACGCCTTCTGGAGTGGCACAGTCAGTCCTGACCTCAACCCGATTGAGATGCTGTGGCATGACCTCAAGAGAGCAGTTCACACAAGACATCCAAAGAATATTGTGGAACTGAAACAGTTTTGTAAAGAGGAATGGTCCAAAATTCCTCCTGACCGTTGTGCAGGTCTGATCCGCAACTACAGAGAACATTTGGTTGAGGTTATTGCTGCCAAAGGAGGATCAACCAGTTATTAAATCCAAGGGTTCACATACTTTTTCCACCCTGCACTGTGAATGTATACACGGTGTGTTCAATAAAGACATGAAAAATTATAATTGTTTGTGTGTTATTAGTTTAAGAAGACGGTTTGTTTATTATCGTGACTTAGACGAAGATCAGATAAAATTGTATGACCAGTTTATGCAGAGATCCAGGTCATTCTAAAGGGTTCACATACTTTTTCTTCCAACTGTACATATCTTACATTACTCATCTCATATGTACAGTTGAAGTCGGAAGTTTACATACACTTAGGTTGGAGTCATTAAAACTCGTTTTTCAACCACTCCACAAATTTCTTGTTAACAAATGATAGTTTTGGCAAGTCGGTTTGTGCATGACACAAGTCATTTTTCCAACAATTGTGTACAGACAGATTATTTCACTTAATCACAATTCCAGTGGGTCAGAAGATTACATACACTAAGTTGACTGTGCCTTTAAACAGCTTGGAAAATTCCAGAAAATGATGTCATGGCTTTAGAAGCTTCTGATAGGCTAATTGACATAATTTGAGTAAATTGGGAGGTGTACCTGTGGATGTATTTCAAGGCCTACCTTCAAACTCAGTGCCTCTTTGCTTGACATCATGGGAAAATCAAAAGAAATCAGCCAAGACCTCAGAAAAAAAATTGTAGACCTCCACAAGTCTGGTTCAACCTTGGGAGCAATTTCCAAACGCCTGAAGGTACCACGTTCATCTGTACAAACAATAGTACGCAAGTATAAACACCATGGGACCACGCAGCCGTCATACCGCTCAGGAAGGAGACCCGTTCTATCATCTAGAGATTATCGTACTTTGGTGCGAAAAGTGAAAATCAATCCCAGAACAACAGCAAAAGACCTTGTGAAGATGCTGAAAGAAACAGGTACAAAAGTATCTAGATCCACAGTAAAAACGAATCCTGTATTGACATAACCTGGAAGGCTGCTCAACAAGGAAGAAGCCACTGCTCCAAAATTGCCATAAAAAAGCCAGACTGCACATTGGGAGAAAGATCAGACTTTTTGGAGAAATGTCCTCTGGTCTGATGAAACAAAAATAGAACTGTTAAGCCATAATGACCATTGTTATTTTTGGATTAAAAGGGGGAGGCTTGCAAGCCGAAGAACACCATCCCAACCGTGAAGCACGGGGGTGGCAGCATCATGTTGTAGGGGTGCTTTGCTGCAGGAGGGACTGGTGCACTTCACAAAATAGATGGCTTCATGAGGAAGGAAGATATTGTGGATATATTGAAGCAACATCTCAAGACATCAGTCAGGAAGTTAAAGTTTGGTCGCAAATGGGTCTTTCAAATGGACAATGACCCCAAGCATACTTCCAAAGTTGTGGCAAAATGGCTTAAGGACAACAAAATCAAGGTATCGAAGTGGCCATCACAAAGCCCTGACCTCAATCCTATGGAAAATATGTGGGCAGAACTGAAAAGGCGTGTGCGAGCAAGGAGGCCTACAAACCTGACTCAGTTACACCAGCTCTGTCAGGAGGAATGGGCCAAAATTCACCCAACTTAACACAACTTATTGTGGGAAGCTTGTGGAAGGCTACCCGAAACGTTTGACCCAAGTTAAACAATTTAAAGGCAATGCTACCAAATACTAATTGAGTGTATGTAAACTTCTGACCCACTGGGAATGTGATGAAAGAAATAAAAGCTGAAATAAATCACTCTCTACTATTATTCTAACGTTTCACATTCTTAAAATAAAGTGGTGATCCTAACGGACCTAAAACATGGAATTTTTACTAGGATTAAATGTCAGGAATTGTGAAAAAAATGAGTTTAAAAGTCTTCATTTTAGTTTTCCGTCTTCAAGAGAGCGAGAGTTGCACCCCTTCTGAAAAAACCTACACTCGATCCCTCCGATGTCAACAACTACAGACCAGTATCCCTTCTTTCTTTTCTCTCCAAAACTCTTGAACGTGCCGTCCTTGGCCAGCTCTCCTGCTATCTCTCTCAGAATGACCTTCTTGATCCTAATCAGTCAGGTTTCAAGACTGGGCATTCAACTGAGACTGCTCTTCTCTGTGTCACGGAGGCTCTCCGCACTGCTAAAGCTAACTCTCTCTCCTCTGCTCTCATCCTTCTAGACCTATCTGCTGCCTTTGATACTGTGAACCATCAGATCCTCCTCTCCACCCTCTCCGAGTTGGGCATCTCCGGCGCGGCCCACGCTTGGATTGCGTCCTACCTGACAGGTCGCTCCTACCAGGTGGCGTGGCGAGAATCTGTCTCCGCACCATGCGCTCTCACCACTGGTGTCCCCCAGGGCTCTGTTCTAGGCCCTCTCCTATTCTCGCTATACACCAAGTCACTTGGCTCTGTCATATCCTCACATGGTCTCTCCTATCATTGCTATGCAGACGACACACAATTAATCTTCTCCTTTCCCCCTTCTGATAACCAGGCGGCGAATCGCATCTCTGCATGTCTGTCAGACATATCAGTGTGGATGACGGATCACCAGCTCAAGCTGAACCTCGGCAAGACGGAGCTGCTCTTCCTCCCGGGGAAGGACTGCCCGTTCCATGATCTCGCCATCACGGTTGACAACTCCCTTGTGTCCTCCTCCCAGAGTGCTAAGAACCTTGGCGTGATCCTGGACAACACCCTGTCGTTCTCCACTAACATCAAGGCGGTGACCCGATCCTGTAGGTTCATGCTCTACAACATTCGCAGAGTACGACCCTGCCTCACACAGGAAGCGGCGCAGGTCCTAATCCAGGCACTTGTCATCTCCCGTCTGGATTACTGCAACTCGCTGTTGGCTGGGCTCCCTGCCTGTGCCATTAAACCCCTACAACTCATCCAGAACGCCGCAGCCCGTCTGGTGTTCAACCTTCCCAAGTTCTCTCACGTCACCCCGCTCCTCCGCTCTCTCCACTGGCTTCCAGTTGAAGCTCGCATCCGCTACAAGACCATGGTGATTGCCTACGGAGCTGTGAAGGGAACGGCACCTCCATACCTTCAGGCTCTGATCAGGCCCTACACCCAAACAAGGGCACTGCGTTCATCCACCACTGGCCTGCTGGCCCCCCTACCTCTGAGGAAGCACAGTTCCCGCTCAGCCCAGTCAAAACTGTTCGCTGCTCTGGCACCCCAATGGTGGAACAAGCTCCCTCACGACGCCAGGACAGCGGAGTCAATCACCACCTTCCGGAGACACCTGAAACCCCACCTCTTTAAGGAATACCTAGGATAGGATAAAGTAATCCTTCTAACCCCCCCCCCCCCCCCCTTAAAAGATTTAGATGCACTATTGTAAAGTGGTTGTTCCACTGGATATCATAAGGTGAATGCACCATTTTGTAAGTCGCTCTGGATAAGAGCGTCTGCTAAATGACTTAAATGTAAATGTAAATGTAAAAGTATTTGGCTAAGGTGTATGTAAACTTCCGACATCAACTGTATTTTATACCATTTATTGCACCTTGCCTATGCCACTCGGCCATCGCTCATCCATATACTTATATGTACATATTCTCATTCACCCCTTTAGATTTGTGTGTATGAGGTAGTTGGGGAATAGTTAGATATTACTGCAATGTCGGAACTATAAGCACAAGCATTTCGCTACACTCGCATTAACATCTGCTAACCATGTATGTGACCAATACATTTTTATTTGATATAGGAGAAATGTGATATATAGTAGCCTAAACCCATCGCTGTAATATTGAACTGGGTGATTGTAAAATGAATGAGTCATCCAATATGCTGTAATAGAAATAAGGCCATTCTTATCTTTCCCTCTGTCCTGACTAGTCTCCCAGTCCCTGTCGCTGAAAAACATCCCAACAGCATGATGCTGCCACCACCATGCTTCACCGTAGAGATGGAGCCATGTTTCTTCCAGACGTGATGCTTGGAATTCAGGCCAAAGAGTTCAATCTTGGTTTCATCAGACCAGAAAATGTTGTTTCTCATGGTCTGAGAGTAGAGGTCGACCGATTATGATTTTTCAACGCTGTTACCGATTATTGGAGGACCAAAAAAAGCTGATACCGATTAATCTGCCAATTTTTTTATATATAAATTTGTAATAATGACAATTACAACAATACTGAATGAACAATGAACACTTATTTTAACTTAATATAATATATAAAGAAACTCAATTAAGTCTCAAATCAATAATGAAACATGTTCAATTTGGTTTAAATAATGCAAAAACACAGTGTTGGAGAAGAAAGTAAAAGTGCAATATGTGCCATGTAAAAAAGCTAACTTTAAGATCCTTGCTCAGAACATGAGAACATATGAAAGCTGGTGGTTCCTTTTAACATGAGTCTTCAATATTCCCAGTTTAGAAGTTTTAGGTTGTAGTTATTATAGGAATTATAGGACTATTTCTCTCTATACCATTTGTATTTCATATACCTTTGACTATTGGATGTTCTTATACAAACTTTCGTATTGCCAGCCTAATCTCGGAAGTTGATAGGCTTGAAGTCATAAACAGTGCTGTGCATCAAGCATGGCTAAGAGCTGCTGGCAAATGCAGTAAAGTGCTGTTTGAATGAATGCTTACGAGCCTGCTGCTACCTACCACCACTCAGTCAGACTGCTCTATCAAATATCAAATCATATACTAGACTATAATATAATAAACACACAGAAATATGAGCCTTGGGTCATTAATATGGTCAAATCCGGAAACTAGAATTTCTAAAACAAATATAAAGCAAGCAGTTTGACACATTCAACAACACAGAGCTACACATGGAGTAAAACAAACATAGAGTCAATAATATAGTAGAAAAATAAGTCTATATACAAAGTGAGCAAATGAGGTGAGATAAGGGAGGTAAAGGCAAAAAAGGCCATGGTGGCAAAGTAAATACAATATAGCAAGTAAAACACTGGAATGGTAGATTTGTAGTGGAAGAAAGTGCAAAGTAGAAATATAAATAATGGGGTGCAAAGGAGCAAAAATAAATAAATAAATACAGTAGGGGAAGAGGTAGTTGTTTGGGCTAAATTATAGATGGGCTATGTACAGGTGCAGTAATCTGTGAGATGCTCTGACAGCTGGTGCTTAAAGCTAGTGAGGGAGATAAGCGTTTCCAGTTTTAGAGATTTTTGTAGTTTGTTCCAGTCATTGGCAGCAGAGAACTGGAAGAAGAGGCGGAAGGAGGAATTGGCTTTGGGGGTGACCAGAGAGATATACCTGCTGGAGCGCGTGCTACAGGTGGGTGCGGCTATGGTGACCAGCGAGCTGAAATAAGGGGAACTTTAGCTAGCAGGGTCTTGTAGATGACCTGGAGCCAGTGGGTTTGGCGACGAGTATGAAGCGAGGGCCAGCCAACGAGAGCGTACAGGTCGCAGTGGTGGGTAGTGTATGGGGCTTTGGTGACAAAACGGATGGCACTGTGATAGATTGCATCCAATTTATTGAGTAGGGTGTTGGAGGCTATTTTGTAAATGACATTGCCGAAGTCGAGGATCGGTAGGATGGTCAGTTTTACGAGGGTATGTTTGGCAGCATGACTGAAAGATGCTTTGTTGCGAAATAGGAAGCCAATTCTAGATTTAACTTTGGATTGGAGATGCTTGATGTGAGTCTGGAAGGAGAGTTTACAGTCTAACCAGACACCTAGGTATTTGTAGTTGTCCACATACTCTAAGTCAGATCCGTCCAGAGTAGTGATGCTGGACGGGCGGGCAGGTGCAGGCAGCGATCGGTTGAAGAGCATGCATTTAGTTTTACTTGTATTGAAGAGCAGTTGGAGGCCACGGAAGAAGAGTTGTATGCATTGAAGCTCGTCTGGAGGGTAGTTAACATAGTGCCCAAAGAAGGGCCAGAAGTATACAGAATGGTGTCGTCTGCGTAGAGGTGGATCAGAGACTCACCAGCAGCAAGAGCGACATCATTGATGTATACAGAGAAAAGAGTCGGCCCAAGAATTGAACCCTGTGGCACCCCCATAGAGACTGCCAGAGGCCCGGACAACAGGCCCTCCGATATGACACACTGAACTCTATCAGAGAAGTAGTTGGTGAACCAGGCAAGGCAATCATTTCAGAAACCAAGGCTGTTGAGTCTGCCGATGAGGATGTGGTGATTGACAGAGTCGAAAGCCTTATATGCAAAGCAGAACAAGCTAGTTAATCTAGTAATATCATCAACCATGTGTAGTTAACTAGTGATTATGTGAAGATTATTATTTTTTTTTTATAAGATAAGTTTAATGCTAGCTAGCAACTTAACTTGGCTCCTTGCAGCCACAAGGTCCTTTTGATTCTGCACTCGCACAACAGGTGGTCCTCGCGGATTGCAATGTAATCGGCCATAATTGGCATCCAAAAAGGCCGATTACCGATTGTTATGAAAACTTGAAATCTGCCCCAATTAATCAGCCATGCCGATTAATCGGTCAACCTCTATCTGAGAGAGTCTTTAGGTGCCTTTTGGCAAACTCCAAGTGGGCTGTCATGTGCCTTTTACTGAGGAGTGGCTTCTGTCTGGCCACTCTACCATAAAGGCAGGATTGGTGGAGTGCTGCAGAGATGGTTGTCCTTCTAGAAGGTTCTCCCATCTCCACAGAGGAACTCTAGAGCTCTGTCAGAGTGACCATCGGGTTCTTAGTCAACTCCCTGACCAAGGCCCTTCTCCCCCGATTGCTCAGTTTGGCAGGACGGCCAGCTCTAGGAAGAGCCTTGGTGGTTCCAAACTTCTTCCATTTAAGATGGAGGCCAATGTGTTCTTGGAGACCTTCAATGCTGCAGAGCTAAACTTATATAGCTTGCTACTACAATATTTAATTTGATTAAAAACAATGTTTCTTGCTCATTATGTATTTATCAGAGTTATTGACCACACAATAAGCCAGATTTGAGTAACTTACATTGTGGTGCTGAAACTTGAAGCAGCAGCCGCGCGTCACAATCAATCGCTAACGGACAGCAGGCTAATTCGAGTAGGCATAATTCATTTAAACAGTATTCATTTTAATTTGACTTTGCTAACAACAAGAGGGCTTTGTGTTGGAGCCTATTATGAGGTAGGCCTACCTGTTTGACAGACTATATTAGGCTGCTATATGCATAGATTTGTCGGTCAGTTCCTCCACCCACCATGCACTCTTTAAATGCCCTACCTCCATATCAGGGCTGTTAAGTTAAAACCAAGACTTGAATTGAGAAAGTATGCCATAGGACTACCTTTAATTAAAGAAAATGGCAAAAGGCATAGGCCTACCCCTTGTTAGCTTAAGATTTTGAAGAAAATAAAATGGATCCGTTTTAATTGATCCATAACATTGCTTTGGTCCGCGATGCTTTATGCTAGAAACAAGCTGTAAAATACCCGGGAAAGTGACTCCGATGCATATGGGGATGTCATTTTTTCATTTCTTTAACATTGAGAGGCTTAACTATAACCTTCTATAACAGAGAAGACCAAAGATGTAACTTGCTTGGGAAGTAATCTAATTCCGTCACTATCAATTGATTAAGCTATTCACTTTCTGTACATTTAAACCCAGCCAGCTTTTAGCGAAACACTTGTGACCTCGTTAAGCAACAGAAAGAAGAGTAGCCTGTAGTTAAAGCTTACATTTTTCTGCGTTGGTGGACATAACTTTTGAAAGTACCAGGCTCAGATTCCTAATGTCTCAGATTTTATTTTTGTAATTTTTACCCCCTTTTTCGTGATTACGATCTTATCTCATCGCTGCAACCCCAACGGGCTCGGGAGAGGCGAAGGTCGAGTCATGCGTCCTCCGAAACTCTCGGTCATGACACAGTCTGGGATCGAACCCCAGGCTGTAGTGACGCCGCAACACTGTTCTAATTTGCTAATATGTAAAATGATTTTTTTCTCTGACCTGCAAATACGATGATAGATTCATGCAATGCTTTTACAATAAAGGATATGTTTCCACCCATACTGTGGTCTGCGAACCCACAACCTTCTGGCCCGCAGCCCTGTGTACCATCAAAATCCACGTAATGCTTACAGCAACAGTTTCTAAAGATGCATATCTAAGGATCTGGTCTGTCCAAGACCTGACGGTGAACATGTTTTCTGCTATCCAATTTGTTTTAATTATTATTTTGGGAGGGTTTAGGTAAAATGTAGGGAGGGCCATCCTTTAATTTCTGAGAGGTCCGATTTTCTACATGCAACCCTTATTATAAAGAATGGTCACTCCCTAATCGCTAGAAAAATGTCAACCCGTGTATGGGAAACATTAAATCCCTCAAATGAGCAGACAGCGCCGCCTTGCTTGCTAACTAGCTAATTCTACACGTTGGCCGTGTTCGAGAGCATCAAAACCGTGATGTATGATGGGTAAATTGTGACTGACTGACTGATCTACAAATTATATTGAGTAGTTATTTAGGATGCAAGG
Organism: Salmo salar; assembly: GCF_965601325.2. Taxonomy (NCBI): domain Eukaryota; kingdom Metazoa; phylum Chordata; class Actinopteri; order Salmoniformes; family Salmonidae; genus Salmo; species Salmo salar. The sequence continues at coordinate 142,780,770 of NC_138291.1, read as the reverse complement.
TGAAGTGTAGATCAGTCAGTCTCGACCTGACTTAATGTCGGCTGCAATGTCGAACGCGCCCAACGTCTTAGCTGGTATGTCAGCTCACATTACAATTAATAACAAAACAAACAAAGATGCTTTCACACTTGTTAAACAACATAAAATCTAACTTGTCAAATCAAATTAACATCAACGCTTCAACTACCTTATAGATGTATTTATCGCATTTTGGGCCGCGATGAAATTAATAGCAAACGACCTGTCAAAAATGCTCAATTATAGCTAGCATTAGCTAACCTCGACTCGCGAACAAGCGGTCTTTGTTGCTAACTACATACGCTAAAATAGTATCTTACCTTCGTTTTTGTTTCGAATATACGGTTAGAATTATAGCCAAAATCCCAGCTATGATATTGTAAAATACAACCACCGTTTACCATGTAAGAACTAGCGTCACATCCTTGGTTCTTCCTGGTCTGCGTTATGGCAGCTGAGGATGATGGGAAGTGTATGCGTTTCTAACATGTTTTGTGTCAAAGTACCTTTGAGCTAAAACACTATGGACTACATATACAGGAACCAATAATAAAGTCAGAGAGAGCCACGTCTTTCAAAATGACAACGCAGACACAAATAAAGAAAAGTTGGAAAGAAGGAAACATTACAATCACTCAAAATCAGTATGACTATGTTCTTATTCCAGATCAGAATCACCTTAATTCGGTTAATACATTTACACATACCCAGAATTTTTATTGGTGATATGGTACTGCTAGCAGTAGACAACATATAGAGACAGAAACAGAGAGGAATTTACACAGCTCTCTATGTTCACTTATTATTTTTGTATATAATATATGTAAACTTTGTGTATATTCCTTTCTGTCTCTATATGTTGTCTGGGATGAGCAATCGCTAGCGGAGAATTGTTGCTCCAGTCTGTCCTTGTACTGTCATTTGGCCTCCTTAAAGCAGCAATCGGGTGGCAGGTAGCCTAGTGATTAGAGCGTTGGACCAGTAACTGAAAGGTTCCTAGATTGAATCCCCGAGCTGACGAGGTAAAAATCTGTTGTTCTGCCCCTGAACAAGGCATCTAACCCCCTGTTCCTAGGCCGTCATTGTAAATAAGAATTTGTTCTTAACTGACTTGCCTAGTTAAATAAAGGTTAAATAAAAAATAAAAATAAAATCAGCAGTTGAAACAATAATAAAGTGTGTTCCCCACCACTGTTTTGTCTAAAAAAGCTGAGGGATGGGGCTCGAGAAATGTTTCAACTCTCAAATTTATAGAAAGAGCTATAATGCATAGTTGTAAACATGTTTTGAGACAATATTGTTTGTTTACATTTACTTTGTTTATAAACACTGGAGTAAAACAAGCATATATTTATGGTTCTGATGGGTTACGACAGTTGAACTTAGCTCCGCTATGTTCTTCAAGAATCAATGGGTATATAGAATATATATACAAAAGTATGTGGACACCCCTTCAAATTAGTGGATTCGACTATTTCAGCCACACCCATTGCTGACAGGTGTATAAAATTGAGCACACAGCCATGCAATCTCCATTGAAAAACATTTGCACTAGAATGGGCCCGTAATGAAGAGCTCAGTGACTTTCAACGTGACACCGTCATAGGATGCCACCTTTCCAACAAGTCTGTTCGTCACATTTCTGCCCTGCTAGAGCTTCTCTGATCAACTGTAAGTGCTGTTATTGTGAAGTGGAAACATCTAGGAGCAACAACTGCTCAGCTGGGAAGTAGTAGGCCACACAAGCCCACAGAACGGAACGGATGAGTGCTGAAGCGCGTAGAGCGTAAAAATCGTCTGTCCTCAGTTGCAACAAACTGCCACTGGAAGCAATATCAGCACAATAACTGTTCGTCAGGAGCTTCGTGAAATGGGTTTCCATGGCTGAGCAGCCGCACACAAGCCTAAGTTCACTATGCGCAATGCCAAGCGTCGGCTGGAGTGGTGTAAAGCTCGTCGCCATTGGACTCGAGAGCAGTGAAAACATGTTCTCTGGCTTGATGAACCACGCATCACTATCTGGCAGTCAGACGGACGAATCTGGGTTTTGCAGATTCAAGGAGAACGCCACCTGCTCAAATGCATAGTGCCAACTGTAAAGTTTGGTGGAGGAGGAATAATGGTCTGGGGCTGTTTTTCATGGTTCGGGCTAGGCCCCTTAGTTCCAGTGAAGGGAAATCTTAACGCTTCCTGTTTCTTCATGACAATGCCCCCGAGGTCCATACAGCAATGGTTTGTCGTGATCGGTGTGGAAGGACTTGACTGGCAGGCCGACTGAATTGGAAGGCCGACTGCCCGATCTCACTAATGCTCTTGTGGCTGAATGGAAGCAAGTCCCCTCAGCAATGTTCCAACATCTAGTGGAAAGCGTTCCCAAAATAGAGTAGGCTGTTATAGCAGCAAAGAGGGGACCAACTCCGTATTAATGCACATAATTTTGGAATGAGATGTTTGATGACCAAACATAGCCCTTACGCATCCCAGGGTCGCCTCTACCCTGTTGACATTGAGTCTGGTGTTTTGTGGGTACTATTTAATAAAGCTGTCAGTTGAGGACTTGTGAGGCATCTCACAACACACCTCCGGGCTGTGTAAGGGCTATTTGACCAAGAAGGAGAGTGATGGAGTGCTTCATCAGATGACCTGGCCACCACAATCAACCGACCTCAACCCAATTGAGATGGTTTGAGATGAGTTGGACCGCAGAGTGAAGGAAAAGCAGCCAACAAGTGCTCAGCATATGTGGGAACTCTTTCAAGCTTGTTGGAAAAGCATTCCAGGTGAAGCTGGGAGTGTGCAAAGCTGTCATCAAGGCAAAGGGTGGCTACTTTGAAGAATCTAAAATATTTGTTTAACACGTTTTTGGTTACTACATGATTCTTTAAGCTGCCAGTTGAGGACTTGTGAGGCATCTGTTTCTCAAACTAGATACTCTAATTGTACTTGTCCTCTTGCTCAGTTGTGCACCGGGGCCTCCCACTCCTCTTTCTATTCTGGTTAGTGCCAGTTTGCGCTGTTCTGTGAAGGGAGTAGTACACAGCGTTGTACGAGATCTTCAGTTTCTTGGCAATTTCTCGCATGGAATAGCCTTCATTTTTCAGAATAAGAATAGACTGACGAGTTTCAGAAGAAAGTCGTTTGTTTCTGGCCATTTTGAGCCTGTAATTGAACCCACAAATGCTGATGCTCCAGATACTCAACTAGTCTAAAGAAGGGCAGTTTTATTTCTTCTGTAAATCAGCACAACAGTTTTCAGCTCTGCTAACATAATTTAAAAATGGTTTTCTAATGATCAATTAGCCTTTTAAAATGATAAACTTGGATTAGCTAACACAACGTGCCATTGGAACACAGGAGTGATGGTTTCTGATAATGGGCCTCTGTACACCCATGTTTCCAGCTACAATAGTCATTTACAACATTATCAATGTCTACACTGTATTGCTGATCAATTTGATATTATTTTAATGGACACAAAATGTGATTTTCTTTCAAAAACAAGGACATTTCTAAGTGACCCCAAACTTATATATACACTGCTCAAAAAAATAAAGGGAACACTAAAATAACACATCCTAGATCTGAATGAATTAAATAATCTTATTAAATACTTTTTTCTTTACATAGTTGAATGTGCTGACAACAAAATCACACAAAAATAATCAATGGAAATCCAATTTATCAACCCATGGAGGTCTGGATTTGGAATCACACTCAAAATTAAAGTGGAAAACCACACTACAGGCTGATCCAACGTTGATGTAATGTCCTTAAAACAAGTCAAAATGAGGTCAGAACTCGTGGATACCATTTTCTATGTCTCTGTGTCCAGTATGAAGGAAGTTAGAGGTAGTTTCACGAGCCAATGCTAACTAGTATTAGCGCAATAACTGGAAGTCTATGGGTATCTATGCAATGACTGGAAGTCTATGAGTATCTGCTAGCATGCTAGTAGATACCCATAGACTTCCAGTCATTGCGCGCTAACGCTACTTAGCATTGGCTCTGCAAACTACATCTAACTTCCTTCATTTTTTTTATTTTGGAAAAGTTTTATTACATTTCCTTTAAAAACAGCTCATTTATATTTGTACATTTATACACATAAAAACAGCATAAAAGCATAAAAACAGCATTTGAATATTACATTTAAATTTGTAAAGTACATGTTGCTTATTTAAAAACAGTAGAAACAACTATGAATAAAAGTACTTTTTCTTATAAACATCCAATCTGTAAAAGCCATTTAAAATGTGTACAGATGATTTAACAAAAGTAAAACATTTTTAAGACATGAAAACATGTTAAAAAGTCACTTTGTTAAAAAGCTGTCTTCAGTCCTTTGTACAGGAATGGGGTGACTCCTCCTCCTGCTCTTCTGAAACATTAAATGTCCTGTCCTTCGGGGCCCAGAGGAGATCCCTCACCTAGGCGCCACAGTGCTTTCAAGCCATGGCCACCGGGACCTTGGGTATAGTGGGGGACCTTTTGCCTGGGGTTGAGGCCCCCCTTCTTCTGTACCACCCCAGGGCTTCTGTGGCTACCATGGCCTCTGCCTGGGGGGTGGTCTCTACTCGTTCTGCTACCAGCAGGTTGCGGGAGGACCACTGTGCATCCTTCAGACACGTGAGGGTGGGCCAGAGCTTAGTGAAGGCCTTTGGTGGAATAGGCCTTCGGGCCACCCCATACAGCACGAGCTGGGGCGTTAGGTCCTCCACCACTGGCAGACACAGGGAGATCAGGGGGCCTGCCTCCTTCCACAGGTCCCTGGTGGCTCTGCACTCCCAGATCAAGTGCCTCACCGACTCATCTTGGCCGCAGCCTGGTCGGGGGCACGCGGATGTCCTTGCCATGCCCCGGGAGTGCATAACGGCCCTGACCGGGAGGATCTCGTGGGCAGCCATCTAGGACAGGTCCCGGTGTCGATTCAGCAGAGCAGGATGGGCCACGTTGCGCAAAATCGCCTATAGCAAGTCCGCGCACTGGACACACTGGTTCCCGCTCCTGCACAAGAGAGAGAAGAGAGCGGTGTTTAGTTAAAACCGTAACTGCCTCCATACCAGTCAGTCCTGTTCAGGGTCATATCGACAGATAAAAGGTCGCTGCATAAAATGTTGACGTCGTCCATGTAAAAAATGCACTTGGCGGTCATCCCCCCACTCCCCGGGATACCCACCCCACTGATCTGTTGGTCCCTTCGCAAGACCTGTGCCAGTGGTTTGATGCAGGCCATAAACAGAAGAGGAGATAATGGACAGCCCTGACGGACGCCGCAGTGTACTCCCACTGCTTTTGACAAATGCCCATTTACAAGGATTTTGCTGGTGATATCCCCATACAGCAGTCCCACCCAAGCTAAGAACCTGTCCGGGAAGCCCATTTTTGCAGTACCTTGAAGAGGTACTGGTGCGAGACCCGATCAAAAGCTTTTTCGAAATCTAAATTTAGGACTACAAGCCGCATGTTTCTGTCTCTCGCATAACAGATGGCATCTCTGATCAGTACCAGGCTGTCTGTGATCTTCCTTCCGGAATGGCACAGGTTTGGTCCGGGTGGATCACCTCCCCTAAAACAGAAGACATTCTGAGTGTTAAAACCTTTGTAAACTTTTTACTATCAAAATTTAAAAGGGTAATCGATCTCCTGTTTCTAAGGTCGTTTTTCTTATGTAAAAGCGTCACGATACCTACTTTAAACCTGTCCGTTAGTCTGTCATGTTTTTCAAAGTACACAAAAACAGTCAGAAGTTCGTCGGCTAAAACATCCCAGAAAGTCAGGTAAAACTCCAAAGGGAGGCCGTCCTCCCCCGGTGACTTACCCCTCTTAAAATGTCTCAGTCCTTTGTCAATTTCTGTCATCGTCAGGTCTTTTGTTAGGTCGTCTGTGTTGGGTAAGGTCCTGTCAATACATGTTAAAACATCCCCCATGGTTTCCTCACACACATCTTTTACTCCAAACAGTTCCCCATAAAAATCCTCGACAACTTATTTTATTCCTTCTGTATATGTTTTTAAAACAACATCTATGTTTTTTAAATCTGTCATTGTCCTAGCCTTACTATTTTCTTTAAAAAAGTACCTCGTGCACTTCTCCCCTTCTTCTAATTCCCTTTCCTTACTTCTTGAAATAACCCCCTTACTTCTCTGTTCTGCTAAAATGCCATTTCCTTTTTTACTTTAATTTCATGGTTAAAATCAAAGCCCTGTTGACCTAGATTAAAATACCTTTCCAGACGCCTCTGCAGTCCCACCATGGTTCTATCTTTTTCTTAACTTTTCTTCTTTCCTATCTCTCTAAAGAAGGTCCTCCTCCATACCTTCACCATTTCCCACCACTGTGCTCGTGTGTCAAAGAAGTACTGTAGCGTCTGCCACTGGCTGAACTGCTCCCTGTACTGACTAACTACTCTATCATCTTCTAAATGGGAGCAGTTCAGTTTCCAGGGCCCTCTTCCCACAGTCACACCCGAAGTTAGTGAAAAGGTGCACGTCAGCATTACGTGATCTGAGAAGAAAGCAGGGGTTATTCTAGCATCAGTTGGGGTACAGTCACGGGTAAACAGATAGTAGTGAGAGAGGCTCTGGTGCCGTCACCACTGGTCCAGGTGAAGCCCTCTCTTGGATGCAGGGTTTTAAAACAGTCAGTCAGTTTAAAATCCCTGCACAACCCTTGCAATAAAACACTTGACCTATCTACCTTAAAATCCTCTCCCACCCCTCTCCTATCTGCTCTACTTAAAAAACAGTTAAAATCCACACCCACAACTAGAGGATCCCTCTATAGCATGTGGGACTGCAGGTCTTCTAAAACTGCGTACCGGTCATGTTTATTGTTAAAACCATACACATTTAGCACATTAAAATCCCTTCTCATAAAAGTGCAATTGGCTAAAAGATTACACCCACCAACCACCACCGTGCTTCCCCTCACCACCACCTGTGGGGTCTTGATTAAAATGGCAACACCGTCATTTTTGTTAAAATTGGAACCACTCCAAATGGAGGGCCCGTGCTGCCACTTATCCTCCCGTTTACTGTAAGAGGATAAAAAGGGTAGATCACGCTCCTGTAATAAAAACACATCTGAATTAAACCTTTCTAAAAAGGATAAAACCGACTGTGCCTGTGTCTCTGTTTTTACACTCCTTACATTAATAGTGGTGATGTTAATAGCCATAAAAGGGGTGAGTAAAAACAGTGCTAAAAGAAAATAAGGCATTTAGAACAGTTAAAAGGGGTTACTTTCCAGGTACTTTCTCTCTCTCCCTCCGGGGTAAAGGGGGTGGCAGGGAGAGGAGGTTAAAACGGGACTTAAAAAGGAGATTTGGCTGGGGGAGTTGGTGGGGAAGGTTCTAGATTCTTCCTCTCCCATTCCAACTTGCCCTTTTTTCCCCTCACCCTGTTCGGGGTCGGAGAGCTCCTCAGCATTTCTTTTTCGTGGGGGAAGGTGTTCCTCCAGAATCTCTCTTCCCCCCCCCGTCTAAGACCGAATGAACATCCCACAACTTTCCAAAATGCCTTCATTATTTTACTTACAAAAACTCTCCAGAGCCGTCTTTCTCGGCCCTTTCTCCTTCAGGGGTCACAGCAGTCTGGGTCAGGGGGATTGAGGTGGGGAGGGTTTTTTCCTCTCCTCCCTCTTCTTCCATCACCGCACCTTCCACAGCCGCGGATGAGGTGGGACCACTTGCCACAGAGGTTGCACGACCTTCCGTTCGTGCATTCCTTGTAGCGTTGGCCCACTTCCCGGCACTTCATGCAGACCACCTTGTCGCAGGCGTCTGCTAGGTGGCCATGTTCATCACACTTACAGCACAGCTTGGGCTGGTCCTGGTAGTGAAGATGGCCCCTGTTCTCTCCGAGGACTATGGTGGATGGGATGGCTTTCAACCACCATAGCCCCCAAGATCCTCCCTCTGCTGGACAGTGACCCTCCAGGCCCCTGTCCAGATCCCATCGGGATCCTTCACCTGGACCAGGGGCCCCCTCACATTGCAGTACCTGCCCAGCCATACTGCAACGTCCTCCGGTTCTACAGTTTCAATGTACATACGAATAATAACGGTTTTAATGCAATTATCCATCAGCTTGGTCATCTCAAACATTGCTGTCAGGGACCGCTGGGTGTTTCCCCCAGAACTCCCTCAGAAAGCTGGCACAGGTAAAACTAACATTGAAGCCCTTCCTATAGGGGAGGGACAGGATGCAGTTCACATGCGCGGGTTTGAAAATGAGCTCTTTCTGGAGGAATTTTCTGGAGAAATCCAATCGGGATAACTCCATACATTTTCCTCCCTTCTCCTTTAACAGGAGGCGCACATCATGGTGCCTCCTCATGCCAGCCTGTGCTGCTGACATGATGGAGGCCCACTCCCTTTAAAACCAAACACCAGTGAAAAGGGGGGAGGGGAAGTGGAAAAGGGGTCAGGGGAAGGAAAAAGGGGAGTGGGAAGGGAGAGGGGGTTGGGAGGAAGGGGGAGAAGTGTAGGCAACCGAGGAAGCTAGCAGGCTCAGCTAGGCAATGCTAACAGGGCCTACCAGCACCACGGGACACACAACAAACTATCTAGCGCAGCACCAAACTAATCTGATCGACAATGGGAAGGGACACTAGGAGGGGAATTTCAACTATCCACAAAGGGGAAGAGCACAAAGGGGAAAGACAAAAGTACACCACAAACCAAATAAAGGATAGGAGGCCACACCAGCAGGTCATGCTAAGCTAACCAGCTAGCAGGCCTGTCAGCCAAGAGGCCTCACAACAAAAACAAACAAAACACACAAACCAAAAGGAGGGACAAACTAGGGGGACAAACTAGGGGGTAAAACTAGCAAACAAGATGGTTGGGGTAAAGGGGAATGAGGGGACAACAAAAACACTGACCAACAATACCTGCCAAAATTAAGGGACGAGAAAGCTAGCAAGCCTCACCAGCAGGCCAGGCTAGGCTAACCAGCTGGCCGGCCAGCAAAAAGGTCCCTCAGTTGACGACACAAAACAACAAGAAACTGAAACAATGGGCAATTTGGGGGATAAACTAAGGGTACATGATGGGTGGGGTCAAAAGGGGATAACGAAAGACTATCAAACAATGCCTGTCACGCCTAAGGGGCCAGGAGGCTAGCAGGCCAAGCCAAGCTAAAGCTAGCAGGCCGGCAAGCCAGAAAGCCACACCAGCTAGCAGACAACACAGAAATGAAGACAGTGGGAGGAGCTAAGGGAAGACTATAGGATACACAGGGGGAGGGGAGATGCAAAACAGGACAAGCAAAAGGAAAAACAAAAATTTCATTAATAAAGAAAAAGGACCAGAGGGCCTTAACTCACCCTACAGGTGCTAGTGCACTTGTAGTCCACCACCAAAAACACCACCTAACCCAGGACAAAAAAAAACTATGGTGAAACAGAACAAGAATAATACATTTAACAAAAATAACTTGGAACACAATTTCCCGAGCGCCCTCCGGCTTATGATCGCCTCTCCGATCAAATGCAGCAACTGTTAAAGAAACTACACTTGATCTTAGCCAAAAGGCCGAGAAGCTAACTTCCTTCATACTGGACACAGACTTCATCATTGGCAGTGTACAATATATCTTTTTTTAAACATTACACAACAGAACACTTAAACTGGAATAATACTCTCAGTAACGGTTGCACAAGAGGGAACTTGTGACCTTAGAACTACACCCATGTATCCCTGTCCTTTACTTTCATCAAGCCCACCAAAGCCAAAGGACATGCTACTGAGGGGCTATTTTAGGCTCACAGTCTGACAAGTTCAGAGTCTACCTCGGCTGACTGCCAGTGCAAATGGCTTATCACAAACCTGGGCCTCTTTGAACTTCACCAGGCTGCTGATAAATTACTGGATCAATATTGACATGTGGCCCATCAGTCTGTCAAACACACTCTGCCTATTTCATCATGTTGTGTGACAGTAACCGGTTCAGAGGATGGTGCTAGTTGGTGAGAACCTCACCTGACTGGACCAGTGTAATGCTGAGAGGGAGGTGGCATGTTTGGGAGACAAAGAAATAAAGCAATTTGCTCTGAATAGAGCAATTCCCTACGGAGACATTCAATTATTTGAATCTGCTCTCTTGTGAAATGCGCCTTTGCTCATAGGCTCCACATTGGCCCCAAGGCTTTGGCCCAGTTTTACCCAGTGTGGGCAGCCCAAAGGTGCTTCATTCTGTAGCTAGAGGATTCCTGATATCTCCAGGAGTGATTAGTATAATTTTTGTCTTTATCTGTTATTGTCTAGTACTGTCTTTTTGCTAGCTAGGGCCATTTACTTTAGGTGCTGCCTGTCTTCCCAGTAGACTAGTTGGTGTGTGAACTGCTGACTGCTATTAATTTGCAGATGATTGTTGACACATCAACCAGGATTAAGGGGCAGGGCAATTTGCGCTGTTGTTGTTTTGGTAATCAGAGGCTGTATTAGACTGGGGGTGGTTTCTCCTCTCATAGGCAAGTAGTACCGGGAGGTGTGCTCTTCACTTTTGCAAAGCAATTTGCTATTATACTGAACAAAAATATAAAACGTAACATGCAACAATTTCTAAGATTTTACTGATTTACAGTTCATATAAGGAAATCAGTCAATTGAAATAAATAAATTAATTAGGCCCTAATCTATGGATTTCACATGACTGGGAATACAGATATGCATGTGTTGGGCACAGATACACCCCCCCCCCAATCAACTGATCAGGCAGTTGATTGTCGCACACATCGATCCAGAGCATCCCAAACATCCTCAATGAGTGACAGGCCATGGAAGAACTGAGACATTTTCAGCTTCCATGAGTACTGATCCTTGCGACATGGGGCCGTGCATTATCATGCTTTAAACATGAGGTGATGGCGGCGGATGAATGGCACGACAATGGGCCTCAGGATGTCGTCACGGTATCTCTGTGCATTGAAATTGCCATCGATAAAATGCAATCGTGTCCGTTTTCCGTAGCTTATGCCTGCCCATACCAAAACCCCACTGCCACCATGGGGCACTCTGTTCACAACGTTGACATTGGCAACTGCTCACCCACACAACGCCATACTGGTCTGCGGTTCTGAGGCTGGTTGGACATACTGCCAAATTGTCTAAAATGACGTTTGAGGAGGCTTATGGTAGAGAAATTAACATTAAATTATCTGGCAACAGCTCTGGTGGACATTCCTGCAGTCAGCATGTCAATTTCATTCTCCCTCAAAACTTGACACATCTGTGGCATTGTGTTGTGTGACAAAACTGCACATTTTAAAGTCGCCTTTTATTGTCCCCAGCACAAAGTGCAGCTGTGTAATGATTGTGATGTTTCATCAGCTTCTTGATATGCCACACCTGTCAGGTGGATGGATTATCTTGGCAAATGAGAAATGCTCACTAAAAGGGATGTAAACAAATTTGTGCAAAAGCTTTTTGTGCACATGGAAAATTTCAGGGATCTTTTATTTCAGCTGATGAAATATGGGACCAACACTTTACTTGTTGCGTTTATATTTTTGTTCAGTGTAGTATTAGTACTTCAGTCTCCCATTTTCTAAATGGCAGCCGTAAGTGGCGGTCTCAAAGAAAAACGAAGACCGTTTCCGAAACAAAGACGATTGTGCAGAGTTGTTCGAGGAAGGAAAGAGAGTAAGGCTCCACACCACTCTCTCACTTGAGCATCCACTACAAGACCATGGTACCTGCCTACGGAGCAACAAGAGGAACTGCCCATCCCTACCTTCAGGATGTGCGCAAACTCTGCACCCCAACCCAAGCACTCCATTCTGCCATCTCTGGTCTCTTGGCCCTCCCACCCCTACGGGAAGGCAGCACAACAATGGTGGACCCAGCTTCCCCCTGAAGCTAGGACAGCAGAGTCCCTGCCCATCTTCTGAAAACATCTGAAACCCTACCTCTTCAAAGAGTCTTAAATAATCCCACAGCACCCACCCCCCCACAAAAAAATACTTTTGTGAACCAACACTCGCACTTGACTTTGTTTTCCACCTTACTAGCTCTGACCTTGCTGATAGCTACTTTGAGGAAAAAAATGTACTTACTATGACTGTGATATGTGTTTGTCCCATCTAGCTATCTTAAGATAAATCTACTAACTGTAAGTCACTCTGGATAGGAGCGCCTGCTAAATGTCTAAAATGTAAATGCAGTCCATATCTGGGGAGGGCAGCCCTCACTTTGCCAGAAATTAGCCCATCTTTTCCCATTAAACATACCAATATTGGCATGATGTGGGCTCAATGCGGGTTAAAACATTGGACCCATGAAGGCTGCCTACTTAGAGAGCAATAGTAATGGTGTCTTTTTGTAGGTACTAACTTCACCATGGGCAAAGCCTATGGGGAAAATGAATAGAGTTTTTCGATAAATGCCAAAAATAAGGTCTGTGGTAAACACAGGCTTAGGAGATCTTACACATTTTATTCTAATCAAATTGTATTGGTCACATACACATATTTAGCATATGTTATTGTGGGTGTAGCGAAATGCATGTGTTCCTAGCTCCAACAGTGCAGTAGTATCTAACAATTCACAACAATACACACAAATCTAAAAGTAAAATAATGGAATTAAGCATTAGGACAAGCAATGTCGGAGTGGCATTGACTAAAATACAGTAGAATAGAATAGGGTATATACATATGAGATGAGTAAAGCAGTATGAAAACATTATTAAAGGGACTAGTGTTCCATTATTAGAGTGGCCAGTGATTCCATGTCTATGTATATAGGGCAGGATTGAGTAACCGGGTGGTAGCCGGCGAGTGATAGTTATTTAACAGTCTGATGGCCTTGAGATAGAAGCTGTTTTTCAGTCTCTCGGTCCCAGCTTTGATGCACCTGTACTGACCTCGCCTTCTGGATGATAGCGGGGTGAACAGGCAATGGCTTGGGTGGTTGATGTCCTTGATGATCTTTTTGGCCTTCCTGTGATATCGGCTGCTGTAGGTGTCCTGGAGGGTAGGCGGTGTGCCCCCGGTGATGCGTTGGGCAGACTGCACCACACTCTGCGGGCGGTGCAGTTGCCATACCAGGCGGTGATATAGCCCGACAGGATGCTCTCAATTGTGCATCTGTAAAAGTTTCTGAGGGTCTTAGGGGCCAAGCCGAATTTCTTCAGCCTCCTGAGGTTGAAGAGGCGCTGTTGCGCCTTCTTCACCGCACTGTGTGGGTGGACCATTTCAAATTGTCAGTGACGTGTACGCCGAGGAACTTGAAACTTTCCACCTTCTCCACTGCGGTCCCGTCCATTTGGATAGGGGCATGCTCCCTCTGCTGTTTCCTGAAGTCCACTATCAGCTCCTTCGTTTTGTTGACGTTGAGGGATAGGTTATTTTCCTGGCATCACTCCGCCAGGGCCCTCACCTCCTCCTTGTAGGCTGCCTCGTCATTGTTGGTAATCAGGTCTACTACTGTTGTGCCGTCTGAACATTTGATGATTGAGTTGGAGGCATGCGTGGCCACGCAGTCATGGGTGAACAGGGAGTGCAGGAGGGGGCTGAGCACGCACCCTTGTGGGGCCCTTGTGTTGAGGATCAGCGAAGTGGAGGTATTGTTTCCTACCTCACCACCTGGGGGTGGCCCGTCAGGAAATCCAGTACACAGTTGCACAGGGCGGGGTTCAGACCCAGGGCCCCGAGCATAATGATGACCTTGGAGGGTACTATGTTGTTGAAGACTGAGCTATAGTCAATGAACAGCATTCTGACATAGGTATTCCTCTTGTCCAAATGGGACTGGGCAGTGTGCAGTGTGATGGCGATTGCATCGTCTGTAGATCTAATTGGGCGGTAAGCAAATTGAAGTGGATCTAGGGTGTCAGGTAAGGTAGAGGTGATATGATCCTTAACTAGCCTCTCAAAGCACTTCATGATGACAGAAGTGAGTGCTCCGGGGCGATAGTTCAGTTACCTTTGCTTTCTTGGGTACAGGAACAATGGTGGACATCTTGAAGCAAGTGGGGACAGCAGACTGGGATAGGGAGAGATTGAATATGTCCGTAAACACTTAAATGTCTTACTCAAATGTCTTACCTGTGTCGGTGGCACTGTGTTATCCTCAAAGCGGGCAAAGAAGGTGTTTAGCTTGAATGGGAACAAGACGTCGGTGTCCGCAACGTGGCTGGTTTTCCCTTAGTAATCCGTGATTGTCTGTGGACCCTGCCACATATGTCTCGTGTTTGAGCTGTTGAATTGCGACTCCACTTTGTGTCTGTACTGACTTTTTGCCTGTTTGATTGCCTTACGGAGGGAATAACTACACTGTTTGTACTCGACCATATTCCGAGTCACCTTGTCATGGTTAAATGCAGTGGTTCGTGCGTTCAGTTTTGCGCAAATGCTGCCATCTATCCACAGTTTCTGGTTTGGGTAGGTTATAATAGTCACCGTGGGAACAACATCCCCTATACACTTCCTGATGAACTCAGTACCCATGTCCGTGTAAACGTCAATGTTATTCTCAGAGGCTACCCTGAACATATCGCAGTCCGTGTGATTAAAACAAACAATCTTGAAGCATGGATTCCGATTGGTCAGACCAGCGTTGAATAGACCTTAGCACAGGTACTTCTTGTTTGAGTTTCTGCCTATAGGAAGTGAGGAGCAAAATTGAGTCGTGATCTGATTTGCTGAAGGGAGGGCGGGGGAGTGCCTTGTAGCAGTGGTCTTGTGTTTTTCCTAAGCCAGTACTACAGTCAATTTGTTGATAGAACTTCGGTAGCATTTTCCTCAAATTTGCTTTGTTAAAATCCCCAGCTACAATAAATGCAGCCTCAGGATATGTGGTTTCCAGTTTGCATAAAGTCCAGTGTAGTTCCTTTAGGGCAGTCGTGGTATCGGCTTGAGGGGGAATATACACGGCTGTAACTATAACTGAAGAGAATTCTCTTGGTAGGTAATACGGTTGGCATTTGATTGTGAGGTATTCTAGGTGGGGTGAACAAAAGGACTTGAGTTTTTGTATGTTATCACAATCACACCATGAGTAGTTAATCATGAAACATACACCCCCCCGCCTTTCTTCTTCCCGGAGAGTTCTTAATTCCTGTCTGCGCGAAGAACTGAGAACCCAGCTGGCTGTATGGACGGGGACAGTATATCCAAAGAGAGCCATGATTCCGTGAAACAGAGTATGCTACAGTCCCTGATGTCTCTCTGGAAGGAGATCCTCGCCCTGAGCTTGTCTACTTTATTGTCCAGAGACTGAGTAATATACTCGGAAGCGGTGGATGGTGTGCCCGCCTCCTGAGTCGGACTAAATGTCCACTCCAAGTACCTTTTCTTCACCGGCGGCATCTTGGAGCAAGCTCTGGGATAAGTTAACCTCTCTGGGGTATGTGGGACAGTAGCGTCCCACTTGCCAACAGCCAGTGAAATAGCAGAGCGCCAAATTCAAAACAACAAAAATCTCATAATTCAAATTTCTCACACATACATGTATTATACACCATTTTAAAGATACACTTCTCGTTAATCCAACCACAGTGTCCGATTTTAAAAAGGCTTTACGGGGAAAGCATAGTATTAGATTATGTTAGGACAGCACCTAGACAACAAAAACCACACAGCCATTTTCAAAGCAAGGAGAGGCGTCACAAAAAACAGAAATACAGCTGAAATGAATCACTAACCTTTGATGATCTTCATCAGATGGCACTCATAGGACTTCATGTTACACAATACATGTATGTTTTGCTCGATAAAGTTCCTATTTATATCCAAAAAAAACATTTTACATTGGTGTGTAATGTTCAGAAATGTTTTGCCTCCAAAACTCCGGTGAATGAGCACATCAATTTACAGAAATACTCATCATAAACGTTGATAAAATATACAACTGTTATGCATAGAATTAAAGATAAACTTCTCCTTAATGCAACCGCTGTGTCAGATTTCAAAAAAGCTATACGGCGAAAGCACACTTTGCAATAATCTGAGTACAGCACTCAGACACCAAAACAAGCCATACAGATACCCACCATGTTGTGGAGTCAACTGAAGTCAGAAATCGCATTATAAATATTCACTTACCTTTGATGATCTTCATCAGAATGCACTCCCAGGAATCCCAGTTCCACAATAAATGTTTGTTTTGTTCGATAAAGTTCATCTTTGTTTCCAAATACCTCCATTTTGTTCACGCGTTAGGTTCACTATTCCAAATGCACAAGGCGCGTGCACTAAAGTCCAGACAAAAAGTCAAAAAAGTTGTATTACAGTTTGTAGAAACATGTCAAACGATGTATAGAATCAATCTTTAGGATGTTTTTATCATAAATCTTCAAAAATATTCCAACCGGACAATTCCTTTGTCTTCATAAAGGAAAGAGAACTGAGCTCGTGCTCATGGCCGCGCGCGTAACTAAAATAATGGCCGACTGCCAGACACCTGACTCAATCAGCTCGTATTCTCTCCCCATTCACAGTAGAAGCCTGAAACAACATTCTAAAGACTGTTGACATCTAGTGGAAGCCTTAGGAAGTGCAATATGACCCCATAGACACTGTATAATGGATAGGCAATCACTTGAAAAACTACAAACCTCAGATTTCCACACTTCCTGGTTGGATTTTTCTCAGATCTTTGCCTGCCATATGAGTTCTGTTATACTCACAGACATCATTCAAACAGTTTTAGAAACTTCAGAGTGTTAAGAGAATGCCAAGAGTGTGCAAAGCTGTCATCAAGGCAAAGGGTGGCTATTTGAAGAATCTCAAATATAAAATATATTTTGATTTGTTTAACCTCTCTGGGCTAGGTGGGACGCAAGAACTCAACAGCCAGTTGAATCCCGTGGTGCGATAATCAAATACCTTAGAAATGCTATTACTTCAATTTCTCAAACATATGACTATTTTACACCATTTTAAAGACAAGATGCTTGTTAATCTAACCACACTGTCCGATTTCAAAAAGGCTTTACAACGAAAGCAAAACATTAGATTATGTCAGCAGAGTACCCAGCCAGAAATAATCAGACACCCATTTTTCAAGCTAGCATATAATGTCACATAAACCCAAACCACAGCTAAATGCAGCACTAACCTTTGATGATCTTCATCAGATGACACCCCTAGGACATTATGTTATACAATACATGCATGTTTTGTTCAATCAAGTTCATATTTATACCAAAAAACAGCTTTTTACATTAGCATGTGACTAGCATGTGACTAGCATTCCCACCGAACACTTCCGGTGAATTTACTAAATTACTCACAATAAACGTTCACAAAAAACATAACAATTATTTTAAGAATTATAGATACAGAACTCCTCTATGCACTCGCTATGTCAGGGTTTTAAAATTGCTTTTCGGTGAAAGCACATTTTGCAATATTCTCAGTAGATAGCCCGGCATCACAGGGCTAGCTATTTAGACACCCAGCAATTTTAGCACTCACCAAAGTCAGATTTACTATAAGAAAAATGTTATTACCTTTGCTGTTCTTCATCAGAATGCACTCCCAGGACTTCTACTTCAATAACAAATGTTGGTTTGGTCCCAAATAATCCATAGTTATATCCAAATAGCGGCGTTTTGTTCGTGCGTTCAAGACACTATCCGAATGGTAAAGAAGGGTGACGAGCACAACGCATTTCGTGCCATATGAATTCTGTTATACTCACAGACACCATTCAAACAGTTTTAGAAACTTTAGGGTGTTTTCTATCCAAAGCCAATAATTATATGCATATTCTAGTTACTGGGCAGGAGTAGTAACCAGATTAAATCGGGTACGTTTTTTATCTGGCCGTGTAAATACCGCCCCCTATCCCCAACGGGTTAACACTTTTTTGGTTACTACATGATTCCATGTGTGTTATTTCATAGTGTTGATGTCTTCACTATTATTCTACAGTGTAGAAAATAGAAAAAATTAAGAAAAGCCTTTGAATGAGTAGGTGTTCCAAAACTTTTGACCAGTAGTGTATATATACAGTGCATTTGAAAAGTATTCAGATCCTTAGAATTTTTCCACATTTTGTTACATTATTGTCTTATTCTAAAATGGATTAAAATCACTTTTTTCACATCAATCTACACACATTATCCCATAATGACAAAGCAAAAACAGGTTAATACATTTTTGCAAATGTATAAAAAAGAAAAAAAAGGAAATACTATGTTGACTTAAGTATTCAGACCCTTTACTCAGCACCTTGTTGAAGCACCTTTGGCAGCGATTACAGCCTTGACTTTTCTTGGGTATGACACTACAAGCATGGCACACCTGTATTTGGGGAGTTTCTCCCATTCTTCTCTGCAGATCCTCTCAAGCTCTGTCAGGTTGGATGGGGAGCGTCACTGCACAGCTATTTTCAGGTCTCTCCAGAGATGTTCGATCGGGTTCAAGTCCGGGCTCTGGCTGGGCCACTCAAGGACATTCAGAGAGTTGTCCCGAAGCCACTCCTGTGTTGTCTTGGCTGTGTGCTTAGGGTCGTTGTCCTGTTGGAAGGTGAACCATCGCCCCAGTCTGAGGTCCTGAGCGCTCTGGAGCAGGTTTTCAACAAGGATCTCTCTGTACTTTGCAACGTTCATCTTTCCCTCGATCCTGACTAGTCTTCTAGTCCCTGCCGCTAAACAAGATCCCCACAGCAGGGTGCTGTATCATGCTTCACCGAAGAGACGGTGCCAGGTTTCCTCCAGACATGACGGTTGGCATTCAGGCCAAAGAGTTCAACCCTGGTTTAATCAGACCAGAGAATCTTGTTTCCCATTGACTGAGAGTCCTTTAGGTGCCTATTGAAAAACTCCAAGTGGGCTTTCATGTGCCTTTTACTGAGGAGTGCCATAAAGGCCTGATTGGTGGAGTGCTGGCGAGATGGTCGTGTTTCTGGAAGGTTCTCCCAACTCCACAGAGAAACTCTGGAGCTCTGTCAGAGTAACCATCGGGTTCTTGGTCACCTCCCTGCCCAAGGCCCTTCTCCCCCGATTGCACAGTTTGGCTGGGCGGCCAGCTCTAGGAAACTCTTGGTGGTTCCAAACTTCTTCCATTTAAGAATGATGGAGGCCACTGTGTTCTTGGGGACCTTCAATGCTGCAACAATTCCTTAGACCGCATGGCTTGGTTTCTGCTTTGACATGTACTGTCAACTGTGGGACCTTATATTTGTGCCTGTCCAAATCATGTCCAATACATTTTATTTACCACAGGTGGACTCCAATCAAGTTGTAAAACATCTCAAAGATGATCAATGGAAACAGGATGCACCTGAGCTAAATTTTCGAGTCTCATAACAAAGGGTCTGAATACTTATGTAAATAAGGTATTTCTGTTTTTCATTTGTAACACATTTGCAAAAACGTTAAAGAACCTGTTTCGCTTTGTCATTTTGGGGTATTGTGTGTAGATTTAATCAATTTTAGAATAAGGTTGTAATGTAACAAAATGTGAAAAAAGTCAAGTGGTCTGAATACTTTCCGAATGCACTGTATATACAGGTATCTCTAACCTAGCACTTAATCCCATTACATTACACATAAATCATTGAATAAAAGTGTCTTCTGTATGGCGATGAGATTTGTTAAGAGCCGTGACGCATGGTCTGAATATTAACACGCATCGCTTGTGGTATGGCTTTGGAAACATAAGGACCTTATCTTTAATACCAGAGAGAAATACTTTTCAAAAAAACAAAAAGTTGTTGATACACAACTTTTAATAGGGCTAGCGTTCCCACAAGGTCATATTTCCATGTTACAGCGCTTGTTTACGGAAAACAGACAGAAGACCAAGACCTGTACAAGTTAGCCATCTTTGTCTCCGAACACCTGTGTGTAAACGGAAGACCGACGCCACAAACCTAGTCACTGAAAAATACTGTAGGCTGCAACTGTGTACAGTACAGTAAGTGTGTATTTTGCATTTGTGAAATGATTGATGTGATATGAAAGTAGAGAGATTTATGTTGCTAGTACCATTCCGCAATTGAAAATCGATAAACCTTTAGATGGTGAATTTGGCTGTTTTGGCTTCCAGAGCCAATTCACCCTTTAAACAGAACATGTAAGGACCTTGGACTAAGATGAGCAACGTTAGGCTACTTTAGTCCAATATTGGGCATACTTGCCCTAAAATGCTTAAGCAGACTGGAACTGTGACAACAAAAAAGTTATGGTAAACTGCCTGAGTGGGACATCTTCATTGATCCACCATCTTTGATTTAGCTTTAGGACCTAGGCAGAAAGTAAGATGAGAAGCGAGAGGGTTTGCTCAGCCTAAAATCTGTCCACGATAATACGATTTTTTTATGGAAGTCAATGAGTGTCGAATTTGGTCAACAAAAAAATGTAATTCCTAATTTGCTACGTGAGGCTTATTTGATTGAATAGAAGTTGTGTGCATACCTTACAAGACATGCCACAAGAGGTCTCTTCACAGTCCCCAAGTCCAGAACAGACGATGGGAGGCACACAGTACTGCATAGAGCAATGACTACATGGAACCATATTCCACATCAAGTAACTCATGCCAGCAGTACAATTATATTTAAAAAACAGATTCAAAAGTACCATATGGCACAGCGGGGGCTGTGAAGCAACACAAACATTGGCACAGACACATACATACACATGGATTTAGTACCGTATATACTGTATATATGTGTACTGGTGGAGTGCCTGAGGGCACACAGTGTGTTGTGAAATCTGTGAATGTATTGTAATGTTTTTTAAATTGTATAAACTGCCTTAATTTTGCTAGACCCCAGGAAGAGTAGCTGCTGCCGGGGATCCATAATAAATACAAATGGTTAGGTTGTTAAGACGCACGTGGCATTCCGACAATTTAACAAAAAAAAACTACTATATTGGTGTTGTGCCAGTTGTTGACAAGCAAAACTGCCCTCTTATTTGCTAGAATGGTCCCGCCTGATCTTGCCTGCCTTCTATCTTTGAGGACATGTATTTCCATCGTTAGAGCGGTCATTCGACTATCTCTAGATATTCTTTCACCAAGTTGCCGATTCACGGAGCGCTCCTCCACCGCCCACTGTGATTGGCTACAGGTAGGCCTACACGTTCACTTGAACCCAGTATGATGTTTGAAACAGTGGCATGACCGAAGCTGGATACAGTTTGTGAAGTTGCTAGTTACATTTTATTTGTTGCAATAGTAGAGTAGCATTGCAGCAAAATTGATTATAGCCTACATGTAAACGACAAGGAAGAGGAGCTTTCACCGCTGAGAGGGCAATGGTGATTTCTGACTGGTAGTAGACGCAGCCTATCACGTCAATTCTACCTGAATTCATTGCAAATGTTTCAAACAAACTGCACAAGGTAAGCTTGTTTCATGACTAACGTTAGATAAATAAAAGTATCACTTTTGCAGGATTGTAATCTAATTCGCAGTAGTAGTGTATAACATTGAGTTAGTTCATAGCCAAGGAACTCAAACCTCAGCCTCTGAGGTCGAGAATACATAGTCACTGAATATGGCCCATAGACAAAGCAGTCATGCAACATTCAACTAACCTTTACTTGCCGGTACTTTCTTCGTTCTTGATTCGGAAAGCTGCGGTGTATTATACACATCTGTTTCCAGTTGCAGGTGGAACGCCCCCCCAAAAATATGCAGGACAATCTTAAATCCACTTTTTGTATTAAGTGAGATGTGTCTTGCATGTGTGTAGATCTTTGTTTGGGTCGCGAGGCCGCGGCGTTGTCACTTAAAACTGAATAGTTGATGGAAAGAATTTGGAAACGTGAAATCTGCTAGCTAAAATGTCTCCACTCTGTGCAAAAAGTGCTTTTAATATCTTTCTGATGAATATTACCTCATTATTGGGGTTCTACCTGCAACTAGAACAGGAGTTTATAAGACAATGCGGACTTCCGAATCGAGATTTAATAAAGTATCGCCAAGTAGTCTGAAGGAATGGCAAAACATTTGCTGATTAGGCAAATCCTTAAACAGCACCATCATATCAATGGCTATTCGCAAGCTTTAACATGTAATGTTGGGTATAGTTTATTGGCTAGTTAGTGTACCATGTTTTTTGTTTCACAATGAACTTTCAGAAAAACTGAAACCAGAAAGAGACACAATTATGGGTCCTTTGTTGCTCAGTTGCAACACCAGGGTTGTGGGTTCGATTCCCACAGGGGACCAGTATGCAAATGTCTGCGCTCACTACTGTAAGTTGCACTGGATAAAATCGTCTGCTAAATTGCCCTTGTCTGGCATATTAGAAAATAAAGTGCAGCATGTGTGTAACACTGAGTAAGTAATGACCCTATCTGTAGCGTTTCAGTTCTGAAGTTCATGTTAGTAAAGTGGGACAAGTTTAGTGCAGTAAGAATGGGCTTTAAAAGTGATACTTTGGGATTTTGACAATGAGGCCCTTTTATTTACTTCCCCAGAGTCAGATGAACTTGTGGATACTAGCATATTTAAATACTTTCTTAACTCTATTTCTGTCAGATATCAGATGCGTGCCTATGCCTCACCTCGACAAGGCTATCCAATAAAATAGGTCAAGTACAAGAAATTTGGATATTATGGAGACCTCAAACTCAGCATTTCAGAAGAAAACTCCCCACAGCGTTTCAGGATAAGGCTATACATGATCACCTTCCCTTTTCCAAATGATTGCATGATGGATTGTACAAATGCTAAAGCATACCCATGATTATACACATTGGGCAAGTAGGTTAGAGAAGGCCTTTTGACAACTTAAACAGTGATATTATACGGAAGTCAACCAAATACATGTGATGGTTGGCTGAACATGAGTAACTTGTGGGTTGATCTATCAGCAGATGAAATTGATGCAATGTTTGCTCTGGCCATGCACTTAGCCTACGGTTGCTTAATGTTTCACATGCAAATTCAGCAATAAAGATACTATATACATTTCACAAGAGAATGTGTATTCTGTCAAACATTGTTTGAAGCAACTGGACGAATGACAACTTTCTGGTATCTTTGTTTTTTCCCCTCAGTCTATTCAGCCTCTTTCCTCACAAGTCCACCATGCCGATTGAATTGGCCATGCCGCTCTACCTGTCAAACGACGACTTCTGCTACACGAGGTCCCCGAAATCACTGCAACCACTACGACCCTGTCTGAAGCCCTGCATGCAGTTCAAACCCTCTGCCCCTCCTATGCAGACTGAACCAGATTTGTTTCATGAGAAGAATGGGAAACCTAAAAGGCGAGTGTCCTTCGCCGACCACAAGGGCCTGGCCCTCACCAAGGTGAAGTTCTTTTCTCATTTTGACACTATTGACATCCCGCTCAACATCACAGAGCTGTTCAGCTCTTCGCTCAAGTTACCATATGAGGAGGACAGACTGGTAATGGGGTTCACCCAGCCCTCCTCTGATTACCTGCTGTTCCGTCAGCGTCTGGAGACTGAGCTTGTCTGCTTAGAGCACTGCATGCTGAAAGAGAAGGCACTGTCTGGAACCGTGAAGGTCAAAAACCTGTCCTTTGAGAAGTCTGTCAAGGTGCGTGTGACCTTTGACACTTGGAAAAGCTACACAGACTTGGAGTGCCAGTACTTGAAGGACACCTACACAGGCTCGGACTATGACACCTTTGCCTTCGAGGTTTCCCTTCCAGTTGAGCTGAGGCCGCACAAGCACATAGAGTTTGCCATCTGCTATGAAGTCAATGGCCAGACATACTGGGACGGTAACCAGGGCCGAAACTACAGGATCATCTGGTCTGCTCTGAAGATGGACGGCCAGGGCAGGTTCAGCAGTAACCAGCAGAGATACTCGTTTGATCTTGGAATTCAATTCGACTTCTATGGAAGTCCCAGATTCTCCCATGGGATGTTCCCGGAGTGGCCAAGTTATGCAGGATATGAGGATATTAGACCTTACTACTGAAAAGCCGTCATCCTTAGAGTAAAGTGTTTTTTGTTCAGAGAAAGGGCTGTTCCTGAAAATGAGTGATTTTTCAGGCCAGGCCAGTCTAGCCATGCTCGGGGGAACAAAAGCAATAAGAAAAAGAAATATGTTTTTGGCTGGGGGTTGTATACTCTGTGGATTATCAGAATTAGAATATTAAGATGTGACATTTACTGATTGCATAGCAGGTTTAATTAACAGGCATATCTCAGTGTAGATGTTGACTGAACCAAGAGAAAAACATAATTAATATCTAGCTTTTGTACTTAATCTACAGTGGGCTTTGGAATTATTGGATCCCTTGATAAAGATTAGTAAAAAACGAAAAATTCAAACTGGTCTCTATTCTATGCTCAAAAAAATTAGAAATGATATTTTATACTAATACAATTGCTCAGGGCAAAGATTTTGTTTAACAAGTCATGAAAAAAAATCTCAAAGATGAGGTCAAAATGATTGGATCACATGTTTTCAATATGCCAGCACCCTTCCTTTGCGAGGATAATGACAATTGAGCCTTTTTCAAAAATGTTTTATTAGATTGGAGAACATGTTGGAAGGGATCTTAGTTATTGTCTTGCTGGAAGATTCATTTGTGGCCAAGTTTCAGCCTCCTGGCAGAGGGAACCAGGTTTTTGGCTAAAATGTCCTGGTCATGGGTAAAGTTTATGATGCCATTGACCTTAACAAGGGCCCCAGGACCAAAATAGCCCCATAACATCAAAGATGCACCACTATATTTTACAGTAGGGATTAGGTATTTTCTGCATATGCGTTGTTCTTTTGAAGGCTAAACCCACCATTGGTGTGCGTGGTCAAAGAGCTCTATTTTCATGTCGTATGACCATAGCACCACCTGAAGTTTGCTAAACGGCAATGGCACATGGATTGGAACCGGTGCTATTGTCATAAGACATGAAAATAGTGGTCTTTGGCCACGCACACCAATGGTGGGTTTAGCCTTCGAAAGAACAATGCGCATGCAGAAAATACCTCATCCCTACTGTGAATTGTGTCGTTATCCTCAAAAAGGGAGGGTGCTGGACTATTGAAAACAGAGGATCCAATAATTTTGGCCCTTTATCTTTTTGAGATTGTTTAACAATATATATATATGTCGGAGGAGATAGCAAAAGCTCAGGTTGCCCAGGCCGGCGGAGATACAATCTTCGGCAAAATCATTCGCAAGGAGATTCCTGCAAAAATATTATTTGAAGATGAAGATGATATATATATATATATATATATATATCTCTGAGCAATTGTATTAGTGTAAAATATACATCTCATGCAATATATCTCAGTATTTATTTTATACAATGTATTTTTCCCATCTTTGTAAAGGGATCCAGTAATTCTGGACCCCACTGTATGTGTTGGGATAAGCCATTGTTGACTCAACAGGAAATTACACTAACTGGTAAAACTATGTACACTTATGTGTGATGCAGGTCAAAATAATTGGAAGAGCAATGTTTATGATGAAACTTTGAATGATTTTTAACAAATAGATTTGCAATCAAAATGTCTGTATTTTCACATCACATTTCTTGTACTGAGTTCTTTAAGTTGATTTATGTTAAGTGATATGACTTCAGAATAGACATAGGTATTTTTAAGTCACTTCAGGATTTGCACCATGTTTGTACTGAGCTCATTCTGGTATGTGGGTGTTTGAGTTCAAATCCTTCAATTTTTAAAGGGGTGGAAATGGCAGGAATTTACTTGGGACTGGAACCTTAGCAATACACATTTCTGTCTGCTCCTGTTAATGATCTAAAATGTTTTACAGTGTTCACTATGCTGCTCTATGTAAATAAGAGTCATTGGATATGTTTTTAAAGGAACAAGTATGAAGAATGGATTTTTGTATGTCAGAATTAAATATGTTTTGCAAGAATATTACATTTTTTGTTTATTTAAACTCCTCGTTGAAACCACCAGAGGTGGTATTATTACTGTGGGGGATATGAAACAAGCCTTCTGATGGCAATTTAGTGAATGATAGGAGAGCTAACCAAAGGTTTGTTTGACTTATCAATCCCATGACCTCGTCACTATGAACTATGATACTCAAACAGATGTCTATAGAAGTGACTGATGAAGCCTGTTCAACGCATAGCAACCTGTACAAAGGTCTGCCAGCTGAACTATATTCAGCAAGACCCTTAGACACCATTCACCAAGCCATATGTTAACAGATAAGACTGTTTACTGTAGAGTTCACTGCTATATCAAACACACTAAAAACCAAAATGAACTGAGTGGGGGGAAGAATAGTCTGACCTTTCTTGATCACTAAGAACAATTTGCTGCCTTTTATAAAGGGTCTTATAAGCAGTGGTGATTTTAGCATGTAAATCTTGGTGGGGCACTTCTACTTTTGATACTTAAGTATATTTTGGCAATTACATTTACTTTTGATACTTAAGTATATTTGAAACCAAATACTTTTAGACTTTTACTCAAGTAGTATTTTGCTGGGTGACTTTTACTTGAGTAACTTTCTATTAAGGCATCTATACTTTTACTCAAGTATGACAATTGGGTACTTTATCCACCACTGACAAACGGTTCCCACAAACTGTTAGGGCCTACATAAAGCTTTCCCAACTGCAGAGTACCAACATCAGTCCCAATGCCTTACCACTGCTCCACCTGGCTATCAGCGGAGCCTTGTGTGGCAGCGAAACAGTTCATTCAGCCTCATTTACTGCCTTTAAAAGAAATCATAGCTGACATGGCTGACTTGCTTAAACAAATGTTTTCTACTGACAATTGAGATGTACAAACTATGGCATAAAGGGACGACAAGCGGAAAAGAGGCAAATACGTAATTTTGATTAAGACATTAATGAGCGAGCTAAGTTGGAGGTAGTCAATATAACTATTTGTTCACTACTTTTGAAATGTACAGCAACAAAATTCAGAACATGGGCCGTTCTTAGTGTTCTCCCTGTACACCAAGTCAGAAACGTAGGATAGATAAATGGGGCATATAAGCAGACAATGAAAGCTCTTACAATATTCAATGATTACATTTCTCTAAAACTTGAACCCGATCGAACATGTCTGGAGAGACCTGAAAATAGTTGTGCTGCTACGCTCCCGATCCAACCTAACAGAGCTTGAGACGATCTGCAGAGAATAATGGGAGAAACTCCCCAAATACAGGTGTGCCAAGCTTGTAGCATC
This sequence comes from Salmo salar, assembly GCF_965601325.2. NCBI lineage: Eukaryota > Metazoa > Chordata > Actinopteri > Salmoniformes > Salmonidae > Salmo > Salmo salar. The sequence continues at coordinate 142,753,674 of NC_138291.1, read as the reverse complement.
ATACCCAAGAAGACTCGAGGCTGTAATCACGGCCAAAGGTGCTTAAACAAAGTACTGGATAAATGTTCTGAATACTTACACTACCGTTCAAAAGTTTGGGGTCACTTAAAGATGTCCTTGTTTTTGTAAGAAAAGCTTTTTTTTTTGTCCATTAAAATAGCATCAAATTGAACAGAAATACAGGTTAGACATTGTTAATGTTGTACATTTCTATTGTAGCTGGGAATGGCTGATTTTTAATGGAATGTCTACATAGGCGTACAGAGGCCCATAATCAGCAACCATCACTCCTGTGTTCCAATGGCACGTTGTGTCAGCTAATCCAAGTTTATCATTTTAAAAGGCTAATTGATCATTAGAAAACCCTTTTGCAATTATGTTAGCACAGCTGAAAACTGTTGTCCTGATTAAAGAAGCAATAAAACTGTCCTTTAGACTAGTTGAGCATCTGGAACATCAGCATTTGTGGGTTCAATTACAGGCTCAAAATGACCAGAAACAAATACCTTTTTTCTGAGACTCGTCAGTCTATTCTTGTTCTGAGAAATGAAGGCTATTCCATGTGAGAAATTGCCAAGAAACTGAAGATCTCTTACAACGCTGTGTACTACTCCCTTCACAGAACAGAGCAAACTGGCTCTAACCAGAATAGAAAGAGGAGTGGGTAGCCCCAGTGCACAACTGAGCAAGAGGACAAGTACATTAGAGTGTCTAGTTTGAGAAACAGACGCCTCACAAGTCCTCAATTAGCAGCTTCATTAAATAGTACCCTTAAAACACCAGTCTCAACGTCAACAGTGAAGAGGCGACTCCGGGATGCTGGCCTTCCAGGCAGAGTTGCAAAGAAAAAGACATATCTCAGACTGGCCAATAAAAAGAAAAGATTAAGATGGGCAAAAGAACCCAGACACTGGACAGAGGAACTCTGCCTAGAAGGCCAGCATCCCGGAGTCGCCTCTTCACTGTTGACGTTGCATTTCAATTAACAGTTGTGCCTTGTTAAAAGTTCATTTTTTATGCGTTTGAGCCAATCAGTTGTGTTGTGACAAGGTTGGGGTTTTCAGCTTCCAGAAAATGTGTACAGAACCTTGCGACATGGGGCCGTGCATTATCATGCTGAAACATGAGTTGATGACAGCAGATGAATGGCACGACAATGGGTCTCAGGATCTCGTCACGGTATCTCAGTGCATTCAAATTGCCATCGGTAAAATTAAATTGTGTTCATTGTCTAGTTTATGCCTGCCCATACCATATTCCCACAACCACCATGGGGCACTTTGTTCACAACGTTGACGTCTGCGGTTGTGAGGCCGGTTGGACGTACTGCCAAATTCTCAAAAATGATGTTGGGTATGGTAGAGAAATTAACATTCAATTCTCTGGTAACAGCTCTGGTGGACATTCCTGCAGTCAGCATGCAAATTGCTCAACCCTCAAAACTTGAGACATTGTGTTGTGTGACAAAACTGCACATTTTAGAGCTGCACCCGTGTAATGATCATCCTGTTTAATCAGCTTCTTGATATGCCACACCTGTCAGGTGGATGGATTGTCTTGTCAAAGGGATGTAAACAAATTTGTTTCAAACATTTGAGAGAAATACGTTTTTTGTGCTAGTGGAAAATGTCTAGGATATTTTATTTCAGCTCATTAAACATGGGACCAACACTTTATATTTTGCGTTTATATGTTTGTTTCGTAAATTAGATTGATTGCTTGTTACTTTCTAGTGCCTCCTTGCTTAGATTCAACTAAAAAGAGGAGTCTGGTAGTCGATTTACTGGTGTAATGGTCTTCCCTGTCAGCATGTGTCGCTAATGTATTTTAGGCGTCAAGTTTAACCGGAACTGCAACCGGAGATTACGTTTGATTGTTTATATTTTTCCACAATATTACGTTTTAGTTTGCTTGCCAGCTAGCTATCCAAATGTATATGTAAAGTGTGTATTGTCTGAATAAGGTTGGAAAGATATAAATAAAGCGAAGTGTCTAATATCATGTAACGTTACGTTGTTCCGCGACAAACTTCGGATAAATTTTTTTATTCGCTGACCACTGGCACAGACACGCGGGAAGAACGCGCGGAAACAGGACATGACAGGAGGATTGTTTGCTACAAGAGACATCTACCAGTTAGCTAGCAAGTAGCACGCACACATTTTATTTCCAGTCAACATACTTGGATTAGTTGGTTGAGACAATCCTATCCCTCAATAATGGAGGAATACAAGGAGAATATTCAAGACAAGGGTGACAATGTGAAATTGTCTTCTAAACCCGAGGGAGATGACATGGTGAGTAACTTACTGTACAGCTAATGTTAACTCTGCTACAGTAGGAATAACAGCCAGGTGATGTTTTAAACGAGTTACCTACTTGTGAGACTAACGTTATATTTCTTTCTCTATTTCAATTCTTGCAACAAGGTGCGTAGTAACATTGGTGAACCTGTCCCTCAAGTATCTTCTACTCGTGGCGAGTTCAGTGATCCTGTTTACAAAGAGATTGCTCTTGCAAATGGACATATCAACCGCATGAACAAGGATGAGCTTCGGTCTAAACTGGCAGAGTGTAAGCTTGACACAAGGTATGTAGGAACACTTGTTTCAGCAGGAGATTGCTACAAACGTAATCCATTGAAGATCAGGATTTCTACGTTAGGAAATCCCAGAGCTGCTTGACATGTCACTGGAAAAAGATCTGTATCACTGAACATGATCCCAAGTGTCTGTCTCTCTCTCTCTCTCTCACTCTGTGTGTAGAGGTGTGAAGGATGTGATGAAGAAGCGGTTGAAGAACTACTACAAGAAGCAGAAGCTGTCGTTGATGCAGTCTGTGACAGAGGGTGGACCAACTGATGCCTACTACGACTTCATCTGTGTGGTGGACTTTGAGGCAACGTGTGAACAGGACAACCCCCTTGACTTCACGCATGAAATCATTGAGTTCCCAATGGTCCTGTTCAACACCCGCACTTTAGACATTGTGAGGAGGGGACATTGTTAGAATCAATACTTTGTAAGGCTTGTGTGTACTATCAGATGTATGGCCCTTTTGAGTTCACATTAGTAGTTGATGCAAATAATACAACTTAAACACACACACACAAATGTTTTGTTATCATGAATGACACTGGATTTCATTGTAGGAGGACAGCTTTCAGGAATATGTCAGGCCAGAAGTCAACACACAGCTGTCAGAGTTCTGCATAAAGTTGACAGGGATAACACAGGTGAGACACCAGACAGATGTTGTCTAAACCAATTTTGAAGGATTAGAATACTATGATCCACAATACTTCACACATTGTAATGTTAATATAAGACTTTTCTAACTGCTTTTTTTGGTCCAGAAAATGGTGGATGAAGCAGACACCTTCCCCAATGTTCTTAAGCGGGTGGTGCTTTGGCTTCAGGAGAAAGAGCTTGGCACAAAATACAAATATGCCATTCTTACAGATGGGTACGTACATGTGGGCAGAGGGTACTAACACTGCTTTTGTGTATTAATGATAACTCTAGCGAGATATGACATGTTCTCATTAGTACAACTATGTGCTTTGTCATTTCCACAGATCTTGGGACATGAGCAAGTTCATGAATACCCAGTGCCGTTTAAGTCGGCTCAGATATCCACAGTTTGCAAAGAAGTGGATCAACATCAAAAAATTCTACGGAAACTTCTATAAGGTTGTGATTATAAAATTATCCGAAATATTTCTCTAAATGTATAGACATGTTAGACACGATCTGTTGAGTAGAACAATAGAACTAGAATCCTCACTTTATTTTTCACAGGTCCCTCGTACCCAGACCAAGCTGAGCAGCATGCTAGAGAAGCTGGGCCTTCAATACGAGGGCCGCCCTCACTCTGGCCTGGATGACTCGCGCAACATTGCTCGCATTGCGCTGCGCATGCTGCAGGATGGCTGCCAACTGCGCATCAATGAGCGCATGCACGAAGGACAGCTGCGGACTGTGCCCAGCTCTGCCCCTGTGGAAGGAGCCCCACCCCCACGTACTCCTTGCAGCAGAGACTAGCCCCCCCACCTCGACTTCAGCTCCACATCCCCTGGCTCTGTGACTTCCACATTGAGGCCTTCAAGCAGGCATCCCATGTCTGTTTTACTCCCATGACTTGAAAATAATTCATAGCATTTTTCCAACTCAATCTGTGTACTTTTTTTGTCCCAAATTGTAGGACTCTGTGGGTAGTTTTTTAATTGTATTAGTTGTGCCACTTACCACAATAAAAATGTTGTTTCTGCCTTTTGACAACTAGTGTAAATTTCCACAGTAGCACCCAGACATTGTTTGCTATGAGTTTCTTTAAAGAAGAATTGTTATTTCGCTGGGCTTTTGTCTTTCATATTGTCTGAAAACAAAACAACCTTGCTGACCCTCAAATGTACTTAACTGTGTCTGTTAGAGGCCTGGCTTCAGTATTTTATTTTACAGAGCAAGGCCTTTGTGCTTATTTAACTTGGTGTCCACTCTAAAACAGGTTCAAGAAAATTGAGGATATGTTTGGTGTAAGCAATGCACAAACTTGTGGGCTAAGAATGTATGAGCTATTGTCTTAAACCATTTCTCATTGAATACTAATAAATATTTCCTTAGTTTTAGCCTGCTTTCTTTACTTTCTGGGGGGGCAGTATATTTTAAAGAGCTTTGACATTCCTTAACATTTGTAATGAAAAATACCCAATTTTCATAGTTGAGTAAAAGTAAAGATACCTTTTAATAGAAAATGACTCAAGTGAAAGTCACCCAGTAAAATAATACTAGAGTAAAAGTATTTCGTTTTAAATATACTTAAGCATCAAAAGTAAATGTAATTGCTAACATACACTTAAGTAGTTAAGGAATAAATCATTTCAAATGTCTTATATTAAGCAAACCAGACGGCACCATTTTATTTGTATTTTTTTTATTTACGGAAAGTCGGGCACACCAACACTCAGACATCATTTAAAAACGAGCGTTTGTGTTTAATGAGTCCGCCAGATCAGAGGCAATAGGGATGACCAGGAATGTTATCTTGATAAGTGTGTGAATTGGACCATTTTCTTGTCCTGCCAAGCATTCAAAATGTAACGAGTACATTTGGGTGTCAGGGAAAATGTATGAAGTAAAGAGTGCATAATTTTCTTTAGGAATGTAGTGAAGTAAAACTTGTCAAAAATATAAATAGTAAAGTACAGATACCCAAAAAAACTACCCAAGTAGTACTTTAAAGTATTTTTACTTAAGTACTTTACACCAAGGGTCCTTAACATGTATCGTCTATCTCGGTTTTTGTTTGTGCTGCGTTTTTTAATCAGTTTGAACTTCATTGGCTCAGAATGAAAAGTGGGACATTAAACATGACTGTTCAATGTACAGTTCCAATGCCAAAAGAGGGAGAAGGACAATTGCAATACAAACTAGCATCGCATTTGCATAAAATATCATTTACAAATGGTACAACATCTAACATTCCTAACATTTCTGTGCTTCATGGTATCGGGTTCACGAGAAAAGCATTATGCCCTTTTTATGTTATGTAGAAATCCAATCAAATTTAAACTTTGGGCTCCCGAGTGGCGCAGCGGTCTAAGGCACAATTATGTGTTCTTAACTGACTTGCCTAGTTAAATAAAGGTAAAATAAAAATGTCTCATTTCAACACATAATCCAATGTGATATGGTGACGTAATGGTTTTACCAAACCCTGTGCATTCACATCATATCCGTTAGATGGAGACAAATCACATGTAACTCACGGTACACGCAGTTTCCCATCAAGGAATACCAAGAGAAAGTGGTACAGTATTTTGTATTTGCCCCCAATGAGACATCAAATAAAATTTTATTTATCACATGCGCCGAATACAACTGGTGTAGACTTTAAAGTGAAATGCTTACTTACGAACCTTTCCTTACGATGCCTAGAACTCTACATCATGCAAGTTTCAATGTCTGCTACTAAAAAATACCTTTGGAAGGGGGACATTAAATATGGTGCTTGATCAAAATAACATTCCAGAAACTTAATTCTGTACTATTTGGTCTGTATTTCTTATAAGCATGTTATATCCCATCTATGACCAGAATAATTATGGGGAAAATGAGCTCAATATAGAATAATTAATTACACTTTTTCAACTCATTGGTGTGGAAAATATATACATAAAATATAATGGAAAACAGTTGTCTTCTCTGGATTAAACATACATATTCCTTTATTTATTATTATCAATTTTCTTGCCAAGCAATAATAATAGCTTTTCCTCATCATGGTCAATAGAATCAATAACTTAACCAAGAAGGTGTGCTCAAAGGCTGACGCAGTATGTTCTAGGCGTTGTTGCTCTTTCCACACGTCCCTGAGCAGGAAGGACTGCAGTTCACGAGAACACGGGCGGAGAGAGTAGCAACTAGCGAGACATAAGGAGTGACCGTTCCCGTTGTTTGATTTCATGCATTGTTTGTTTGAATAAGGGACGCGATTGGATGCTACGATACCAGATAATGCGCTGGAGGGGCCAGCCGAAACGCTTGGGTTTTAAAATAGACTTGAAATTGCGGTAGGTTTCCCTTTTCATTGTGTGGTTCGCGGCCGTAGATAAAAGAAGATGCGTGAAGCGCTGTTGGCCAGGTCCAATCGTCTTGATAGGATTGAAAAGCATGTTTTCTTGCTCCTACTCGAAATGGAGTTACTGTCGTTTTCCCCGTTGTTTGTATTGTTGATGATAAGAACAATAAACGATGAAACAAGCACCTAGACCACCATGCGACCAGGATAACAAGGAGGGGTCGGTCTGCAAAGCCATGGAGGACAAGGAGAACAATCTCAAAACGGCTACGCTGTGGAGAGATGCTGCTGTCCGCTCTAGGAAGCTGCGAAGCAACCTGCGTCAGCTCACTATCTGCTCCAAAGACAGGGAGAGGATAATTCTACCTGAAAATATAAGTGAGATAGAGGTGCTCAATCTGGGCAATAACTCGCTGCACGAGCTACCAGAAGGATTGGGGGCTACCCTCACAAACCTGCGTATCCTTATCCTCCGCAGGAACAAATTTGTCACAGTGCCCTTTGTGGTGTTTGAACTAGGTCAACTTGTGGAGCTGGACATGAGCCACAACTGCTTGAGCCACTTCTCAGAGGATATAGGCCTGCTGAAGGGGCTGAAAAAGCTCTGCATCAGTCACAACAAGATCCAGTACCTGCCGTCACAGATTGGGGCACTGCAGTGCTTGGAGGAACTGGACATAAGCTTCAATGACATACGCGATTTCCCCAGGTCCTTCTCACAGCTCAAGAGGCTCCGTACTCTGGATGCCGACCACAACAACCTGGACCTGTGTCCCCCGGAGATTCTTTCCCTCAGTGACCTGGAGGAGCTCGACTGCTCTGGGAATACATTTGCGTGTCTACCAGGGGACATCATGAAGCTGCAGTTCATCAAGATCCTGTGGCTCAGCAGCATTCACATCTCCTCGTTACCTGACACCTTCTGTCAGCTGCACAACCTGGAGAGCCTGATGCTGGACAGTAACAACCTCTCAGCTCTGCCTCGTTCCTTTGGCAACCTGCAGAGACTTAAAATGATCAATCTTTCATCTAATGAGTTTGAGGAGTTTCCCCAGGTTATCCTAAACATCACAGGACTAGACGAGCTTTACCTGAGCAGAAATCAACTGTCTTTTGTCCCAGAAGAGATTGGCCAATTGCATAGGCTGGCAAACCTCTGGTTGGACAATAATAAGATTACTTATCTGCCTGACTCCATTGTGGAGCTAGAGAGATTGGAAGAGCTTGTTTTACAGGGTAATCAAATAGCCATACTTCCAGATAACTTTGGAAAACTCTCCAAGGTAAACATTTGGAAGGTGAAGGATAACCCCCTCATCCAGCCTCCCTATGAGGTCTGTATGAAGGGAATCCCCTATATCGCTGCCTATCAAAAGGAACTCACACATTCCCAGCTCGCTGTGAAGCCTAGATTAAAACTGGTCCTGATGGGAATGAAAAACGCTGGGAAAACACGGCTCAGACAGAGTGTAGTGAGTGAGCAGCAGGATGCCAACTCTGCTCAGGGGAACAAAGGGATTGATGTGACTAACTGGGTAGCGGACGCCGATCGCAGTCTTACGTTTTTAGTGTATGACCTGTCAGGGAAGCCAAATTATGACCTCATCAAACCTTTTTTTCTCTCACCCGGTGCTCTGTACATCCTTGTTGTGAATCTGAAAACGTACTCACCCAAGAGCTTTTACGCCCACGTGGGGTACTTCCTCCACCTCCTCAGTGCCAAAGTGCCCCACGCTGTGGTCTGCATGGTGGGCACACATACAGACTTGTGTGGAGACATGGAGGTGGAGGAGAAGAGCCTGGATATTCACAGACAGATTGCCCTGCAGGAGAAGTGGGACAGCCATTGCCTGCGGACCCTCGCCCAACAGGTGGACCAGGCCCTGGAACAGGGCTACAACATCCGCACCTCCAGCCCTCACATCCTCTTCTACGGCGTCACAGACAAGAACCTGAGGCGGAAGAAAGCCCAGCTGCAGTACATGCTGAACCACAGGCTGCAGCTCCTGTCTCCTGTCCTGTGTGTCAGCTGCACGGAGAGCCAGAGGAACATCCAGAGGCTGAGGGAGAAGCTCATGTCAGTGGCAGACCACAGGGACATCTTCCCCAACCTCCACCGCGTGCTGCCCAAGTCCTGGCAGATGCTGGAGGAGCTGCACTTTAAGCCCCAGGACCTGTGGCTCTCGTGGTGGGACTCGGCCCGCTTGGGCCTCCAGGCAGGACTCACAGAGGACCGCCTGCAGAGTGCCCTGTCCTACCTGCACGAGAGCGGGAAGCTACTCTACTTCGAGGACAGTCTGACACTAAAAGAGTACGTCTTCCACAACCTGCCACGCTTCATCGCCATCCTCAATGTCTTCTTCCAGAGTGATGAGTCCACGCTGCTGGAGAGGCTACTGTCAGATGGGGAGAGGGGGGACAAAAGGAGGGCCAGTGTGGTTATGGAGGGGGAGAAGGAAGAGGACCTCCGGGCTACCCATCTACAGCACCATGTGGAGGGCTTCCTCAGCCACGGCCTCCTGCCTTCCAACGTCATCCGGCTGCTCCTGAGACCTCTCATCCAGACCCAACAGGACCTCCACCTCATCATGGAGCTGCTGGAGAAGATGGGGGTCTGCTACTGCATCAACAAGCCCCGCAGCAAGCCTCTGAACGGGGCCACCGTCTGGTACAAGTTCCCAAGCTATGTCAGCAATGAGGAGCCCCATGCCGAGGCCTGGGTGAACGGGAGCTCAGTGGCTGCTAGTCCGTTCTTCTCTGTGGAGCAGCTGAAGATTGAATACAGCTTTCCCTTTCTCTTCCCTCCTGGACTGTTTGCACGCTACAGTGTGCAGATCAACAGCCATGTGGTTCAGAGGTCAGATGGGCGGCACCAGATATTTGCCTATCGTGGTAAAGTGCCTGTGGTAGTCAGCTACCGTCCGGCTCGGGGCAGGCTGCAGTCCGAGACACTGTCCATAGCCAGCCATGCCTCCCTGCCAAATATCTGGACTGCTTGGCAAGCGATAACACCACTGGTTGAGGAGCTGAATGTCCTACTGCAGGAGTGGCCCGGGCTCTATTACACTGTTCATGTTCTGTGTTCAAAGTGCCTCAAAAGAGGGTCACCCAACCCACACACCTTCCCAGGTAAATATGCTTTCCCCTCTCTGACTCTTTGATTCTCTGTCCCTCTCTTTCTCTGTCACATCCCTCTCTTTCTCTATCGAGTCCCTTGTCAAGCCTCCCAGAAGTAGGCACGTTTTCATTGGCACACTTTTAATTTAGCAAAGATGTGTAAAGGACTTTGTAGTTTACATTGCCCCACCCTAATTTTCATTATTTTAATGACAATATTGAGGGTTATATGTGGTGAGAGAAACTGGAAGTGTAAAATTATACTCAAGTATATCACTTACCAGTGGTTTAGAATCATCATGGCATTATGGAAATATCTCATGGAGGGGACATCTGATACAGGTGTTTTTCATGACATACTCCTCTCCTGGGATTCATTTGAATGGATGAAAGAGAATAACGAACTGCTAATAACAACAGATTTGTGTCAGCATCACGCTGTGGAATTACCCAACAGTGATATGTTCTGACCTATTATGAATGCCTCAAACAATCTTTGGAGGTTTGAGTGAGAAAGTGAAAGCCGTTCTGTACACTCATTCACTGCTCTTGTGCTATAGTCAAACAAAATAGGGGTTTATTGCTGTGTTTGTGTGAGGATGACTCATTAGGTTTAAGTTAAGTCAGTCAGTGGGGGATGGAGGCTACACAAAGGCTACAGTGCCGCTGTAGGTGACATTAGCTCAGCTAAGGGAGGGAGGGAGGGAGGAAGAGCTCCGTGGGCTCAAGCCCCACCTCTGATACACAAATTGGCCTCGGAGTTGTCTATTCTCGGCCTCTGGCTGAGTTCCTGGACAAGTTCTGACGTGGTGTTTGACTGACGGTTGCCGTGGCAACACACTGTGCCTTTATTGTCTTGGAATGTGTCTGTAGTAGATGGATCATACAGCACGAGCAAGCCCAATGTCGGCTCTTTTGTTACGATGCACAATGCTATCCAGACATCAGTAGACCAGTGTAAACTCATATGGTGAAATCAGTAAAGGTCTCCCTATTCATGCATTCGGTGGGAAGAAGTGTAGGCCTACAGTACATTGTCTCGTTACTGCTGCTAGTATGAGATTGATTTTGTTGTGATGTCATTGCATTACCTCCTCGAGTGCACTCTTTTGTATGAGAATAGAGCACCTACTCATTTTCCTGCTCCTATGAATGACAGAAAATCTGCCAGACTGATATCTTTCCCTTTTTTTTTTTAAATAGTGCTTTTAAATGGGCCTTTTCATACTGCAGATCTTGTTTGTGTCTTCTGCTGAAGCAGTCTGTAGTGCTGGAGCTATGCGCATACCAGGATTGTTGATATCGTCATTTAGGTGTGGTCCTGAATTGAGCAGGCAGCTGGGTCTTGGCTGGATGGGTAGCTACCCCATTCCCTGGCCCTCCTACCCTCATTTTATTTCTCCCTCTTTTCTTCTCTCTGTGTTAGTTCCCCACACTCTTGTTTTCACGCTTCAATCCCCACCTCTCCCTCTCTGGCCCAGGGAGGGCTTTGGCGGTCTTTTGTGGATTAGTTCACGTCTGCGGCGTGGCTGGTTTGAATCATTAGACATGAGACCGTGCTTTTTCAGAGCTGTTTCACTGGCGTGTCGATGCTTCCGGAGCAACCGTCTGTCTGACTGGCCCGGGAGCTGGGACACAGACCAGCCCCTACTATACTAATAGACTGGAGCTTAGCTAGGCACATAAACTGTCCGGTAGATTGAAGTAAGGCAGTTCTCTGGCAGATAGACTAGATGTCATATACTGTAGTAGAGACCTAGGAGGAACATGCGCACGGTTGTCGTTTGCCACACTTCGCAAGGCACAACACGTAGGGATTAAGTTTAGCAAGGTGATAGTCCTGTAGACACCGACAGTTTGTTTAACTGAGTAGTAACTAGATGGTGACTGCTTCGTGCTTATGTAAATGTGTCACATTTCATTGCAAGCGTCATTGTCATTTCTGCTGGATAGGAGTGAGTGAGTTACTCTACCACAAGCTAGTCTTTCTGCTTGGGTATTTATTGAAGCAAGGCTGGATGTGATATCATGCTTGGGAGACTTTGACAAATTGAATGGGGTGGGAGGGAAGGAAGGGAGGAGATGGTTTTGTTTGCGTGGGTGGGGGATGTAATATGTTGCAGGTTAGTGATTTGGAATTCAATTAATGGAACTTTAGCCCTGTGCACTGTAGCCTTCTTCCGACCCACCCCAGCTGTGCGCTTCTTAATTTAGACTGGGCAATAGCTGAATTTGAACAACTCACTCAAGTAGTTACTTTGCAGGTGACTGGCTCTTAGCTGCACCTGCCTGTTTCCATGGGAATGTGCCCTCTTGTTGTGTTCACTGGAGCAACTCAATGGTTGCTATAGGTTTGCTCTCCTGTAAAAATGTTGGTGATTCAACTCCTATAGAATGCCCCTTCACCCCTGCTTTGTCTCTGTAGAAATGAAAATGTTCTACCTTTTCCACAACCTGTGTTCCTCCTCCATTTAGCTGCACAGCTTTTCATATGTCCTAATATGGCCATGTTTTTGGCTGCTGCAGCTTGTTGACTCAGTGTTGGGGCTCCTCTCTTTCCGGCAGACTAAACATGGAGGACTCTTGAATATAATCTTTCTTCTGTGGAATCTAGAGAGAAGACCTCCATTGCAATAATCTTTTCCTTGCATCTCTTTTGGCCTGACATCTCTGAATCGAACAAAGGCATGCATTCCCCTTTTATTCATGACCTGATCTGCCTTTATATGGCTGAAAAAGAAATCTCAGCCATGCAGACCAATTTCCCCCCTAAACGATGCAACCCCACAAACCTTGTATTGTGTTTGTGTAAGTGAGAGTCTGTTTGTGCTTTTGCTTGTGTTGAATGTATGTGTAAAGTGACAGCGGGTGGTGAGTGATTAATTAGTAATGTGCAGTTAATTGTCATTTCCTCTTCCACACACATCCAGATTCGTTTGTTGCCTTCTTCTGATCTGACAGATAATGACACTTGTCGTAAGCAGAAAGGATGTGATCCTTCACGTTCCACAGGGATTAGTCACAAAGGTTATCCTTAAAATTGATGTCCACTCGTTCCTGACCACACAAATGGTGTTTTAAAATACTGTTCAAATAGCCCTCGTTTTGGTGGAACTCTTATTGACCTCTTGAGTTTTTTGCGGGGGTACAGTACATGATCCTGAAAATCGTCTCAAAGTGTGTTTGTGCAGACATCCAAGCTGCCGTCAGTCGACCCTGAGTGGAAGACGTGTGAGAAACCAGAGTATGATCTCTGGCTGGGCGCCCACGGTCTGTCCTTCTCCTGTACTTTGCTGTACCTCGTGTAGCAACCTTCTCCCCTGCCCAGGGCTTAAGCTTACTCTGTGAATTGCAGTACAGTAACAGCACAACAAATAAACCTGCTGGCCCACTGGTCTATATATCTGGTTATCAACCTGTGAACCTTTAAACATGCTTGGTGCAATTTACATTCCAATTTGCTAAGTACAGTAGATATATTTCAGGTGCCTACCAAGATGTCTTATCTCACAGATCATTCGTGCCCATCATACAAGTTCAAAGGAAGAGGATAGTATTTTGTCTACATCTGCTCTTTTCAAATCAAATTTGATTGGTCACATCCAAATATTTAGCGGATGTTATTGCGAATGTAGCGAAATGCTTGTCTTCCTAGCAGTGCAGTAGTATATAACAATTCCCAAGAATACATACATCTCAAGTAAAACAATGGAATTAAGAAATATATAAATATTAGGACGAGGAATGTTGGAGTGGCATTGCCTAGGATACAGTATATACATATGAAATGAGTAAAACAGTATGTAAACATTAAAGTGACCAGTGATTCCATGTCTATGTACGTAGGGCATCAGCCTCTAAGGTGCAGGGTTGAGTAACCGGGTGGTAGCCGGCTAGTGACAGTGACTAAGTTCAGGGCAGGGTACTGGGTGGAGGCCGGTTAGTGATGGCTATTTAACAGTCTGATGGCCTTGAGATAGAAGCTGTTTTTCAGTCTCTCTGTCCCAGCTTTTATGCACCTGTACTGACCTCGCCTTCTGGATGCTAGGGGGTTGAACAGGCAGTGGCTTGGGTAATTGATGTCCTTGATGATCTTTTTGGCCTTCCTGTGACATCGGGTGCTGTAGGTGTTTTGGAGGGCAGGCAGTGTGACCCGGTGATGCGTTGGGCAGACCGCACCACCCTCAGGAGAGCCCTGCGCTTGCGGGCCGTGCAGTTGCCGTACCAGGCGGTGATACAGCCTGACAGGATGCTCTCGATTGTGCATCTGTAAAAGTTTGTGAGGGTCTTAGGGGCCAAGCTGAATTTCTTCAGCCTCCTAATGTTGAAGAGGCGCTGTTGCGCCTTCACCACACTGTCTGTGTGGGTGGACCATTTTCAGATTGTCAGTGAAGTGTACATGAGGAACTTGAAGCTTTTCACCTTCTCCACTGTGGTCCTGTCCATATGGATAGGGGCATGCTCCCTCTGCTGTTTCCTGAAGTCAATGATCAGCTCCTTTGTTTGTTGACGTTGAGGGAGAGATTATTTTCCTGGCACCACTCCACCAGGGCCCTCACCTCCTCCCTGTAGGCTGTCTCGTCATATTTTGGTAATCAGATCTACTACTGTTGTGTTGTCTGCAAACTTGATGATTGAGTTGGAGGCGTGCATGGCCACACAGTCATGGGTGAACGGAGTACAGGAGGGGGCTGAGCACGCACACTTGTGGGGCCCCTGTGTTGAGGATCAGCGTAGTGGAGGTGTTTCCTACCTTCACCTGGGGAGGCCCGTCAGAAAGTCCAGGACCCAGTTCCACAGGGCAGAGTTTAAACCCAGGGCCCGAGCTTAATGATGAGCTTGGAGGGTACTGTGGTGTTGAAGGCTGAGCTGTAATAAACAAAGTATCTGTTGTTGAAGGGCAGAGATCTAGGGAGTGGTGTCCAAAGCTGGCTTTGATTCTTAGTGTCGAAGGCGAGCCCTCCAGCACTTTCCCTCTCTGTGTGGATCCTCAAGTCCAGTTTGACTCTGTACCACTGGACAAACCCCTCTAATCCAGTTAGGGGATCTGCTAGGATCAGGCTGCTAGTGATAATGGTCATGCAGGGGACTGGCCAAGAAGGCAAAGCTGAGTTGGTTAGATTATCACAGTCACACAGATGCATAGACACACGAACAAACACATTCATCATTTCACTTACCCTCAAGCTCCTCACAGCCTCATCCACCCATACCTATAGAGGTATAGTAGTTACATTGAACTTTACCCAGTTTTTCCTGTATTATTGCATCGTATTCTAAAAATGAAAGAGATGAGATGACTGAAAGCTCACAACTTTAGGCTGCCTGCCCAGCAACGACGGTGTGAAGACATTTCAGTTCACTGGAACATTTGTTGGGACATGTTCCCACATTATTTTAATTTCATTCTGACTTTTTAGTGAATAATAAAACTGACTTTTCACTGTGGACGAGCTGCTAGCTGCTTGCTGAGGAATTGGATATCGTCGCACAGGCAGTCTATCCTCTTCCTCCCAGTAAGCCATGGCTATACTGTATCAAGGAGGAGCATAGATCAGTCATACAATCATGTATTGTTTTCTCACCACATGGCGGTCAATTTAATTGGACTCCTTACATGTTATTTAGATCCCCTGGGGAATATCTGGAAAATTCTTAGGCCAACTTAAGATAAATTATTGCGCTTTACCCCAAGAGACAACTGGTGGGTGCTCCAAATATAGCCAAAGGCCTCCAAGGCTAACTTTACGAGAAAGTAAGACGAGCCACTACATTGATACCTGTCACAGGAATCACAGACGAGATGTCTATGTGGTAGTATCGGCTAAGTTTCATTGTTTAAAAATGTAGCAAACCACCTTTCGAAATCTTGAGCAATATGCCGCAGTCATTACCAGTAATTGAGTACAGGGATTGGCAATGAAGTCTAAATGAGGAAAAAGTTGAAAACCTGTCAGTCTGTCTCTTGCAGCTCTTCAGCTGGAACTTCTCTGTCCGGTTATGACTTTGTGTGTTTTGCCCATTAAAACATTCCACTGGTGGAAGTGCTGGGAAATGACGCAGCTTAGACGCTTTGGCCAAGGACTGACTGCAGGGTCAAGAGGAAACTCAGAGGCTGGTGATGATTAGTAACTCAGTAACAGCCAAGCACAAGGAACTCTGGAAGAATGAGCCAGAATCTAACAGCCAAAGTAGAGCTGTTTTGAGGAACTGTTCAGAGACTGGCGATCTCAGAGGCACAGACTAAACTACAAATGCAGTGTATTGGTTAATACAAACTTAGTAAGCTGCTGAAGGGCCTGACTTGTTGCTGAGTGGCTGTATCTAGTGACTGTGGGCCAGTCACAACTGTTGATGCAGAGAGATAGTTATCATATTAGTGATTGTGGCAGGAAAAGCTGGTTCTGTTATATGAAGAGGTTCAGATGTCTTGCGTTTCCCGGCTCAGGGACAAGGCTGGAAGTGAAAGTGATAGAGCTCATATTGGCCCTCTGACTGATGTGCTGCTGTGGCCTTCTGAATTGTCTGTCTGTCTGTCTGTCTGTCTGTCTGTCTGTCTGTCTGTTCGGTACAGTTATCCTAAAGTGTTCTTCTCGGTCGTGTATGTTTGTGTATGTCTGTGTTGGTGACGTGAATGAGCTGTTCACCTGAAAGAAGGTTAGCCTAAAGGGTGTTTTTGTTTTGTTTTTAACTCTGGACATCACATGGGAAATGGTCTTATGGATATCTCACATTAGATGTGACCTTCTGACGACCTTACATAAAGTTAAATAGGCCTTCATAGGCCTACCTATGATTGTCTTACTGTACAGCTCATGCTGAAATGGTTTTATTTTCTACCTGTGAATTCTAATTCTTGCTGTAGTCTGATGAATTACTCCTGTCCGCACCTACCTGTGTACTCTCAACCACACACTAACTACACTTAGGTGGATAAGACACCAGTGGGCTAAATTCGTTTTCAGAGTTGCTGTGGGTTTTGGATTGTTTGGTCTGCTCTAAATGTTGTTTTCCATATCACCTACTTGTTTTTTTTATTATTGTGCTGTATGAAATCTGTCCTCAACGCAGCCTAGTAATCTCTAAGAGAGGACGTGAATCCTGTTATGTCACCAGTTGGCTGCCCAACTGGAGTTGTGTGCAGTAAGCCTGTCCACTGTATTATCTCTTAGACATGTGACAGACAGTGGCTGTTGGGTTTGGATGGGTTCATAGCTTCTATCCCGTGGGAACGCAGAGTCAATGGTCACCTAGCCTCTACCGAGTCCCTAACAATCGGCTGTTCAGGTTTTGTTGCTGTATTCATAATGTATGGGTTTTGCAAGCCTGGTTGCCAGCCTTCGTATTGTGTGATGAATTATATCAAACCCTTTTCAGCATAGCTTTCCCCTTTTGCCCGCTAGCATCAGTCAAAATCCTGAATGTGTTGACCAAAGCCATCAAGGCTCAAACTTGTAGTTTCCTAGAAGGGAGTAGTTTTTCTTCTTTTTTTTCTCCATTTGGCGGGCCATTGTCTGCCTTGAAAGGGAAATGGTGTCTGGAAATAAAATTAGGGCACTCTCATTTATAGTTCTTCACATTCAGGCTTTCAGGCTTTTCTTCCGGTCAGTGCACACTCCTTTGACGTGGTCAGAGGTCTAGAGCTGATAGCAGTGGTGGAAATGGGCTGTTTTGGTCACTGTCGGACAGTTCACGTCCTGGATGAAGCATGAGCACAATGTTCCTCTAGGCCAGGGATAGACAACTTTGATGGGGGTGGGAGCCATAAAAAATCTGAACTGATCATGGAGGGGCCGCAGTTGCTCACGGGTTTGCCTATCCACATCCCCCTCCCCCCCACTGCGAGCAAACATTTTAGTGACCCCCCCCCCCCCCCCCCCCTCTTGACAGCGCAGATATTTTGGGGTTTGTTTTAGTCATTTTTTGCAATTACACACATTTTGCCATGGGGTGTAGAGAAATGTTTGGTTTACAGCTAATTTCCTGCAGTTCTACACATTTTGCCTTAGGGTGGATAGAAATGTTTGCAGTTTTTAATATGATATCGGAGTCAGACTAACAAAATCAATAGGGGCCCCCTGGCTGGTAATTCAACCATGCTAACAAGGAGAATGAACCTGTCCTCAGATCAGTTCAGTCCCTGGCAGATTGCCTTGCCAGCTGCCAATTACTCAGCTCTGCCTGAGGAATGATACATTTATTCACTTTAAACCCAACCAATGAGTGTACGTATTTATAGTATGTGGGTTGTTTTTTGTGTGTGGGGGGGATGTGATGAGCAGGCTCTGTTTTAAGGACCATGATAACCTAGCTATTACTGTTAGCTAATTAATACACAGGGCTGTTCAGCAGCATCCTGCCCCAAGGAATGGACAGCTATTTTAGGAGCCCCTCTTTTGTTTGTTCTACTCTGGGTTTATTTTCACCATTGGTGAACATATAGAATTGAAGTCGGAAGTTTACATACACCTTAGCCAAATACATTTAAACTCATTTTTTCACAATTCCTGACACTTAATCCTGGTAAAAATTCCCTGTCTTAGGTCAGTTAGGATCACCACTTTTATTTTAAGAATGTGAAATGTCAGAATAATAGTAGAGTGATTTATTTCAGCTTTTATTTCTTTCATCAGATTCCCAGTAGGTCAGAAGTTTACATACACTCAATTAGTATTTGGTAGCATTGCCTTTAAATTGTTTGACTTGGGTCAAACGTTTTGGGTAGCATTCCACAAGCTTCCCACAATAAGTTGGGATAATTTTGGCCCATTCCTCCTGACAGAGTTGGTGTAACTGAGTCAGGTTTCTAGGCCTCCTTGCTCGCACATGCTTTTTCAGCTCAGCCCACAAATTATCTATGGGTTTGAGGTCAGGGCTTTGTAATGGCCACTCCAATACCTTGACTTTGTTGTCCTTGAGCCATTTTGCCACAACTTTGGAAGACCGAACGCGTCTCCTTTCTGACCGGTATGACGGCTGCGTGGTCCCATGGTGTTTATACTTGCGTACTATTGTTCGTACAGATGAACGTGGTACCGTCAGGCATTTGGAAATTGCTCCCAAGGATGAACCAGACTTGTGGAGGTCTACAATTCTTTTTTTCTGAGGTCTTGGCTGATTTCTTTTGATTTTCCCATGATGTCAAGCAAAGAGGCACTGCGTTTGAAGGTACGCCTAGAAATGCATCCACAGGTACACCTCCCAATTGACTCAAATTATGTCAATTAGCCTATCAAAAGCTTCTAAAGCCATGACATCATTTTCTGGAATTTTCCAAGCTGTTTAAAGGCACAGTCAGCTTAGTGTATGTAAACTTCTGACCAACTGGAATTGTGATGCAGTGAATTATAAGTGAAATAATCTGTCTGTAAACAATTGTTGGAAAGATTACTTGTGTCATGCACAAAGTAGATGTCCTAACCGACTTGCCAAAACTATAGTTCGTTAACAAGAACTTTGTGGAGTGGTTGAAAAACGAGTTTTAATGACAGCGACCTTAGTGTATGTAAACTTCCCACTTCAACTGTATCTGGTTCTCTCATGCTGTGACATTACCGTGTAATTTAATGTATCCATGCTCAAGCTGATTTTTAAGAGGATACTGGACTGTGTCCATTTTCAGTGTTTTGATATGGGCTACATTTGAATGTGACCGATTTTATGAAAGACATTTACACACAGTAAAAAATGTTATTTTGCTCGAGTGGACAATAATTGCATGAATTTTGCTGTAGGGAATCTTTTTTTTTTTTTTTTGTATCTCCTGCTCTCTCTCCCATTTCCCTGGGGCAGACTGAGGCATATTTGCTAGTCACGTCACATGGTGTATTTTCCTGCTTTATACAGTCGCCAGGTGTTACCGTTAAAACCATATTTAGTCATTTTCTTGGTTGCGTATATGACCTTGCTACAACAACCCAATATACAGCACACAGTGTTTTTAAACGGATATCCGTTTAATATGAATTACTCTATATTAGCATTCCTTTAGCTAAGCCCAAGGATTGTCTCATTCACAATGAACATGATTGCGATGTAGGGCCTTAAGTCATCCGCACCAGCCAGGCCCATCAGTGTGAGTGGGCTGATAATGTGATTGGACAGCTTCAGTGTCAAAGGGAGAGGAGGGCAGTGGGGCTGGAGCTGTTTTTGACTGCTGTGCTGCATAAGGGTGATCATCTCATTATGCACCAGATGTTAACATCTGGCCCTGCAGCACGCACACATGTTCGCTCGGGCATGCACACACCACTGTCCGAACAGATGAGCAGCAGCTCTCTCTGCGCGCACAATATACAGGGGAGAATATAATGGTCTGCTAGTAGTTATTCCATATCCTGCCCTGGTAATGATAGGAGCCTGTCTGCGCTATGCTACTGCCCTGGTTGTGATAGGAGCCTGTCTGCGCTATGCTACTGCCCTGGTTGTGATAGGAGCCTGTCTGCGCTATGCTACTGCCCTGGTAATGATAGGAGCCTGTCTGCGCTATGCTACTGCCCTGGTTGTGATAGGAGCCTGTCTGCGCTATGCTACTGCCCTGGCTGTGATAGGAGCCTGTCTGCACTATGCTACTGCCCTGGCTGTGATGGGAGCCTGTCTGCGCTATGCTACTGCCCTGGCTGTGATGGGAGCCTGTCTGCACTATGCTACTGCCCTGGCTGTGATGGGAGCCTGTCTGCACTATGCTACTGCCCTGGCTGTGATGGGAGCCTGTCTGCGCTATGCTACTGCCCTGGCTGTGATGGGAGCCTGTCTGCACTATGCTACTGCCCTGGCTGTGATGGGAGCCTGTCTGCGCTATGTTACTGCCCTGGCTGTGATGGGAGCCTGTCTGCGCTATGCTACTGCCCTGGCTGTGATAGGAGCCTGTCTGCACTGTGCTGCTACCCTGGCTGTGATAGGAGCCTGTCTCCACTATGCTGCTACCCTGGCTATGATAGTGCAGACAGGCTCCTATGTTACTACCTCCTCTCTCTCTCTTTAGTGCATATGTGTTCATGTTCAGGATAATGCCGCTGTGATTAAACTCTCTTCTCTGCCTGCCAGGATTAAGCTCCACTTTAACCACAGCCATCTTAAACACACAAGTGCTGCTGGCTGGTTCCCCGTCCTCATCTCTTCATCCTAAGGTACCCCAGAAGGCTGCCTTTGACACTGCCAGATTCTCGTCTGGCCTACTTGCTGTTTGCCAGGCAGGCCCAGCTCAGTCTCCAAGGCAACCCACTGTGGAATGGCCAGAATGGGTTGGCCAGAATGGGTTATTTTTGTGCCATCCCCTCTGGCAGAGAAATAGGGCACACATTCCTCAGGCTGTGGGCCTGTCCGTGTCAGGAGGCAGGAGCCACTCGCTGTTCAAAAGGGATTAGTCTAATTTAATGTGTTTGAGAGACTGGTCACGATATCTTCCTGTCTCTTTGTTAAGCTGCCTCTAAGATAGTCATGTCTCCAAACGAACTCCCTCTGTCTGTGTAAACTTGACTCTTATCAGACTAGTCAGCGAAGTGTTTCTTTGTGTCTAGTGTTTGTTTTACCACACATCTTGTTCTACAGCGGACTGCAGTGCTTTATATAACTGATAGGAGCAACTATTTTATGATTTGGTCAGTATTTCCCTCCTTTTGGATTTATGGAGTTTTTTTAGAACTAGACTGGAATGCCAAGCAGCAAACTCTGATGTGTAATTATCCTCCCCCCACTTTCTGGCAATGTGCATTGTTCATAAACAAACAGTCAGTTACCTCATCAGACAAATGATGATCTCATCAAGGTGGTGGTCCAAATTGATGCAGCAACTAAAACTGGAACACTTACATTTGCTGGTCAAGGAAAGCCACTCCAACACTCAAAGCCAATCAAATTGCAGGCTTTTTGTTGTTGTTGTGGAGACTGAGTAGGTCTTGGCTGAGGCTACCAAGACCAAAGTTTATGCTCCACACCAGACGTCACAGATGTAGGCTAGTAACAACAGAACATTAAGTGATTTAAAACCCTTGTTATGCAGTACCTGTAAGGTAATGAACCCTGGTGATCAAAATGTGTGTTACTTAAAGTAGAAAGAATGTGGTTTTCGTTAGGACATTTTAAATGGCGTTCTGTTTGGGCCTCGTCCTGGGCCTTCTCACCTGCACAGCACAGAGTGGGCAGAGCAGACAGCTGCTTGTGTGGAAATCTCATTCGCAACCAGCCCTGACTCAACTGCATCTGACCACCAGACGGCTGCTGAACTCTGTCTTTTTGGGTGTCATGGAAAACCGAACTGTGTGTGTGTGTGTGTTTGGGTATATGTAGCACTGCTATATGTCGGTCTGTGTCAGTGAGACAGAGTGAGTTGTGTCTGGCCATGTTTGTTGATCATGACCGGCTGCTTCATGTGACGTGCTTGGCCTGACTGTTGTTTCAACACACTGTGGTGTTAATCCTCTGACTGAGCTGCTGGCCTCTGGATCTGAACCCAGGGCAGAGGCAGCTGCTCTATGTCTACCACTGACTCACTGCTCTCTCTCTGCCTGCCCTGGGCACTACCACATGGTCTGATGCTGCACTGGTGGCAACCTGAGCGCTGTGTCTACTCTACTGTCCAAGATGTCTGATCTGTTTACTAGAAACTCAAATGTCAGAGTATGCCAGTACTCTGGCATCCAAACATCCTGAGTTCCTGACTGTACGAGCCACACTGTCTTTACTCAGGAAGAACCTGAACTGATCGGACTATGTACAGGCAACCTGAGCTCTCTTTCCCTGTACTAGTGTAGATTCCGTCACTGTTCTCTGTGAGGGGTCAAATGGTAGGCTGTTGATGAGGAACATATAGTTGAAGTCGGAAGTTTAAATGTATTTGGCTAAGGTGTATGTAATCTCAGTTTTTCACAATTCCTGGCATTTAATCCTAGTAAAATTCCCTGTCTTAGGTCAGTTAGGATCACCACTTAACTTTAAGAATGTGAAATGTCAGAACAATAGTAGAGGATTTATTTAAGCTTTTATATCTTTCATCACATTCCCAGTGGGTCAGAAGTTTACATAATACTAATTGAGTTTTGGTAGCATTGCCTTTAAAGTGTTTAACCTCTCTGGGCTAGGTGGGACGTTAGCGTCCCACTCTATTCAACAGCCAGTGGAATCGCGTGGCGCGAAATACAAATACCTAAAAAATGCTATAACTTCAATTTCTCAAACATATGACTATTTTACACCATTTGAAAGATAATACTCTCGTTAATCCAACCACGTTGTCCGATTTCAAAAACGCTTTACAGCGAAAGCAAAACATTAGATTATGTTAGGAGAGTACATAGACATACATAATCACACAGCCATTTTCAAAGCAAGCATATATGTCACAAAAACCCAAACCATAGCTAAATGCAGCACTAACCTTTGATCTTCATCAGATGACACTCCTAGGACATTATGTTATACAATACATGCATGTTTTGTTCAATCAAGTTCATATTTATATCAAAAAACTGCTTTTTACATTAGCATGTGATGTTCAGAACTAGCATACCCACCGAAAACTTCCGGTGAATTTACTAAATTACTCATGATAAACGTTGACAAAATACATAATTATTTTAAGAATTATAGATACAGAACTCCTTTATGCAAACGCTATGTTAGATTTAAAAATAGCTTTTCGGCGAAAGCACATTTTGCAATATTCTGAGTACATAGCTCAGCCATCACGGCTAGCAAATTTGACACCCACCAAGTTTGGGGCAACCTAAACTCAGAATTACTATTAGAAAAATTTGATTACCTTTGCTGTTCTTCGTCAGAATGCACTCCCAGGACTTCTACTTCAACAACAAATGTTGTTTTGGTTCCAAATAATCCATAGTTATATCCAAATACCTCCGTTTTGTTCGTGCGTTCAGGTCACTTTCCGAAGGGTAACGCGCGAGCGCATTTCGTGACAAAAAAATTCTAAATATTCCTTTACCGTACTTAGAAGCATGTCAAACGCTGTTTAAAATGAATTTTTATGCAATTTTTCTCGTAAAATAGCGATAATATTCCAACCGGACAAAGTTGTATTCATTCAAAGAGTGAAAGAAAAAAATTGTGAGGTCCAGTCTCACTGTCCCCAGTCAGACCACTTACAAACTCTGCTTCTGTACTTTGCCCAGAGACAGGAGACGCGTCATTCCGCTTTCTGAACGCTTTAGAGAGCCAATGGAAGCCTTAGAAAGTGTCACGTAACAGCACAGATGCTGTAATTTCGATAGAGATGCAACAGAAGGACTAAAAATGGTCAGACAGGCCACTTCCTGCATGGAATCTTCTCATTTTTTTGCCTGCCATATGAGTTCTGTTATACTCACAGACACCATTCAAACAGTTTTAGAAACTTTAGAGTGTTTTCTATCCACATCTACTAATTATATGCATATTCTCATTTCTGGGCAAGAGTAGTAACCAGTTTAAATCGGGTACGTTTTTTTATCCGGCCGTGAAAATACTGCCCCCTAGCCCAGACAGGTTAACTTGGGCCAAATGTTTTGGGTAGCCTTCCACAAGCTTCCCAGAATAAATTGGGTGAATTGTGGCCCATTCCTCCTGACAGAGCTGGTGTAACTGAGTCAGGTTTGTAGGCCTCTTTGCTCGCACACGCCTTTTCAGTTCTGGCCACAAATGTTCTATGGGATTAAGGTCAGGGCTTTGTGATGGCCACTCCAATACCTTGACTTTGTTGTCCTTAAGCCATTTTGCCACAACTTTGGAAGTACGCTTGGGGTCATTGTCCATTTGGAAGACCCATTTGTGACCAAACTTTAACTACCTGACTGATGTCTTGAGATGTTGCTTCAATATATCCACATAATTTCCCGTCCTCATGATGCCATCTATTTTGTGAAGTGCACCAGTCCCTCCTGCAGCAAAGCACCCCCACAACATGATGCTGCCACCCCCTTTGCTTCACGGTTGGGATGGTGTTCTTCGGCTTCCAAGCCTCCCCCTTTTCCTCCAAACCTAACGATGGTCATTATGGCCAAACAGTTATATTTTTGTTTCATCATACTTTTTGGAGAAATGTCCTCTGGTATGATCTTTGTCCCCATGTGCAGTTGCAAACCGTAGTCTGGCTTTTTCCTTGCTGAGCAGCCTTTCAGGTTATGTCGATATAGGACTCGTTTTACTGTGGATATTGATACTTTTGTACCGGTTTCCTCCAGCATCTTCACAAGGTCCTTTGCTGCTCTTCTGGGATTGATTTGCACTTTTCGCACCAAAGTACGTTCATCTCTAGGAGACAGAACGCATCTCCTTCCTGAGCGGTATGACGGCTGCGTGGTCCCATGGTGTTTATACTTGCGTACTACAGTTTGTACAAATGAACGTGGTACCTTCAGGCGTTCGGAAATTGCTCCCAAGGATGAACCAGACTTGTGGAGGTCTACAAAAAAAAATTATGAGGTCTTGGCTGATTTCTTTTCATTTTCCAATGATGTCAAGCAAAGAGGCACTGAGTTTGAAGGTAGGCCTTGAAATACATCCACAGGTACACCTCCAGTTGACTCAAATAATGTCAATCAGCCTGACGGAAGCTTCTAAAGCCATTACAACATTTTCAGGAATTTTCCAAGCAGTATGACCTAACTGACTTAACAAAACTATAGTTTATTAACAAGAAATTTGTGGAGTGTTTGAAAAACAAGTTATGACTCCAACATAAGTGTATGTAAACTTCTGACTTCAACTGTATGTGGGCCTGTTTAACTGTAGGACAGAGGACACTCCAGCTGAATAAGTGAAAGGAAATCTTCTGAAGTAATTCGAGGTTGTTGAGATACAGGCAAGTCTTCTGTCGTGATAAATCACCCTGAAAATACCACAATTATTTAGGCCTGGTGCTGTTTGCCTCAGAAAATATGTCTCTCTTCATGATCAGTGTTGGCTAACTGTGAGCTGAATTTAGACAGAAAATTGTTTGAGCAATTGTATTCCAGTCATACATACGGTACAGCTGTTTGTTTTGTCCCATGAACACTTAAGGTACATTCCTGGAGAGCTGGAAGTACTTGACCCAAATTTGACAGTAAAAAGTTTGACAGAAGCTTGTCTCTGCTTGGATGCGCTGGTGAAAACGTAATGGTATGTCAGGACTGGATAGTTATCATAGGATATTATTACAACACAAACATTACAGTAGTAGCTCTGCCATTATCTCAGCTTTGTGTTTGTGGGTCGTAGTTCAAATTCAGTAGGTTTACAACACATCAGTTATTGCGTTGGGAGGTCTGACTCATTTCTTTCATGAGTCAAATCATATCAAATCAATTACCCTGGTTAGTCAAGGTAATTGAGATAATATGTACATGTAGGTAGATTTATTAAAGTGACTATGCGTAGATAACAGTAGCAGCAGTGTAAAAGGGGGGGGGGGGGCAATGCAAATAGTCTGGGTAGACATTTTATTAGATGTTCAGGAGTCATGGCTTAGGGGTATAAGTTATTAAGTAGCCTTTTGGACCTAGACTGCGGTACCACTTGCCGTGTGGTAGTGGAGAGAACAGTCTATGATTAGGGTGGCTGAAGTCTGACAATTTTTAGGGCCTTCCTCTGACACCGCCTGGTATAGAGATCCTGGATGGCAGGAAGCTTGGCCCCAGTGATGTACTGGGCCGTACGCACTACCTGTAGTCTGTAGTGCCTTGCGGTCGGAGGCCGAGCAGTTGCCTACCAGGCAGTGATGCAACCAGTCAGGATGCTCTCGATGGTGCAGCTGTAGAACTTTTTGAGGATCTGAGGACCAGTCTCTTGAGGGGGAAGAGGCGTTGTCGTGCCCTCTTCACGACTGTGTTGATGTGCTTGGACCATGATAGTTTGTTAGTTAGGTGGACACCAAGGAATGTGAAGCTGTCAACCTGCTCCACTACAACCCCGTCGATGAGAATGGGGTTGTGCTCGGTCCTCCTTTTCCTGTAGTCCACAATCATCTCCTTTATGTTGATCACGTTGAGGGAGAGGTTGTCCTGGCACCACACAGCCAGGTCTCTGACCTCCACCCTATAGGCTTTCTCATCGTTGTCAGTGATCAGGCCTAACACGGTTGTATCATCTGCAAACTTAATGATGGTGTTGGAGTCGTGCCAGGCCATTAAGTCATGAGTGAACAGGGAGTACAGGAGGGGACTGAGCACACACCCCTGAGGGGCCCCCATGTTGAGGATCAGCGTGGCGGCTGTGTTACCTACCCTTACCAACTGGGGGCGGGCCATCAGGAAGTCCAGGATCCAGTTGCAGAGGGAGGTGTTTAGTCCCAGGGTCGTTAGCTTAGTGATGAGCTTTGAGGGCACTATGGTGTTGAACGCTGAGCAATGAATAACATTCTCACATAGGTGTTCCTTTTGTCCAGGTGTGAAAGGACAGTGTGGAGTACAATAGAGATTGCATCATCTGTGGATCTGTTGGAGCGGTATGCAAATTGGAGTCAGTCTAGGGTTTCTGGGATAATGGTGTTGATATGATCTATGACCAGCCTTTCAAAGCACTTCATGGCTACAGATGTGAGTGCTATGGGTCGGTAGTCATTTAGGCAGGTTACCTTAGTGTTCTTGGGCACAGGGACTATGGTGGTCTGCTTGAAACATGTTTGTATTACAGTCTTGGGAGAGGTTGAAAATGTCAGTGAAGATATTTGCCAGTAGGTGAGTGCATGCTCGGAGTACACGTCCTGGTAATCCAGCTGGCCCTGCGGCCTTGTGAATGTTGACCTGTTTAAAGGTCTTACTCACATCGGCTACGGCGAGCGTGATCACATAGTCGTCTGGAACAGCTAATGCTCTCATGCATGTTTCAGTGTTACTTGCCTTGAAGCGAGCGTAGAAGTAATTTAGCTCGTCTGGTAGGCGCATGTCACTGGGCAGCTCGCGGCTGTGCTTCCATTTGTAGTCTAATAGTTTGCAAGCCCTGCCACATCCGACGAGCATTGGAGCCGTTGTAGTACAATTCAATCTTAGTCCTCTATTGATGCTTTGCCTGTTAGATGGTTCTTCGGAGGGCATAGCGGGATTTCTTATAAGCTTCCGGGTTAGAGTCCCGCTCCTTGAAAGCGGCAGCTCTACCTTTTAGCTCAGTGTGGATGTTACCTGTAATCCATGGCTTCTGATTGAGGTATGTACATACAGTCACTGTGGGAACGACGTCATCGATGCTCTTATTGATGAAGCCAATGACTGATATAGTGTACTCCTCAATGCCATCGGGAGAATCCCGGAACATTTTCCAGTCTGTGCTAGCAAAACAGTCCTGTAGCTTAGCATCTGCTTCATCTGGCCACCTTTTTATTGATCTAGTCACTGGTGCTTCCTGCTTTAGTTTTTGCTTGTAAGCAGGAATCGGGAGGATAGAATTATGGTCAGATTTGCCAAATGGAGGGAGAGCTTTGCACGTGTCTCTGTGTGTGGAATAAAGATGTTTTTCCCTCTGGTTGCACATGTAACATGCTGATAGAAATTAGGTAAAACGGATTTAAGTTACCCTGTATTGAAGTCCCCGGCCTCTAGGATCACCACCTCCTGGATGAGCATTTTCTTGTTTGCTTATGGCTTTATACAGCTCGTTGAGTGCGGTCTTAGTGCCAGCATCTGTTTGTGGTGGTAAATAGACAGCTACGAAGAATATAATGAAAACGTCTTGGTATATAGTGTGGTCTACAGC
This sequence comes from Salmo salar, assembly GCF_965601325.2. Taxonomy (NCBI): domain Eukaryota; kingdom Metazoa; phylum Chordata; class Actinopteri; order Salmoniformes; family Salmonidae; genus Salmo; species Salmo salar. The sequence continues at coordinate 142,725,315 of NC_138291.1, read as the reverse complement.
TTATCATGTGATACTCTACCTCAGGCGAGCAAAACCTTGAGACTTCCTTAAATTTCATGCACCAGCTGTTGTTTACAAATATACATAGACCGTCATACCAGAGGCGGCTGTTCTATCCCGCCGAAAAAGTGTAAAACCTGCCAGCTGTATGTTATTCATGTCGTCGTTCAGCCACGACTCGGTGAAACATAAGATATTACAGTTTTTAACCTCTCTTGGGTAGGTGGGACGTGACCGTCCCACCTGCGGGACACACTATTCAACAGCCAGTGAAATAGCAGGGAGCCAAATTCAAAACGACAATCTCATAATTCAAATTTCTCAAACATATAACTATTATATCCCATTTTAAAGATAAGATTCTCGTTAATCCAACCACATTGTCCGATTTCAAGAAGGCTTTACGGCGAAAGCATAGCATTAGATTATGTTAGCACATCACCTTGACAAGAACAACCACACAGCCATTTTCCAAGCAAGGAGAGGCGTCACAAAAAACAGAAATACAGCAAAAATTAAGCACTAACCTTTGATCTTCATCAGATGGCACTCATAGGACTTCATGTTACACAATACATGTATGTTTTGCTCGATAAAGTTCATATTTATATCCAAAAACCCCATTTTACATTGGCCCGTAATGTTCAGAAATGTTTTTCCTTCAAAAACTTCTGGTGAATGAGCACATCAATTTATAGAAATACTCATCATAAACGTTGATAAAATATTAAACTGTTATTCAAAGAATTATAGATAAACATCTCCTTAATGCAACCGCTGTGACAGATTTCAAAAAAGCTTCACGGGGAAAGCACACTTTGCAATAATCTGAGTACGGCGCTCAGAAAACATCATCAGGCAATACAGATACCCGCCATTTTGGAGTCATCTAAAATCATAAATAGCATTATAAATATTCCCTTACCTTTGATCTTCATCAGAATGCACTCCCAGGAATCCCAGGTCCACAATAAATGTTGTTTTGTTCGATAAAGTCCATAATTTATGTCCAAAAACCTCCTTTTTGTTAGCGCGTTCAGTAACCTACTCCAAATGTAGGAAGAGCGCCGAAGATTTCACGCCAAAAAGTCAAAAAAGCTATATTTACGTTCGTAGAAACATGGCAAATGATGTATAGCATCAATCTTTAGGGCCTTTTTAACATAAATCTTCAATAATATTCCAACCGGACGATTCCAATGTCTTCAAAAATGTAATGGAACACAGCTACCTCTCACGTGAGTGCGCGCCACTGAACTCATGTCCTTTTCTGAGTCACCAACTTCCAGGCCTTCTTGTTCACTCTCTGTTCACTGTAGAAGCCTGAAACAACGTTCTAAAGACTGTTGACATCTAGTGGAAGCCTTAGGAAGTGCAAAATGAACCCTAAGTCACTGTATACTGTAAAGGCAATCACTTGAAAAAACTACAAGCCTCAGATTTCCCACTTCCTGGTTGGATTTTTCTCAGGTTTTTGCCTGCCATATGTGTTCTGTTATACTCACAGACATCATTCAAACAGTGTTAGAAACTTCAGAGTGTTTTCTACCCAAATCTACTAATAATATGCATATCCTACCTTCTGGGCCCGAGTAGCAGGCAGTTTAATTTGGGCACGCTTTTCATCCAGAATTCCGAATGCTGCCCCCTATCCTAGTGAAGTAAATGTCCTGTTGGTAGAATATATATACTGCTCAAAAAATAAAGGGAACACTTAAACAACACATCCTAGATCTGAATGAAAGAAATAATCTTATTAAATACTTTTTTCTTTACATAGTTGAATGTGCTGACAACAAAATCACACAAAAATAATCAATGGAAATCCAATTTATCAACCCATGGAGGTCTGGATTTGGAGTCACACTCAAAATTAAAGTGGAAAACCACACTACAGGCTGATCCAACTTTGATGTAATGTCCTTAAAACAAGTCAAAATGAGGCTCAGTGGTGTGTGTGTGGCCTCCACGTGCCTGTATGACCTCCCTACAACGCCTGGGCATGCTCCTGATGAGGTGGCGGATGGGCTCCTGAGGGATCTCCTCCCAGACCTGGACTAAAGCATCCACCAACTCCTGGACAGTCTGTGGGGCAATGTGGCATTGGTGGATGGAGCGAGACATGATGTCCCAGATGTGCTCAATTGGATTCAGGTCAGGGGAACGGGCGGGCCAGTCCATAGCATCAATGCCTTCCTCTTGCAGGAACTGCTGACACACTCCAGCCACATGAGGTCTAGCATTGTCTTGCATTAGGAGGAACCCAGGGCCAACCGCACCAGCATATGGTCTCACAAGGGGTCTGAGGATCTCATCTCGGTACCTAATGGCAGTCAGGTTACCTCTGGCGAGCACATGAAGGGCTGTGCGGCCCCCCCAAAGAAATGCCACCCCACACCATGACTGACCCACCGCCAAACCGGTCATGCTGGAGGATGTTGCAGGCAGCAGAACGTTCTCCACGGCGTCTCCAGACTGTCACGTCTGTCACGTGCTCAGTGTGAACCTGCTTTCATCTGTGAAGAGCACAGGGCGCCAGTGGCGAATTTGCCAATCTTGGTGTTCTCTGGCAAATGCCAAACGTCCTGCACGGTGTTGGGCTGTATGCACAACCCCCACCTGTGGACGTCGGGCCCTCATACCACCCTCATGGAGTCTGTTTCTGACCGTTTGAGCAGACACATGCACATTTGTGGCCTGCTGGAGGTCATTTTGCAGGGCTCTGGCAGTGCTTCTCCTGCTCCTCCTTGCACAAAGGTGGAGGTAGCGGTCCTGCTGCTGGTTTGTTGCCCTCCTACTGCCTCCTCCACGTCTCTTGATGTATTGGCCTGTCTCCTGGTAGCGCCTCCATGCTCTGGACACTACACTGACAGACACAGCAAACCTTCTTGCCACAGCTCGCATTGATGTGCCATCCTGGATGAGCTGCACTACCTGAGCCACTTGTGTGGGTTGTAGACTCCGTCTCATGCTACCACTAGAGTGAAAGCACCGCCAGCATTCAAGTGACCAAAACATCAGCCAGGAAGCATAGGAACTGAGAAGTGGTCTGTGGTCCCCACCTGCAGAACCACTCCTTTATTGGGGGTGTCTTGCTAATTGCCTATAATTTCCACCTGTTGTCTATTCCATTTGCACAACAGCATGTGAAATGTATTGTCAATCAGTGTTGCTTCCTAAGTGGACAGTTTGATTTCACAGAAGTGTGATTGACTTGTAGTTACATTGTGTTGTTTAAGTGTTCCCTTTATTTTTTTGAGCAGTGTACTTGCTCGTAGTTCGTCTATTTTATTATCCAGTGATTGTACGTTGACTAATATGATTGATGGTAAAGGCAGATTACCCTCTCACCGTCGGATCCTTACATGGCACCCAGACCTACGTCGCCGTCTCTTTATCCTGCGAATGACGGGGATGAGGGCCTTGTCGGGTGTTTGGAGTAAATCCTTCGCGTCAGACTCGTTGAAGGAAAAAATATATTTATCTTCCAGGACAGGGTGAGTAATCGCTGTCTTGATATCTAGAAGCTCTTTTCGGTCATAAGAGATGGTGGCAGAAACATTATGTACAAAATAAGTTACAAATAACGTTTAAAAACATTTACAATTGGTTAGGGGGCCATAAAATGGCAGCCATCTCCTCCGGCGCCTTTCTCAGATAAACCATGTGTTTAAGTTACACGTGACGTGGCGAGTTCAGTGTTTAGGTAAATTCCCTGTCCGATTATTCTGTCTGTTTCAACAGAAAACTGCAGTCAGTCCTGTGTGACTAATTAGAGCACGGGAGCTGGTGGAAATCCTCCTCTGGTGTGTGTGCATGCTAATGATGGTGAGTGTGGATACAGCGGCGGGGGTTCCAGGATCTCTCACACACAGCCCCTCCCAGTTGTAGTCCCTTTGTGTCCACACAGCCCCCCCCCCCCCCCCCCCCCCCCAACAGGACTGAGGCTGCAGGGGTGTAGCTTGAATACAGCCACTGCCCTCCTTTGTCCCCCTGCCTCAGAGAGGCTGGTGCTTCCTCCCTGTTTCAATCCACTTGAGTCCCAGCGGTATCTTTGTGTGCACAACACACACACTAGTTATACATCTAGAACGCTAGACCTGTGGGGCATGTTTTGTGAAAGGGGGTGGCAGGCTGTAGGCTGATAGGAGGCTGATAGGAGGTTGGTAGTGTTGTTCTGTTACCCTTTGTGTGGATATGCTCCAAGAGCATAATAATGTAATGCTGCAGTAGACGGGTGGGGCTGGGACATGTGTAGATGCTATCACGAGGACCATCATCCATGGGGTTGGGGATTAAACTGTGGAATTGGTTCCTAAAATCCCTTTGCTGTGACCTAAGCTGATTTTTAGTATTGAAACCAAATATGATATTTTGTGCTCTGCCCTGTTTAGCCCTAAAGGTGATTATGAATATGGCTATGCTCCCTGTGTTTGTCCTGTGTGTGTTGTTCTGTTTGGTGTAGTGCATCTATTCCATGGCGGTTGTGTTAGCTCTGAATAGGCCAATGAAGGAAGAGGAGTTCTCCCCTTTACCCTTCATTAATATGGAGTAACCTAATGTAGCAGGCATAAAAGAAATGCTGGGGTTGTCAGAACCCGTACGCATCCGGTTTTCAGGCTTCACCTCTACTCTCATTTCCCCCTGAAAACTGGATGCTTCCGGCTTCTACCAACCCCCTGAGGGTGAGTGTGGATACTGGGCAGAAGGCAGCTAGCTGCCCGCCCTGTTTGCTTTAGGCCTGATCTGGGCACACTGCCAGCTTTGTCACGGCATTGGCTGTTACTCAGCCCGCGAGGGAAAGTCGCCTCTTCTCGGTGGCATTGCCTTCGTTTCTGTTAGAACAGCTGTGAAGAACTCTGGCTTTTTATCGATCTTCTCAAACCCCAGTGTGAGTTCTCACCTACCAGTGTGGAGCGTGGCAGATGTGGAAAGGGGGAGGGCCCCTCCTTTTTGTTGTATAATGAAGGATGTAACCTGAGGATGAGTAAGAGGGAATTAGTGTGTAAGAAGACGATGATTGAAACTTGGGGAAATGTTGATGTTGTGACAGAACGGAGGAGGGACGAGGCCTGTAAAATCAGTCTTGATTGGATGCTGAGGGTCATTCCCTTTTGTGGGGGATGGGGGCTGACTACAAGTGACCCATTTTGATCTTCCTGCAGAAACATTGTGTACAGAGAAAGATGTATAAAGGAGAAAGTAATTGAGTCCGACACCCTCAGAAACCAGGCCCTTTCATGTGTTCACATGCCCCTCCTCCATCCCTCTGAGTGTGCGTTGTTATCGATCATTGTCAATAGCCTTCTTTGAAATGAACCCAACCCCTCTTTGCCTCTCTCCCTCTCTTTCCAATGATGCCTAAAGCCGGGTAAAAAAGGGAAGCGAAGGACTGAGTCCATTGTGGAAAGACCAGACGTGGACATTCTCAGCTAGACTCCTCCTGTGTTTTTCCAAACACATCCAACATCCTACTGGGACATTCTTGGAAACAGGAAAAAAATAAAAATATTTTTTTGTATTTTTTCTTCTAGCAAGCCTGGAGAAATAGCAGTTTTCCTTTTATGGTGGTAGAGTTCAGTGGAGAGGGAAAAGAGCAGAAATGGACAGCCTGGCAGAAGATCAAGCCCAGCAGGGCAGCAGCACAGGAATGTACATGCTCATTATCCTACCTGCTTTCTGATGCTATTGTGAGGAGGGGGGAGTGGAGGCGAATAGCACATTCCTAGTCCTTGATGTCAGGGCCAACAGAGTCCTCTGTCCATCTGCATACTGTATGACTAGCCTACACCCAGTGAGCAGTGAAGGAGGTGAGACTGGAGTGAGCGTTTTTACTGTCCTCTGTCTGACTCTGACCCAGATGAGGGGAGCGGCAGAGATAACTAACTGGCTGTGTGATTCAGCACGTATACTTCCTGTAACAGACTCCCCACTGTTTCCACACAGAGCGATCTGGTGCCAGCAACATTCTCAGGAATGAACCGCTAATACATCACGTCAGGACATCCTGTATAGCAAAACTGTGATGTTATACATTCCGACTGTATTGCAGTGAACAGCAGCACTACAAGCACAATACTGTAAAAATCACACCTTTTTTACCAGGACAAAAAATACCATGAGTTCTTAACCTTTATTCCAGTCTGTCTGTTTCCGGTGCTAAACAACTCCAGCATGCTAGTTGGACCCCCTCCTTTGTCCCGATGAGAAGAGAAAATCAATGGGTTAAGTGCTGCTAAGGACAGGCTATTAGATTGGGTGTGTAGAGCAGTAGCCTGAGGGAAGAACAGGCATTGGGATGAATCCTATACATTGTGTTGAGTGTAGGGAAGAAAATCTGTGTGAACTAAGTTTTCAGGACTAAGACACACAGAGAAATGAACAGCGCTTGAAATGATTAGATATACCAAGACCAGAGCAAATATCAACCATGGTAACAAATTAGCCATATCCTTGGTAACAAAAAACCCCATTGACTTTTGGATAGGGTTGCTACGAGGGTTTTAGTTTTACAGCATGGTGACAGTCATGGTCACACAGACACAGCCTAGGAGACGGTACTGGAGCTGAACAGTGTTGATCCAGCAGGTCATGACGATATGAGGTACACACAGTAAAACCAGGTCAATCTTTTCTATAGCAGATAAGCCCAGATCCTGCCGGTGATGGGGCAGTACAATATTAGTGAGCTATCTAGGCAGACTGACAAAGACAAACAAGAGGGGTGCATCATTATTTAACCAAGGAAAAGGATCATCGGGCCTAATCCATTCTTACAGCTAAACCATTCAAATCATGTGAGCTCTGAGCATGGTACAAGCCAGTGAGTATAGATGATTCTGTCAAAGTAGCATGCAACATCTATCTCTCCCCCCCCCCCCCCTAACATATTGATTGGGCTTGCCTTTATATCACACAACAGAAATGTTATAATATAACCATTAATGATAGAGAATGTAGTGACATAGTACTACTGATGGGATTTAACCACTGTTTGTCTCATGGACTTCCAAGCACTATGTGAGTACATTATCCAGTTGGCTATAGTAGCAGTGTGTGGTCAGACTGTCTGTCTGTGTACAGACAGAGCATGTACTAAACCCACTCACTGTCTGATGGGTGTAGTCTCGTGCTGCACTGCATTACTGTCAGAGGCAGGCAGCCAGCCAGCCAGACAGGATGACCGTAATCTTATTCGGTGACGGATGATGTAACAACTCATTGTTTCTGCCTGCCTCAAATCGGACCGATACCCCGCCATCATCACAAACAGACCTACGCACAGCATCCCAACATGCCCTGTTAGTTGCGAACTGGCTGACAGCATTTGGAGGAACCCTGGCTGTGCCACACAGGACTTTTAGAACCACAGCCTCTTTCCATTAAGGATGCAGCGGAGAATGAAGGAGAATTGGGATGTTTGTTTTTACCTTTAGCTGTGTTTCTGATTCTGTTCGTGCTGCACCTGCTCTGTTTCCTGCTATTGTTCTGAAAACAGAAAGAGGTCTTTCAAAGATGTTCTGCATCGATCCCTCCATTCAAACAAACTAAGGCTTTAAGGGTAATAATTAAGGTTTAGTTTTCTAGAAGATGATGTGTAAATCTACCAACAGCCTGAAGCCTGTTTTTACATATTGCTCGTTAGATATGAAGTGGTCCTGGATAGAGAACGAAGTTCAGGCATGTTTTTCTGTACATTCACGATCACACAACACAGTGGTTAAAGGCCTGCAGATGGCCTGTTAGTGAGACAAATGGGGCGTTTTTGTTTTTCCCATAATTAGAAGGACATAAAGTGACGTACAGCCTGTTCTGTGCTGATAGTCAGGAAACGGCCTTGGTTACAGAACATGTGGTGATAAACACCCATGCACGTTCACATGCACGCGCATATTCAAACACACGCAGGCATACACGCACAAGCTCTTTCTCTCACTAACATACATTCCCCAACACACTGCCAGTACCTTGTGATTTTGCTGACGAGGACACATCCTTTGAATATGAGGGGATCTGCAGCTATTAAACAAAGCCTGTTGGAGCCCTCCACTCCAGAGGTCTCAAGGGAAATGAACATGCAGTTATTTGTCTCTGTAGCAGGATCTGGCAATCAGTGGTAATGCAGTGAAATTGCCATCTAGTGGACAAATAAAGAATAATTTTGTTACAGCTCAAATCTTGGCAAAACATCAATTTTGGATCCTGTACAAAATCCACTATATCCTGATATCATTGGAGAAATAATCTCTGTCGGTTGGATAATTTGAGTATTATTTTTAAACTAACTCTCCCCCTCCCCCTGTCTTGCTCTTTCTTAGGTGAGCTTCTAAGCCAGCCGCGCCCTGAGGGGCTGACTGAGATAATCTGCCCAAAGAATGGTTTGGAGCGGGTCGACGTGGCGCTGGTTTACCCACCTACGCCCACTGTGGTCAGCCCCTGTCTCAAATGAGCCCTGCGGCCTGGCCTCTACTGTCCTGTCTGACTGTACCCTCACGCCCGACTCTCTAGCCAACACCTGCTGCACACCTGAGTCTGAACCCCACACCCCAGCTCTCCCTCTGAATCCCCTCAACCCACCCAGGAAGCAGCCAGACTGGACACAGCCATGCAAGGTCACAGAGATATGCACCGTCAGGTGGATGCAGTAGAGCTCATAACTGTAAGTATCTTCCAGAAAGAGTCATAGGTTGGTAACTAGAGGGTTAGACGCTTAGAAGCTTCTATAAACTGTGTAAATGGATCGACATCAAACCTGTAATTGAATATTCCTGATGGCATTGATGATAGTGAAGCTGTACTACATATCACAAAGTATATAAGTAAGAGTATGTTATATTCTTTGTCTTTTTTTTTTTATTTGCAGGTTATCCAACTGTTCTTACACTGCCTCACTATGATGACAAATACCATTATTACAGGACTTTGGCTGAAAGCAAACCTTCACCTTGGTCGTTTTTAAGACCCATCAACAAGCAGTGTCTTTTCCAACTCTCTTACTCCACGCTGCCCTCCAGATCTATGACAAACCTCTGCCTACAACCTAACCAAGACGAAACACAGGAAATCCACCGTATCAACTATCTATCCACGCTATCAATTAAACAATCGAGAGATGAGGGGGCAAAGACTTGGATGGATATCTCTCTTTACTACTTAGTGGCATCATGAAATGTTGGAAACCTCTTGGCTGGACTGCTACCCCATTCTAATTTCCCATTTATGCTCATTTTCCTGTCCACGTGTAAAGGCTGTGATTTGAAGAACATAGGAAAGAGAACTGACTGAACCTCCTACTATATCATGCTATGACCGACAGTTGTGGGGTCTATCCGCCTGTCTGTTTCTATGTCTGTCAACCAAATACAGTCTTGTATAGCCAAACACATGAACACCACCTACTCTTAAAGAACACAACACACGTTACCCATGAACGGACCTTAACCTTTGCTTTAGCTTGCAAAGGGGCAGATGTATCGTATGAAGTAAATGCTGGAATGACATATTATGTGAAGTCAGTGGACTGTTTATGCCAAGGAAATTCCACTTCAGCTGGACTTGTTTCATTGTAGCATATCCTGACTATTGAGTGATGTATTTGTGATTTTGCCATTTCAGCTTTAGTAAGAAAAGTACTCAGTTTCACTTTAGACTCGTTCAAAAATGATCATTGTGTGTAAATAAAAGATGATCATGTTCTCTAAAGGAAACCGAAGAAGATGTCTGTAGTATTGACTTTGAAGTCTTCATAACACTATCTTTGGTTATGTTGGAATAGAGGAATTTATTTCAAGATGTTTTTCACTGGTATGGGGGAGATGCTGCAATATGTTTAAAACACGCAAGAAAAAAGTTTATAACTTTTGTATATAATATCTTTATTTTTGTATATTGACAAGTTGTTACCACCCTCTTTCAACATTATTTGCAGTGCAACGTTGTGCATGGCTCACTTAGCCATTGTGAGCGTATAGGCTACATACAATTTTATAAGTAGCAGATCAAACTGTCTCACAACACAACATAAAAAAAACACCAAATACAAAATAAACCAACTACTGGTTTAAATATGACCACGTTGTCTTTTTCATTTGTCTTTCTCTACACACTAATACTGATTATACATCTTTATGGGAAAGATACTTTGCCATTGGTCGCTGTGTTTAAATGACTTTACATAGAGGCCAATTAGTCATGACTGATGGCAGCAAACTGTCTCCCAGCACAGTGTATATCACATGTTTTATTGACTAAAGTCAGGAGTGGAGTCTCTGTACGCGCTCTCTTAGTAAAACTGCTCTAGCAGTAGAGCATGGGCGCTTAGTTGCAACGCCATGAAGGTGGGTTCAGTTCCCAGGACGACCCAATATTTTCAAGTGTATGCGCACGACTATGTCGTTTAGAATAAAACCGTCTACTAAACGGCATATATTATATTGAATGACCACTCTCATCTCGGCCAACTACACACTCCCAGTTTAATTAGCTGAGGTCACGTTCCTGACCTGGACTCCCAGTCCAGGACAGAACGCAAGGATATTACACAGATTAGATTGACTAGAGTAAAAAAAAAAAAGATGACCTGCCATTTTTGAACCTCCTAATCTATAATCTACATTAGATCTACTTAGAGGGGGCACCTCCACTGCAGACCGATCAGGTCAGAGATCAATAATGTTCTAGCTAGGGCAACAAGAGAAGAGGGGATGAGATACAGGATATTGTGCTGTTAAGGTGAGGTATTCCACACAACAACAACAACATATGCCCTGAACACATATAGGTGATCGAGACAGTCTAGAATCAAGGGAAAAAATATAACATGCTGCATAGACCATCTATTTTACAATCTGAATTTCACAGACTAGTTCACAGCACTTTCTGATACAAAGGAGCTCTCTTGTTTATCAGTTACTTACATTACAGCTGGTCCAATGTTGACTGTTAACCAAGGTAGCAGCAACACAAAACCAGAGACTCCTACAAACATTTGAATGATTAGCCCCTCCAGTGATAAAACAGACCTCAGCAGCACACCTAATCATTTGAGGTGGAGATGAGTGGTCCCAAAAACTCAGTGGTGGAAAAGGTACCCAATTATCATACTTGAGTAAAAGATTCCTTAATACAAAATGACTTGAGTAGAAGTCACCCAGTAAAATACTACTAGTAAAAGTCTAAATGATTTCAAATTCCTTAAATTAACCAGACAGCACAATGTTCAATTTTTTTTTTTAATTTACAGATATCCAGGGGCACACTCCAACATAATGAAGCATTTGTGTTTAGCAAGTTCACCAGATCAGAGGCATGTTCTCTTAATAAGTGCATGAATTGTACCATTTTCCTGCTAAGCATTTTTATTTTAACTAGGCAAGTCAGTTAAGAACAAATTCTTATTTACAATGACAGCCTACCCTGGCCAAACCCAAACGATGCTGGGCCAATTGTGCACCACCCTATGGGACTCCCAATCACAGCCAGATGTGATACCGCTTGGATTTGAACCAGGAACTGTAGTGGTGCCTCTTGCACTGAGATGCAGTGCCTTAGACCATTGCACCACTCGGAAACCCAGCATTCAAGTACTTTTGAGTGTCAGGGAAAATGTATGGAGTAACAAGTACACTATTTTCTTTAGGAATGTAGTGGATTAAAAGTAAAAGTTCTCAAAAATATAAATAGTAAAGTAAAGTACAGATAACCCCAAAAAACTACTAAAATAGTACTTTGAAGTATTTTTACTTAAGTACTTTACACCACTGCAAAAACTCCAGTACAAGAACATGATCTTGTATTAAATACATATAAAGGTAGTTAGAGAAATGTGTGGTTTATGAAAAACAAGGCAACAGGAAGGATGTTGTCCCCCACGAATGATGCAGCCCCCCACCTTGTAGCCCCCGCCTTGTACCAATCAGTGGAATTGAGTAAATGCCAGATCTCTATGGCAAGATGCATCAGTTTCATCAAAATCCACCTGGTGCTGGCTGAGATATCACGTGACTAACGTACAAACGTACTAAAGAACGGAGACAGATGCACAGCTACCTCCCCGATTTCATCGTGGGGGTTAATCATTGAATTACTTACAGTATATGATCCCATCAAAATACTAGACTATTGGTCCTTTATGCTTATATTGCTCTAACTGAAAAACAGAAACCAAAATATATTTTTTTAAAGGCAACAGTAAACCTGTCGTCCCCCCACGAATGATGCAGCACCCCTTGGGCCAATCAGTGTAATTGTCTAAGTGATGGAGCCCCTTGGCAAGACGCATCATTCACCCAAGTGTCGTCAAAATCGGGCTAGTGGTGTTTGATATATCACGTGGGATAGCTAGACTCGTATCCCTGAGAATGTGTGCCAAATTTCAGCACTCTGAGTCAAACAGATCAAGCGATATAAACATGTGCCCATTATAGCGCCACTGTGTGGTTGATATTAATGTTCTTTTGTGTACTGAGTCTTGACAGTGTTTGCAAGATGTGTACCAATTATTTTGACAAAACGAAAATCCTTGACTGATTTATATGCATTTATGTGCCAGACCACACCAACTGGAATGTTTATTGGTCGATTGCGGCCATGTTGTTTTAGGTACTAGTCTGTAAAATATTGCGTTGAGAGACCTTTGTCCATAGATACCACATAATCAAGTTTAGTGCAGATCGATTATTTGGTGCCAGAAGAGTAGCGTTTAAGTGTTTTTTACAAAATAAAAAATCCATCATGGCGGACCTTATGGCTCACTGAGGCAACTTTGTTCCTTGTGAGGAGAGGGGGCTATGTATTGAACTTCATGACTTTAGGTCAAACGGGGTGAGGGGCGTGACCTTTCAAATCATTTTAAATATCTTGTTATAGTACCACCATCTGGCCAATCAGTGTATTTTAGTAAATGCTGGATCTCTATGGCAAGACCCATCATTCACCCAAGTTTCGTCAAAATCTGGCCAGTGCAGTCTGAGATATCACGTGTGACTAATGTACAAACGCACTAACGGACAGAGACAGATGCACAGTCCCCTCCCCGATTTAATCATGGGAGACAATAATATGTCTCTGTGGATGGTGGTACTGTACTTGAAATAGTCAGAGAACATCATTTTCCTGCTCTTTGAGCCCATCTAGTCAGGGGGCGACTTAGTGATTTGGAGGGCTCAGGCAGAGGATTGAGAGTAAAGACGTAATTTAACTATAATAATGTATTACCTTTTAATGTGCCATGAACAGAACCAGTCATGATGTTTTCATCTGATTGTCAAACAAATCACTTAAAAAAGTAAGTTACCCTTGCAAGTTCATCCAAAATAATTCCAAATTCCGAACAGCATTGTGCACTTGCCAACTTTCCTTCAATTCGCAAGTGGCTGAAACTATCTCACTGGAGAAAGCATCCGAGCGAACGTAGCAGCGCCCCTCTGTCTTACTATACAGTATGTAGCCCATGTATCTGACAGCACCAAGTACATGGGCTACACATACATGTCCTCTGCCTCGGTGAAAATGGCAGTATTATCAGCAGCACCTGTCTTTTTACTAAAGAAATGCGTATTGTATCCCCTTAGAGTCTAAGGGCCTAGGTCTGTGTTTTCTACTATTTTATTTTATTGAACCTTTATTTAACTAGGCAAGTCAGTTTAGAACAAATTCTTATTTACAATGACGGCGTACTAAAAGTCAAAAGGCCTCCTGCGCGGGCGGGGTCTGGGATTAAACATTTAAATAAATGAAATAAAAATATAGGACAAAACACGACAAGAGACAACACAATACTACAAAAAGAAAGACCTAAGACAACAACATAGCATGGCAGCAACACATGATAACAACATGGTAGCAACACAACATGGCATGTAACATATGGAATTGTTTTAAGATTTTCATACCAAGGATATTTTAGCAATACCTGTAAATATAAAAAAATATATATTTTATGAAACATTTGGCCTTACCCCTTAGTCCATAGAAATTCATTGAATAACAGATTCATACATGGAAAAACAGAAGGAACAAAAGGAAGTATGTTTTGAAGTACCTGTCCTATATCTGAGAGATACAATCAGCATAAGAAAGCTCTGAATGTTGTTTTATCGTGGAATTACCCCTATATGTAATAAATGGATGTAGTAAATGGTATCACTAGGGACTTTAAACAATGCCACTTTATATAATGTTTACATACCTTACATTACTCATCTCATATGTATATACTGTACTCTATACCATCTACTGCATCTTGCCAATGCAGTTCGGCCATCGCTCATCCATATATTTTTATGTACATATTCTTATTCATTCCTTTACACTTGTGTGTAAAAGGTAGTTGTTGTGAAATTGTTAGATTACTTGTTAGATATTACTGCATGGTCGGAACTAGAAGCACAAGCATTTCGCTACCTTTGCATTAACATCTGATAACCATGTGTATGTGACCAATACAATTTGATTTGATAACTTTTTACGACGAAATTCCCTATTCAATTCCATTCATTTTTCAGCCCGGTATCGGTTTACCTTCAGACGAGTTTTTTTTATGCCCAACTCATGAGGCCCCTTGATAACGTGAGGCCTCTTCTGCCTAATGTTAAGTCCGCCAGTGCATCTAGTACATAAACGTTTCACAGTGCTTGTTCAAAACGAGAATGCAATATATTTGTAATACAAAAGGTGGCGGTAAACTCTTTCTATTGGAATAAATGCCTGTCAGAAATTACACCAAAGAAGAACACCTAATCCCGTTGAAAGATCTCTGAATATCTCGCGAGACGACATTCAACGATTTCCACTCCCAGAATGCTTCTTCCTACCTCTTCCCTTCCGCGGCCTTAGAAAGTAAGTGAGACGATATACAACTGCGGCCGAGAATCCATGTAATCGCTTTAATATCTATGGCATCCCGACTCTTAAATGTTCAATTTACATGTATTTAAACCACTACTTAGAAACGTCGGCGTCCAAATGTGTATCGGTGACTATTTTCACCAAAAGTCATATTTGTAATTTGCTTGGTCCCAAGCCACTTTTAGCATTGCTAACGAAACCATGACCATAATTTCGACCCCGGCCCTACGAATGGGTCTTGATGAAATACATAGTCCCAGTTATGTAGTCGTATGTGATTTGCTCGATGTCTTGTGTTGTAATTACCCTACCGTTGCTGGTTTAACGTTTGCTAGCGATCAACTAACACGTAGCTCATCCTCCAAGATGTCTGACTTGTTTCTCAGTCAAGCAACACACTAACACGTTCTCCGACTAGTTTTAGTTAGCTAGTTAACAACCCGTTTATCTTTTGCAGATCTCTGAAAATGGTCCGCTACTCGCTCGACCCTGAGAACCCGACTAAGTGTGAGTACCGATGTGATTGTTGCCCTGGGTTTATTCATTAGCTAGCTAATGCAAGTTAACTAACTAGCTAGCTTATTAGACTTACCCATGGTTGTAATGATGACTTTCTTAGGACACCTTTAGATTACCCATGAAAATAAATATGAACGAGGCTGAGCAACCACACATGTACACACAAATGGTTTATTCACCATGTAACGTTATTTCTGTGTTTTGACCTCACTGATCATTTCTGTATTTTCTTCTGAAGCATGCAAGTCGAGGGGCTCAAATCTCCGGGTTCACTTCAAGGTAAGGTGTTCTCTTTTCTGATTCGCATGAGAAGTTGCTTTCAGACATTTTGTCTACTGTAGTTGTATCAGTGTGGGAGTTAGTTGCTGTTGGTTGATATGTATTGGTAGTCATAAATGTGTGCTTCTGAAAAGTATGATGCTTTGCTATGATGAGAACTTTGGAGACCTTTGGAATCAAATGTGACAATATCTGACATAACTGAGCATTTTGCATTCATACCTATCAAGACAGTTATAACAATCTGTTATTGATATAGCTAGCTACTACAGTATATGGATGCTTCTTGTTTGTTTCCCATCAGAACACCCGTGAGACAGCTCAGACCATCAAAGGCATGCACATCCGCAAGGCCACCAAGTACCTGAAGGATGTTACCGTCAAGCACCAGTGTGTTCCCTTCCGTCGCTACAATGGGGGTGTCAGCAGGTGTGCCCAGGTAAATGCCAGTTCAGTTACATTTACCCTAGCCTCAATTTAAATGTGTATAGGGGACTTTGGTTGGTTATCTTCTGACAATGTCTACGCTTTATTATATTTCCCAAATAAAAGTATTGGGATTAGCAGGTATGAAAGGGATCTTAAAAATAAATAATAATACATTTGTTAAACATGGGCTTTGGAGAGGGGCATAAAATGACTTAAAATCTTTCTGGCTTATTAGACCTTACACTTATAGTTTTAATGCATGTCTGTATGAAATGGTTGCAATGATGACTTTCTTAGGACACCTTTGGATTACCTATGAAAGTAAATATGAACGAGGCTGAGCAACCACACACTTGCGCTTATGTCTACATACATTTTCCCCAATGTTGACCAGAAATTAGGGCACCTATTCTGGCCCAGTCTTGTATGCACACCACTGACCCAATTGTTCCTCTGCAGGCCAAGCAGTTTGATTGGACACAGGGCCGCTGGCCCAAGAAGAGTGCGGAGTTCCTTCTCCACATGCTGAAGAACGCTGAGAGCAACGCTGAGCTTAAGGTAAGGTTGGTATTTTTGTTAGGCCTGCCTCTTATCGTGGCATGAAAAATGACATCGGAGCCACCATGATGCTTGTATGAACAATATCATTTAAAGCTGGAATCCTTCATCGAGAAGATTGTTTTGGTCAAAAGCTGCGGGATGAGCCTGAAATGTTAACCCTCTCAAATTCGAAGCGAGAGCTTTGAATGCATGGACTGACATCTATGATATAAGCGTTGGTTTCAACCATGTTTTGAGGCTATAGTATTTGTTTAATATACTTTTTCAAACATTGGACTATAACAAGCTTATTGTGGGTTCTGATGGGGGTACAACAGTTGAATTTAGCTCATGAGGCATTTAGAAGTTATTTTCTTCCCGAATCAATGAGTACATATTATTAATCCTAAAATTGATGTAGTCATTAAGGATTCTAGCTTTGCCATTTTCAACACTTGTATGAGTGTAAAGAATTAGATTTGTGTGCTGATACGCCCCTAAATTGGAACGTAGTGACGTGTGATACATGTCAGAGTTCTGGTTGTACAGTGACGTGCGATACATGTCAGAGTTCTGGTTGTACAGTGACGTGCGATACATGTCAGAGTTCTGGTTGTACAGTGACGTGCGATACATGTCAGAGTTCTGGCTGTACAGTGACGTGCGATACATGTCAGAGTTCTGGTTGTACAGTGACGTGCGATACATGTCAGAGTTATGGTTGTACAGTGACGTGCGATACATGTCAGAGTTCTGGCTGTACAGTGACGTGCGATACATGTCAGAGTTCTGGCTGTACAGTGACGTGCGATACATGTCAGAGTTCTGGCTGTACAGTGACGTGCGATACATGTCAGAGTTCTGGCTGTACAGTGACGTGCGATACATGTCAGAGTTCTGGTTGTACAGTGACGTGCGATACATGTCAGAGTTCTGGTTGTACAGTGACGTGTGATACATGTCAGAGTTCTGGCTGTACAGTGACGTGCGATACATGTCAGAGTTCTGGTTGTACAGTGACGTGCGATACATGTCAGAGTTCTGGCTGTACAGTGACGTGTGATACATGTCAGAGTTCTGGTTGTACAGTGACGTGTGATACATGTCAGAGTTCTGGCTGTACAGTGACGTGTGATACATGTCAGAGTTCTGGTTGTACAGTGACGTGCGATACATGTCAGAGTTCTGGTTGTACAGTGATGTGTGATACATGTCAGAGTTCTGGCTGTACAGTGACGTGTGATACATGTCAGAGTTCTGGCTCTGCGCTTCACAGCTCTGTATGGGTTTTGACTGATGGCCGTTCTGAACTTGAGCACCACGAATGACAAGTTGCTCCATCCCTCCCGCTGTTTGAGGAACTTTTGCAAATTTTGCTTGAACGAAGGAATTGCTGTAAACTAAGATGACTACGTATTTTGACAGATGAGATGTTGAGGATTATAATAAATACCGCTTTGATGTCGGAAGCCAAACAGATGTCCAAATGTGCACTTCACATGTCCAAATCATAAAACACATGTCATATAGTGTCAACGTTTATGATCACTATTAGCTGTAAAGTTACAAAGATGACGTGTCTTTGAACAGAATTAACTAAATTCGCTGCAGCACACGCACCTGAATGCACGCATGACTCCTTTCTACAGTGCATTCGTGAAGTATTCAGACCCCTTCACTTTTTCCACATTTAGTTACGTTACAGCCTTACTCTGAAATGGATTCGCTTTTTTCCCCCTTATGAATCTACACATAATACCCCATAATGACAACGCGAAAACAGGTTTTTAGCGCTTGGGTGCATCCTGTTTCCATTGATCATCCCTGATGTTTCTACAACTTGATTGGAGTCCACCTGTGGTAAATTAAGTTGATTGGGCATGATTTGGAAAGGCACACACCTGTCTAAGGTCCCACAGTTGAGGATTATGTCGAGGCACAGATCTTGGGAAGGGTACCAAAACATTTCTGCAGCATTGAAGGTCCCCAAGAACAGTGGCCTACATCATTCTTAAATGGAAGAAGTTTGTAACCACCAATAATCTTCCTAGAGCTGGCTGCTTGGCCAATCGGGGGAGAAGGGAGCTGTCTAAAACCCGGTGGTCACTGACAGAGCTCGGGAGGACCTTCCAGAAGGACATCCATTTCTGCAGCACTCCACCAATCAGACCTTTATGGGAGACTGGCCAGACCAAAATTGAACTATTTGACCTGAATGTCAAGCGTCACGTCTGGAGGAAACTAGGCACCGCTCATCACCTGGCCAGTACTATCCCTACAGTGAAGCATGGCGGCAGCATCATGCTGTGGGGATGTTTTTCAGTGGCAAGGACTGGGAGACTAGTCAGGATTGTGGGGGAAAGATGAACGGAGCAAAGTGCAGAAAGCCTTGATGAAAACCTGCTCCAGTGCACTCAGGACCTCAGACTGGGGCAAAGGTTCACCTTCCAACAGGACAATGATCCTAAGCACACAGCCAAGACAATGCAGGAATGGCTTCGGGACAAGTCTCTCAATGGCCTTGATTGGCCCAGCCAGAACTCGGGCTTGAACCTGACCGATCATCTCTGGAGAGACCTGAAAATAGCTGTGCAGCAACGCTCCCCATCCAACCTGACAGAGCTTGAGAGAAGAATGGGAGAAACTCCCAAATACATGTGCCAAGCTTGTAGCGTCATACCCAAGAAGACTCGAGGCTGTAATTGCTGCCAAAGGTGCTTCAACAAAGTACTGAGTGAAGGGTCTGAATACTAATTTAAATGTGAGATTTCAGTTTTATTTTTAATCAATTTGCAAAAATGGCACCTGTTTTTGCTTTGTCATTATGGGGTATTGTGTGTAGATTTGGGGGGGGGGGGGGGGGGCAATTTAATCAATTTTAGAATAAGGCTGTAATGTAACACATTTGGAACTTGTGATGGTCTCAATACTTTCTGAATTCACTGTATGCCCACCAGTTTCTCTGAATTACCTTGTAAAAGGGTAACACTGTAAAATTGTATTTTATTACTTAGCGAGTCATGTTGGCAATGGAACAAGCTTTCAAATCATGCCCACCTGACCCAGATTGGGACTTATAATGGACCGTTGTTGTGTTCCAAAAGAAACCACTACAAGTGTGCCTGCTCTAGTTCAACGGCACAGCTAGGATAGCTCAAAGTACTTCATAAGCTAGGTTCCTATCTAATTGGCGACAGATTTTTATGCAGATATTCTCAAATCTGCATAAAAACAATATCTGCATTTTCCCTCCAGAGATGTTTCCATCAAATTGACCTGTTGCGGATAAAAGGCTGTGAGTGATGACCTAGTGCACATAGATATAAATACAAGTGAAATGGTTTTGTCAAAAACAAGAAAAGTTATATTGTGACTGTGCCCAATCTGGTCTTGGCACGTAGGCTCTAGCTGACAGCTCGCAGATACGTGCGGGTAGGATGGCCTGCATGAGATTATTATGGACAAGAATGAGATTATTTTTTTGTCAGAAGCAGCCACGCCTCGAGTATATCTCCAGAAGAGGACCCTCTATTTCCTGGAAAGGAGCATTAATCACTGTGCACTTTCACCACCGTGTGAAGTTCATCGCTTATTTCGTTTGTAGCCTAATAAACTGCATTCTGTCTTGCTACTTTGCATGTACTTTTCATATTTCTTTTGTGAGAAACATTGTAATTTAGCCCTATACGTATAGGCCAATTCCCACAAGTGTCAAGGTTAAGTACTGTATCCCACAGACAACTGGCCATGTATGTGGATTATTTGACTTGCTAACCGGTTTAATCTTTGTCTTTTCTGACAGGGTCTAGATGTAGACTCCCTGGTGATCGAGCACATCCAGGTGAACAAGGCCCCCAAGATGCGCAGACGCACATACCGTGCCCACGGTCGCATCAACCCCTACATGAGCTCCCCATGCCACATTGAGATGATCCTCACAGAGAAGGAGCAGATCGTTCCCAAACCAGAGGAGGAAGTCGCCACTAAGAAAAAGGTATGCATGCCAACGCCTTTCGCAGAAGACTGCTTGGTATCTTCCTGAAAATATGCACTTGTCCCCATATTTCCCATGTAAAAGCAGTGTGATTAGAAGGTACAAGCTCTTATTGAACAAGAGCTCTGTAGACTGGAACAAAATTGTTTACTATTCTTCTGGCATTACTCATTAAATCTTATCAGACCTTTCACATAAGTGTGTATGAAATGGTTGCAATGATGACTTTCTTAGGACACCTTTGGATTACCCATGAAAATAAATATGAATGAGGCTGAGCAACCACACACTTGCATTTAACTCTACATCATTCTGTCCCTATGAGAATTAGTATGGTGTATGTTGGTCTAATACAATTTCTTTGTCCTGCAGGTTTCTCAGAAGAAGCTGAAGAAGCAGAAACTCATGGCACGGGAGTAATGTAAATTAAATGGAACCATTCGTACCAAAATGCAATGTCTCTGTCTTTTCATGCTTCTTCATTAGTATTATGAAATCCCTACTGGTCATGTAAAGTTGGCTTTAATCCATCTAAAGGCTTCGGATTTGATACGACCCAAATAGATAGTCATGAATCCTGTATCCTAAGGGCAATGCTGTTAAAAAGTTGCAGGTGAGACAGGTTATTTGGGTTACTTATTGAGATCTCACACGCCGAACTGATCATGTTCTAGCTTTAAGAGAGATCTATTATTCACATCAGTATGTACATTGTAAAATCAAGCTCTTGCCGCCTGTGACTCCAATGCTGTCTTTCATATGAGGGGCAAAGGGATTTATGTAAAAATGGAAGTGCTAGGCCACAATGTGCTTTGAGGATTACATTTCAGATTAGTGCACATGACATTTCAACCTCATTGTCATTATTTCTAGAACATTATCAGTGGGAAGGTGTTTTTATGTTTAATAGAAAAAATGTGTTAAACATTTCTACTCGACGACATCAAAGGTTTAAACATTTTAACCTCTACGTGATCTCCAGCTATGGTGTATTTTCTATAGGGAAGCTAATTATCCATCATTTATGACATTACTGAGAGTGTGTGAACTTAAATGTATTACCATATATTTGTATGTTCTCTGAAGTTATGTACTTAAATGTATCAATTGACTTATTTGGCACATTTTGGCAGACTGAACAGTAATACAATGGTTCATTGGATCAATCTAAAACTTTGCATATACAGTGCTGCTGTCTAGTGGCCAAAATCTAAATTGTGCCTGGACTCCTAAGTGATATAATGGCGTACTCTTGCATTTCAAAGATGGAACAACAAAAAATAGAAAATGCATGTTATGTTTTATCTTCTACCAGATCCAATGTTTGTTATTCTCCTACATTAATTTCATATTTCCACAAACTTAAGTGTTTCCTTTCAAATGGTATCAAGAATATGCATATCCTTGCTTCAGGTCCTGAGCTACAGGCAGTTAGATTTGGGTTGGTAATTTTAGGTGAAAATTGAAAAAACTGATTTTCAAATACTGATTCAAGGTGATGTAGTTTGTGAGGAAATACTCTCCCTTGGTCTAAAGTTGTTGCAGGTTATGTACTTTTAATCCTACCAGGACCTCCACATACAGCTTCAACTGCAGGGTCGTCGGGGGAAGGGGGTTGCTAAGGAGTATTTCTGTCGTAATAGCCTTTTTGTGGGGGAAAACAAATTCTGATCGGCTGCCCTGTCATGGGAAATCCATAGATCAGGGCCTAATGAATTTATTTCAACTGACTGATTTCCTTATGAACTGTAACTCAGTTGCAATTCTGTTTTTGTTGTGTGTGTGTATATATACAGTGCATTCAGACCCCTTGACTTTTTCCTAATTTTGTTAAGTTACAGCCTTATTCTAAAATTGATTATTGTTTTTTCCCTCAGTCTACAGTCATGGCCAAAAGTTTTGAGAATGACACAAATATTAATTTTCACAAAGTTTGCTGCTTCAGTGTCTTTAGATATTTGTCAGATGTTACTATGGAATACTGAAGTATAATTACAAGCATTTCATAAGTGTCAAAGGCTTTTATTGACAATTACATGAAGTTGATGCAATGAGTCAATATTTGCAGTGTTGACCCTTCTTTTTCCAAGACCTCTGCAATCCGCCTGGCATGCTGTCAATTAACTTCTGGGCCACATCCTGACTGATGGCAGCCCATTCTTGCATAATCAATGCTTCGAGTTTGTCAGAATTTGTGGGTATTTGTTTGTGCACCCGCCTCTTGAGGATTGACCACAAGTTGTCAATGGGATTAAGGTCGGGAGTTTCCTGGCCATGGACCCAAAATATCAATGTTTTGTTCCCCGAGCCACTTAGTTATCACTTTTTCCTTATGGCAAGGTGCTCCATCATGCTGGAAAAGGCATTGTTCGTCACCAAACTGTTCCTGGATGGTTGGGAGAAGTTGCTCTCGGAGGATGTGTTGGTACTATTCTTTATTCATGGCTGTGTTCATAGGCAAAATTGTGAGTGAGCCCACTCCCTTGGCTGAGAAGCAACCCCACACATGAATGGTCTCAGGATGCTTTACTGTTGGCATGACACAGGACTGACGGTAGCGCTCACCTTGTCTTCTCCGGACAAGCTTTTTTCCGGATGCCCCAAACAATCGGAAGGGGATTCATCAGAGAAAATGACTTTACCCCAGTCCTCAGCAGTCCAATCCCTGTACCTTTTGCAGAATATCAGTCTGTCCTTGATGTTTTTCCTGGAGAGAAGTGGCTTCTTTTGCTGCCCTTCTTGACACCAGGCCATCCTCCAAAAGTCTTCGCCTCACTGTGCGTGCAGATGCACTCACACCTGCCGGCTGCCATTCCTGAGCAAGTTCTGTACTGGTAGTGCCCCGATCCTGCAGCTGAATCAACTTTAGGAGACGGTCCTGGCGCTTGATGGACTTTCTTGGGCGCCCTGAAGCCTTCTTCACAACAATTTAACTGCTCTCCTTGAAGTTCTTGATGATCCAATAAATGGTTGATTTAGGTGCAATCTTACTGGCAGCAATATCCTTGCCTGTGAAGCCCTTTTTGTCCAAAGCAATGATGACGGCACGTGTTTCCTTGCAGGTAACCATGGCTGACAGAGGAAGAACAATGATTCCAAGCACCACCGTCCTTTTGATGCTTCCAATCTGTTATTCGAACTCAATCAGCATGACAGAGTGATCTCCAGCCTTGTCCTCGTCAACACTCACACCTGTGTAACGAGAGAATCACTGACATAATGTCAGCTGGTCCTTTTGTGGCAGGGCTGAAATGGAGTGGAAATGTTTTTGGGGGATTCAGTTAATTTGCATGGCAAAGAGGGACTTTGCAATTAATTGCAATTCATCTGATCTCTCTTCATAACATTCTGGAGTATATGCAAATTGCCATCATACAAACTGAGGCATCAGACTGAAAATTAATATTTGTGTCATTCTCAACTTTTGGCCACGACTACACACAATATCCTAAAATGACAGCAAAAATAGTTGTAGAACATTTTGCAAATTTATTACAAATAAAAAAACTGAAATATTACATTTACATAAGTATTCAGACCCTTGACTCAGTACTTTGAAGCCCCTTTGGCAGCGATTACTGCATTAAGTCTTCTTGGGGATGATACTACAAGCTTGGCAGACCTGTATTTGGGGAGTTTCTACCACCATTTGATATGAGACTTGAAAATGAGTTCCGGTGCATCCTGTTTCCATTGATTATCCTTGAGATGTTTCTACAACTTCATTGGAGTCCACCTGTGGTAAATTCAATTGATTGTACATGATTTAGAAAGGCACACACCTGTCTATATAAGGACCCACAGTTGACAGTGCATGTCAGAGCAAAAACCAAGCCATGAGGTCGAAGGAATTGTCTCTAGAGCGCTGAGACAGGATTGTGTCGAGGCACAGATCTGGGGAAGGGTACCAAAAAATGTCTGCAGCATCGAAGGTCCCCAAAAACACAGTGGCCTCCATCAATCTTAAATGGAGTTTGGAACCACCAAGACTCTTCTAGAGCTGGCTGCCCGGCCAAACTGGACATCTTAAATAAGCATGCCCCATTCAAAAAATGTAGAACCAGGAACAGATATAGCCCTTGGTTCACTCCAGACCTGACTCCCCTTGACCAGCACAAAAACATCTGTGGTGTACTGCATTAGCATCGAATAGCCCCTGCGATATGCAACTTTTCAGGGAAGTTAGGAACCAACAGGCGGTTAGGAAAGCAAAGGCTAGATTTTCAAACAGAAATTTGCATCCTGTAGCACTAACTCCAAAAAGTTCTGGGACACTGTAAAGTCCATGGAGAATAAGAGCACCTCCTCCCAGCTGCCCACTGCACTGAGGCTAGGAAACACTTTCACCACCGATAAATCCGCAATAATTGCGAATTTCAGTAGCATTTTTCTACGGCTGGCCATGGTTTCCACCTGGCTACCCCTACCCTGGTCAACAGCCCTGCACCCCTCACTGCAACTTGCCCAAGCCTCCTCCCATTTCTCCTTCGCCCAAATCCAGATAGCTGATGTTCTGAAAGAGCTGCAAAATCTGGACCCCTACAAATCAGCAGGGCTAGACAATCTGGACCCTCTCTTCCTAAAATGATCTGCCGAAATTGTTGCAACCCCTAATACTAGCTTGTTCAACCTCTCGTATCTTTTGAGATCCCCAAATATTGTAAAGCTGCCACGGTCATCCCCCTCTTCAAAGGGGGAGACACTCTAGACCCAAACTGCTACAGACCTATATCTATCCTACCCTGCCTTTCTAAGGTCTTCAAAAGCCAAGTTAACAAACAGATCACCGACCATTTCGAATCCTACTGTATCTTCTCCGCTATGCAATCTGGTTTCCGAGCTGGTCATGGGTGCACCTCAGCCACGCTCAAGGTCCTAAACGACATCATAACCGCCATCGATAAGAGACAATACTGTGCAGCTGTATTCATCGACCTGGCCAAAGCTCTCGACTCTGTCAATCACCACATTCTTATCGGCAGACTCAACAGCCTTGGTTTCTCAAATGACTGCCTCGCCTGGTTCACCAACTACTTCTCTGACAGAGTTCAGTGTGTGAAATCGGAGGTCCTGTTGTCCGGACCTCTGGCAGTCTCTATGGGGGTGCCACAGGGTTCAATATTCGGGCCGACTCTTTTCTCTGTATACATCAATGATGTCGCTCTTGCTGCTGGTGATTCTCTGATCCACCTCTACGCAGACGACACCATTCTGTATACTTCTGGCCCTTCTTTGGACACTGTGTTAACCTCTTACATCTAGATGTGCCGCTAGCGGAACGCCTCGCCAATATCCAATGATTAGAGCGTGGCGCGAATTACAAACTCCTCAAAAATCCCAAAACTTTAATTTTTCGAACATATGACTTTTTTACACCATTTTAAAGACAAGACTCTCCTTTATCTAACCACATTGTCCGATTTCAAAAAGGCTTTACAACGAAAGCAAAACATTAGATTATGTCAGGAGAGTACCCAGCCAGAAATAATCACACACCCATTTTTCAAGCTAGCATATAATGTCACAAAACCCAAAACCACAGCTAAATGCAGCACTAACCTTTGATGATCTTTATCAGATGACACTCCTAGGACATTATGTTATACAATACATGCATGTTTTGTTCAATCAAGTTCATATTTATATCAAAAACCAGCTTTTTACATTAGCATGTGACGTTCAGAACTAGCATACCCACCGAAAACTTCCGGTGAATTTACTAAATTACTCACGATAAACGTTCACAAAAAACATAATTATTTTAAGAATTATAGATACAGAACTCCTTTATGCAATCGTGGTGTCCGATTTTAAAATAGCTTTTCGATGAAAGCACATTTTTCAATATTCTGAGTAGATAGCCCGGCCATCATGGCTAGCTATTTTGACACCCACCAAGTTTGGCACTCACCAAACTCAGATTTACTATAAGAAAAATTGGATTACCTTTGCTGTTCTTCGTCAGAATGCACTCCCAGGACTTCTACTTCAACACCCAATGTTGTTTTGGTTCCAAATAATCCATAGTTATATCCAAATAGCTCAGTTTTGTTCTTGCGTTCAAGACACTATCCGAAGGGTGACGCGCCGACGCGTATCGTGACAAAAAAATTCAAAATATTCCATTACCGTACTTCGAAGCATGTCAAACGCTGTTTAAAATCAATTTTTATGCGATTTTTCTCGTAAAATAGCGATAATATTCAGACCGGGAGACCTTGTTTTCATTCAAACACTGAAAATAGAAAATGGAGTCTTCACATGCACGCGCGCACCCGTGTCATTGTTCTCAGAACGACCACTTTCCAAAAGCCCTACTGTTTTTTGCCCATGGACTGCAGAGTCATCATTCCCCGTTCTGGCGCCTTCTGAGAGCCTATGGGAGCCTTAGAAAATGTCACGTTACAGCAGAAATCCTCTGTTTTCGATAAAGAGGCTATAGAAGGCCAAGAAATGGTCAGAGAGGGCACTTCCTGTATGGAATCTTCTCAGGTTTTGGCCTGCCATATGAGTTATGTTATACTCACAGACACCATTCAAACAGTTTAAAAATCTTTAGGGTGTTTTCTATCCAAATCAAACAATTATATGCATATTCTAGTTTCTGGGCAGGAGTAATAACCAGATTAAATCGGGTACGTTTTTTATCCGGACGTGAAAATACTGCCCCCTATCCTAAACAGGTTATTAACTAACCTCCAGACAAGCTTCAATGTCATACAACTCTCATTCCGTGGCCTCCAACTGCTCTTAAATGCCAGCAAAACTAAATGCATGCTCTTCAACCGATCGCTGCCCACACCTACCCACCCGTCCAGCATCACTACTCTGGATGGTTCTGACTTAGAATATGTGGACAACTACAAATACCTAGGTATCTGGTTAGACTGTAAACTCTCCTTCCAGACTCACATTAAGCATCTCCAATCTAAAATTTAATCTAGAATCGGCTTCCTATTTCGCAACAAAGCATCCTTCACTCATGCTGCCAAACATACCCTAGTAAAACTGACTATCCTACCGGTCCTTGACTTCGGCGATGTCACTTACAAAATATCCTCCAACACTCTACTCAGCAAACTGTATGCAGTCTATCACAGTGCCATTCATTTTGTCACCAAAGCCCCATATACTACCCACCACTGCGACCTGTTTGCTCTCGTTGGCTGGCCCTCGCTTCATATTTGTCGCCAAACCCACTGGCTCCAGGTCATCTATAAGTCGTTGCTAGGTAAAGCCCCGCCTTATCTCAGCTCACTGGTCACCATAGCAGCACCCACCCACAGCACACGCTCCAGCGGGTATATTTCACTGGTCACCCCCAAAGCCAATTCCTCCATCGGCCGCCTTTCCTTCCAGTTCTCTGCTGCCAATGACTGGAACAAACTGCAAAAATCACTGAAGCTGGAGACTCATATCTCCCTCTCTAGCTTTAAGCACCAGCTGTCAGAGCAGATCACTGCACCTGTACATAGCCAATCTGTAAATAGCCCATCCAACTACCTCCTCACCATATTGTTATTTATTTTATTTATTTTGATCCTTTGCACCCCAGTACCGCTACTTGCACACTCATCTTCTGCACATTAGCGTCTGCTAAATGACGTAAATGCACATCTATCACCCCAGTGTTTAATTTGCCATACTGTAATAATTTCGCCACTATGGGCTATTTATTGCCTCACCCCCCTTATCCTACCTCATTTGCTCACACTGTATATAGACTTTTTCTATTGTATTATTGACTGTATGTTTGTTTATTCCATGTGTAACGCTGTGTTGTTGTTTGTGTCGCGCTGCTTTGCTTTATCTTGGCCAGGTCACAGTTGTAAATGAGAACTTGTTCTCAAAAAGCCTACCTGGTTAAATAAAGGTGAAATAAAAATAAAATAAAAAGGTGACCAAGCCCCCGATGGTCACTCTGACAGAGCTCCAGTGTTCCTCTGTGCAGATGGGAGAACCTTTCAGAAGGACAACCTTGTCTGCCGCACTCCACCAACCAGGCCTTTATGGTAGAGTGGCCTGACGGAAGCCACTCCTCAGTAAAAGGCACATGACAGCCCGCTTGGAGTTTTCCAAAAGGCACCTAAAGGACTCTGACCATGAGAAACAAGATTCTCTGGTCTGATGAAACCAAGATTGAACTCTGGCCTGAATGCCAACTGTCACGTCTGGAGGAAACTTGGCACCATCCCTACGGTGAAGCAAGGTCGTGGCAGCATCATGCTGTGGGGATGTTTTTCAGGGACTGGGAGACTAGTCAGGATCGAGGGAAAGATGGAGGGAGCAAAGTACAGAGAGATCCTTGATAAAAAGTTGCTCCAGAGCGCTCAGGACCTCCGACTGGTGGTGAAGGTTCACCTTCCAACAGGACAACAACCCTAAGCACACAGCCAAGACAACACAGGAGTGGCTTCGGGACAAGTCTCTGAATTTGGAACAAGTCAAGAGGTCAGAATACTTTCCGAATGCTATATATATTAGATGGCTGACAGGGCGGTGTTCTGAAGCCACCGGCAGCCATGTTGGCACTCCATTGTGAAAAATATTTTGGAAGCTATAGAAATGCATTTTAATGTCACATTTTTTTGCCACTTTTTCTATGAGCTAATCATGAGAAATATACATTTTCCTTAAGCTACAATATGTAACATTTTGGCCAACTGACCAAATTCCCCTAGAAATATGAGTTATAGATGTCAAGCAAGTCTAAGAAGCAGTATATATGTTCTATGTGCACTATTTCTATGCTTCCCGTTTTTTACACCAGCTTCAACAGCTGAAAATAAAATATTTTTGGTTATGGAAAAGATTTCACAATGGTTTAGATGGTACAATGATTATATACACTATATGTGCTTGTTTTGTCACAAACTGAAAATAGGCCAACTATTAGAATTTTTGGACCAGGAAATGGTGGAGTGATTTCTGCATAGTGCAGCTATAATCTCAAGTACTAAAACTAACTGTTGCCAGTACAACAAAATACTGAAATGTAATTTTGTCCTTAACTTTAAATACTATAGACTTACATCAATTCCTGTGGTGGAGTGCCAATAGAGAGAAATATTAATGACGTCTTTTTGTAGGCACTAACTCCGCCATGGTTCGTTGGACAAAGCGTATGGGAAAATGAATGGCGTTAGATAAATGCCGAAAATGTCTGGCAAACACAGGTTTAGGAGATCTTATTTGTTTTGATCTATGAGAATCTTAATCTGCTAACAACTTTTTTTAATGAATTTTCACAAATTTATGTTAAAAAAAAGCACAAAGGCTTCATAATTCATAAAGGTTGTAACTGACTGCTATTATCTTATAGAACTATCTTATTTTCTGCATTTATTCCAAACCCTTTTCTTTCCCCATTCATTTTTCCCATAGGGATGGATTCACGAACCAGAGGTAACTAATTTCTGGGTTTTAGAACTACAAACTGAAGAGCTCTATAAGGCTGACAGGTGGCTTCAAAGCCTCTTTGGTCCCACAGTGGAGGTGTCATAATATCCATAAAACCTAGTGGTCAACAGGGAAATGGTTCCAATTGTTTTTCCACCATTCATTTTTCCCATTGGGAATTTTAGAAACACAAAATAAGGTCTGTGTTTCATGTAGGCTTACCCTGGAGTGGCATTTTGATTACCATGTAAATCTCTCTCGGACAAGGTAACTGAGTATATTCGTCTCTATTTTCTCTGATTCGAAAATGCTAATTAGCATCAAAGTAGACATGCAAGACTACAAATCTCTGCAAACTCGCATGTAATCTCTAGCTGACACCTTTGATAACAGGTATTGTATCAATTTAAAACTTGCACAAGACAGTTCACAGAATTGTCACTTTAAAGAAATGTAGCCAATTTATTCATTACTAAAAGTAGCTAACATTAGATAGTTAATCCAGAGATTCTTATCCTTGCCTCGATTTGGCAGTCTAGTCCATATCATCATTACATTTGTAGTTCTTTATGATAGCCACATTAGCAGCTAATTAGCATTTCATTTTTGGGGGGTAAATACAGGCGTTTTGATAACTGTAATTCTCTCTTGGACAAGGTTAGTTTTAACAATATATTTGCTTCCATTTACTCTCAAATTCGAAATGCTAATTAGCAACAGAGAAGACCTCAGCAAGCCTATACATTCCTACAGGAAGCTCCTGCACGTCATCTCTAGCCGACACTGTCAGCTACCATTCACCAGTTCAATCAGATAGACCTGTGCTCAATCCATGATGAATCCATGTGCTGTATTGAAATTAATTGAATAAAGTGTTGAACTTCTTCCATCCCCTGCTCTCTTATAGCATCAGCAATCCAGGGTTTACATCAGATATCTATATATACTGCTCAAAAAAATAAAGGGAACACTTAAACAACACATCCTAGATCTGAATGAAAGAAATAATGTTATTAAATACTTTTTTCTTTACATAGTTGAATGTGCTGACAACAAAACCACACAAAAATAATCAATGGAAATCCAATTTATCAACCCATGGATGTCTGGATTTGGAGTCACACTCAAAATTAAAGTGGAAAACCACACTACAGGCTGATCCAACTTTGATGTAATGTCCTTAAAACAAGTCAAAATGAGGCTCAGTAGTGTGTGTGGCCTCCACGTGCCTGTATGACCTCCCTACAACGCCTGGGCATGCTCCTGATGAGGTGGCGGATGGTCTCCTGAGGGATCTCCTCCCAGACCTGGACTCAAGCATCCGCCAACTCCTGGACAGTCTATGGTGCAACGTGGCGTTGGTGGATGGAGCGAGACATGATGTCCCAGATGTGCTCAATTGGATTCAGGTCTGGGGAACGGGCGGGCCAGTCCATAGCATCAATACCTTCCTCTTGCAGGAACTGCTGACACACTCCAGCCACATGAGGTCTAGCATTGTCTTGCATTAGGAGGAACCCAGGGCCAACCGCACCAGCATATGGTCTCACAAGGGGTCTGAGGATCTCATCTCGGTACCTAATGGCAGTCAGGCTACCTCTGGCGAGCACATGGAGGGCTGTGCGACCCCCCAAAGAAATGCCACCCCACACCATGACTGACCCACCGCCAAACCAGTCATGCTGGAGGATGTTGCAGGCAGCAGAACGTTCTCCACGGCGTCTCCAGACTCTGTCACGTCTGTCACGTGCTCAGTGTGAACCTGCTTTCATCTGTGAAGAGCACAGGGCGCCAGTGGCGAATTTGCCAATCTTGGTGTTCTCTGGAAAATGCCAAACGTCCTGCACGGTGTTGGGCAGTAAGCACAACCCCCACCTGTGGACGTCGGGCCCTCATACCACCCTCATGGAGTCTGTTTCTGACCGTTTGAGCAGACACATGCACATTTGTGGCCTGCTGGAGGTCATTTTGCAGGGCTCTGGCAGTGCTCCTCCTGCTCCTCCTTGCACAAAGGCGGAGGTAGCGGTCCTGCTGCTGGGTTGTTGCCCTCCTACAGCCTCCTCCACGTCTCCTGATGTACTGGCCTGTCTCCTGGTAGCGCCTGAGTCTGGAAGGAGAGTTTACAGTCTAACCAGACACCTAGGTATTTGTAGTTGTCCACATATTCTAAGTCAGATCCGTCCAGAGTAGTGATGCTGGACAGGCGGGCTGGTGCAGGCAGCGATCGGTTGAAGAGCATGCATTTAGTTTTACTTGTATTTAAGAGCAGTTGATGTGTCACTGCAACCTTAAAGGTCCTCAGTGATGTCACCATTGCCCTTGATTCTAAGCAATATTGTGCTGCTATTTTTATTGACTTGGCCAAAGCTTTTGATACGCTAGACCATTCCATTCTTGTGGGCAGGCTAAGGAGTATTGGTGTCTCTGAGGGGTCTTAGGCCTGGTTTGCTAACTACCTCTCTCAAAGAGTGCAGTGTATAAAGTCAGAAAATCTGCTGTCTCAGCCACTACCTGTCACCAAGGGGGTAGCCCAAGGCTCGATCCTAGGCCTCACGCTCTTCTCAATTTACATCAACAACATAGCTCATCCATTTATATGCAGATTATAGTCTTATACTCAGCTGGCCCCTTCTCGGATTTTGTGTTAAATGCTCTTCAACAAAGCTTTCTTAGTGTCCAACAAGCTTTCGCTGCCCTTAACCTTGTTCTGAACACCTCCAAAACAAAGGTCATGTGGTTTGCTAAGAACGATGCCCCTTGTCCCACAGGTGTTATTACTACCTCTGAGGGTTTAGAGCTTGAGGTAGTCACCTCATACAAGTACTTGGGAGTGTGGCTAGACGTTGCACTGTCCTCCTCTCAGCACATGCCAAAGCTGCAGGCTAAAGTTAAATCTAGACTTGGTTTCCTCTATCATAATCGCTCCTCTTTCACCCCAGCTGCCAAACTAACCCTGATTCAGATGACCATCCTACCTATGCTAGATTACGGAGACATAATTTATAGATCGGCAGTTAAGGGTGCTCTCGAGCGGCTAGGTGTTATAGGACACATCACTGCACTCTATACTCCTCTGTAAACTGGTCCTCTCTGTATACCCGTCGCAAGACCCACTGGTTGATGCTTATTTATAAAACCCTCTTAGGCCTCACTCCCCTCTATCTGAGATATTTACTGCAGCCCTCATTCTCCACATACAACACTCGTTCTGCCAGTCACATTCTGTTAAAGGTCCCCAAAGCACACACATCCCTGGGTCGCTCGTCTTTTCAGTTTGCTGCAGCTAGTGGACTGGAACAAGCCACAAAAACACTCAAACTGGACAGTTTTATCTCCATCTCTTCATTCAGATTCAATCATGGACACTCTTACTGGCAGTTGTGGCTGCTTTGTGTGATGTATTGTTGTCTTTACCTTCTTGCCCTTTGTGCTGTTGTCTGTGCCCAATAATGTTTGTACCATGTTTTGTGCTGCTACCATGTTGTGTTGCTACCATGTTGTTGTTATGTTGTGTTGCTACCATGCTGTGTTGTCATGTGTTGCTACCTTGCTATGTTGTTGTCTTAGGTCTCTCTTTATGTAGTGCTGTGTTGTCTCTCTTGTTGTGATGTGTATTTTGTCCTATATTTATATTTTATTTATTTATTTATTTTAATCCCAGGCCCCCGTCCCTGCAGGAGGCCTTTTGCCTTTCGGTAGGCCGTCATTGTAAATAAGAATTTGTTCTTAACTGACTTTCCTAGTTAAATAAAGGTTAAATAAATAAATAACAAAACGTGTGGGTAATTGAGCGCTAGTAACAAACTGCCTAGTCAAGCCTGCCAACTAAAAAGACTGAACCTACTGTTCAGTCGTGTGGTCAGGTGCCACAAAGAGGGACAGGAAAATTACAATTTGTTCAGAATAGTGCAGCACGGCTGGCCCTTAAATGTACACATAGAGAGCAAACCCTTAATAGTATTGGTATTGTATTAGGATCCCCACTAGCTGTTGCAAAAGCAGCAGCTACTCTTCCTGGGGTCCACACAAAACATGAAACAAAATACAGAATGAAATAATACAGAACATCAATAGACAAGAACAGCTCAAGGACAGAACTACATACATTTATGCATGTCAATCTCTCATTGCTCAAAGTGGAGGAGAGATTGACTTCATCACTACTTGTTTTTGTAGGAAGTGTTGACAAGCTGAATGCACCGAGCTGTCTGTTTAAACTACTAGCACACAGCACGGACACCCCACGCATACCCCTGAAAACATGCGGCCAGAGGTCTCTTCACTGTCCCCAAGTCCAGCACATACTATGGGAGGTGCACAGTACTACATAGAGCCATGGCTACATGGAACTCTTCCACATCAGGTAACTGATGCAAGCAGTAGAATCACATTTTAAAAAACAGATAAAAATACACCTTATGGAACAGCGGGGACTGTGAAGACACACACACACACACACACACACACACACACACACACACACACACACACACACCACACCACCCCACACACACACACACACACACACACACACACACACACACACCCTCTACATACACATACATTGTAATATTGCTGTATGGTGGTATTATACATTTTGTATTGTAGATATGTAGTGGTGTAATATTGTTATATGATGTACTGTTTTATCTTTTGTTTTATGTGTGATGTAAGTGCCTTAATGTGTTTGGACCCCAGGAAGAGTAGCTGCTGCCTTGGCTAATCGGGATCCCTAGTAAATACAAATAAATACAAATACAGGGGTAGCCTACTCAAATCTGAGCCTGGAGGTCTGGAGGATCCTAATGCTTTCTTTTCTCCTTGGTAGTTAGTTAGATGAATGTCACTGACTGGCCAGACATCCCACTCACTCATCCCACCCAGCTCTATATTTCTGAATCAGTGTCAGGTTAGAGGGGGAAACATTACAATCATCAGTAGAGGTCCAGATTTGAGAAAAGGTAACGTAATTGCAAGAAAATATTGGGTAAATGCAGCATTCCATTAACTGCAGTATTAGATTCTACCACTGGGGGTCACTGGTGTCTGTCTTGCAATCCTTCAGTCGTTCTTTAGGAACAGCTTGCAATGTGGCATAGGGAGGCCTACTCAAACATTGATCCATATCATCCATATACGAGCCATATAACTTTTTTTCCAATGCAGAATAATATTATTGACATCCATTGTTCAAGATTTTTAAATCGTCAGTAGACAATTTATTTAATGGTTATTGGTGCATTTGATTTTGTCACTCTGAATTGATAGGCTGGAAGACTGGGCATAGGGTATGATTGTTTTCAAGTCAATACCGGATAGTTACCAAAAAAAACATGTGATAATGATATAGCCCGTTAAACAATATCCCAATAGATACATTTACAATTCTGTTGGCAAAAAGTCCTAGTATGAATTCATATTCGAATAGTGGAAGTGTTGTACTCAATTGATCTAATTATGCTGACCACAGACACACGCGCACACACAAACTAGTACCCTATTTTCTCAAATAGGAAGCAATCAAATAACCTATTGTTTCAAATTAGTTTTGAACCTAAATAAGTGGGCTACAAAACTGGATAAAAACGGCTAGGCTACGCAAGACTATATTTATTCCGAATTTTGTTTGGGCTTCATTTTCATGATGGCCCTCCAACATAAACGAAAACGTTAGGGCTAGCCTACTATTTGTCCTTGTTGAACGGACAATAAATATGTCATGAGTCATATTTAGGTCTATGGCTGAAAGCATCTCTCAACAGCCTAAGCTACAGCTTCTTTAATATGAATGGGTATTGATAGACAAAAGCTACATTTGGATCTAGTAGCCTAGGCTGTCACTGATGAGCACATGCAGATGTCCCTTTATCGAAAAAGTAGATCTAGAATTGACTGGATTGATTCTGTTCCTTTTGTGTTTCGGCTAATAGTGGGTCGGGTGGCAACTCTTTTAATGTGCAAATCAAAGCTATGATGGAGAGCCAATGAGGACACACTCCTAAATCCTGTTGGCGCTCACGCTTCACACGCCGCCCACGTCACCGTTGGGTTACCCAATCGCAACAGAAACACCCCGTCTACTTTCTGTTTTCTACTCTCAAAGTTTTTACTTTTGCGGTAGACAGCGGAAAGTGATGATAATGTTTTATTATCTCAATGATCGTCTTGTGCATCGGAAAGAAATGGTGGCGTTTTATCAATAGTTTTCAAACATTCAATAATATCATCTCTATAGCAGTCTGTCCAAGTTAGCGAGGACGACGTGGGAAATGAATCTTATTTGAACGACTTTATTCTCAAGATTTGCAAGGTTGAAGAAGCGGAGTTATCCCTGTAATAATGGGTATTGGATCTCGGCTAAATTAATCTGGGATTTCACCTAGCATGGTTTCGTTTTAAAACACGACATTTTCATTTTAGAGACAATTTTTCAGGCGCTCAGTTTGCAAATGTTGAAGTTGGGCTAATATAGCCCTACCTCCAAGGAAACTTGTATTATTTTGTCTGTTTGATGAGAAAAACTTTGCATTATCACTTGAGAGCGTGAGCATTGCGGGTATTTTTGTTGTTGACAAAACCGTCGCATTTACCTGTTCTCGGTTATGTTAGCCGTGGGGCAGATGGACGGGTCCAGACAGAGCGCTTTCCTCTTAAGCACCCCACCTTTAGCAGCTCTGCATAGCATGGCGGAGATGAAGACCCCACTCTACCCAGCCTACCCGTTATCTTCCACCGGGCCGGCCTCTTCTACCTCACCTACTGCCACCTCTCCAAACCCCGGTGGCATCCCGGTGTCCTCACCGGGGATCAAACCATCCTCCGGAATGTCATCTCTCGGATCCCCCCATCAATGCAGCGCGCTAGGAACACCTCATGGAATAAACGACATCCTCAGTCGTCCCTCGGTCCTTTCCCCGGGAGCTGCTGCTGCCGTTGCTGCGTCCTCTTCTGCCGGAATCTTGTCCGGAATGCCCCGCTTCAGTAGCTTGAGCCCCCCGCCACCCCATGGGCTCTACTTCAGCCCCAGCGCTGCAGCAGTGGCAGTGGCTCGCTACCCCAAGCCGTTGACAGACCTTCCAGGCAGGACCCCGATATTCTGGCCAGGAGTCATGCAAAGCCCACACTGGAGAGACGCCAGATTCGCATGTTCACCCCGTAAGTAACTAGTCCACGGTTGTGAGCTATCTGAACTTCAATTTAACTTATTTTTATGCTTAATGTATAGGCTACAGGGGTTATTAATAATTCCCCAGTAGCCTATGGTATTTATTCCAAAAAACCGAAGTTGATCTGACTTGAATGTCTAGTTGCAATGTGCATTATTATAATGGACCAACAAAAGCTTATATTATAACAGCTCAAATTCAATTGATTATGATATCATATGAGAATATTCTAACATTAGGCCTATTCTAATATCATATAAATATTAAATAGTCTACTATTGGCATATTCTATCAATAGGCTACATTTAGTTTAATGGACTAGATGCTTTATGTTTTACATTTTCAGATCAGAATTCTGTACTGCTCGACAAAGATGGAAAAAGAAAACATACTCGTCCCACCTTCTCTGGACAACAAATCTTTGCCCTGGAAAAGACTTTTGAACAAACGAAATACCTCGCTGGGCCAGAGCGAGCACGACTGGCCTACTCGTTGGGAATGACAGAGAGCCAAGTGAAGGTAAGACATATTCTGAAATAGTCTTTATAAAATCCAACAAGATGCATAATAATATTGTTTAGTAAGTAGCCTGTAGCTAACCTGCAACTAAAGGTGGAGCACACTAGCCTCTTGTAGCCTCTGCTACTCAATTTGAAAATGTCTCACGCTTTCCATTTGAAGTGCCTCGTGTATTTGAGACAATGTTTTGTCTTTCGTTTCAATATTCCTAAATAGAAAGATATAGCCTACACTTTCAGTCGAATAACAGTGGTCAAACGAATCCAAATAGAAATGACTGTCTATTGCATTTCATATGAATGAATCGTTAAAGAGAATTCTCAAATAGGCCTAATTGTTATTATAGTCACAACTATAAATATTTCTAAAATATTAGTATGTATTTTTAATAAATTAATAATAAAGTAAACTACAATTTAACGAAGGATTTTGTTCATTTATGTCATGCAAATGAGGAAATAATGGTAGCAACGTTTTGCAGTGCAGAGCAGCATGTAGATGTTTGCCAACAACATGGAAGGACGCAAATTAAACCTATATTTTCTCATTAGAAAAAGATTTTGTCCATTTTTCTAAACGAACGATTAGAACGAAATATAACCTACTATTATTTGGACACGTGGTGACTTCACGTGACCTAGGCATATGCCCTTTTCATTTGGCATATTAGCAACGTTTGTAGGCCCAGGCTACATAAATGATATGCAAATTATGTCTGATGGTTGTTAATCAATATCTTTGTCATAGATTAAGAGGTTCTTTGTTTGCATGTAATCAATGAATATCAACTTTTTAGGTGTGGTTTCAAAACCGAAGAACTAAATGGAGAAAACGGCACGCGGCTGAGATGGCTTCGGCAAAGAAGAAGCAGGATTCGGAGACCGAGAGGCTGAAAGGGGCTTCGGAGAATGAAGACGACGATGATGATTATAACAAGCCGTTGGACCCTAACTCAGACGACGAGAAAATAACACAACTACTGAAAAAACACAAACCAAACTCCTCACTCCTTATTCATACGTCAGAAAACGACAGTTCGTAGACAGACACGGGGGAAAAGACTTTTGACGCAACATTTCAAAGTGGAACTGGTGCAGGTTGTCCCTTTTCTCGTCCAAGTTTTGAAATTAATAAGTTTGCACGAGGACGGAGAACGCATGCCAGATCAAAGGAATAGACGCAATTTTGTAGTCTGGATCATTGGCCAAAACATGGACTCTTCAATTTATAGAAGTTTCAGCATTAAGAAGATGGTACTTACATGTAAATAGAAACGTGAGTTGTATTAAATAGAAATTATATTACTGTGAATATTTATGTGTAAAAAAAAAAATCGTTTTTTGTATCAAGCACTGCTGAGTCTCTTCCTCTCAGTTCTGACGTCTGACATTGTTATAGCTTTGTCAATTGTTAAAAGCGTAGCCTATATTCTCATCTTCATTTTCGTTTAGTTTTTGAAATTTGAAATTTACATTACATTTCATAGTGAAGTAATAAGATCCACCTGTTTATAGGACCCAATTTTCAACCTTTATGGACTCCGAAACAATATCAGAACAAGCTTACCTAAACCTATTGGCTTTGTATACTGAGTATAAGAAAGAAAAAAAAGAAAAATGAAATTAGCCACATATTTTACGTGTAAAAAATACTGGTTGTGACACAATTGAAGTACATTTGTAATATACATGCATACTGTTTGTCTCCCTAATGGTAAAATGTTTTTTCCCCAACATGTTACTTAATTTATATAATGTTTTAAGTTTGTAACAGTGATTGAATCCTGCATAAATGTGTAGGCCTAACGTTACCGCAGGTTCATATGTAATGCACTTTTATTTAATAAAAGATAAAATGCATGAACGTGGCTTTACTCTGGACATAAAACAATTAAATGTTGTTCTCGGCAGCATTAAGCTAATGGAGAACATAATGGAAAAAGCATAGGGGGAGGGTCAACTCATTTATTTAATATAGTTTGATTTTATCTACCTATAGGCCTACATTTCTATTTGTGTACATTAACGAAAGACATTTGAAGATATAAACAGGCTTTTGAGACACTGTTACTATTCATCTTAATGTAGGGGTAATCTCTCTTTGCAGGGCAGCGTAACGTTTTATATTTGTTTATCTAAACAGTGAATATATGAATCATTATTATTGTTATTATTATTATTGCTGGTGATGTCATGCCACGTTTCCTTGCTATGATATAGCACCAGAAATATGCACATATTTTGTTGTAGGCCTATAACCACGCTATAATAATAATAATAATTTATAGTAAATCAATAACAGTATTCACTTTGCAGTGCTTTTATAAAAAATGTTCAGCACTCTTTCCCTAGATTACTGGATCATAGAATAGATTTTTGAAAATCGAATCGAATAAGTAAGCCTAGACCCCAGAGGGTACAACTAGTATGGACTTGCGTTCACAGTATCGTATGACGCCGATATTAATGAATTATAATTGTCTATCTGGCTGAAATTGTTCCTCGTGCGATGGCGTGAAGATATAGTCGATGGGCAGAATATTCCAACAGTCACAGACAGTTAAAACATGGCCTGAAAAGTTCAGAATTAATGTATCTGTCGAAGAATCTAGAAATTCACTCCGCAGTGTCTATGCGTCTTCAGATTCGCATGATTACATCAGCATGTTCTTTTAAAATTGGAAATCACTCAACCGATTCACAGCGCTAGTAAATATTTAATTTATCTGATGTGGATATAAGTAAGATGAGGCATTTGCCAAGTCATTTTGGAG
Source organism: Salmo salar (assembly GCF_965601325.2). Lineage (NCBI taxonomy): Eukaryota > Metazoa > Chordata > Actinopteri > Salmoniformes > Salmonidae > Salmo > Salmo salar. The sequence continues at coordinate 142,684,850 of NC_138291.1, read as the reverse complement.
AGACTCACTGTTAGTAAATGCTAGATTTAAGACTTTAGCCTATTGAGAAGGGTATGTGATAGTGTCATCAAAGTTTGGTCTAAGTTAAAGAGACTAGGTCTAGAGAGAAATGCTATTTAAAAAAAAAAAATCTAATCGGCAATTTTATTGTACATTTGCAATATGGTAGTCCTAATAGCGACCTACATATATACAATAAACAGTTTGAAATAAAAGTAAGTTCAGGACACTGAAAGAACACAACGATGTCTCACAGTTAGATATGATTTCGAGTGCCGAAATGGTTAGTTACTCCGATGTAAAGCCTATAGGAAATATCTGCTACCAGACAGAAGGACCTGTAGCTTATGGATGCGCTATGAGGGCAGTTATGCAGTAAATGGTTTGTAGGCTTGAAAGGTAGGCCAATGCGTGCCAGTAGAGGCTGCTATTTGTATAACCATTTGAGATTCAGGCTATAACCTACTAAGTAACTTTCTCAATTAACTTCATGTTAAAAATGTGGTGGCAGTGTATTTTGGTTGACCACTTTTTCTGTCCACTTTCTCTTTGAATAATGTAGCACAACTACAACTGCAGGATTTCAATAAATACATTTTGATCTGCCATTTTGTCTCAAGTCTACACTGCCACCACATGTTTTAACATGAGGTTAATTGATAAAAGTATGCGATGGTGAAGAACAACAGCTGACAATGAGGATTTGTATGTCTCACATTATAAATATTATTGTGGCATATTTTCGAACGTCATTAGCAATTTTTTTAGCCTACTAATTCAGCCTATAGGCGATATATTTGATGCCATTTATTGACCGCACTAGGGCATGTCGTTCTGCCCCTGAACAAGGCACTTAACCCACTGTTCCTAGGCCGTCATTGAAAATAAGAATTTGTTCTTAACTGACTTGCCTAGTTAAATAAAGATAAAATAAAAAAAATAGAATAAAAATATACAGGAACGTAATAGTTCCGACCTTCATGTTGCACATTCCGGTCGCAGTGGCGGAGAAGCCGAATGAAAACTGCGCAGTTAAGCATGTTTTTATATTTTCACAGAAATTATGTGAGCGTCAAATGACAAGATCATGAACACGTGAAACATCCGGCCCGTTCAAGTTAGATATTTGAGCAATAGGCCCACTGTAGGCTATTGTCGATCCTATACTCCAATACAGAGCATCATGTCTGTAGGCTATGCCAATATGACTGGAATGCATTTTCTATGTGTACTGGAGTAAAATGCTTACCATATTATACTTTTTTGTTTGATGAAAAAGGCAATATTTGACTTGTGTCCTTTTTACTCGGTTCCTCCTATTGCTCCCATGCTGCTTCTGCCAACACTTGCAGTGAACATGAATCTCTCTATCACAAAACTGTGATTAGTTCGTTAAAGGCATCCATCCCAATAAAGGAAACTAACTCCAACCTAATCCATTCATGGACGCTCACCACTTTTAGCGCCTAATGACGATAGTATCTTCTGGCCGGGGGTGTTTTATTAAGAGCTCGTTCGGGACATTAAAACGCATCGCATGCAATAAGGCTTTGGAAACATAAGGACAGTATATTTTACACCAGCTATAAATAATTTTCAAAAAACAAAAGGTTCAATTATCTCACACCTTTATAGGTTTAGAGTTAGTGTTCCCACACGGTCATATGATGACTACCCACTCCATTATTATTACATTGAGTAGCTAGGTTTTTTCCCACACTCAATGGAAGTATTTCAGATTGGGGGCGGTATGGCGATGTCAAGTCATGGCGTTGGGGATAGCTCCTCCATATAACCGGCATCTCACACCGCCACAGGGGTCAGTGCAGCCACTGCCATTGTGTGCTACTTGTCATTCTTAGCGGCTGCTTTTCAATTTGCTGCCTGTGCTATAATATCAGTCAGCACCAAAAGCACTCAACATGGGCTTTGTCCCGTCCACCTCTTCAAATGGATTTTGAATGAAGAATTAAATACAGACTCACTCTGGGTGAGATCTAAAGACTGCATGTTTGATGACAGAAATTGAGTTATCACTGGACATGGTTTTCATTTTGTCACGATAAGGCCACAATATTCCAACACTGGTGATTTTATTCTTGTGAGGTTTTGATAAGATGTGATTTTTTAGCACAGATTGTTTTATTTGGGGGAAAATACTATTTGTTGATGCACCAGATAACACTGGTTTTGTGGATTCCAGGTGTAGGCCTAGTGAACACTGGTTCATTGGTTTCCATTGTGGGTACCACCAGACCTATATTATTTAGGCTATTTAGGGTATTTCAATTATTTTTAAAGTATTCAGATATGTTTTATTTGAAAAGGCAAGTAGGCCTAGTTGAATATTGGAACTTATTTTTAAAATAATACTTATATACTCAAGTACACTCGCATGCATTTAACCCAGGTATTTGAAAATAGTATTTGAAATAAGTATTTTAAAATACTTTCAAATAGTTGGCTATTTATAGGGAATTATTTGAAAATACTTCAATAGAAGTAGTTGAGCCACATTATTTGAAGATACTCAAATACACAGAAAATAAGTATATAAATAACAAATAATCAAAAACATTTTGAACCCAGGTCTGGAGAACACTGGTTCGGTGGTTTCCAGGTGTGGAGAACATTGGTTCTGTGGGTTCCAGGTGTGGAGAAATCTAGTTCTGTGGATTCCAGGTGTGGAGAAGACTAGTTCTGTGAGTTCCAGGTGTGGAGAAGACTAGTTCTGTGAGTTCCAGGTGTGGAGAAGACTAGTTCTGTGGATTCCAGGTGTGGAGAAGACTAGTTCTGTGAGTTCCAGGTGTGGAGAAGACTAGTTCTGTGAGTTCCAGGTGTGGAGAAGGTGGGTGGTGTTCCTTGGGGACTGACAGCAGCATCTGTTGACCAACTGCTCTGCCAGACTGCCAGCCAGCATGCTCGCTGACAACGCTCACCTGCACCATTCTGCCAACCACAGCTATCCTGCTACATCTACCCAGATGCTACGGAGTCTCCAGCTTCCCACATGAAACACATCCTGGAGGAGAGGTTAATTAGTAGCTAAATAAATGCCCTGCTTCTAAAAAGGGCATTTGCACTGCCTCACCTGTACAGTCTCGCTATGCCTCATCCCTTCATATACATTGTTATATACAATAGTGTTATTCTTATGCCACATAGTTAATTTCTGGTATTTTGTCTTCAAAAACATTTAGCTTGGAGCAATGTAATGGCAGGATGACTAACTGCATGGTGTTGAAAATAACATGTTTTTGGGAAAGTGTTGCTGAGGTTCAACAAAACCCCCAAATGGATTCATCATAATACCCCAAATATACAATACAGTTGAAGGTTTTAACTCTGGCTTCATGTCCCTGCCTGTTGAATTCCCAATCGGCCGAAAATAATTAGCTATTTAGTGGTGCGACTAATGTGTTAGCCTTACACGGCTATATTTATAAAGAGCCCATTGATGGGGCTCTCAGTTGACCATGTACTACAAGAGATTACGCACAACGACATGTGTCAAAGGGGACTGTAGATCCCACACTGTGAATTGTGGCTCACATTTGCCTGCAGCCTTATCTCTCCCCTCTCCCGTTTGGAGGCTTGTGATAAGGAGCGCCTTGGGAGCCCCCATTATGAAAACCTATCCGGCCACACAGTAATTGACTGTCAGAGAGGAACAGAACAGGGGCTTTTCACAGTGTTCACATTAGAGACTGATTCCCTTCTTTATGTTGTAACTTCTCCCCTGTTTCTTCCCATTTATGCTTGAATAAAAACTTTGTGTGGTCTAGAGCTCTGATTGCACCTCATTCCATAAGAATGTAACTAATTCATTCTTGCAGTGTTACACTGCTCAGTGAGCGTAGTAATCAGTGGCCCATAGGGCCTGGAAATAAAGTCACTGTTAATTGCTCTGTCTGCTTGAGCAAATAAATTACAACTTATGTTGATGATTAACTCAATCCTACAGTGGATGAGGGTTTATGCAGGTGACAGGTGCTTCTGGAATCTAGAAGAATTTACCTGGTGTTGTGTGAGTGTGTGTGTGTGTATTTGGTCAGTCAGATAAAATCTACAGTCTTTAGGCTTTGTGGTGTTGTCACCATGTCCCCCGACTGTCCCCTGACTCTGTTTTTGGGGAAGACACCCTGGGTGGGAGGTTCTCTCAAGTATTTATTCTGAGATAATCTCCCCTAATGATGTCTCTCCTCTCTGCTTCTGTCAATGCCACCGCTCCTTCACAGGCTTATGAACAGATGTAGATGCTCAAATATAGAGTTTTGTGTAAACATGATTATAACCACACTTCAACCTAATCCTTACACAGAGACACCAGCACAGTGACTGGACACGCTTAGAAAAAAAGGTGCTATAGGAGAACCCTCTGAAGAACCCTTTTTGGTTCCAGGTAGAACCCTTTTGGTTCCAGGTAGAACCCCTTTGGGTTTCATGTAGAACCCTTTCCACAGGGGGTTCTACATGGAACCCAAAAGGGTTCTACCTGGAACCCAAAAGGGTTCTACCTGGAACCAAAAAAGGTTATCTTATGGGGATATTGTGTTTGTGTACTAGTAATAACCAATTCTCACTTTGTTCTGTTTGTGCACAGCTTCCCATTGCTGTAATGTTGTTTCTTATTAAAAAAGGGACACAAACTGCTGTGATTGATGAGGAGGCTAAAGTTTGTTATGGCCTTATTCAAAGGGCTCTGCGCAGACGCTCGCTGCTTGGCGAAAGACTGTGTCATTTCTCCTGCTTTGGAATAGGGGAAGGAGGGCAAGGGTAAGGCTGGGCTAAGTAATGACAAAATGAGCACCTTCAGTAGACTGGCTGTGAAAAAACCTGCCCTCATCACCCAAGTATTTTGTTCTGAATTTTATTAGCACTAGCCGTGCTAAAATAACCTGTTAATACGTATCATAGTGCAGCAATAATAACCTCCTCAATCATATTTTAAAAGTCACGTCAAGCCGGCCCAGTATAATTCATCTCTATGCAAATACATCAGTGTCAGCCCATTAATGTATTGCAAAGGGGTTTTAATAAAATGCATTCTTCCTTTTTTTTTTTACTCAGGAACAATAAAACACGAGCCCTGTTGCTCAAGAATTATAGCAACTATTACAGTAACACATGGACAGCATGCACTCTGAAAATAAAAACCAACAGATAAAGTGTCAGGGTCATGGTGGGGGGCAGACACTTAGGAAAATGCCAGTGAAGTAATAGATTGCGCCCTGGCTGTCTGAGGAGGCCTTAGCCTGCCTTGGAAATCAAAGCCTGATTATACATTCATTTGGGTCTGGATCCCCGACGTAGGATGCATAGCCCTCACTCACCAAGGTGGAGTTATTGCCAGCACAAAGTATAGTGAGGGTAATGAATTAAGGAGGCAGTAAAAAGGTGATGAAGTGCATTCAGAATGTGTTATGCCCATAATGAAATTAAAGCAGCAGTGTGGCGTGGGATATGGAGTGTATAGGCTCTAGGTATAGAGAAGGTAGGAAGGGAGGGAAAGTGTCCACTGGTTGGTGTAGGTTGAATAATGGTCAAAAGCTTACGTGTAGAGTTCCCAGTTTGGCGTTGTTAATGGGAGGTGTTATTTTATAGCAGGAGTTGCTAAGTCGTGTTGGAGGAGTCCAGGTCGGGAACGTTTACCTTCTGTCTGTCTGTTGTAATGCTCACACCATGCTGTCATAAGACTGCTCTTTTCTTGTTTCATATACATAATGATTGATGCTCAGTTAACCTATCAAATGGCATGACCCAGCCCAACTGTTCTCCAATTGGTGATGGAGTTTCAGTGATTTAGCATGTGTTGTTCTAAGAAGATCGTTGTAACCCTAGAATAGCTTCACAGCATGTGTTCTCTGACTTATATAGACAGCAGCAAGTTTCTCCTTCAGAATTTTGACTTTAATAGTGTATTTATCTTAGGGGGTGGTGGGGCGGGAGCGTACCCCCACCCCACCCCCCCCCGATGATGAGACGCCCCACCCCCTGATTATCTGTCATTTAACGGTTTATCAAAGTCCCAAGATCCTGTCATGGCTGTGTGAACGGTGGATTTCTCTTTTTTATGGAGTCATTAATTTCATGTGGATCATTAGCTTCTATACACATCCTGTGTTTTGACAAATGCAGCCTGGGAATTATGTACATAATGTCCCTCCCACGGCCATGGCGCCGCCATCGTCGTAGGCCCCCCTTCCCATCCGGCAAATGCATCACGTGATAAACAGGGAAGTGCCCCCCCCCCCCCCCCATATTACCCAAATGTGTTTCAAGGGGTGTCTCTGCTCAGGCCCATCACTCCATTGCTGTAGACGGCTCATTCAATAGCAACCGCGGTGTCGCTGTGACACATGTGGCCATTGACAGCGTTTTCATTGTGACTATTGGTGCGTTTGGGGGAAACAGCATTAAATATTAGGTCTGTATGATAAATGATGAAAAGGTGAACATCCTCTGTAGCCACAGTAATATTATGATCACATCTGATGTTGCTTCACTGTGACCAGTGATGTTTTGGGAGGAATAAGGGGTTCACGTCTCATTCAAGATGCATTTGGTTGGTTTTAGAGGATTGCTCAGATTAGTAATTTGTCTGTGGTCCCAAGGTTGTCGCTTCTGCATGAATAACTGCAATTGAAAATAGTGATTTTAAAACTTTCCCCCTGAAATTCACTCTGTCCCAAAAGTATTATTGGGCTAATGTCTTTAAAATCCCTTTACTGTGAATAAGTCATTGCAGCAAGTAATGGAATTTTCAGGATGAAAATGGAATTGAAACCATTGCCTCTAAACACCTCCACTATGTTATTGAACCTGGGGTGGAGACGATTGTTGTAATGTTATATTTTTTGGCGACTCATTGTAAATGTGGATGATTCACCCATATGTTCTCAGAGTTTATTGCTCTGGTGAAAGCTTAAGTGAGAGGCAGGAGCATGAACTCCAGACAGCCTCACTTTGTAAAGCGCTAATATCTAAAATGCTTCTTATGACGTACTTATGAAGTCAATCTGGGAGAATCTATTGATCTGAATACCAAATCATAGGATGACTGTCTATGCCAAATCTGGCCGGACCAAGGAGAGAGGGGTACTTAAGTGCACGGTCCTGACCTGGCTCTCCTTCCTGCGACCCTCATGACTACTGCTCCAGACGCTCCCCAGTGTCAAAGGGCAAAGGTCAAACAACCCGCCCCAAGGTCACCCGACATTAACATTGCTGGGCATTTCATTTCATTTTCAAGACAACATAGTATATACACAAAAGATGAAATCCTTTTTAACAGTGGTGATTTTGTGCGGTGAAGGGGAGAGGCTAATTGAATAAAACTCTGATTTAACTGCCAAAGTATTTTCTCTGTTGTATTTAATCAATACTTAAGACTCATAATACCCCAGGTCATCGGGAGAGACATTTCCATAATCAATGATAAGAGGCTCTCAAGTTCAGCAGGTTATTGTGCTCTCCCTCCTTCCTCATCTTTCATATACTTATTTATTGTCAGGCTGCCTGTCAGATAGATAGGGAAAACACTACAGGAGCCCAGGAGGTATCGCAGCGGACTCTCAGCTGTGTCAGTTGCCTGGGTAACCAACCACTCTCACTCTCTCTGTGTGGCCCTCTCACTCAGAGGTCAGGGTGAGATCACTGGTGCTGTGGACCTTGGTTCAGGCCTGACCTGACGTAGCAAAGGCTCTTTCTGTGAGGACTTGTGATGACCTCATCTGACACTGTGCTTCTATGACCCCTCACTCTGGTCAGAGTGGTCATTTTGGTGGGACAGTTTTCTCAGACCAAGTAGCAGTAATGGAAAGGGGTTTGTTGTCAGATGGTTAAATGGTACCCAGGTAAAGCCACTCCTCTGTTAGGCACTTGAAATGTTCAGTATAGTGTACCTTTTGTAAAAACGGAAGAATGTGTAAAATATATAACGTTTTGTAAGATGGTAATGGTGGCATTGTAACACAATGTTTTCATACAAAGTGCATATTCAGTTGTTACGCATGTCGTTTAAGGTATGAATTGTAGATACATCAGCATATACAGTATATCAACAGCAGCTATGTATTCCTGTTGTAAATCATCACCTAGTGTAAGCCCCATGTCCTCTGTCTGTTTGTTCTCAGTGGACGTCATGGCATGTCCAGCTCCTGACTGTTGTTCTTTAGATTTTATTTCATTTCGTTTTATTTTTACGAGAGCCAATAAAACACACATTGATGCCCCGAGCTGTTAAACTCGTAAGAGCTTCAACAAAACTCCTCAGTCATTGGCCTGCCAATAAAAAATGAAAACCCATTTAACCCAGTGGAGGTGCTGTGGTCAGTCAATAAACCAAACAAGGCGGAGTGCAGGTTGGACTGGGCTGCGCAGGCCTCTGGTGGAGATGGCAAGGTCAGAGAAGAGATTGTAGTGAAAGGTTCAACAGACAACAAAGAACAATCCGATTATAATATGGATATGTGCAGACCTAGAAGTGTCTGTCAGGGGAGTGGTGAGAGAAAGTTGGAAAAGTCGTGCTTCTCTTGCAGTTATAGAAACATTTACGCATAACCTTTTGGTGTATGGTGTGTTGTGTTTGTGTGTCAATGTGGGGGCGGGAAGGACACTAGAGAGATCAGTGAAGTTGATTCGGCTTTGCATTTTCGAAAATCAACTGCAAGCCCAAATGACTTCGTTAATAAAGACCAATAGCAATTGTTCCTCCGTACATACAGAGAGAAAAAAAGCAATGCATGTGAAAGAAGCACGGTGGCTAGGAAAAACTCCCTAGGAAAAACTCCCTAGAAAGGCCAAAAACCTAGGAAGAAACCTAGAGAGGAACCAGGCTATGAGGGGTGGCCAGTCCTCTTCTGGCTGTGCAGGATGGATATTATAACAGAACATGGTCAAGATGTTAAAATGTTCATAAATGACCAGCATGGTCAAATAATAATAATCATAGTAGTTGTCGAGGGTGCAACAAGCACGTCCGGTGAACAGGTCAGGGTTCCATAGCCGCAGGCAGAACAGTTGAAACTGGAGCAGCAGCACGGCCAGGTGGACTGGGGACAGCAAGGAGTCATCATACCAGGTAGTCCTGAGGCATGGTCCTAGGGCTCAGGTCCTCCGAGAGAAAGACAGAAAGAGAGAAAGAGAGAATTAGAGAGAGCATATTTAAATTCACACAGGACACCGGATAAGACAAGAGAAATACTCCAGATGTAACAGACTGACCCTAGCCCCCCCGACACATAAACTACTGCAGCATAAATACTGGAGGCTGAGACAGGAGGGATCAGAAGACACTGTGGCCCCATCCGATGGCCCATAATGGGGCCTGCAGCTTTTCCCTCCTCATGTATGAGAGGAATGAGGATAGGGGCATATGATCACATTCATTCACTAGTCTTTACACTATCTCTGGTATCGTTGACTAGTAAACCTTAACAAATGATCTGTAGCAGGATGTGGTCACGTGTTCTGTACTGTAACTAGAAGCTAAGCCTCCAGGATGCTGTTTGATTTCATTACAGAAGGATGTTCTCGGTTTGAGAGAGAAACAGGGAAATAGTGACAAGTTTCTATCATGTATAGTAACTTTCCCAGGCAGAATCAGGTCCATATACTGTGAGGCCCTGTTCCTGTGTGTGAGGTGATGCATCAGGCTGGCGGGATCTCGCCTCTCTCTCACCTCTCTCTCACCTCTCTCTCACCTCGCTCCCAGCACACACAACAAGCAAACAGACACAGCTCCTGTCTATTCTCAGGGATGCACGGCCCTGCAGGTCTCTCAAGCCTGTGGCAGAAACTAGGCCACCATCTCAATCATGCTCTGTTGACCTACTCACTTACTGACCCTAGACGGGATAGATTTAATTGATACTTTTTAACTCAATATCTAGATATAAATTCACAGGTGCCTGTTCATTTATCAAATTCATTTATTCTCAAAATATCCAAAGGCCAAAACCTGTCAAAAATGTAAAGGGTAACTTAACAACGTCCTCTAAATCTTTATGGCATCATTGCAATACTTTGACTCCTCAAGTCAATATCATAAGAGTATACCTTAGTAACAGCATCAGCAGCATTAATGTACCACTGCACGTCAGGTTGTCAAGGATCAGAGGTTGTCAGTTGTCCTGAGGTGTCGCCGTATGGCCTGATCTGGCTGCAGGGTAAGGAGGAGACTGACCCTGACAGCAGTTGGCAGCTAATTCCCTGAGCCTCTTTGTTCATTAACAGCCCGTGTCTCCCTCCCTGCTGCTGCTGCTGCTGTCTGCTGGTTCTGGCTCATGGAGACGCCCGTTAGGGGCCCTTTTGTAATCCTATAAAGAGGAAAAATACCAATTTGTCACAATTTGTCTCACAGCTTTGTAGGATGTTAAAGAGGGGGTTGATAACTCCTCTCTCTGCCCACCACCAGCCCCCATCACACAAACTCAACATGGGATCCTAGCTGACTGTCACCTACTACAGATATATACTGGGATCATTGGAAGGGTTAAAGTGGCGGTTGGTGCCGTTCAAGATTAGGGATGACCAAAAAAATGTTTTATGAGCACGGCCTTATTTCTATTACAGCATATTGGATGACTGTCATTCATATTCCATTCACCCAGCTCAATGTAACATCGATATGTTTAGGCTACTATATATTAAACTAGAATTTGCTCTATACCCATCATGAGGTTGCTACAACCTAGCCACAGGTCAAGAGACAAATTGGAGAAGTCAAGGTGACAGAGTGACACATTCAATATCGCCTTGAACACTCTTGCCTGCATCTGATCACTCGCACATACAGTTCATTTTCATAGCAGCCGTGTATAGCACCATCACTTTGCTCACATCTACGCGATCTGCCCCTCCCTTCACTTGTGGACTTCACAGCACAACACACAGCTGTCTGTGACCAGGCGCAATAACCTCTCCAAGCCAAACCTTCATACCATAACCGCTAACCTCTACACAGCCTACAACATAGTTGTCACCACATTAATGTTATATGTAACAAACTAGAACTAACGTGTTAGTAAACACACAATCCAATCCATGTGTACAATCACGCAAGACTGTGTACAGCAAGCAGTTTAACAGTTACACAGGCAGGCCCCGGTGGCAATACCTTAATAAAACCGAAAGCTTACCTTGACTTGGAAGAGTTTCAGTGTTGGATAGCCTTAGCCAGCTAGCTAACATAAATAGTACTCCTTTCTGTTTGAGTCAGGTTGTTGAGTAGGCTAAATTAGCTGCATTACCTAGCTAAGTAAGTAAAAGGTAAACTAAGAAGAAAAAAATATGATGAAATATAGCTCTCCTTCTCTCTCACTCTCTGCTGCTTCCCCTTAATTTTTTTAGAAATGAATTTGTTCAAAACTGTTAAACTACTGTCTTTCTCTCTCTTTGAGCCAACTACTCACCACACTTTATGCACTGCAGTGCTAGCTAGCTGTAGCTTATGCTTTCAGTACTAGATTCATTTTATGATCCTTTGATTGGGTGGACAGCATGTCAGTTCATGCTGCAAGAGCTCTAATAGGTTGGAGGATGTCCTCCAGAAATTGTCATAATTACTATGTAAGTCTATGGAAGGGGGTGAGAACCATGAGCCTCCTAGGTTTTGTATTGAAGTCAATGTACCTAGAGGAGGACAGAAGCTGGCTGTCCTCCGGCTACACCATGGTGCTACCCTACAGAGTGCTGTTAAGGCTACTATAGATGTTCATTCCAAAACAGTGTGTTTTAATCAATTATTTGGTGACGTGAATATATTTATTATCGTTTCATCTAAAAAGGATAACTTTTGTAATGTTTCACTAATTTTATTTTTCGAAAATTCACGAAGGATGATGGTCCTTCCCTTCCTCCTCTGAGGAGCCTCCCTGGTGTGAGGCTACTGTTGACCTTCATTGTAAAACAGTGTGTTTTATTCAGTTATTTGCTGACGTGAATATAAGTTAGTATGGTTTTATCTAAAAAGGATAACTTTTAAAATGTTTCTCTAGTCAAATGTTTATGAAATTCACTGAGTTAGATGGTCCTCCCATTCCTCATCTGAGGAGGCCACTGAAGGGTTATGTATGGCACAACTTTTATTGAGTACTGGCGAAGTAAGTTTAATATGAATGTTACAGTGTCTTATAAACTTTAGATCTTTACAGAATAAGAAAAATATAGAATGTGAATGAAAAAAGAAACAACACAGTGCATTGGTCTCTTGGTCTTGCAAGTGAAAGAGGTCTCTGTGGAATGTTTCTGGATTTAATTACAGCCCGTGTCGTCTTTCAATGGACAGATCATTTTATATTTATTTATGTTTAATGGAGGGCTGCTTCATAGCTTTCTACTTAATTCCTGAATTCAGTAAGAAATAGAGTATACGTCACATGGAATAAGGAGTGCAATGAAAGTATGAGGCTGGGGCTGTATTTTTAGAATTGGTCATTTGATTTCCATACCAACTTAAGGACAGATGAGGAATTTATAATATAATGATAAACAAATTATAATGATAATGGCATAGGGAGAAGCAGAAGCAGGCCAGCCAGACATTCTTAAAGTAAACCATTATAGAATTACATACTTAAGGATCAATCCATTTTCCTTCCAGAAGACCCAAGACTCAGGGAAAACGCGCGCATGCACTCACACGCGCGCGCACACACACACACACACACACACACACACACACGCACACACACACACACACACACACACACACACACACACACACACACACACACACACACACACACACACACACACACACACACACACACACACACACACACACACACACATAATTTAACCTTAAGTTACCTCTATTCTCTATTAAAATACAGTAGGTCCACAATAAAGGCACAGTGGGACACAAAGTAATTAGTACTTCAAGAATTAAATGCAGAATGAGCTTTCCAGAGTTATTGGAGTGGTGCTGTTGACTTATTGATCAATAGACAGACCAAAACTCCAAACCGTGTTGCAAACAGCATGGATCTCCTGGAATGATCTGCATCTGTGACACGCTGACTCATGAGAATCAAAGACATTTCATTGGTTTTTGTACCACAGAAATACTCAAAGCTGCCAATCAGCAACATGTAGAACACGGCAGAACATCAGCATAGTTAGGAGCTGTATAGATGGAGAAATCAATCTATCAATTGGTCATTCAGAGCTACCCAGACCAGAGAGGAGGTGTTTAGGCTGGTTCAATACATTGGACCCACAGTGTGATAATTAATGTGACAATGACCTTAAATAATTCAGTTTGCTGTATATGTTTGCGGGGACGACGACAGGAGTGTTAAAGCAAAGCAATCCACAGTCCCCACAAAGCAATACTTCACACGTTCTAAGCAATTTCTTCACAGGGTCACTCTCAGGCAGATTATAATGGGTCTATAAAGTCTGGTGACCTCACAGTCTCTCTCATTTACAGCCAATGACTTTAAGTGTGTCCAATCCAATCCTCAGGTATTTATTGAGAGGGAAGCACAGACCTGCTCTCTAAGTAAATTGAAATCTTTCCTCCCCCTTGGGATATCTTTTCACCTGAATCCGATGACTTGAAAATAGCCTCAGGACTTGAGGGAGGCGGGGGATCATGTACTTAAGTGCCCGGGAATCTAAATATATGTATATTTCTACCAATATTTGAATTATTCTATATCATTAAAAAAGTGAATATTGTCGTTTTAGGAGTTATGTTTGATCGTCTTTTGAACAATTGAGATAATACTCAATAGCTAATGTGACGCAAATTCAGTTGTTAAACATACATTTAGACCATACAAGAAAACGCAACTTGATGTATGTGAGCCACTTCTCACATGATGTAAAGTGTGGGTTTGAACCATATAAATCTGTACACAAACTCCCTCAGCCGTTGGGAGTGAGTGTCCTGCTCTGTGGCCCTCCAAGGCACTCTGCTGCAGCTGTATAAATGGGTTATGTGTGAAACGTAAGCTATGCAGGTCAGAATGGGAAAGAGTCCTGCTAGGCAAATAAACAGTGTGATGTAATAACACAAAGAGACTTTCTCAGCCCTTCCAGGCTCAACCCACACTTCATTACCAATGAAACAAGTTTAACCCCATACAAGAACTCTTATGTCCCCATGGCCCCTTTCAATGATGAGGCATCAATCAAATAATGGTAAATATGCTGTTCAAAAGGTGCACTTTAGTGTGGTCTATGGTGGGTTATAATGCAGAAAGATGGATCCTAAAATCAATACAGGATATTCTGTAGAAAGGTGTCAGCGTTTAGTATTATGGATCATTTTGACAGATAAGCGGTGGCTATTTTAAGATGAAAACGTTATGGTTTTGCCAATCGATGAAGGGTCCACTCCTTTTAGCATGGTCCCTTTTCACAGAGCATTCATCTTTTTAAGTATACTTAAACAGGTCACACCCGATTCTCTGGATAGACTAATGGTGATTTCCGAGGCACAATTCTCTGTCCATTCAAGGCTAATTGTGGATATCTAAGTAAATGTAATATTCTTAATGCTTCGTTTTGCATTTTGTCCCCTCAACCCATGAGGTTAACACTCGTCCTGCTTTCATCTAATCTTTTGTCCAGGGCATTACCCTGGATGGATTGAGAGAGAGCAACAGCTAAAGGGAGAGGAGAGGGTCAGGTGGTCTGGTCCCTATCCAGAGTGTCAGGTGGTCTGGTCCCTATCCAGAGGGTCAGGTGGTCTGGTCCCTATCCAGAGGGTCAGGTGGTCTGGTCCCTATCCAGAGGGTCAGGTGGTCTGGTCCCTATCCAGAGGGTCAGGTGGTCTGGTCCCTATCCAGAGGGTCAGGTGGTCTGGTCCATATCCAGAGGGTCAGGTCGTCTGGTCCCTATCCAGAGGGTCAGGTGGTCTGGTCCCTATCCAGAGGGTCAGGTGGTCTGGTCCATATCCAGAGGGTCAGGTCATCTGGTCCCTATCCAGAGGGTCAGGTGGTCTGGTCCCTATCCAGAGGGTCAGGTGGTCTGGTCCCTATCCAGAGGGTCAGGTGGTCTGGTCCCTATCCAGAGGGTCAGGTCGTCTGGTCCATATCCAGAGGGTCAGGTCGTCTGGTCCCTATCCAGAGGGTCAGGTCATCTGGTCCCTATCCAGAGGGTCAGGTGGTCTGGTCCCTATCCAGAGGGTCAGGTCGTCTGGTCCATATCCAGAGGGTCAGGTCGTCTGGTCCATATCCAGAGGGTCAGGTGGTCTGGTCCCTATCCAGAGGGTCAGGTCGTCTGGTCCCTATCCAGAGGGTCAGGTCGTCTGGTCCCTATCCAGAGGGTCAGGTCATCTGGTCCCTATCCAGAGGGTCAGGTGGTCTGGTCCCTATCCAGAGGGTCAGGTGGTCTGGTCCCTATCCAGAGGGTCAGGTCGTCTGGTCCCTATCCAGAGGGTCAGGTCGTCTGGTCCATATCCAGAGGGTCAGGTCGTCTGGTCCCTATCCAGAGGGTCAGGTGGTCTGGTCCCTATCCAGAGGGTCAGGTCGTCTGGTCCATATCCAGATGGTCAGGTGGTCTGGTCCCTATCCAGAGGGTCAGGTGGTCTGGTCCATATCCAGAGGGTCAGGTCGTCGGGTCCCTATCCAGAGGGTCAGGTGGTCTGGTCCATATCCAGAGGGTCAGGTCGTCTGGTCCCTATCCAGAGGGTCAGGTCGTCTGGTCCCTATCCAGAGGGTCAGGTCGTCTGGTCCATATCCAGAGGGTCAGGTCGTCTGGTCCCTATCCAGAGGGTCAGGTCGTCTGGTCCCTATCCAGAGGGTCAGGTGGTCTGGTCCATATCCAGAGGGTCAGGTCGTCTGGTCCCTATCCAGAGGGTCAGGTCGTCTGGTCCCTATCCAGAGGGTCAGGTCGTCTGGTCCCTATCCAGAGGGTCAGGTCGTCTGGTCCCTATCCAGAGGGTCAGGTCGTCTGGTCCCTATCCAGAGGGTCAGGTCGTCTGGTCCCTATCCAGAGGGTCAGGTCGTCTGGTCCCTATCCAGAGGGTCAGGTCGTCTGGTCCCTATCCAGAGGGTCAGGTCGTCTGGTCCATATCCAGAGGGTCAGGTCGTCTGGTCCCTATCCAGAGGGTCAGGTGGTCTGGTCCCTATCCAGAGGGTCAGGTCGTCTGGTCCATATCCAGAGGGTCAGGTCGTCTGGTCCATATCCAGAGGGTCAGGTCGTCTGGTCCCTATCCAGAGGGTCAGGTCGTCTGGTCCATATCCAGAGGGTCAGGTGGTCTGGTCCATATCCAGAGGGTCAGGTGGTCTGGTCCATATCCAGAGGGTCAGGTCGTCTGGTCCCTATCCAGAGGGTCAGGTCGTCTGGTCCATATCCAGAGGGTCAGGTCGTCTGGTCCCTATCCAGAGGGTCAGGTCGTCTGGTCCATATCCAGAGGGTCAGGTCGTCTGGTCCCTATCCAGAGGGTCAGGTCGTCTGGTCCCTATCCAGAGGGTCAGGTCGTCTGGTCCCTATCCAGAGGGTCAGGTCGTCTGGTCCCTATCCAGAGGGTCAGGTCGTCTGGTCCCTATCCAGAGGGTCAGGTCGTCTGGTCCCTATCCAGAGGGTCAGGTCGTCTGGTCCCTATCCAGAGGGTCAGGTCGTCTGGTCCATATCCAGAGGGTCAGGTCGTCTGGTCCCTATCCAGAGGGTCAGGTCGTCTGGTCCCTATCCAGAGGGTCAGGTCGTCTGGTCCATATCCACTTCTCTGCTTCCTTCATCCCATTTTATCGATCGCACAGCCTCATGAAACACTGTTTTTGTTGTTGGTCCGATTCTTTGAGAATCACTGATTGCTGTGTCTATTTGACATCCTGTTTCACACTGCCAAGGAGAAAAACATCCACCAAAGCCATGGAGGATGAAGTATTTCAGCACCTGCGAATTTGATTTGACGTTGAGTTCTTGTTTGGGTGCTTGTGATAGTGCTTGGCATTTCCACACGTTGACACAGTTCTCTCTGTCTTGTGGTTTGAGGGATGCAGACATGTAGATGAAGACATTAATGGTCCAGCACCTCCTTATTGTTATATAAACCAAGTGTAGAGACAGACAAGCCAATCTCAGATTGATTATGCTGTTACTCTCCATTGATTGTCCTGCTGATCTCCTCTGAAGTGTGTAAAAAACAAGAGAGAAAGTATTATTCAGGAAGAAAATGACAAAAACACTAATTTCTATTTGTATTTATTATTTTCTACCATGAAGAGAGGCGAGTGATTGAAGAATTGTTTTTTTTAAATTAATTTCATGGATTATTTGCTCATTATGCATTAATCATGGTGCCCCATCTGGAGGGTGCAGGCGTGACTGTGTGAGAAACAGCCATTCTGATCTCAATTAGATTATGCCTCTCCTCTCCGTCAAGCCATAAATCACTTCTCCAAAGTGAAATTAACAGTTACTGGAGCGCATTAATAACCCGCGTCAGGCATGAGGGAAGGGCAGCCACTGGAACAACCACCCATCTCTCACAATGTTGAAAACATCATTTTGTTTGTGAAATATCAACATTTCACGCCAAGGTTGCTGCCCCCCCCCTCTCTCTCGCTCTCTCTCGCGGCGCTATGACAGGGAAAAATGACGGTACGTAGAGCACCAAACATCCACTTACCCGGTCACCAAACACTGGCTGCATGTGCAGCGTGTGGTGTGCGCAGCAGCTAAACCAGACCGCGGTCCATATGGGCTCGTAGCTGAACACAAACTCAGTCCACATAACAATCTCTCTGGATGGAATACCCAGGATAGGGGATGTCTTAATCCCAATGTAAAGTCATTAAATAGATCATAATTATTTGCCCTAGAAAATAGCTAATGATTATTTGCTTAAAGCTAGAATCCATAGCGGTGAAACTGCCACGTCCGTTTGCGATATGTTACGTCAAACAATAAGCACTGTTTTTACCATCTGCCATCGTCGAACATCATTGCACGCAATAGAGCAGCAGAATAACAATGTTTTAACCACTATGCTAGATTCTAATTTCCTCAAAAGTTAAAATAATAACAAATGCTCCAGGGGCAGCCAATGAGGCTGTTTTCGCCTGTGACAGATCTCAACTTTAAAGAAATAGTATAAATAATATTAAGATCGACATCAACAACACAAGAATCAAATCAAATCTAAAGAAAATTGTCACGTGCGCTGAATACAACAGGTGTAGACCTTACAGTGAAATGCTTACTTACAGGCTCTAACCAATAGTGCAAAAAAGGTATTAGGTGAACAATAGGTAAGTAAAGAAATAAAACAACAGTAAAAAGACAGGCTATATACAGTAGCGAGGCTATAGAAGTAGCGAGGCTACATACAGACACCGGTTAGTCAGGCTGATTGAGGTAGTATGTACATGTAGATATGGTTAAAGTGACTATGCATATATGATAAACAGAGAGTAGCAGCAGCGTAAAAAGAGGGGTTGGGGGGGGGCACACAATGCAAATAGTCCGGGCCGCCATTTGATTACCTGTTCAGGAGTCTTATGGCTTAGGGGTAAACACTGTTGAGAAGCCTTTTTGTCCTAGACTTGGCGCTCCAGTACCACTTGCCATGCGGTAGTAGAGAGAACAGTCTATGACTGGGGTGGCTGGGGTCTTTGACAATTTTTAGGGCCTTCTTCTGGCACCACCTGGTGTAGAGGTCCTGGATGGTTGTTATGTGTTGTCATCATTATGGGCCATATGAATAATCCTCGCGGCTGTATAAATCCAGAGATAGACATTGGTTGCAGTCCAAACACTTAAAAGACACACCCTATCCCCTCAGCCCTCAAATTAAGTGGACACTTCTGATGACATGACGTCTGACGAGTATACACTTTCAGGGCAAAGTGCAAGGGAGGGAGGAAGGAATGATTTTTAATGGACCGCCCTTGCCTGGAAATTCGTCACTAGCTCATCCCGCGATTATTGTGTTTTCAGTCATCGGTAGCTTGTGGGTGCTTCATATGCGCTACAGTCAATTATGATTGCATGTCTTCTTATATTAACTATATAATTATTAATATACGCCTACTGTATGATAGCTAGCAAATTAATTAGCTAACTAACGTTAGCCTGCCTAGCTGGAACTTCTGAAGAAGGAAAATGTTTTATTTCTACAATTTCCAAAAGCTAACCAAACAAAAACATCATTACTTTACAAAAGATGTTTTTGTGCATTAGTAGCACGATTTTGAACCTTTTTACATTCATTTTTACTTACACTCGTATGTTGATTTATCCATATTGACGTTGAGGTTTTAAGTTTCGGCAGATTTTTCTTAGCGGTCATCGCAAATTGAATTATGGGTGTTTCAGGCTTCGAGGTGAACATAATTGTACACTCGCAAACTCGATCAAAAATGAGGGCTGAGGGGCTTACGTTGCGAACTTCCCTTGTTTGGCTAATCGTTTGGACCTTTTGTCCAAGATGGTGACGGGGATTCCCACAAGGGCATAAGGCGAGGGTAAAGGGACAAGGGTGTGTCTTTTATGATTTTGAAACGCAGCCATTGTGTCTTATACTGTACCCTCTATCACACACTTCCAATGCCTTGGAGGCAGTCAGTTGTGGCCTGGCCAATAGTGTTACTACACAAGGGGCAACAGATAGTGAGATATGAGGGGTAATTCTGCTGATTACCCAGGTGAAAGCACAGGGGCCCTGTGATTTATGAAGAGCACTTAAACCCTTTGTGTCGTGTACATCACATCTTTGATAGATTAGAAGTGGGACATTGAAATGGAAATTACTTCGGGGAAGCTTGACCAGGGACTGTGGACCACCCCTGACCTCCCAGTGAGACCACAGGCTGACCGTGCAATCCCTCAGAGAAAGAGTGACAGAGAGAGAGAGAATGGAGATGGGGTAAGATAGGTGAGAGTGTAAATAATGTATTGAAATACCTGTTTGAGATTGATGAGATTAAGACCAATCTACCAATCAATCAATGATACACGAAGCAAGTTATTTTTAGTTCTCTCTTGCTAAGAGATCTCCCTTGCCACCACAACGGTTATATTTCACCGACTGGTATTTCACCAGCTCAACAAGAGATGACTTATTTCATTATTTTAACAAGAGCAGAGCAGCATGTTTCTATCCGATTAACAAGACCTTTCAGTCACATAGGATGAATGAGGAACAAGAGCCAGGAACCAGGGACCAGAGACATTGTACATTACTCAGAGATGAGAGAGAGAAAGATAGAGAGAGAATGAGAGAGAGTATGTGTGTGTGAGAGACAGAGAGAATAAAAGGGTGATAAAGAACAGTAGATAGAGAGAGAGAGAGAGAGATGGATTCTGGGACTGAGGAATTCCCCAAACCGCTGATTGGTCGTCTTACATCTGCCATGTGAACCAGAGGAAGGGCCTTGTTCTGTCGTTGTCTCCCAGCAGCACTCTGACACCACCATCCATAATTAATGGCATCATTTCCATTAGACTATTGACTAAACAAATACATAAATCACACAGGCCTGAGTCTATAGACGCAGACATATTTAATCATGTTCTAAATAATGATTACTGTTCCCATAATACAATCGTTATTTTCAGCAGTTGACTTGAATTAATCCTCTGTCACTGTGCCATCAAATACAGAGAGAGAGGTTGAGAGCGAGAGATGCAGAGAGATGGAGGCATAGAAAGAGGGAGAGGCAGAGAGAGGGAGAGGCAGAGAGAGAGAGGGAGAGAAAGAGAGTTTGGAAGGCTAACGCGTGAGTGACAGTGATAGAGAAAAAAGACATGGGAATTTGGGGGCCACTTGTCTCTTTACGTGGAGTGGCAGGTGAAAAGTGGCTGTCAGAAATGCACTGGATATTTGCTGTTTTGTTTATCAGCTGGCTGGCGCTGAATAAAAGAGGAGGAACATGTATTGCCTGTCCGTCTGTCTTTTCATCTGCTCCCTAAATGGGTCTGGGGATTGGAGAGTGCAGTTTATCCCCTCCATTCCCCCTGACAGAGAAACCATTTAAAGCTCACCGCCAAGGAGACAGCAGTCTGTCACCAGAGACACCGCTCAAATCAACTCCTCAAACGCTGCTAGCCTGTTTAGCCATGGCACCGCACGGTGCTCTGAGTTTCATTAGGTTGTCGCCCCCCGCCTCATTTTCCTTGTCTTACCATATGTGAGCGATACATTACCATGACTCCCATGGCTTCTCTCTCCATTTTATCTCAATAGTCATTGGGAAACTGTCATGATGATTAACCAAATATATTGTTTTCCTTTTAATTTATTTAATTTCCTGCTCTTTTCCCTGTGGATATAGGTAATACATTGTATTTGCTCTGAGTGGACTCTCCCGTGCACATTACAAACATGAATGGAGATTTATACAGGTTAACAACTGTCATTATCACTGTGAAGGTAAAGCCAATTTGATGAGCCCATTTCTTTCTGAAACCTCCCAAAGCTCCTGGGAATCTCCTTTTCAAACAGTGGGATGAGGAGATCACCATCCCCCAGCCTGTGATCGAGCGAGGTCGGAGGTTAATGACTTTGTGTTTACCATCCAACCCGCTCTTTGATAACAGGACAGCCCTTCCCGTTTCTACTTTTCCACTGTTTTAATAAAGACGCTCAGTATAGCAACATGGAATGTGATGCCAGAAATGGCTTTGTGAGGAGAACAAGCACCCACAAGCTGGAGGGAGAGTGAGAACCTCTAATATTTATTCATGATAGAGAGAAAGTAGTAGAGTGTTGGCACAGGCTACTTCATTTACATGTTGTTATAGACTCTTGTCTCCAAATAGATGAACCTGTCTTGCTCACTCCCTTTCCTTGTCATCCTGTCTTCCTGCTGGGGAAAGAGAATGCCTTCAAAACTCCTTGTCCCTCCATCCTCTTGCATCCGCCGCCTGGTTGTTGTTCTCAGTAATGGGCTTGAGACGCCAAGGTGAAAATATTCTATCATAATCATATTAGATCATCACAATAGGTTTGAAAATCAGGCAATTAGCTAATGCACAAATAGTTCTCTCTCAAGAATATGGTTAGCAATGTGTTGGAGTACTTCAACGTGAGAGCTGATGAATCATGGGACTCTAAAGATGTTTCGCTCATTTCAGTTCTGATTGCGTGGGAACCAGACATCACTGGCAAAGTTTCTCGTGATAAATGTGATGATGACGATTGCTCTGGCTGGCAGGATGAGATTTGGACACTGAACCACTTGTGTGTGAGAGAGAGACTAGGAGGGTAGTAGATAAGGCAGATGGGAGACCTGTGGCGTTGAACGCTGGATATATTGACTACCACCGACACCAACTGCAGTGTTTCTCACCATTACGATAGCCTTATCAGAGTCTTACGACAAGGCTGAATATCTCACTAACTAGAGGGCCAACTGGCCGTAGACTAGTGGAATTTTCACAGTAACATTTGTCGGTGTTGTGGGTGTGTTGTTTGAAATGCTGTTTAAATATATTCCAACAGACAGATACACAGAGCCAGAAACACATGGATAAACATAGCCCTAGTCTTCCGATTGTTATAGGTGCAACTCTGAAGGAAGCTCTTTATTCGGTTCAAATGTCTGAGAAGGTGTAGCTTAGCGTTTACCACAAACCTCTACCCGAACAGGGGCTACCTGAAAGGGAGCTGAGTCTGTTTGAATCAACCTTCCCTTCGCTGCATGTCAGCAGAACTCTAACCTGTGCATCCTTAATGACACATGTTTAATTTGCACCTCAAACAGGATCATTTTCTTTTTCAGCCTCAAGTTGTTAAATTGCCCTCTTCCTGGTAAAATGTATTGCCATTTAAACATGACAAAGAGGCCGTTGAGGTGATCATTACAATAATCCATCATGTCTACCACTACTGGTAGCCAGTGTTGCGGTAAATCCCATCTGGCCAAGGTCAACAGTGGGGTTTCTCCCCAACATGGCTGCATGCTGTGTCTCTTTGACTGTCATCCGTTTGCTTTTGTCAACAGAAGGCCACCACCAAATGAATGCTGCAGATGATCTGACGAGCGGCTGAGAACAAACAAACCCACAAATACCTGTTGATTGTCAGATCAGCTGATTCAGAGATACTCTAGCTATTGCCTTACACATGCATAACATATATTTACATGGTTAGAAACTGGCCTGCCATTAACATCATAATACTGCCATATAGCCTAGTACATACTATATATAGCATGCTTCAGCACCACTGTGTATGTGGTGTGAATTAATCATATTGTAGTAAGTACACAAGGTGTGGGCTACAGTACCTATGCCCATAAATGAGGAATAGAGATATAATGAGGAGACATATCAATAGTATGTACTAATCCCTTAAACATCGCCTTTTGTTTATGGATTGTGTGTCTTCCTATAGCATTATCAGAGTCCCAGACATCCTCAGGGCAGCCTAAGGAACCCCTGCATAGAGTTAATCATTGCATCCCAACCCCTACCCCCATTGATTACCCACATAGTAAAGCCTCTTGAACAGTCAATCTTGCCTTCGATGCAGATTGCAGTGGCAGAGCAGTCGCCTCAGCCCTTAAAAGTGCTTTCATTTTGTGTGGTTGTGCTTAAGAAGTATCGATCTGCCCATTGGTTCGACTCAAGAAGTTTGTGTCGAGTCGGTCTTCAGCATAACCGTCCTATATCAAATACTGTTTTAGCACCTGCATAGCCTTTCTTTCCAACACACGAATGGACTCATACACGCACACACGCACGCACGCACGCACACGCGCACGCACGCACGCACACACACACACACACACACACTCCTATGTGAATTGAGTTTTCATCAAAGTTTAATTGACTTTTTCTTTTCTCGCTGCTTGTGAGGCTTCAGCTGTCTGCTGAGACCTGTTTGTGATGTGGCCTCGAAAAATGGTGAGGCAGGATACACAAGTTTAACTGAGCCCGATGATGAACTAGATTCCCATGGCTGAAACCCCATCCTCAGGCATACGCTGTCGACCATCTAAGAATCTTTCTTTTCACAATCACAGAATCCCATTTGCATCCCCTGGAGCTGATTGACTGTACACAAGCATTTCTGCATGAATGTGTAAGCATCAGCACCTTATGACATCGTAGTATAACCCCTATGTCACATTATCTACCACTGACAATGAAATATGCTTGTTTACTTTCTTGAGAACATGAACTATTTCATTTGATCTGAAATACTTATTATTATAAGTGCCCCTGCCTTTTATCAATAATACAGCTTCAGGTTTATCAATTCTGTGGAATGGCCAGCAGTCACAGACAGAGCTAGTCTTTCCTGAACGACGGCAGGCAGGGCAACATTACATTCTACAGTTGTAAATCTGAAGGGTCATACACATCATTCAACCCAGGGCCCTTTAAAACATGGACCAATGAAGATGCTCTAAAAAACAACCCTGCTCAGACAAAAGAGAGTGAAATGAGCGTTTTACATGCTTTTTCTAAGTCAAGAAAAGCTGGCTAGTGTTTCAGGCAATAGTTAAATACTGGAGAGTCCGTGTTGACCCACAGCTGTTTAAATAGGGCCACGCCACCTCCACTCACTGAGTGTTACAATGACTCTTTGCTTAGCTTCAAGAGAAAAAGCCCCGCACTGTCTCCAAGTGCTGTGCACAACTGTCAAGTTACAACTCAATAAACTTTGACCACAGCTGCAGCTAAATGAAAAACACCCAGATGACAGAGAAAGAAGTGTTGTTCCTTTTTCAAAGCAATTTTTCTGAGCTTAAAGAAATGTCCACTTTCAATAATCGTAGTCAACGATGGAGGATGTATTTCTTTATTCCCAGAAAGACACGTTCACTTTAAAAGCAACTTCACTTTAATCTCTACTTAAACCACAAGAGATAAAGACCATCTCCTTTGCCATGGCATTTTCCTCCCCAACATCCTAAGAGTGATCACTGTCTGTCTGCTGCAGGAGGATTTGAGTAGCTTAGCCTTGTGATGGCAACGTCTCCTTATGACTTCAGCTCCGGTTTATAAGATGTAAAAGCTTTGTTATAGATGTGCTAACTCAAAATATGTTCCCCCTCCCTCCGGCTCCCTCGAGACATTAAGCAAATGTGCAAAAAGCTTAATCTGTCTTGATTAATATTTCCTCCCAGGGAATGAGTTACAGGGCTTTAAAGTCCCTGCTATTATACCCCCGGCACAGTTATAAGAAATGTTGGAGGACTTATTTAAGTCTTTTGCAATTTATAGCTCGGAATTTCTGGTTTCCCATCATATCAGCCAACTAATGTACATGCCCTGGTTTGGATGGAACAGATAATTGTATTAATATATATGTTTTATTAGGTAATTGTCGGATATGAAACTATTAAAAGTCAGATATAACAGGAAGAACAAGCTGAATCCAACATGGTAGTACAGCTTCATGAATACCCCTATTATTTGTATAGATCGTAGATTAATTGCAATGTTTGATGGCGAATTAATATTACTTAGTCTCCAATAGGCTGTATGGTGAAAAAGTAAATCACAATAAAGACGTGTCAAATTATGACAATAATAATTCTCAAACCATACTGATTCTTCTTCCATTGGTAGTCTACCTATAAAGGATCCACACACATCGCTTTCATCCGTTGTGGTTTATGTTGATCTCAGCCCGGCCAGCGGGGTTGCTCACCTTGTCCCTGTGCTTATCTGATGTTTACAACGGAGATGTAAAAGTGCCTGAGTAAACTCCATTTAATGTGCCCGGCTGTATCTGAAATACATAAATATGTCAAGTAAAGGAGCCTTAATAGACCTGCGTAGGCTGGTAATTGCAGCAGTATTGTTTCCCCCTGATTAGGACAAAATCTGTCCCAGAGGACCTCCCATCCTTCAGCAGTTTCATCTGCATTAGCTTGCTCTTCCTCTGCTTTAATCTTGTCCATGCTCAGGTATTTAGAATAAATCAATGGGAATACATGATTGTTTAATGATTTTTGGAGGAGCTCTCTTCGACCACAGCTGCATGATTTAGAATGACTAATTCCACTTTTTACCATTGATCCACCACTATGGGAACCATGCATCCTTGCCAGGGAATGTCCGCAGAGAGAGAGAGTGTGTTTGTGTTTGTGTGATGAGATTGCTGAACGTTATTGAGAAAGTAGGAAATAATAGATTTACTTCTGTGTGTGTCGTGAAGTGAGACTGTGTGTGCGGAGATCTTTTCTCCAAAATACTAAGACACGTTTAATGATAAAATTATTGCTTGCAGCATACACTTAGTATACAAAACGTTAAGAACACCTGCTTTTTCCATGACATAAACTGACCAGTTGAATCCAGGTCAAAGATATGATCTCTTATTGATGTCACCTGTTAAATCCACTAAAATCTGTGTTAATGAAGGGGAGAAGACAGGTTAAATAAGGATTTTTAAACCTTGAGACAATTGAGACATGTATTGTGTATGTGCGCCATTCAGAAGGTGAATGGGCAAGACTAAATATTTAAGTGTCTTTGAACAGGGTATGGTAGTAGGTGCCAGGCGCACCGGTTTGTGACAAGAACTACAAATCTGCTGTTTTTTTTCTTCACACTTAACAATTTCCCGTGTGTGTCAAGAATGGTCCACCACCCGAAGGACATCCAGCCAACTTGACAACTGTGGGAAGTATTGGAGTCAACATGGGCCAGCATCCCTGTGGAATGCTTTCAACACCTTGTAGAGTCCATGCCCCGACAAATTGAGGCTGTTCTGGCGGAAAACCCAGAGATTCACAATATTAGAGTAGTGGGCTGTACAGTGAAGTTAAAACCTATGCCATTTAAAAAAATACATCATACCTACCTGCCTTGGTCATTGGTGATAAAGGGATTCATTAACTACATGTTGTTAATATGCATAGGCTGTTAATTTAATACTATGCCAGTTACAGGTTAATTCATTATTCCGGCAGGTCTGTTTGCAACGATGCTACAGCTACAGGGTAGCAGGGCTGCAGGACAGACACTGTGACACAGTAGCCTTGCTTGTTGATGGACACCTTAATTACACTGGAAGCTGATTAATTATGGGTCTGCCAGTTGCCACTCATCTCAGCCCAGGTCTGCTTTCTGCTCAACCCCTCAGAGAAGCTGCTTATGAAAGGTGCTTCCCCTGAACCTCACAGTGTCAGTGAGATGAATGCAGCGTATGGTGCTTCCTCTGTGTCTCATCAGTGCATTTCGCTGTGTCGAGAGAATATAAATCCACAACCCACTCAAAATGAATGGAAATAAATAAATGGATGTCTTTCCATTTCCAATCAGTAGCTTTGCTCTGCTTTGGTTCAAACAGCCTGCACTGTATAAAGTAATTAGATCTGCTAACAAGATCTTTTGGTGGAAACCCGTTGCCTAGAACCATTTGACTAACCCAACTCAAAGTAGGCAGTGTTCAATACTTAAAGTAATGAAGTGACATCATCACCCAAATGGTTTTTAAGTTGTAAATACTTTACTGTTTTGTGTTTTTATGAACTTTTTGACACTAAATTGCATGATGTGTTCTGAACTATAACAATTAAAGTTACTTGACCATGAATATTTGTTGTATTGAACATAAACATTTCGGGTCCCTTCTACTTAAATATTGAAGTGTAAGTAGTAAGTAGTTCTGATTAGTAATTTTCAGTGGCCGTGTCTAACATTGTTTTATGTATTTGACCGTTTGTCATGTTAACCCACCTTAGCAGGCGTTGTTGAGCACAGTGCTCGTTCCTCTAGCAGTAACTGGAGGTAGAGCTGGAAACATGACATGATTCCGCATTTGCCTCTGTCATTAAGAGTGGTCCCCACCTTGTTGATGGTGGGAATGGCTGGTCTCATTATTTAACGTCATGATCAATTGCATCTCATAGCACAACAAACTGCTTAAAACTATTTTAGAAACATACTTTTCTTTCTTCAAACACGCATACAACGTTGTTTGAAAGACTCTTAAAGTCTAAGCATTTTGAATTACCCACAATCCTTTAACAACAGAGCCACGTGGCACTATTAAGTATTCATAAATGGCAAAAACCTAATAATTCTATATCTGCACAAGACAGTTAAATTAAGTGTTTTTTACTCAAAATTCAATGTCTGACTGCTACTTTTATTATTTTCAGTAAAAACTTCAAACGTAATAGAATCAAGTAAAAACAACTTATTTAATAAATGTTAGATTGACTTTAAAATATTCAATAATCATAACTTGTAAGAACTCAACTTTAGGTTAGCAGAACACAAATAGATAGTTATATTTACTCAATAACCCAATATTTGTTAACAGTATTCAAAAACATTAAGTGATAAGAAATCTTATTGATACCACTTTTATGATTTGAGTTCTACTGACTGTTGGAGATTTTATGATTTAGGTAGTTACTTTTTACAGTGTATGGATGTTATCCAATACCCCACAGGAAGCCTGTTCTCAATGTGTTACAGTGTAGTATTAAGGTGTTGAATTGAGGTTAAGTGACCTAGACTGGTCTGGCCTGGCATATGTCCTGGTCTGTCATCCCTGTTTACCTGTAGACGTGCCTTGAAACTGGGGCTTAAATGGCCGCCAATAGAAACTTGTAACGTAGAAATCAGCACCTCGGACCTCCACTCTTGCCTGTTCACCTCCTCTGCTCCGGGCTCATATGCAGCCAGAGACTGAGGTTCCATGGACTGGTGGACCCTCCTGCCCTCCCACCCACCTGCAGCTACTGTGGAGATCACAGATGGGTGTCCATGGTGATCCTAATGAGCTGTTGAATATTCACGAGGATATTCTGGGAATTTGTGGACTGTAGTAAAGGGATGGGATAATGAGGACTTTACCCTGGTCATTGGGGATGGGGTTGTCATGTTCATCTTGGGTTTACGAAACATTAATGAACAGTAAAGATGATATTCAAATACAGTTGTCAAAGACTGCAATGTTTTAGGTGCCAATTATATGCTTTATTTTACATGAAATATAGCACAGTAATTTAAAAAGAACACCACCAAGCTAAAACAATAAATGAACTCTGCATTAGGATCAATTTAAACTCATTTGAATTCTAATTCAAAAAAACATTCAAATAATTCCATCCTAAATCCTCATTATAGTGCTTATGCCTTGGTCTGTGGGCACAGCAAAGCACAGCACAGCACTCCCTATTCATCCTAACATTTGCTTTTCCAAAGTGGAGGGAGCACAGCATTTAAAAGTCACTTCCTCTCACCGACCAATGCTCTTAGCCCCCCTCCCAGACCACCCTTTTCTGTCGCCTTCCCATCAGAAGAGCCCCAAGTCAGACTGTTTACCCACAGAGTAAACGTATTAAGTCAGTGATGTCAGATTACAGGAAGAATGGAGGCTGAATCAAAGCTGTTGGTATGTCGGGGCTTAAGGGACAGAGCAGCAGGAACCAGACAATCCAGTGTTCAACCTCAGTCGTTTGCATCCGGTGAACAGGGCGCAGTTTGCCACTGGCTGTCTTCATGGTCCTTTACTTACTCGGAATACTGTTGTGCAGTGTTGGATTCTCAACACTCTCATCCTTCTAGCGACAGGTGAAATGGAAAAATAAATCAAAGTTATACTTTATTTGCGAGTGCTGCCTATATTTCTCATATTCTCATCCCACCTTCCTCACACATCAAGGAGAAGTGACAGGAACTGGCGAAACAAAGAAAGGTTTAAAGTCTCGGCTGGCAATGTTTGTCCTTAGCCTTATTTCAGTTATTGGGCTTTAATCAAAATTACTTTGTAATTGGTGTCTATGATTTGATTAGTTGGAATAAAGTCAACCTCCCCTTTTTAAAAGGATTAAGGTGACTAAAAAAGCAGCCATTAAAAAGTGTTCATTCTAAACTCTGTAGTGGTGGTGGGATGGTGGATAGAAATGCAATCTTGTAAAAAAAAAAAAAGAAAACGATGAAGAAAAAACGTTGACTTGTTGGGAATGCAAATCATCCCAATCGCATTTTATGCTAATAAAAGGAATGGCAAAACATTTCAATGTATTCTTGTCTTGTTACAGCCGGGCTAAGAGCTTCTAAATCCCTACCATTTACCAAATTAAACTAATTTAAAGTGCTTCCAAAAGGCACATCTGTAGGCTGACGTTTGTCCCAAGCCTTGAGAGTGGGCTGCGAAAGCATTCGACATTCCATTGATCCTTGAATAGTCATGCCTGTCAGGGAGGCATATCAACCATTATCATTCTAATTTTACTGCCTTTCTTGGCCCCTAATCTAATTTGCAATGATGCTGGAGCATTTCCTGAGGCCACTGCACTTTCTTCAGAATTTCAACAAGGGCATTAAAGCCCCCCAATTTACATTAATGAAGTGCACATTTAATTAAACAGTGACTGCCCCTAAAAACCAACTAATCCCTTTGAATATATATATATATATATTTTTAAATGTAACCTTTATTTAACTAGCCAAGTCAGTTAAGAACAAATTCTTATTTACAATGACGGCCTACACCGGCAAAACCTAGACGTCGCTGGGGCCAATTGTGCGCCGCCCAATGGGACTCCAATCATGGCCGGTTGAGATACAGCCTGGAATCAAACCAGGGTGTCTGTAGCGACGCCTCAAGCACTTTGTGACACCTCCTCCGTTGATGCCCGTCTCCCTCGACTCCTATGAAAAGGCCATGCCATCATGAGGCCTCTGATAGTGACCCTAGTTGCTGCCCTGATCCACAGACAACTTCATCAACAACGTCAGGTAATGTGTATTTTGTCAAATGTGAAAAGTTCTATAAAAAAATACCCGGCTTGAGAAACTAGTAGGTTAATTCCCCAGCCAAGCAGATACAACTAGTACAGTCATTTTGGTTGTGAAGTACATTAGCAAAAATCTTTCTTATTATACCACCATATCACAGGCCCTCCCAGTCAACACCACCTCATATAACTGCCTGCTGCAGTTGTTCGAGAGACGTCCAGTTTGCAGCCGAACATGCAGCATAGAGAAGACCAGCAAGGGGCCCCTCATCCGGCCAGCAACCTTTACCTGTCAGCAGCAACAGCTTTCACAAATTCATAATTTGTACAAATACAGAAGGTAACCCACTTCATTACTTTTGATACATTCGATAACCAATTGTGAAACATAATTTATGTAAACTGACATTATTTGTTGGTAATTATCTGCTTCTTAGATGCAAATAATGTCCAGGGCACTACCTAGCCTGGTGGAACCAGCCTGATCGCCATTCTATTTCACTTCACATTTGATGATATCTGAAGTGAAATAGAAAGGCGATCAGGTTGGTTCCACCAGGCTAATCATAACCACCATTGATAATGTGATCAGTGCTCTGTGTGTGTATGTGTGTGACCGACCAGTATCTTTGATGAGGGGCCAGGAGCCGATCTACACTGCTGTACTCATCAATGGGGCTCTGGCAAAGACTTCACCTCCAGCCTCACCTCTTGCCAGTCGTCGATGGGGAGAACAAAATGTAGGTAGGTTTAGTCTGACCTGTTCAAACTTCAACATAGTATATATTTGTGTGTCAGATATCACCTATCCCGAACTGCCACTGGTAATAGAACAGTGACTGTGTGTACTGTATGTGTTCACAGATGCATGAAGTCCAGACTGACAGATGGTCTCGATACTGGTGTCTCTGAATGGAGAGATACCTATCATTCTGCATATACATTTTATTAAATACAACTTTTACTTGTACTGTCTTTTTTTATTATTGAATTGAATGGTATCAGTCAATATGGGAGGGAGAAACCCTGTGTATTCTGCACCAGGATCAGGGAACTCCTGTTGTATACGGGACACCACACAGGAAGGTACAGTATGACCACTTATTTTTACCAAGGTAGCCCCATTACCACCAGACAAAATGCCGATAGGCACAGTGTCTGTATCGGCTGGGAATGAAAGATGCACATTGTTATATTAGCATAACACTGCTTCTATGGTATTATGTAAAGGGTTGTTCATTCTACATGGACCTGTTGCTACATTTGAAAGTAATTTTTTTACATTTTAGTCATTTAGCAGACGCTCTTATCCAGAGCGACTTACAGTAGTGAATACCGTAAATTCCGGACTATAAGCCGCAACTTTTTTCCCACGCTTTGAACCTCGCGGCTTAAACAATGACGCGGCTAATATATGGATTTTTCCCGCTTAAAATGTTTTTTTTTCTAAAAAAAAACACATTCTGTGACGTGCTCAGTTTTTTGGCGGCATGAAGCTTTCATTAGACCAATGAAATTGCCGAACGGGTTAAGGTCAAACAACTTTTTTGTTTACTGTTTAGATTAAATCGAGCGCTCTCAAACTTCCCATCATTCTGATTACGGTAGTCATTTTGTCACCCTCATCATGGCAAAGACACGGAGATATGCATATGGTGCAGCTTTCAAGTTGAAGGTGATTTATCTGGCTGTTGGAAAAGGAAATAGAGCTGCTGCATGGGAGCTTGGTCTTAATGAGTTCATGATAAGACGTTGGAAACAGCAGTGTGAGGAATTGACTCAGTTTAAAAAGACAACTAAAGCTTACTGCAAATTTTTTATTTTTTGTTACAAGCCGTGTTTCGTTAAAGCCTATTTATTTTTGTTACAAGCCGTGTTTCGTTAAAGCCTATTTATTTTTGTTACAAGCCGTGTTTCGTTAAAGCCTATTTATTTTTGTTACAAGCCGTGTTTCGTTAAAGCCTATTTATTTTTGTTACAAGCCGTGTTTCGTTAAAGCCTGTGTAAAGTTAATTTGTTTCAATGTACCGGTAGGCATCTGCGGCTTATAGACATGTGCGGCTTATTTATGTTCAAAATAAATAAAACATTTAAATTCAGTGGGTGCGGCTTATAATCAGGTGCGCTTAATAGTCCGGAAATTACAGTACATACATTTCATGCATTTTTTTTTTTGTACTGGCCCCCCGTGGGAATCAAACCCTCAACCCTGGCGTGGCACACACCATGCTGGCGTTGCAAACACCATGCTCTACCAACAGAGCCACAGGGAAGGCTAAGTTATCACTTAGAATATCTACATACTGTAAATTAAGCAATTGCATTCTTCTCATATTACTCTGTTGGCTGCTGACCTATTTAAAGCTTCTTCTGGCATCTCACCATACATCTGCCTGTAGTTATTGAAATCAACCTGCAGGAGGTTTGTTTGTTGTGATTGAGTGGAAGGAAACAGCTGCGGGCAAGGTTCTGACAGATAGGCATGTCTTGTTGGTGACACTCCCAAGAAACATCCACATCAAACCACACCCTCAAGCCAACTCACGTTTGGCTTCTGTCATGGCCGCCAGCATTTCTTGAGGAGCAAGCCAAAAAACGAGGCCAAATCAGCAGGTGCAGTTCCCCGTTAAGGGGGAAAGGAAGGAGGAGAAGTGGTGGAGGAGGATAGATGGAGGGATGGAGGAAGAGAGATGGAAGAGGAGAAATGGAGGAGGAGTTGAGCAGGTTGAGGAGAGATGGAAGATTGGAGGAAGAAAGATGGACAAGGAGAGCTGAAGGGCTCAAATGGGGTGGGAAATTATCTCCTTTTCAAGTGTTCCATAGTAATGTCAATGATCTCCAGCCACCGAGGACCTCAATGCGTTCCTATCTTCTCTCACTATGTTTCTCCAGGAATCAGTCCATTGGGGGACTGATCATCTAAAAGAGAGTGTATTGTTTAATTTGAGTGTTTCTCTTTCTTCTAAAAGTATGTAGTGTCTGTCTCAAGAGTCCTACGCAAACACCTGCTATAATTCAATATTACAATTCTTCAACGAGATAATATGTTTTTCAATACCCTTGATGAGAACATTAGCTATCCCTTCCCATGGAGTTGAATAACAAATTGTTTTTAGACATTACTTCCTGTCCATTGTGATTGGCTTAACTGTGACTATTCTGTTCGATGTCTGGCATCTCCTTCAGACAGGGATTAAGAAGAGAACGCCTTGGTCAGGGCCGTCTGCCAATCAACAGGGGCTTGGACCTTTTTGGACTCCCCCTGCCGCCACCACTCTCTTCTGTGTGTCAGAATTTTCCCCCTTTCCCTCATCGCTCTCCATGATAGGGCTGGGGGGAATAAGGGAGGAGGGCCAGTACCAATGTCCTGGGCTGCTGAGAATGGGGGAGGCCAGATTCAGTTTGGGTGGTATGGAGGGGGAGAAAAGGCCCTGTTTTGAGACTGAGTGGTGCTTTCTGGACTGGAACAGCGGGGGGAGGGGGAGGGGGGGCAGACGGGACACAATATCCTCCGCTCCACTCGCAACGTGAAAAGGAAAAAGTTATAAATTCATCTATTTGCTCTCTGCTGACCCCAGCTTTCAGGCTGATCCATGCAGGGAGTGGAGGCTCAGACACAATGCATGAGCCTGTCACAATATTGAGCAACATTGAAAAGAGTAAGAAAGACCACCAGATGCTTTATTGTCTTTGCCATTTCCACATAATTAGCTGGGAAGAAAAGTTCCTGCTCTGGTTTAATCGCGCCGAATGAACTTGAGGATTGCCATTCTTCCTGACGACACCAGAAAGGGCAACCACTGTTCGGCCCCTGTCCTCTTCCTCCTCCTCCACTTCCCCTGTACGTACCCTGTGAGTATCCTGGGGTCTCTCTGCCAAAAATGTGTTGGTGGAAAGTTTAACTGTGCGTGACAGATGGGCGTGAAATTGGTTAACACACACACGCTCGCACGCACACACACACACACACACACACACACACACACACACAGAAGCTACTGGCTGCATTAAGGAAGCTGACCTGCACCATGCTGACTGTTGGTGTAGTTGAACAGATTAGGCAAATCAATCTGTAAACACCTCCCAACATTAACTTGGGCAGGCTGATTTAATGGAGCTACACTGATGGCTAGGCCCTGTCATTAGTTAAGACTTCATACGCAGCACAATCAAAGGGACGTTAGTGTGTTGATGATGTATAATTTGCTTTTGATATGCGACCTGAAAGTTGTCCTCAGTTGATGATCTTAATAGTTACTAATTATGAAGAAATGATGAATAGATTAAAAATGCATTAACTTCGTTGACTTAAACTACTCAATCACTCCGGCTGGCGTATAGTTCAACTTCTAAGTAACTTTGGGTTGCTGCTAAGTCGTCATCTCCAACATTGTGACCTTCCATTACGGAACTTTGCTTTGGTGTGGATTAAGGCTAGTAACCGAAAGGTTGCAAGATCGAATCCCCGAGCTGACAAGGTACAAATCTGTCGTTCTGCCCCTGAACAAGGCAGTTAACCCACTGTTCCTAGGCCATCATTGAAAATAAGAATTTGTTCTTAACTGACTTGTCTTGTTAAATAAAAAAGGGCTATACCAGGGTTCCCCAACTAGTGGCCCGCAGGTGGTTTTAAATCGCCTTAAATATATATATATATATATATATATTTTTTTTGTACATTTTCATTGTAGGACATAAAAGACTGTAAAAACACCAGGAAATCAACTCCAAATGGTTTTAACTTCAGAAATCTGTTCCCAACTATTCCCACGCATAATAGAGAGATGTGATCTTATACACACGTAAGCAAGGTATGAAATTATTATGTTCTAGTCAAATATGATATTTGTTTGGGCTTCTTGTGGTCAATTTGCAGTCTACCAAATAATTTTTTGTGATTATGTTCCGGCCCCACGACCATCCACTCAATATAAAATTGTCCCCTGGCCTATGAATTCCTATGTTGTGTTCCTCCACAGTATTCACCTGTCCTTTTTTCTAATCGGGATTGTGTTTCTGCTTGCTGATGAAAGGTCTATTAACCTATGAGAAAATGAGCCTATGTATTGAATACATGGAATTGGCATGTGATGATACCAGTGGTGAATATTCTGCACACAATGTGCTTATTTTCCATTTTCCTCTTCATTAGGAATAATATTTGATTTGATGTAGACGTTTGGTGAAATATGCATAAGAGGAGAGTAATTACCCATAATTCTGCACCTTTTGATAGTTCTAATTTTGATCATCAGGATTTAGTGACTGCAAATAAAATGTATTGATTTACTGGGATTTTTAAAAGACAGACTAACTTTAGTTTTTTTCTGCTTGGACTACGGTTGAGTTAACTGTTTTGTGGGCAGTTGGGTTCTTTTGATGAATGTATTTGCAATTTTTACGGTATAATATAGTTTTGAATAACGTATTTATGTTTTGAGAAGGCAACTACATTTTGAAAACACATTTACTGTTTTGCAAAAAGGCCACAGAGTTCTTTCTTTTGGACTCTGTTTAGAAAATCGACAACATTGTTCCAAAGAATTCTTGTACGCGATTGAGAAAAACTGGAATATCTTATTATATTATTGCCTAGAAACCCCAGCATAACAACATTTCAGTGAATCCAAAATAAATATGACGGTACATATTCAATAGATTTACAGCAAATTGTCAATATTTAACAATATATAAGGGAAGATCTGCTCAACATTTGTAAAGGTTTTGCTTCGGGTGGTCAGTATGTTAAGATGCTAACGTTTTGAGGAAGCTCTCCTCCTCTGATCCGCCTGCATGGTGTTCAAGTGGTGATGACTACTTACTCCACCACTGGAAGAGTGGCCAGTCATCCTCATAATCTCATACCACAGCTCACCCTCTGACAATAGCAGGAGGAAGAAGAGCCAGGAAATGGGGAACAGAAAAGCCACCCTAAGATGTGTGTGCATGAATCCAAAAGATCAATTCAATCTATTGCAGCTGGCTGTGCTTTGGCACTCCATACACAAGCACCCTACCCTAAACTTCCCCCTCAGTGAGTCAGTGAAAGGGAGCGTGGGATGAATGGGCCACTTTATTACAGCGTGCCATGATCGGTCAAACGGCAGTGCCGGGCCCATTCTCTCCCCTTCAGACCCATTATTAACCAGGCTTTAGGGGGGCTTGTAAAAGTGTTCTCTCCACAGGGGGAAGTGGGGGGGCTGCATAACAAAAAATCAGTCTCGAATTAAAGCCCCCGCCGACAGACCGAGCCCAAAAGACTGTGGGTGGGCTAGCTACTGTAGCTACCCGCCTGACCTGAACCCCGTTGTGACAGAACATTCCCACCGTCTTTTAGCCGACCCTGGCCTGGCCTGGCCTAACCGCCTCTATGGGGCTCTATGGGCCTGACAGCTTCATGGGCGAAGAAGATGCTAACTATTCACTAATGCTACAACTTCATGCCAGTTCTCCATTATAAAACATGCTGCATGTCTCTTCAAACTCCAATAATACATTGTGGTTTGATTACTGGTGAAAGGAACATGACAGTTTCACATTAACATATTAGATGTTTAGGACAATATTGTAGCTTTTCTGACTGATGGTTCCAGTGTGTTTAGGAACAGAGGGCTTACCACAGAGGTGAACATGGCATGAAATCAGCCACAAAAGGAGAGGCAGCGGGTGAGCAAACACCAAGCAGGCAGTGATGAGAGCGACAGAGGGAGGACAGAGGGAGACTGAAGAGACAGATGTCCACAAAAAAGACCTGAGAGGAGGAGGTTAACCTGATCAGGACAAGGATGAGCAGATACCAGGAGTGAGAGAAAGAGAATAGGAACAAATTGAAAAGATGTGAGGAGCTAGAGGCCAGACAGACTGACTGACTGACTGACAGACTGACTCTGGGAGGTCTGGATGAGGAGAAGGGGAAGATGAGATATGGTGGCTGAGTAAAAAGGTGGAGGAAAGAGTGGAGGAGTTTTTTTTGGGGGGGGGTGAAGTTGGGAATGGAGGGTGCAGGGGGGGTTGGGGTGGTGGTGGCGGGATGGGGCAGGGTGTGTAAAGCCAATGAATAAATCAGGGCCTGGTAACAGTAGCAAAATAATAGGGCGGTGGGAGGGGACCGGGGCTGAATATGCTAAAGTGTTTTTCTTTCTGTAGAGAGAACAGGACTGGTCCTTTGCAGCTGTAACACTTAGCAGACAATGGCCACTCAACAGATGGGGAGAGTTTGGTAAAAGAAACTCAGTGTGGCTTAGTTAAGGAGAACACCGCCCCCAAATCCTCTCCAGCCAATCCCACAGGCAGACCTGCTGTGTTGCGTGTCTGCTTTGGCAGGTGTCCTCTGACAGGGAACATCACTCAGCTCAGGCTCATGCCTTTCACCCAGAAGGTGTAACAGTTTGTCTCCTGATTTCACAGGGGTGTGCCTCATTGTTTTCAGAGGCTACTATTGGTAAAGGCACTGGGGTCCAGGCAGGGGCTTTATATGTCCCTTGCTAATCCTTATCCTATTCTCTGAAGACATGTAAGGAAATGATAAAGCCACAGCTGTCTCATCATGATATTCTCAGTTAGAACATACAGAACATTTCTAGTGTGTGTGGCGGGAGGGGTTTGGACAGACACATGTCCATGGAAGAACTTTATTTTATCTGTCGGTTCTGGAATTGCATATAAAGTGCTACAATTTTCCCTGAAACGAGGCTGGATCTGATTTTAAACATGGAGACTTAGGGAAGCTTAAATTATAGCAATTTTAATCAACACTTTTACAGTTTTACAAGTCTTCTAGCCCAGCCCCTAATCTGTAGCGTGTCATAGAGTATGTGAACAGAATATCAATATACGAATGTGGATCATTGTACAGAATCAGAATCAAACGTTAATGTATGACTTCTTGATGGTACATGAGCCAGTCTGTAATTTCACAACATAATGGATTGCTGGAAAAAAGATCTGTGAGCCACAGTTTGTTCATTTGTCTTGTGCATGGTCACACACTTACCCTACAGATGGATTGACCCAATCTGACATCCACACGTTCATGGGTAATATTCTAGATCTATGTCTGAACACCTCCATAAAAGCACTTGGGATGACATACTACAAGATAAAGACCCCCTCTCTCTTGATGATGTATATTGTATTGTAATAGTTGAGTAGAAGAATCAGATCCACATTTTTCCGTTTTTTTTCTCCCATTCGTCCCCTACAGTGGTAGTTCACACTGTGAAGATGAGAAAGGCATTAAGTGGAGAGGTCTGCGCTCAAGAAAAAAAGACAGGTTAAGTGTTTTCGCATGGTTTTATTTCTATTCAAATATACAAGAAACCAATGTACTGTACGACGTATAATTCATTTGCTTATCCATGTCTGTTATATCACACAAGCCACATAGCAAACAAAGCAATAGGACTAGCCTTACATTCTCAGATGTTATTATCTTATCATGGAATGACTTCTATCCCAGCGCCTCACTTACAAAAAATGTAAATTCAGATATAAAATGTTGAATAAATAATGTTGACATTTTCCCGTCAGACACGGAGTTTTCAGACACATGGGTGAATTTCACACGTACATTTTTTTTCCCCACATGTTTATTTTTCACCACTTACAGCTACATCTGGTCTCCCATCCAGGGACCGACCAGGACCGACCTTCAGACGCAAACCAGCAGTGGGATGCAGGGTAATATGTTTCCGGAAGGAATGTGCCGAAACTTGCAACTAGAAAATTGTCAGCGAAAGCAAAGGCCAGGGTAACATATCCAAAGATAGGGAAAATTGCAGGAAAGTGGGAGGCGTTTTATTTAATCGTGTTGTCATAAAAATCTTTTCACAGATTTGTCTTTTTTTGCATCCATTTACAACTTATTTGTTCTCGTATTTCGAAATGATTTCCTTGCAATATTTTGTTTTGCTATCAATACTTTGGGGTTTATGTTTTGTTTTCAATATCATTATTTTTGTTTGCAATGCTACGAATCTTGCTCTCGACTTCACAGGTTTTGCTTGATATGAATTTTGCTTGATATGAATTTTGCTTGATATTAATGACACAAAGGTCACTCACTCACTAAAGTATTGCACTATTAATATTAACACTATGACATCATTAAATGTGTTTAAAGCGGAATTCCTTCATTTAAACATGAAAAGTGTTCTCCACACCACAGTTTCAGTGAAAAGCTGAAGGATGGGGCTGGAGAAATGCAACCACCGTCAAATCCATAGACTACGCTATGGATGCGAGGACTGACCATCCATGATATAAAATGATAGTTTTAACCGTTTTAACCGTTTATATTTACTTTGTTTACAAACATTGGAGCAAAACAAGTTGATATTTTGGCAGTGACCTTCATACAGCAGAACTACAATATGTCGCCACATGTGAAAGTGCAATTTTGATTTTCATGGGATTGATTTTCACATGTAAACATGCAATTCCATATGTGAAAGTTAGTTTTTTTTATGCAATTCACAAGTGATGTGAAAACATGTCATTCTCCTCACATGTGAACAGGCGGCGTTAACAGGTACATTCTAAATGTAATACCTGTGAAAATATGGTTTCATGTGTGAAATTTAACCTCAACATGTGAAAACAGCTATTTCACATGTGAAATCTGTAAATTTGACATGTGTATTGTTTTATAAGGACTCTTATGCTCTCATGCTGCTAAATCTACATCTGTAAGTCTAGGGACGTTGAGGACATCTGAGTTAATCACTCTATCTCTCTGCTTTTGGCTTGCGCCGTGCGTTCACTCGTTCCCGCTCTAATATCGCTCAAACCGATAATGATATTTCCCCTCATTGGGATAAGGGCCTCTTACTCTTCCCTGTGAAGGTTGAAATTAAAGTGTGGTTGTCGTCAGAAGGAAGGACAAACCTTCTGGTGTTATCCCCCGTTCCTCAGTAGGTGATTGTCTTTGAATGAATTATGAATGAATATTTTTTTTTAACTGAATTAGCCAGGATGCATGGACATGAAGGAAAGCCTGATTTGGAGCTTTGTAGAATCCCATTAAAAACAGCTTCGTTAGGGCGGAGCCCCGCTAATGACATGCAGAAGGCTTGGAACGGCCATAGGTATGCTTATAATGTGGCTGATTCATGGGACTTTGATTGCTGTGTAAAATTGGATTAAAGGATCATCTTGGTTCCTAAACACTGCATAAAAATAAATGGCTTATGCCCGTGCCAAACTATGAGCAGTTGCACAGCCGCCTCCTGCTTTGCATACATCAGCGCGTCGCACAAGGAGAGGTGAAAGGCAACTTAAAGTTCATGCTTCCACTGTAAAACGGCTCTGCTGGAATGATCATGTTGTACCCCTTATGTTGCACCTCTTGTAATGTTTGTTCCTCAAAGGTATCTTTTTTGCGCTTTTTTTGCAATAGAAAATGGTATAAAATGTTGACAAAAACCACAGCATGAAAAGATAAGATACAACTAAATGCCCAGTGTAGTCTTGT
Organism: Salmo salar; assembly: GCF_965601325.2. Lineage (NCBI taxonomy): Eukaryota > Metazoa > Chordata > Actinopteri > Salmoniformes > Salmonidae > Salmo > Salmo salar. Next base: position 142,643,762 of record NC_138291.1, on the reverse strand, counting down.
CATTCAGTGGGGTTGATGAAAGTGATTACGATCAGTCCAATGGTTTAAGATACTCTCTGCTCTACGCTTTAAGGCTGGGCCCTCAAACCACTGGCCTGCCTCTCTTCAGGGTCTTGGGACTCTTTAAAACGAGATGATTATGATCAAATTCACTGAATTAATGACACATTACATACAGGCACGTGTGGAGAGTAAGCCGCACAACCACACTGGGCTTTGGCATGAGGAGCAGTATGTCCCAAGGGTCAAGGGTCAACCCAAAATCACAGATGGGTCATCAGCAAACCACCGTCCCCATTCAGAGGCCCACCCCTCCTCTCTCCTATTGCCCCCCCACCCTCCAATTTATGAGCGATATATTCATTACCCACCATCCCTGCGCACTTGATTAAAGATCAGGCGTCCATGACTGTCACCCCTGCTCACCGTGACATCTCCCTCCCGGCCTAATGTCTCAACGTGGATCCCGGACCCCCCCCCGGTAACCCTCCCACCCCCACTTCCTGTGTGTCCCTGCGTGGCGGTGTGTGTGGATCATGTGACAGGGGTTATTAATGGCCGTAGTCTCTCCGCCACTTGACACGTTGCTCCAGCTGTCACTCTGCTAGTGAGGCCGTATGAGTCTTGGTCTGGGGTAGTGCCAGTGGCGGGCTGACCCATCCGTCACTGTCAGCGCCAGCCTGGTGATGAATGGTTCGGGGATCCACACCGTGGACAGAGGGGAGAGGTGTGTGTGTGAGGCGTGTGTAGGGGGTGTATGTTTGGGACGTGCGTGTATGTGTTTTTCGGTGTGTGTGTGTCGGCATATATGTGTGTGTGTATAGGTGGGGTGGACCCAGTGATGAATTGGTCTGGAATCCGCTGTGTGGACATTAGAAAGGTGCATTATGGGTAAACACTACCTGATACTCCCAGGTCTTTTCTGCCATACATATGCCAAATACTGTGTGCCAAACCACTGTCCACCACGCAACATCTGTGTTGTCCACGCAATTCACACGCTATAGTCACTTTCTCTTCATTCAGAATCAGCACACATTTTTTTAGTTACCCATAATATTTACACTTACCAAAATCCTCACCTGTTGGCAACTACCTGACTGCTTACTTCCTAAACCCCACACTCTTCTCTAGCGCCATATCCAGTCCCATGTTCCATATCTGTATCTCCTCTCAGTCTCACTCACTAGCAGTGGCATGCTATCCCTGCATCTCTTCCTCCCTCCCTCCCTTCCTCCCTCCCTTTCTTTTCACTCGCGCACAAACACAAAGGATTCCATACTAATGTAATTGTATCACTAATTATGCATTTAATTCAGTTATAAGGAGCTAACAGCTCCCTCAGTGGCAGCTTATACTGCTAAAAGGCAATTCATCCCTGAGATTGAGAAATCTAATTAGGAGGAAATGCTTAGTGGAGAAATCCTTTCTGAGGATAATCCTGTTTGCTGGCATTAACATCCCAGCTGTGGCTGCTGTTTGCCCATTATGAGAGTGTGTGTGTGTGCATATGGGTGCATTTGAGTGTGTGTGTACGTGTATGTGTGTGCACTGATATGTCTTGTTTTTTTCAAGCAGCACTTGAATGCCTATGGGATGGATCCTCATCCCCAACACATCTGTTCACCTTATGGGTTCAGACCCAGGCTAAGGCAGGACCTCTACAGGACCAGGGTGTTCGTATCCGTAACAGCTATTTATCGCTGGTGTATTGACACAAGCAGGACATTCAAGAGTTTCAGGCCTGAACTTCACTTACGCTCTATGAGCTGCTGATATCATCTGTAAACATTGGAGGTGGGCCAAGTATGACTATAATTTGACCCAGAGTGGATATGAGAGGAGGAGAAGGGAAACGACAGGCTGGAACTTAGTGACATCATGATATTGTTATTTTTGTCTTTGCCACATTCTCTCTATTCTAACCTGGATTTCTTGCACATTGTCAAATATGCAGAAAACAACTTAAGCAGAAATATTACTGCTACATTATTCGAGGATATGTAACATGCTCCTGCTACATTACTCGAGGATATGTAACATGCTACTGCTACATTACATGAGGATATGTAACATGCTACTGCTACATTACTCGAGGATATGTAACATGCTCCTGCTACATTACTCGAGGATATGTAACATGCTCCTGCTACATTACTCGAGGATATGTAACATGCTACTGCTACATTACTCAAGGATATGTAACATGCTCCTGCTACATTACTCGAGGATATGTAACATGCTCCTGCTACATTACTCGAGGATATGTAACATGCTACTGCTACATTACTCAAGGATATGTAACATGCTCCTGCTACATTACTTGAGGATATGTAACATGCTCCTGCTACATTACTCAAGGATATGTAACATGCTACTGCTACATTACTCAAGGATATGTAACATGCTACTGCTACATTACTCAAGGATATGTAACATGCTCCTGCTACATTATTCAAGATATGTAACATGCTCCTGCTACATTACTTAAGGATATGTAACATACTAATGCTACATTACTCAAGGATATGTAACATGCTCCTGCTACATTACTCGAGGATGTGTAACATGCTACTGCTACATTACTCGAGAGATATGTAACATGCTCCTGCTACATTACTCGAGAGATATGTAACATGCTCCTGCTACATTACTCGAGGATATGTAACACGCTACTACTACATTACTCAAGGATATGTAACATGCTACTGCTACATCACTCGAGGATATGTAACATGCTTAAGCGTAACTCTGTGAGATATGTAAAAAGCTGTGGTATTGTTGTGTTCATCATAAAACCAGGTGGCTAGTACCAGAACAGTTGGTGCAGACAGAGAGAGAGAGTCAGTGTGTTGTGGCATGTGATGTGTGCAATGCCTCCCTGCCATTAGCTTAGTGACACAGACATGATCCCTACACACATGTTCTAACAGCCTCTAAATGGCAGCCATCCATAAAGACCCCCAAGCTGGTGAGGAGAGCACAGAGAAGTCTCACATTCATTTGAATGTGTGCTGAGCAGAGGGGGCTTATTGCAAAGTTACAGTCTGCTGTGCGTGTGCGTATGTGTGTGTGTGTGTGTGTGTGTGTGTGTGTGTGTGTGTGTGTGTGTGTGTGTGTGTGTGTGTGTACGGGCGCGTGCGCCAGTATATGTGTGTGTTTTTTCCAGAAAAGGGGCAGCATGGGTAGAGGCAGAACCTCCCAAGCTGAGACTTCTGGGAACCCCCGGCCCTATTCTCCGTATCCTCTCCATCTCTGTCAACATGGAGGACCCCTTACATAATTTCATTTACTACGTGAATGATTACATAGCTCATTGCCTGGCCATTGTCTCGCTGATGGATTTAATTAAGTTGGGATTATTCACGGCAGGTGATATTTAATGTTTGGGATGAGAGAGCAGGAAAGAGGGCCCATGGATGGGAGAAATCCACTGTAGTATCATGTACCGTCTAGCCAGTCAGAGGTTGGATGGAGAGAAATCCACTGCAGTATCATCTACCATCTAGCCAGTCAGAGGTTGCCGTTAGATTAATGCACTTTGTGGACAGGGGTTGGAAAAGAAATGTCACCCCTGTTCTGGCTGTTAGCTTTTCCTTTTCTCTCTGAATTCTTTCCACATCATGGACTGCTGGTTCCCCTTCCCATCCTGTCTGTTACTGTGTGGGGATGACTTATTTTATGTTGGGAAGAAATAGATAGGTCAGAGGAAATAGAAGCCCTTTCACACACCTCACCCACATGCAAGCGCGCGCGCGCACACACACACACACACACACACACACACACACACACACACACACACACACACACACACACACACACACACACACACACACACACACACACACACACACACACACACACACAGACACACACACACACACACACACACACACGATTAACAAGGTCTGTAATAGACCACCGATGAGTCCACACGGCACATGCTGCTCACACACCCACTGGAGCTAACCCACCGATCTTATCAGGTCACAATCAGATTGATCGGCTTCATGCCTGGCTGAGCCCTCCACAGCTGTATAGACGCGTTCAGGTTTGAACACAAACACAGTAGAGGTGGATCCCAGCTTTCTCTGCTCGGGGATTCGCTCGGCTTGTGCCTCATATGTTCCAAACACTACAGATCCTCCTCTGGGATGCCATCTTTGGCCTGGCAATGCTTCTGATTGTTATCTGGTAGAAAAGCTTTGAATATGATTATCTGACCCGGGGCCTGCTATCATTAACATTGTAATAGGGCATCTGTCAGTGTTGTGACCTGCTGCTCAGGGTTGGATGGCAGGCCCGTGTCTTTCTCCCTGAGCCTGGATCAGTTCATTAATTAACCCCGCTCCCCACGCTACACATTACACGCCACACGCCACACACACGCAGAACTCATTACCTCCCCATTTGGAACCCCCAACACTGTCACCTGGAGCTCATAGCTCCAAATGTACAGAGGTACAACCTGGCACAACCTGGCACAACCTGGCACAACCTGGCACAACCTGGTACAACCTGGTACAACTCGACACCGCGGCTTAATACAAGGCTGAACACCATAGGGGTATTGACCTTTTTTTTATACCGTCCTCTCAACTAAATTAGTCAGCCATGTAAATCAGAAGAGTGCAATTCTGGCGACAACAAAACACCTGTCAGAGTCACGCATTCATTACCAGCCCTTTAATTGAAAGAGGTGGGTCATAAAAGCACCTTATAATCAGCATAATAATTCACATTACGTGAAGTCATGAATATGCTGAGGGATAATGGTTTAACAGTGGCAGTAAGGATTATAATGAGGCAGCTTACACAAACTAGACTCTCACCCTCTCGAGTCTCGAGCGCTTGAGAACCAACGGCTATGTGCTGAATCACATGGCGGGATGGTGATGTGGCCTTCTGTTGACATAAGAGCTTTTTCCACAAATTAAATATCGTGTGTCAGTTAATTATATTCCCATATAAATAATAGGCAAGTCAGAAATGATCATTAAATCATTCTGGACTCTTTGTTGGTGTCCAAAGGAGCTGTTTTCCATGGGCCATCTGTTAGTGCTATCACCTCTGTGACTAGCCTCTGACTCACACAGACAACAACGCAGCAATGTAGACTCATGCAGTTTGGCACTACATCGAATCCCCCAACTCCATCACATATCACAACACAATTATACAGTACCGTATGAAATATAGGTGATATGAGCTTTTTAATAGTCATAAAGATACCATGTTTGTGGAGACAGGATATTCACATTGGCTATATGACCCGTTGCGAATGATTCTTCTAATGATTCTTCTATTGTGCACAACGAAATGGAAAGATACGGTGGTTATATAAAACGTACTGTATATTGACATAGTTATGCAGATGATGTTTTAACTGAGGGCTCTATTCAATCCGTATAGTAAAAGTTCAGCGGTAGAGCGTGAATTACATTTAAAGGCAATGTTTTGCGTTAGCGGTAAACATAGCGCATGTCGACTAAATGGGAACTTGCCTTTCCATTTCTATCGCACTTCAGCGATACAGATTGAGTAGAGTCACTTCAACTGAGATGTTTCAGAATGTTTGAATCAAGTCAACCCTGTTTTAACCTGACCATTGAGGAGAGGACAAAGAGAGGACATCCATTCCCAGTGTGTTTAAAGGAGGAACAGGACAGTGGACTGTCAGCAGGACAGGCTGTGGAGAGAGAGAGCCAGGGCCAGGGGAGAGGAGAGGTGCCACACTGGATTACCTGAGAGATGGAACTTCAGTTAAGGTAAAGGGCAACAGAAAAAAAGTTCCCCTTACTGCACAAGAAAGAGAGTGGTTACCAATTCCTGTTCCGGATTAATCTCAGAATAATTATTATGCATCTTGTATGTGAATAATTTTGAATGTGGAATAGGGGAGAGGAAGGATACATTTTGGGATTAATTTAGCCTCCAGGGCAGCCGACTGCATGCTGCGTTCCACGCCGGGGAGATGGAGGGAACGGGGAAACAGAGCATTTACAGAACAGTGGCTGAAAGATTAGAATATATGTGTGCATTTATATTGCCTTCTTTAGTGTCAGCTAAATTATTCATGTCATCCAGATCAATTCAGTCCCAATGTGTTTTCTGCCAGAGGTCATACATCTAACAGCGTTTTTCCTCTGCATTCATTTTATTTTAATATAGATCTCTTCCCTCCCAGCCGCCACCAGGCCAATAACGGGGAGCGGTATTTAAGCGACATACTGATGGCTTGACATTAATGTGTTGGTATACAGTATTTGTCATTGTTTTGCGGATCCACACGGTGATGTGTTGTTGAGTGGATGTAGACCTTAAGGGCTTTGAATTACCAGGGTATAGACATGATAATGTCAGATGCCAGGTAGGGAACATGGGGGGTGGGGGGGGAAGTATGTGATTTTCTGGAGTGGCTTTCCCTGGTGGGACGACTGGCTGTTCATCCAGTGGGTGAGGTGTCACTAATGAGACGCAGTAAAAGGTGTTGCAGCGGGAGACATATTTTCCAATGCACTTATAGTTACTGCTGCAGTTACATTATCCATGCTTAAATAGACAATCCATTACAATACAATATCTTCGCAGAGCCAAAGCACTGTGGTAGCTCTGTGCTTTATTCAGTTTAGAAGAGATGCTTTGAGTTGTACCTTAAATGTCATCAATGATGTTATCATTAGACCATTGCAGTGGTAACTGTGCTGTGGCCTGGTCCCTGGCCCTTTCAGAGCAGGGATGCCTACCTTTACCTCCAAGCCCGTGCTTAACTATATGACTTCAGATCTCCCTGGATGTGTTTGAATCAACTGTTAGTGTCAATCTGAGCCTGCATCCCTCCCAACCTTCGACCCCTGTCGCCCTCTCCCTACCCAGTCTATATCTCGGTGGACAGCCCATTCTGAGCCATACCCACACTCCTCTCTGGCCTAGACGTGCGTGCGTGGGTGTCCTCCAGGATGTGTCTGCCGACTGCTCTGTTCATTACTCTTGACCCCAGTTTGGTCATCAGTCACTTAGTAAAACAACCCAAGGATTGGACCTGACCGAGCTGCAACACGTCCAGGGCGCACATGCTTCACATCCAATCGACCCAGCACCGCTCCCAGACAGACACCTGATAGAAAAACCTCCACAAATCACTCTCATCTGTCCACCTGACTTTACACCTGTTCCACCGCTTTATCTCACCCTATCGCTTTATCTCTTTCTTTCTGTCCTTTTTTTTGGGTCCCTTTTCCCTTTCCCTGTCCCTTCCACCTGTCTGTATCCCTCTACCTTGTCTTCTCTTTGTCTGTGTCTATGCAATGTTACTGGGTCCTAATATAATGGGTCCTATTGCACAACGCCTGTCCATAAAACCTATGTATTTACATGGTGTTATTACAGTGTAGGAACACATACACTTGAACCTGCATATTAAAAGTTACAAACAAATATCCAACAGGAAAAGTCCAAAGTAAACACGCGTGAATTATGTTTGTTGTGGTGTGAGCTGTTTATTTTAGGTCCTCTGGAGTTAGCCATGTATCTAATACTGATCAGAAACAGACACAGTTTGAAAGGACACCTCAAAGGACAAGAGGTTGTTTCTCTATAAATGCCTTTCAAATTTCTTATGCACAGTTCATTAAGGGGTTTAGTCAACCCAGAACGTTTGCCCTTTTACAGAATCCCTCACTTCCAGGAAAGGATGTATTTTTTTCTCCTCCCTCTTTCATCCAGATATCGAGGCCTCCAAGTGATGAATTCACAATTATTGATGGCTTCATATAAGCAGTGAACTTCTCGAATCGGCCCACATGGTAATTGTTACGGAAGTCATATGCATAAAATTAATTATACTGTGCAATAAGGGCCATAAATCAGTTCACTTTCAATTCACTGGAAAATGTTTCAAGGCACATGCTCTCCTCAGGGTTCAAGGTAAAATGAAAAGATTTCCCCCCTTTTTTTTACCAAATCATGAAACTAATCTGGTTGAGAAGGACAAAAAGACTTGCCTTTTTTTACTGTGGTTTGTAATGGTGAAACACTTTAAAATAGCTTTTATCAGTAGAATTTATATTTTTGCTATTGGGAAAATATCATTATATGATGCATTTTTTCTCAGTATATTAAATGTTGCAATCAGAACAGATGCCTCAGTACAAGTCTCTGTGGGCTTTTACAACACATAATACATTAATAATCCACATGTAAACAAATGATACACTTGTGCTTTTTGTACCATAGATATTGCTATTAAAGGCAATTGCTATGATTATTACGTTATGAACTGTGTGCACTATGTGTAATCTGGAATTCATGACATAATTATCATCCACGCTCTGTCAGAGGGTTTATTGATATTTAAAACAGGAGCATTTTCTCACATGAAGAGACTTCCTGCTCCCTGAGTCTCTTTATCTGAAGGGTCCTCAGTTCAAAAGGTTTCAAATAGGTGTGAGTGATGCGGGGCGCAGAGGGGAGGGGCGAGAGACTCCAGAGAGGCTAATTTCAGTTAACAATTACACATGCTCAGTTCATTTATTTTTCATTGGATTATTATTTGATGTATTTATGTTAATGACACTGTGTAATTCAGTTCCTCTCAGTGCTCTAGCTGACTGCTAGCTCCAATTACCAGCCAGTCATTTATAACGCTGGGAGACTAACAGGGAGGTAATTGACCAGATGGAATGCCTAATGACTGGTTAGACAATTATTTCCCCAGCTAGTGAGATTTGTATTTTTGGTTACTTAATTAATTAAACAGCTTCTATTTCAACAGGTCTCTCATCTCAATCAGGAAGCTCGAGTTGATGGAGAAGTTGTGGGGTTATTACAAAGTCATTGTGGCATTGTGTGTGAACTGAAGTACATGCACACATTATTCTGACAAATAAACTAAACACAATCTATGTTTGTGTGGCTTTTATGAAAGCCTAGACCTTTTAAAAATGAAAAATACCCTGCTTAGTCACTTGAAAAACAATGTCATTCTAAGTGATTGTAAATGGATACATTCTAATGGTATAATGGTAAATTGTTATCAATTAAAATAGTCACTCATCACATAACAAAATACTTAGCTCCCAATATAAAGTAAAAAATACCATTGCTATGGATATATATCCTCCATGTAATGTATTTGCAACACGTAGGTTTTCCATCTGAGAAGTAAGAATATTGTTGTCTCTGTCTTTTGTGTTTTACAATAATATTAGTCTAACTGGCTAAATGAGGCCATTAAAGTGAGGCTTATCAGCTAACACAAACGCTAGAGTTTAGGCCTTCAGGACTGCAGCTGCTGGTATTTTGATGAGGTGTCAGAGTATGGAGTGCCCCAGCCCTGCTCCAAGTAGAATTGAATTCAAGCCAATTCAAAGAAATTCAACTGAGACATGAAACATACAGTATGAGTCTCATTCCTTTGACAAATATTTTACCAAAGGCCATCTCTTGCCACTTCTTACTGAAGAATAGAGATACCATTTTAAATAGTAGTTTGATTATAACTCAAAGTTGTCAAACAATATTTTGTTTGTATTTTTGTCATGAGATGTTACGTTGTTCCATTCTGTTCCATCCTTCCATTCTGGAATATTAATCTAATGCATTCTGGGAAATGTTTTCATTTTTTAAAATCTTTAATAACATGTAAGTGAATTATGAATGATTAACCTACAAAATAATCTTTGTATGTTTCCAGACCACAGTAATTATTTAAACATTTTTTTTAGGAGGATGAGTTAAAATGAGTTAAAAAGGATAAGATGTAGCCTATGGGGGGCTCCCGAGTGGCGCAGCAATCTAAGGTACTGCATCTCAGTGCTAGAAGTGTCACACCAAAGGGCAGCGCACAATTGGCCCAGCGTCGCCCAGGTTTGGCCGGTATAGGCTGTCACTGTAAATGTAGTTCTTAACTGACTTGCCTATTTAAATAAAGGTTAAATAAAAATATAAATAAATAAATTAGATAAATTATCAATTAGAATTTCAATGGTTTCATTGAATTCAATTAGACTTCTTTTAATTCAAATTCAATTCAAATACTGCTTCCTGTGGGGTGTGGACAATTCATACTCAAGAATTACATTAGCAATAAAGACCAATTCGCAGCTCAATTCAGAATTGGTCCCAACCCTGGCAGAGACATTTAGAAGGTGCTTGAAGTTTAAATAGGGAACATACACACACACACACACACACACACACACACACACACACACACACACACACACACACACACACACACACACACACACACACACACACACATATATATAAATATATATATATACAGTACCAGTCAAAGGTTTGGACACACCTACTCATTCCAGGGTTTTTCTTTATTTTTATTATTGTATACATTGTAGAATAATAGTGAAGATAAATAACACATATGGAATAATGTAGTAACCAAAAAAGTGTTAAACAAATCAAAATATGTTTTATATTTGACATTCTTTAAAGTAGCCACCCTTTTCCTTGATGACAGTTTTGTACACTATTGGCATTCTCTAAACCAGCTTCATGAAGTGGTCACCTGGAATGCATTTAAATTAACAGGTGTGCCTGGTTAAAAGTTAATTTGTTAGAATTTCTTTCCGTCTTAATGTGTTTGAGCCAATCAGTTGTGTTGTGACAAGGTAAGGGTGGTATACAGAAGATAGCCCTATTTGGTAAAAGACCAAGTCCATATTATGTCAAGAACAGCTCAAATAATCAAAGATAAACAACAGTCCATCATTACTTTAAGACATGAAGGTCAGTCAATGCAGAAAATTTCCACAACTTTGAAAGTTTCTTCAAGTGCAGTCGCAAAAACCATCAAGGGCTATGATGAAACTGGCTCTCATGAGGGCCACCACAGGAAAGGTAGACCCAGAGTTACCTCTGCTGCAGAGGATACGTTCATTAGAGTTACCAGCCTCAGAAATTGCAGCACAAATAAATGCTTCACAGAGTTCAAGTAACAGACACATCTCAATATCAACTATACAGAGGAGACTGTGTGAATCAGGCCTTCATGGTCGAATTGCTGCAAAGAAACCACTACTAAAGTAAACCAACAATAAGAAGAGACTTGCTTGGGCCAAGAAAGACGAGCAAATACTCCGGTGGAAATCTGTCCTTTGGACTGATGAGTCCAAATTTGAGATTTTTGGTTCCAACCGCCGTGTCTTTGTGAGACGCAAAGTAGGTGAACAGATGATCTCCGCATGTGTGGTACCACCGTGAAGCATGGAGGAAGAGGTGTGATGGTGTGGGGGTGCTTTGCAGGTGACACTGTCAGTGATTTATTTAGAATTCAAGGCACACTTAACCAGCACTTAACCAGCATTCTGCAGCGATACGCAATCCCATCTGGTTTGCGCTTAGTGGGACTATAATTTGTTTTTCAACAGGACAATAACCCAACACACCGTCAGGTTGTGTAAGGGCTATTTGACCAAGAAGGAGAGTGATGGAGTGCTGCATCAGATGAACTGGCCTTCACAATCACCCGACCTTAACCCAATTGAGATGGTTTGAGATGAGTTGGACTGCAGAGTGACGGAAAAGCAGCCAACAAATGCTCAGCATATGTGGGAACTCCTTCAAGACTGTTGGAAAAGCATTCCAGGTGAAGCTGGTTGAGAGAATGCAAAGAGTGTGCAAAGCTTTCATCAAGGCAAAGGGTGGCTACTTTGAAGAATGTAAAATATAAAATATACACTTTTTTTGCTTACTAAATTATTTCATATGTCTAATTTAATAGTTTTGATGTCTTCACTATTATTCTAAAATGCAGAAAATAGTAAAAATTAAGAAAAACCCTTGAATGAGTAGGTGTTCTAAAACATTTGACCAGTAGTGTATATATACAGTTGAAGTTGGAAGTTTGCATACGCTTAGGTTAGAGTCATTAAAACTTGTTTTTCAACCACTCAGCAAATTTCTTGTTTACAAACTATAGTTTTTGCAAGTCGGTTAGGGCATCTACTTTGTGCATGACACAAGTAATTTTCCCAACAATTGTTTACAGACAGATTATTTCACTTATAATTCACTATATCACAATTCCAGTGGGTCAGAAGTTTACATACACTGAGTTGACTGTGCCTTGTTTAAAGGCACAGTCAACTCAGTGTATGTAAACTTCTGACCCACTGACCCATTTTCTTGGAAAATTCCAGAAAATGATGTCATAACTTTAGAAGCTTCTGATAGGCTAATTGACATCATTTGAGTCAATTGGAGGTGTACCTGTGGATGTATTTCAAGGCCTACCTTCAAACTCAGTGCCTCTGCTTGACATCATGGGAAAATCAAAAGACATCAGCCAAGACCTCAGAAAAACAATTGTACAAGTCTGGTTCATCCTTGGGAGCAATTTCCAAATGCCTGAAGGTACCACGTTCATCTGTACATCTCAAGACATCAGTCAGGAAGTTAAAGCTTGGTCGCAAATGTTTCTTCCAAATGGACAATGACCCCAAGCATACTTCCAAAGTTGTGGCAAAATGGCTTAAGGACAACAAAGTCAAGGTATTGGAGTGGCCATCACAAAGCCCTGACCTCAATCCCATAGAAAAGTTGTGGGAAGAACTGAAAAAGTGTGTGCGAGCAAGGAGGCCTACAATTCTGACTCAGTTACACCAGCTCTGTCAGGAGGAATGGGCCAAAATTCACCCAACTTATTGTGGGAAGCTTGTGGAAGGCTACCCAAAACATTTGACCCAAGTTAAACAATTTAAAGGCAATGCTACCAAATAATAATTGTGTGTATGTAAACTTCTGACCCACTGGGAATGTGGTGAAAGAAATAAAAGCTGAAATAAATCATTCTCTCTACTATTATTCTGATATTTCACATTCTTAAAATAAAGTGGTGATCCTAACTGACCTAAGATTTTTACTAGGATTACATGTCAGGAATTGTGAAAAACTGAGTTTAAATGTATTTGGCTAAGGTGTATATAAACTTCCGACTTCAACTGTATACACTATCGTTCAAAAGTTTGGGGTCACTTAGAAATGACCTTGTTTTTCATGAAAACATACATGCAATGAGTTGCAAAATGAATAGGAAATATAGTCAAGACGTTGACAAGGATACAAATAATGATTTTTTATCAAAATAATAATTATGTCCTTCAAACTTTGTTTTTGTCAAAGAATCCTCCATTTGCAGCAATTACAGCCTTGCAGACCTTTGGCATTCTAGTTCTCAATTTGTTGAGGTAATCTGAAGAGATTTCACCCCATGCTTCCTGAAGAACCTCCCACAAGTTGGAGTGGCTTGATGGGCACTTCTTACTTACCATACAGTCAAGATGCTCCAATAACAGCTCAATAGGGTTGAGATCCGGTGACAGTGCTGGCCCCTCCATTATAGACAGAACATCAGCTTACTGCTACTTCCCTAAATAGTTATTACATAGTTTGGAGCTGTGCTTTGGGTGATTGCCCTGTTGCAGGAGGAAATTGGCTCCAATTAAGCGCCGTCCACAGGGTATGGCATGGCATTGTAAAATGGAGTGATAGTCTTCCTTATTCAAGATCCCTATTACTCTATACAAATCTCCCACTTTACCACCACCAAAGCACCCCTGACCATCACATTGCCTCCACCATGCTTGACAGATGGCGTCAAGAACTCCCCCAGCATCTTTTCATTTTTTCTGCATCTCACGAATGTTCTTCTTTGTGATACGAACACCTCAAACTTAGATTTGTCTGTCCATAACACTTTTTTCCAATCTTCCTCTGTCCAGTGTGGGGTAACATCTCACAGCAAGAACCGGCAAATCTGGTGCAGTTCATGAGGAGGAGATGCACTGCAGTACTTAATAATGAAGCTGGTTGCCACACCAGATACACCCCCCCCCCCTTTGTTCAGGGACACATTATTCAATTTCTGTTAGTCACATGTCTGTGGAACTTGTTTCAGTTTATGTCTCAGTTGTTGAATCTTGTTATGTTCATACAAATATTTACACATGCTAAATTTGTTGAAAATAAACGCAGTTGACAGTGAGAGGACGTTTCTTTTTTTGCTCAGTTTATATATATTCTGTTTTTGCCATCCAATATGTAAAAACTAGATAAATATTGTTTTGAGGGGCACTTTCACAGGGGGAGCACATATGGGCAGGTGCTCTGACTTATTGTAGATCCCTATCTTTGCACGTGCCTGAATGTCAGGCTTCCACGTATGGGAATCTCATAGGCCTCTATGGCTGCTCAGCTCTGAGAAAAACAGGTGTTCAGGAACGGGATTTCTTAAGGACTTTTGAATCTATTAATTGTTTGGAAGGGTAATTCAAGGTATCACTTAAGAAGGAGTTGTGATCATGAATAGCTTACCTCCGCCAGGACATTTACTCAGTGTGTGAAACTACATCCGATGACACTAACAGCATCATCTCCCCCCATCCATTATTAAACCTATTTATGGGCCACTTTGGATTAAATGTGTTGCCAACTTTACTCTGTATACTTCATAATCCTCTGACAAGCATTTCAAGCTGGCTAAAGATCTTATAAACTCTTCCATTTTCTTAATGACACAATTTAACCGATTATTTCAAACCCTGCCATTCACTTCCCCAAGAAAGGTAACGAATGTCAAAGGATCTATAAAAGTACAAGTTTTAAGGTGACATATTTCCGTCAGAATTGGATGATGGCTACCCAAAGTGGATCACCTGACAGAATGTGTGGCTCTGTTCTGTAGGGAGTGATTATGTGTTGGCCCTAAAGTGAGTCAAGTAAATTACGTCAGTTCAAAAAAAGCTTTGTTACAATGATTCATGTGCGGCGTGATTTTATGGGGGATCCGTATGAAAAGTGAATGATGCGCTCTTTTATTATTGCATTCAAAATGTTTAGCATTTAACATGAATGTTAAAGCCGCTATTAATCAAACATGGCAGCTGTGTAATTTGTCATTTAATTCAGACACATGCAGGGCTGCTGTGTCAATACCACAGGGGCTGGGCTCCTATAAACGGCATGAACACCTCATCACTTAAATGAAAACAATGAAATGAAGCAGCGATTTCTCAGAGTGATTGTCACATGGTTTATGTGGGCTGGTTGCACAGTGCAGCAATGAGGTACACACCCTGTCAGGGCCCCAATAACTACAAGGTCTTCTAGAAGTTTTAGAAATGTAGACACATTATATTGTTTGTCCTCAACTGAATAACATGTCTCTCTATCTGACGAAGACAGACACATAGTGCACACAAATGCAAGGCGAAGCAAGGTATTGGATTAACCTGTCACACCACAGTCACTCAACTCTGGTGGCTAATACTGTATGTGATGTCACACAAACACAAAGCAAGCCAGAAAAATGTGTTTCTATGCAAACTACTGTGCTGAATAAGCAGTAGGGATTTACCAGAAATGCAATTCAAAAAATGAGGATAAACTAGGGACCATTTAAGGGAATTGTATGGATTGTGTGCGGTCTGCAAATCTGCACATCCATGCTGTGGTTATTACTACCGTCTTATATTGTTCTGAACCAAATGGCAACACTTGTTCCTATAAAACAGGCAGTTTTACACCATGTTGTCATAGTAAGCTTTTATTTGACTGCGATAACAGTGTTGTGAATTCATCAAAAGCATTTACAACTCTCAGTAACTCATGAATGTCTCTCGCCAGCTGCAGGGAAACCTGTTAAATAGTGCCCTGCTGTCAGCCAAGTTCCACTTCTCTAATATCACAGGGTACACCACAACCATTTTGATCGAAGACTTTTCTAAGCGGGAGAGGATAGGGCCGGGCTTCAATCCGATAGCGCTTTGTCTGCTATGCACCTTTTAAAGGGAATGTTCCAGCGTTAGCGGAGACCGCATTCACGGTAAACTCTGCATGTGTCGGCTCAATGGGAAATGACTTTTAAATGTCAAGCACTATAACGCGGATCTACCTCTAATCGGATTAAATCCTGGCCTAGGTCAGACACCATTCACAATAAAGACAGAGGAGAGAGCAGAGCAATAACAATAGATAAGAAATGATATCTGTGGGTGGGTGATGCATAAGACAGGCTCAATGGTATGTGTACAGTGTATGCACACAATGCAGCCAGTGGGAGGAATGAGGATAGTTTGAGAGAGAGAGTGTGCGAGAGAGAGAGAGAGAGGGCGAGAGAGAGAGAGAGTGTGCGAGAGAGAGAGAGAGAGAGAGAGAGAGAGAGAGAGAGAGAGAGAGAGAGAGAGAGAGAGAGAGAGGCAAATAGAAATGGGGAGGTGGACATGCAGATGTCTTTACAGTATGGCTAATTTACTTAATGAATTCCCTTGTCTCTGTGGACTGGTCATGGACCGCCCTCTCACCCTGGAACAGTGAATAGAGGGACCACCCAAGAGGACCTGCATGCAAGAGTCCAGGCCTGGTCCAAGGTTTCACAGGCAGGTACTGTACCCCTGTCAGGGGTTCAGAAGTTCATGCTCTGGACAATAGTTAGCTAGCCATATTGACAGCTGGATATACTCTAATGTCTGATCTGCTATCAGTGCACTGTGAAAATGTTACAGGATGATGACTAAGGAACACAGAGATCGGATGTAATTCTTCTACACTACATCAGTGCATGTTTGAATTAATAATTTGCACTCAACAAAGCAATGTTTACCATGTGAAACAAAATAAAAGTCAAGTTGTATTTTTGTCTTGTTTTACCAGAGGATAATTTCATTCATTGAAAATGGATGGCAACAAGATTGGAAAATTATCAGTGAAGTAATATCTAATGCACATTGGTTATGCCAAGTGTGTTTTCTTATTATTTGAACATTTTGAAATTGCCAAGCTGCTAATGAGGTGCACGTTGGATGTTAACTGCTGTTATAAGCTGGAAATGATGTAAAATGCTGTGAAGAAAACATTTGTCTTTGTTTGTCTACAACACAAACAGAATAATCTTGGAAAGAATAGTATACGATTAGATTATATTCAGAGTCTCAGACTCATTTGACACGTGGCCCTACTGTGACCCATGGATTTTAATGGAGCATAAATGATTCATCTAAATTATTCTGCCTCATCCCAACACTCACAAATTGCCGAAACCAATGGAAATGATTGCCTGGCGGCCGGTACACAATGGCTTTTCTCTCTCGAAAAGGGAAGGAAACAGGCCAAATATGCACCAAAGCCAAGCTATTGGTGGAGCTACTCCAGAGGGCTATTAAAAACTTTTCAGTCAAATGCTGATTTGCCTGAGTGGATCACAACACCATAGAGAGAGGGGAAGAGAGAGAGAGAGAGACAGAGCGAGTGAGCGAGAGGCAGGCAGCTTGGCCTCCCTGTTTGGCCACTCTAATTTCATGACTGGTTAACATTCATTACAGAGTGAATTCCCTTTCACTGATAGGATGGGGGCCAGGTGGGGGGTAATGTGGCAGAGGGAGGGACCGGGGGGGGGCCAAAGGGGAAAAGGGTTTTATTAATGTGACCCTATTCATTACACAGTCTTAATTCAGCCAAAGAAATAACATACAATGTCTGAGAGCTCTAGAGACCAAGACTTCATTTAAAAGGCTACATCGATGGCCCTTGCTCATTCTGCTGGTCTCTCTCTCTCTCTCTGTGTGTGTGTGCCTCACATTATGTGATTCTAATTTCATTATATAACCCCCCAGACGCAGTATAGATGCTGGAGGGTGTGTTTGTGTGTATGTGAGTAGGGAGTTAACTTGAGTGTGTGTGCGTGTGTGCAAATGTGTGTGTATGCGTGTATGGATGTGTCCCCAGTCCCTGTGAGGGTGTGTCCGGTTGGAGGGGTGTCACAGGGGGTACCCCGACATCTGCCTCTCCTTTGGACGACGGCGAACACAAAGGCCATCAAAGTGACAGAGGTTAAGTCAATCCACGACAGACCAGCTGCTCCCCCCCCCACACACAGCACACACACCATGCTTACCTATTCATACCCTGCCCACACACACACCCTCCTTACCCATTCATAGCCCTAAGCAGAACGCCCTCCAACCTGCTTGATGGATTGACCTTAATATCATTACCTTAAACATTTAACAAATTGTACAAAACCTCATTCCATCTACACACTTAAAATCATATACAGTAAGTCTCCTTGGCCTTAATTGATTTATCAAATTTGCTGCAATAGGATTTACATACAGTTCCATCTCACAAAGGAGGAGCCAGGGAGGAGAAAATCAATTCTGCCCTAAACTGTTAGCTGTTTAGTTAACCAAGGGGACGAGCCAAGCATGCATGTGTGTTAAATCAACTGCGTGCATGGGGACATTGCAAATGGCAGGATAAGGAGAATAGAACTGGACACTAACATGGACAAGCCCTCAGGGTCCTGACGATCTCCAACAGCATGTACTTATAAAGGATTTATTCCATAAAATAAATAAAATAAAAAGACTACTATTCTAAAGCTTCTAGATTGTTTTACTAAAAGACTCCAACATTTAGATCGCTCTCCAGATGATTTAAAAAAGATTTTTAAACACACAATATTAAAACAAATGACAGCATCCACTTGTAAATAAATCACAGTAAAGTAAGTTCAAATATATTTCAGCCTACAGTACATTCGTTAAAAAAAAAGAAGTTGTCTAATTAAACTAGCTTGAGGACTATAGATTTCAGACTCATACACATCTGCAGCATATGGCTATCTAACCTGTAATACCGCCACCTATGGGACACCGACATTCTCTTGTGAATGAGCGTCCACTCCTCAATTACAAAGTGTAATTTCCAGGATTTTTCTAGTAGTAACAACAGCATTAGATTTTCTTAAGTAATCCGAGTGGCAACATTTAATGTCCTCCTGTTTTGTGTGAGTATCCGAAGCGCCATAAATAATTAGTGTTGCAGTTCACTTTACTTTACTTTACTGTCTCTCCTTGCCTAGAGAGAAACCCCACATTAACTGTAAACTGGGAACATACACCCTGCTATATAAAAATACTGAATAACATTTAGAATTTTGTTGTACAACAAATAGCTACGACAATTTTAGTCACAAACGATCAATCTGGCACTGCAGTTAACATATTCAACTCATTACTAGGTTTATCCCACAGTCGGCTCATCTAATGTGCATTTTAACCAGTGTCATAACATTGATTTATTGCACGTAATAAATTGTTTAAATTGATTTAATATATCGAATGCTGTGTGGCACACATGCTCACTCATAGACTGAAGAATATAAAAAAGTTAGTTTTGGCATTGAAATGTCATTGAAATATGAATTTAATAAAATGTCACATTTTGAGGAGAGAAAAATGAAGTGAATTTACAAGAACAATTGTCTATTAAAATAATAATAGATTTTTGTCACAACTTATCATTTGTCTAGAGAGAATGTATCATGCGTCTGGAATCATACAAATATCAATCAGTGTTTTGCACAACATTTGTGTTGTTAAATTCCACATCTATTACAGTTTGTCTCACTCGAAGAAGGTATTGTGTCCACACGTTCTCGTAATGTGAAAAGCATCTGTGCCTGAATAGAATTCTACATTTATTTACCAGAGAAAGACAACACAAAAAACATAATTATTCTGTATATAGGATATAGGCTTTTTTGTCAACTCCAAAAAAAAACAAAGGCCGTTAATTATAATTCATTAAGAATGAGACTAATGCCTCCTAAACACAAACATAACATTATACTGATTATGAATCTCATTGCGGTTTGTTTTCTATTGGCTAATGATATAGATTTCCCCTTCATTTAGGATCACTTTTATTGCAGCTAGTGTTTTAGATGATGGTGATAGTTCTTATAACACATGACTATCACCTACAGCAGGGTTCCACAACTACAAATGAAGTAACAGAGTTGATTGACCATAACAGGGTTGATTGACCATAACAGGGTTGATTGACCATAACAGGGTTGATTGACCATAACAGGGTTGATGATTCCATCTTAAATCAGCCATAAATCCCCGTGTGACAGGGGGAATGGAAGCTTGTTGTGTGCAACAGGGAGTGGCAATTGAATGCAAGCTTCACAAAAACATGTCATTGTTAAAACATTTGTAGCCTGTCTATCTATGAATAACAGGGTTGACATGTCATGCTCCACTCGCTTAGTTTTCCAACACAAAACACCAGAAAAATGCCAAAAAGATTAGAACCAGCTCACCTGGTTTTACACTATGATTTGACAACTAGATGTTCAGTGTTTCTTTTGAACAAAAATATTTTAAAAGGAATAGTTTCATCGTATTAAATCGAGAGTTCAGTTCACATAACAAGGTTGACCTTAAAATAAGTGGCAGACATAAATGAATCACTAATCACATTAAATAAATAATCATCTTCAGAAATGACTTTGTCAAGGCCAAAAAAATAACCAGGACTTTACAATGATGGTTAAAACTTGGAGAAATGTTGGGGTTAAGTGGGTGCAAAGAGGGACATGTCAAACTGTTGAATTTTGTCACTTTAGCAAGCCTTTAGTCATATAAAAAATCGGATTTATTAAATGATCCATGTGGTCTATATTAAAGAGCACTTCATTTAATATAATAAGCTTTTAAAATGCAATATTGGTGCATAATATCTTCTTAAAATATCAAAGGGCACTCTTTTTTGTGGAATAACCCTACTACTAGGTTACTATTAATACTATAAGTCCACTAGACCTACTACTATTCTAATGGTTAATAATAATAATCTGAATATGTAATCAAAACAATAGAATCATCCTTGTAATATAAATCATACATAATACAATTAATACAATTAGATTTATCAATGAAGAAATCTCAGGCAGTTTATCACTCGAAGGCCAAGTTCACACAGTCAACTCATTTAACCTCTGTCACATATGAGATATTATTTCCTTTCAATATTTGGTCACGCTCATAGATGACAGTAGTTTCCTGGTAACAAAGCCGTCCGTTGATGAGCTATCATTTAGCTGGCTGATCTGTAATCAGTCAGGAGCCACAACAACAACCTCGCTCACCAACCTCACATTGGTTCTGTGAAGCTGGCAGGTGACACACAGGTCTCCATGGCAATGATCTTTATACCCAGAAAGTCATGAGATGACAGCATGTGACAGGATTGCATAATTGAAGGCCCGATCCATGGAAATCAATTAAGACGGAATGTCTAAATGGCCTATATGTTGACGTTCTTAACACCTGTGGTCGTAATCGGGGTCTTTTCCCTTTTCTCAGCTCTGGCTGTGGGACCCTATTGATAGGTCAAATCCTGTGACTGTATCTGTGACTGTTCCCACCAGGTCAACACTGTATGGTGGCTGTCTTGCACTGTTGACAATTGACATGCCATATTTCCCACATTAGCCATTCCAATAATGATTATAGGGACTGTTTCCTGGGAGTGAGTTGAAGAGCTGTCCATTAAATTAATATCACATGAGGGGAGGAGTATGTTGTGATACAGGCTGACCTCTGGAGATCGCTGTGACTACAGTGGGTATCATAAGTATTCACCCCCCTGGATCTTTTCACATGTTGTTGTGTTAAAAAGCGGGATGGAAATAGTTTAAATTGAGTTTTTTTTTGTAATTTATACTTTATGTCAAATACTCCATAATGTCAAAATGAAAAGAACGTTCTAGATTTTTTTTAATGAATTAATACAAATTAAATAACTAAAATATAGTTGTTGCATAAGTATTCACCCCCTTTGTTTAGGCGACCCTAAATTAGTCAAGGAGTAAAATTTTGCTTAACAAATCACATAATAACTTCCATGGATTTTTGAATGACTTACCCTTCTGACTAACCATTCTGACTACCCATTCTGACTAACCATTCTGTCCCCCATACATCTATTGCATTTCAAGCACAGATTCAACTACAAAGACCACAGAGCTTTTCAAAAGCCTCGTAAAGAAAGGCAGTGATTGGTTGATGGTAACAATAACTCATCAGACACTGAATATCTCTTTAAGCATGGCCACGTTCATAATTGTCCTGTGGATGATGTATTAAACCACCCAGACACATCAAAGATACAGTCATCCTTGTAAACTGAGCTGCATGACAGGAAGGAAACTGCTCAGGAATGTCACCATGAGGCCATTGTTGCGACTCCACTAACATTGTAGTGATCCCATAATAATGACCTGAATGACAGAGTGAAAAGAAGATACAAATATACAGAATAAAAGTATTCCAAAACATGAATCCTGTATGCATCAAGGCACTAAAGTAATACTGCAAAAAAACCACAGCAAAGGAATACACTTTCTGGCCTAAATGCAAATCCCTATGTTTGGGGCAAATCCAACACATCACTGAGTAACTATCTCCTTATATTGGCTGCATCATGGTAAGGGTATGCTTCACAGCGGCAAAGAATGGGGATAAAAAGAAACGAGATGGAGCTAAGGAAAAATCCTGGAGGAAAACCTGGTTCTTTCTGCTTTCCACCAGTCTGCTTAACACGTTGCGTTTCGAATCTCATGATAGACAACTTTGGGATTTTAGCTAATTAGCAACTTTGCAACTACTTGTTAGCTAACCCTAACCCCAACCTTAACCCTTTAACTACTTCACTTTAGCTAGCATGTTACTTAACCCTAACCTTAACCCTAACCTTAACCCTGCCCTAACCCCATAGCCACGGGAAGTAGTTTGGGGTTGGGGGTGCTGCAGCACCCTACTTTCTGCGGCTATGCCTAACCCCAATCTTAATGTTAGCCACAACAAATTGGAATTTGTTATGAAGAAAATCATGTACTGGACACAAAAGCGTTATGAAGAAAATTGTGTGATGGACAAGAAAAAAATTGCTTTTTCGTGTGCCTGTCGCAAATTTAGAATACTGTAAATAATTTGTGTCTATTTCATAATAATCTGTGAATCTGTTGAGTCGATAGAATCAGACTATTTAACATCCTTCATGACATTCAGTATTTTCAGTAACCATGGCCAACTATGTCTGACCAGCAATACATTGATACAGTGTTAAACATTTCCACTCATGGGAATTGACCTATATGGATAGGGATAAATGGAAATGTTTCTCACATGAAAATGCATAAGCATGGTAGCAATTGAAAGGGAAAACTATCAGACCAAAGGCTCGGACACAACAGGACTGAATCCAAACATTACACTGTTGATGTTATGTGCATTTTACATTTACTGTACTTTTCTCCGAATTTGTTGATAACGATATCTGAAAATACTCTGGATACATTCAATAACATGATAAGAGTATTCCTGGAAAATGTGGGGTAGTTGCAACATAAGACAAATAAATGACAAATATTTGAGTGAGATGTCTCACTGGTGTCTCCAAGTGGTCACACAGCTCTCCAAAGTGAGCACAGTTCCTAAGTCATTTCAATGCACTTTTAATGACGAAGTCTTCAACTATAAAAAGCTGTACCGTTGAGGAACTAGAGCAAGGACACTTGTAGTTGTTTTGTTTGGAACACAACCCTGCATCCCCACCATCACACAATGACTGTTGTTGTTCACGCAATCCAAAAATGGTCCATTATAAATCGCTACCTTGGTCAGGTAGGCATCATTTGAAAACCTGTTCTAGTACCAACAACACTAGCTAATTTATAAAATACAATATTACAGCGTTAAGCATTCACAAGGCAGTTCAGAGAAACAGATCCTGATGATGGTGCTCATAGAAAGGAGTAATGATTCAGGTGCGCGTGCCGAGGCGAAATTTCTTCAAAATAGACAAACATAGGCTCGTTCCACTTCAGAACAACCCAGAGTATGACGCCATGTCATCTTGTAACTGTATATCAAACATGGTGATCATAAACGTTGACACTGTATATGACATGTGTTTTGTGATATGGAAATGTGAAGTCCACATTTGGATTTACGGGTCTTTGGCTTGCTTGTATGACATCAAAACGGTATTTATTCTAATCCTGAACGTCTCATCTTTTAAAATACATATTCCTCTTAATTTACAGCATTTCCCTCACTCAGACAGCAACGATAAAATAATTATTTTAATAGGCAAGTCAGTTAAGAACTAATTCTTATTTACGAAGACCACCTACACCAGCCGATGCTGGGCCAATAGTGCGCAGCCCTGTGGGACTCCCAATCACATCCAGTTGTTATACAGCCTGGATTTGAACCAGGGTGCTTATTGTGCCGTCTCTAGCACTGAGATGCAGTGCCTTAGAACGCTGCGCCACTTGGGAGCCCAAATGGCACATTTTCAACCCGTATACGGGTATGAGTGTAAAGGGCTACCTGCTGCCCTGATATTGTTTCCTGTACAGTAGATGTAATGTTGGCTCATCCAGGGACAAATGTGATAATAAAACCACATCATGTTACACCAGGAAAAAAAATATATCAGAGTTCCTTGAAATAAACAAAGTCCCCTCCACCGCTCCTTGTCTACCTCCTTCTCTCCTCAGCAGCAGCTGATAGGCTGAGGAGAGTGAGCCGAAGAAGTCACACTGAGTCTTCAAATATACTTCCCAAGCGGTTCCCTGACCACAGACACACTTTGATGTGGATGGATGTTCATCACGAGAGCATGGTCTAAAGCAAACACATCTGGCCAAACGAGACAAATAGAACAGAGCCCAGTTTCCCAAAAGCATCTCAAGGCTAAGTTCATCGTTAGAACAATAGGTTCTTAGATGAACTTAGCCTTAAGAGGCTTTTGGGAAACTGGGCCAGGTCAATAACAAGTTCATGGACAATTTTGTTATATAGAAAATAAAAAGGGAGAAAACATTCCAATACTTATTTCATATTGGAAAACATTCTACACATCTGAAGTTGTCCCTTCATCTTTCAAAGGCCTTTATAGTAAGCACGAAAGCCCAAGAGCTGGGCTTGGAGCCGTGATGGGTTAGATTGGGTTGTCAATGCACCTGCCACGCGTCATCTACAGTCAAAGCTGTGGGAAGTAGGGGTGCTGAGGGTGCACCCCATGAAAAATCAGAATAAAGAAATATATATAAATAAATAGTTTATAAACATCTATACATATATTTCTCTCAAAAGTAGCACACTGGGCTTTTCCACTCAGTACCACCTCCTCTAAATAGGGGTGGCAGGTAGTCTAGTGGTTAGAGTATTAGGCCAGTAACTGAGAGGTTGCTGGATTGAATCCCTGAGCTGACAAGGTAAAAATCTGCCGTTTTACCCCCTAAGTAAGGCAGGTAACCCACTGTTCCCCAGGCGCTAAAGACGTGGTGGGTAGAGGACAACACAGTCTTGCTATAGGCAGCCCCCCTGCACCTCTCTGATTCAGAGGGGTTGGGTTAAATGCAGAAGACACATTTCAGTTGTACAACTATACAGTCTACTATATAGTAGGATGGGAGACCGCTGTAGGTGGTTTGCGTCCTTTTCCCTCCAGAGTGAAGTCAGTATGTCCAGCTACAGGTCAGATCTTTCATGAGGACGTTAATATCTCAGGGGGGTCACAGAAAACACTGGCTTGGAACACTTTCAAACAGAGGTCAGTCCTGCAATAATATTTTCCCCTTGTGACATTAGCCCATTCCCCGAGCGGAGAGGCCATCTGTAAGATGTAATTCCCAAGCTGAGTAAACTTCTCAGAAGAGAGAGGGGGAAAGTATGACGCGCAGAAAGAAAGGCTCTGATATCTCTCTCAATGTGGATAGCTGTGCTTGTGGCTGTGCAGTGCCACAGTTAGTCTGTATTCTTGTATAGCTTGATGTGTGTTAATACAGTGACATGCCATTTACATCTGTATTATAGTGCAACATGATACTGTAGCTAGGGGAATTAGTGTCTTAAGGATGTGTGTGTGTTTGTGGGTTTATCCGGGCTCAGATTGTAGCTAAACTGAGTGTTTGTTCAGCAGCCTCCTCGTTTTGTCCTCATCTCTCATTTCTCAGCTGCTTGATCAAAACCCTCTGGTTTGGATGCTTGAGTAGAGATTAGCCCTCTCTCAGAAATGAGCTGCTCCTCAAGAGGCACACACTCATCACACACCCACAAGCACACAGACAGATTTTGAAACAGCCGACACATGGAGCCAAACCTTCTGCTTTAGTGGAACACATCAACTCTGTTATTCCTGCTTTTTATCTAACATTTTTCATAGTAGGAATCAGTGTATCATTTGCCCTGAAAATGTTGACTCCACAAGCCAATAGCAGGAGAAGGAGTGAGGGGCTTTTAGAGAGGAATGTATCTGAAAGACTTTTCCAGTGGAAGGAGGGGAAGGAGAGGGAGCGGCGAGCTGTGTGTTGTACGAGGGGTGTGAGAGAGTGTTTGATGTGGGAGGTCTCCCCCTCGTCCTGCTGGGCTGCTCCCTAAGACCTCTCATTAAGCGTGTCATCAAAGGCCCTCTAGCCAACCAATCATAACATTAGCGCTGACATTACCACACAGACACAAGTTTCCTCTGGGCTGTCCACAAACATGTCTGTGTTGAACGCTGAGTTGACCAAGTCATTCCTTCCTGCTGCAGGCGCAGGGGGCCGTGCTATTCCTGCTATCCCGCAGAACAGTAAGCCCTGGCCTGGCTGGTTCCCGGAGCTGCAGTCATATAAACACACTGACAGACATACGCTATCACATGTACATTGAAGTGACGCACCAGCTCACCACCAAACACACACAGTTATGCACGTGCTCATGCTGGCACACAAATGAGCTTAGATAGTCATCCATTCACAATGTACATACACTTGCACTCACACATTTCTAAATTGGGTTGTGTGGGCAGTGGCAGTGTGTTCTTTGTAGCATTGTCCTTGATTAAAGCAACAGTGACTGCACAGGGGATCAAGTGACAGGAGGAGTGCAGAGATGACTGTCCTCTCTCCTCCCCATATATTACCCTCCTCTCTCCATCCCATCCCAGCGTCCTCTACCACCCATCCCCTCACACACACACTCCATCACGCGTGACCCCCCATCTCCTGTCCCAAGGTCAATGGGTCTCCCGTGGCTACCTTGCTTTTAAGCCATCAGACACCCCCATGGGGCACATGAGGGAGATCTATCTGTGTCACCCTCCTCCAGGTGATCCCTGGGTAATGCACTGAAGGACATGAGTGCACCGATCAGCTCGGACCTACAAGGGGCTGCGCCACACTCCGACACACTCTCCACCCCCTTTTGGTGGGCAATTACAGGCAGGGCTCCCACCGCCATGGGAGAGGCAAACCAATTAGAGAGTGTATTTGCCGTTAAAGGACACTTCTACTGACAAACCTGGCCATAGGGTCGCATGTTTATTATGTCATCTGCTACCACACGGGGGCCATTATTACAGATAAGTGTCACAGTCTGGAGGTCATTGATGGAAATGAGATTCTGTTTTGGCCTCTGATTCTACATGCCCCCTGATTATGCCAATGGCTATCCTGAGTGGTTGATTAGGATCATTTGTCTGAGATTCATATTTGATTCTGGCCCATCACTTATCCCTTTAAAAGGGT
The DNA here is from genome assembly GCF_965601325.2 of Salmo salar. Taxonomy (NCBI): domain Eukaryota; kingdom Metazoa; phylum Chordata; class Actinopteri; order Salmoniformes; family Salmonidae; genus Salmo; species Salmo salar. The sequence continues at coordinate 142,616,365 of NC_138291.1, read as the reverse complement.
ATTAACAAATGTCCTGCAAACATCATTGAAGGACGGACAGGAGAGACGAGAAAGGTCAGCGAGTGAGTGTTTTCCTCATAGTGTTCACATAAGCTCTTCACAGAAGATAGATCACATACATACATTAGAGTGTGTGGGTCTTGAAGTTATCTAGCTACACATCTCTGTCTTATCCCTCCAGGCTGTTGGCCAGAAGTCCATTTGAAAGACAAACCCAGAGTCTCAAAAGGGTTTGCGTTGTTTCCACACAGAACTCCCTGTGTGTGTGTGTATGTGTGTGTGTGTGTGTGTGTGTTTGCGCTGCTCCAACGCACATTTAAAAGGTGATTAACCAGCAGGAGGTGTCCACCAGGGGAGCCATGAGTTTCACACCATTGCCAGTCCTGTCTACATTAACTCTTTACGTACCAAGAATCGAATGATTATGAACTGCAGTGAATAGGAGTGAGGCATTCTTATTTTCTCTAGAGGATAGCAAGCAGTAATAACAGATTTTACTGCTTGTGGAAAATCCTGAACATTTGAGCCCAAACGGAGCAAGACAATTGGTCCTTGGGTTGGAAAGATTGGAAGGAAGAGTTGGTTTAGAGCCACCAACTTAAGTGCATAGGGCCATATTCATTGAGAGCGAAATTCAGACCCGAGTTACGCCAGTGTAAATTGAACTTTACTCCCTTTTTATGCACTTTTCTTTCTACTCGTATTCTGACCTTGAACTTAAGCATGGGGAAATGGCCAGTGCTAGTGAGGTACGGGTGTGGGGTGGAGATCAAAGAAACGGTGGCGTGTCTACAGATACGCTGTATTCTGAAATCGACTTGATTCCGTAATAGTTCCACCACCTTTACGCGCGAGGAAACCATGAATAAGGTCGAGCAAACCTGCCGCTTCCAAGTGGAAAAAGCATCTACTTCATTTTTTCCTAAAGAAATAACTGCATTCTCCACGCGGTGTAGTTTACTAATTAATAAGAGCTATTGATAAGAGCTACTGTAGGTCAATTAGTCATTTGTTTGGAGAAGGGGATTGTAAATACACATAGCAATTGTTTTAGATGATTTGTCCTTATGATCCCTGGAGACGAATGTGAAACCAGTCATATGGAAGCAAACTGAAAAGGATATCAATATGACATGTATTGCAGCCCCTTTTCCACAGTGAAGTAGGCTATAAATAGTTGTGGCGTTATTCCGAATTATAATTGTATGCCCTCATAATTTGGGGGGGATGAAATTTGGAGACCCAAGCTATAGGCTTCTGTAGCGCTGAACCTGCTGAGTTGATTAAAAGTTTTAATTATATGCCCAGGCTTTTCTCAGTTTATATTACAATTTGTATCATGTTAAATAATAGCCACTATCGGGAGCCACCGTCAGTAATACCCACATACATTTATAACTGTCACTTTAGTGTTAGTTTCCTTCCATTTCTAGCCTCCATTTTGCATTATCCATATCTTTCTTTCCTCTGTCACGACTGTGCTGTTGTTACTGAGGGTCGATAGCCATACTGGATCATATTAGGCTAAAGTTACGCAATAAAAAAATAGCCTATTTTAATAGTTATGGAACTCAGATCACACATAGCAGTTTAAACCTGGAGCCTGGCGCACGGTTCACGACCAGTGACGTCATTAGGCCTGGGCTTCCGGGGCTTCAGCAACAGATCATTTTGGTCCAGTCTCAAACCTTTTGATGGTCCAATAAAAATAAGAATAAAAAAGTCATTATTTCAGTCTTATATGTTTCCATAACCAACAACACTATATACTGCGCTAGGCAGTAGCAGGCACTGCAAGAAGCCCCTGGAGTGCCTGTTGTGATTGGTCGAGAATACACAACGCAGTGGACCGATCATGTCCCTTGACTCCTCCCCCAACCCTACAGCGCCGGTTAGATGTCAATGTCATCACTCAGCAAAACGCCTGTCACTCAAAGTCTGGAGCAAAGCACAGAGCAAATATGGATATTCAGAACTTCTGAAAGAGAGGCAAAAAAAGCGAGCAGGTTGAGCATGAGCAAGCAACAGTGAATGAGGTGGAGAGGGCAGAACAGCCAGAAAGTCAAAGTGCAGCAGCAACAGAGTTAGCCACAGGTTTGTGCAGGGTTGACAGCAGTGGAGGCTGCTGACGGGAGGACGGCTCATAATAATTTCAGTAATGGAGTCAATAGAATGGTATCAAACACATTAAAGATGAGGTTTCCATGAGGTTGATACCATTCCATTGACTCCATTCCACCATTATTAGCCGTCCTCCCCTCAGCAGCCTCCACTGGTTGACAGGTAGCTAACTAGCTAGTCTCCCTCAGCATAAAGGTTGGCTAACGCTAATACAGTTGCGTTAACGCTCAACTTTCTTAAGCTATTGGGTGTCAGTCAGAGTTATTTAACAGTATATTTAGTGAATGGGCAAGCTAAGGATTTTAAAATAAGTCAGGATACAAGGAAAAGTGTGTATTTCCAGCTAGTGTATTTGATGGGTTTCGTTTCTGTAGCTAGCTTGACTGACTAGCCACTTCGGCAGCTACTGGCTGGCTAGCTAGCTGAGAGATGAGAGAACATTTTTCTGACTCAAGCACATAACTTCTGACAGTGACACAGTGCCCCCCAGTGGACTGAAGCTGAACTTTACTACAACTAGATATTTTAAAAATGAATAATAGCGGTCATAACCTATTCCATTCTACAGGTAAACATGTTTATTTCCATATAGGCTATGTAACTATTTGTAAAAAAATAATTGGTGAAATTATTTAGTTGAGCTTTTATATGTATTACTGTTTTTATTCACTTAGCTACTTTCTTTTTCTATTGTTGTTGTATTGTCGAGAGGTGAACCTGGAAGTAAGCATCTCATTGCACTGTGTACGCCATGTACAGGTAACTGGCAAAATAAAGAAAACACCAACATAAAGTGTCTTAATAGGGCATTGGGCCACCAGAACAGCTTTAATGCACCTTGGCATAGATTCTACAAGTGCCTGGAACTCTTTTGGAGGGAAGTGACACCATTCTTCCACAAGAAATTCCATAATTTGGTGTTTTGTTGATGGTGGTGGAAAACGCTGTCTCAGGCGCCACTCCAGAATCTCCTATAAGTGTTCAATTGCTTTGAGATCTGGTGACTGAGACGGCCATGGAATATTGAATTGTTTTCAAGCTCATCAAACCATTCAGTGACCACTCGTGCCCTGTGGATGGGGGCAATGCCATGGTAGCCAAAATAATGGCCTGCCCAGCATTTTTATACATGACCATAAGCGTGATGGGATGTTAATTGCTTAATTAACTCAGGAGCCACACCTGTGTGGAAGCATCTGCTTTCAATACACTTTGTATCCCTCATTCACTCAAGTGTTTCCATTATTTTGGCAGTCACTTTTTTTTTAATCATGTGTACAGTATATGACAAATAAACAAACTTGAAATTGAACTTAGAAGGGAAGGGGGAGGGTTAAATTGTAGGTGAAAAAGAACATCGTTATTACAGTACATTGGCCCTTAAGTTATGTGTCCTCAAATGTTATGTAATCAAAACATCTCAGATTAGCTGGTAGAACTGACTAAATTATTATTTTTTCTCATGTCTCTTTATATTCATATAGCCTAGGGGCTATGTTGCTTCTTATCTGTCATGTTTGGAGTTGGGTTGCTCTGTTATGCGGAAACTTGAATTTTCTTTACAGCTGAGTTGCCCTGGTCGTGTCAGTACTTTAAAATGAACTAATGGTACGTTGCACCTCTACCTTGCTACCTTGCAGATGAGCCAAGGAGGAGGACAGATAAGAATAGTAGGCCAGTGGAGTACTTAGAACAGCAGCAGACAGGGGAAACAGGTGGGGAAGAGGAGGAGGTTCATTTAGGTGACCCAGACACAGGCCCAACACAAGTTAAGATACCCCAGTATCCCCTTGGCCGTTTTGGATTGCAAAACTAAAGACAAACACCAGAATTTATTGTTACATACACCAGATAGGTACAGTGAAAAAGTTGTTTTACAGTGTCAGCCATTGTTGTGCAGCACCCCTGGAGCAATTTAAAGAAAATTGCATTGCTCAAGGGCACATTAACAGATTTTTCACCTTTTTCAAGTGAGGTATTTGAACCAGCCCCCTTCCAGTTAATGGCCCAACATTCTAACTGCTAGGCTACTTGCCACCCCAGTAAATAATGGAGAGAGACACCAGACAAGACACAGAGAAAGATGGAGAGAGAACAGAGGTGGGTTGAGCACACAGTAGATGTAACGGCTGTCGTAGGAGAGAGAGGACCAAGGTGCAGCGGGTTGTGTGCTCATCATTATTATTTATTAAAATGTGAACACGGAAAAACAATAAACAAAGAAACGACAGGAACAGTTTTACATGCTATAATAACAAGCAGTGCAAAATCAACTACCCACAAATCCCCAGGTAAAAACACGCAACTAATATATGACTCCCAATCAGGAACAACGACGTACAGCTGTTCCTGATCGGGAGCCACACAGACCACACAGAAATAAACAAACTAGAAAACCAACCTAGAATACAAAACCCAGAACATACACCAAAACCCCGTAATACATAAATAAAACACCCCTCTACAATACTCATAGCCCCCGAACCACATAAAACAAATACCCTCTGCCACGTCCTGACCAACCTACAGATACAAATAACCCCTATACTGGTCAGGACATGACAGTAGACTGTATCACTTCAAGCTACTGTATAGATTCTAATAAGTTGTATTTATTTGCAGAAATTATAACAGGTGAAATACAGACAGTGAAAAAGTAAAACATGGTTTACAGGGGCCTAAGGCACAGCAGTCTAAGGCAGCACTGCATCGCAGTGCTTGAGGTGTCACTACAGACCTGGGTTTGATCCCAGGTTGTGTCGCAACCGCCCACGACCAGGAGACCCATGAGGCGGTGCACAATTTGCCCAGCGTCGTCTGGGCCAATTGGAGGAGTGTTTGACCAGGCGAGATGTCCTTGTGCCATCGTGCTCTAGCAACTCCTTGTGGCGGGCTGGGCGCATGCACGCTGACTTTGGTCGCTAGCTGTACAGTATTTCCTCCGACACATTGGTGTGGCTGGCTTCAGGGCTAAGTGAGCAGTGTGTTAAGAAGCAGTGCGGCTTGGCATTTTAGTGTTTTGGAGGTGTCACGACTTCCGCCGAAGTCGGCTCCTCTCCTTGTTCGGGCGACATTCGGCGGTTGACGTTACCGGCTTTCCAGCCATCACCGCTCCATTTTTCATGTATCCATTTGTTTTGTCTTGTTCCCTGCACACCTTTTTTTCATTCCCCAATCAAACTACATGTATTTATTCCTCTGTTCCCCCTCATGTCTTTGTGAAAGATTGTTTGTGTGATACGTGTTGTATGCACTAGGCTATGCGTGTATTATTTCCCGTGTGTTTTCACGAAGCTTGTTTGTATTGCTATACATTCATGTGTGACATTTGTGCGTGCTATACACTTGCATTGTTGGCTGGAGGAGGTTTTGACGCAGCTGCATTCATCTGTATATCTCTCCTGCTGTAATAAAGTGTGCGCCTGTTCACAATTCTCTGCTCTCCTGCACCTGACTTCACCACCAGTACGCACACGCCTGACAGAATCTTTCACCCACCATGTAGTCAGCAGGAGCAGGTACCCCGGTCAGAGGAGTCGAGGAGCACGTCCAGGAATACTCGGCAATGTTACATCATCTCGGTGCCATGATGGATCACGTTGTCTAGACCATGGACTGCTGGGAGAGACAGGAAGTCTCTCCAGCGCCTCAACCAGTGCAACCGGGGTTACCACTACCCGTCCCGTCCGGATCCAGCTCCAGTGGGATACGTCTCTCCCTTCCCAGGGAGTATGATGGGATGGCCGCACAGTGCCAGGGGTTCCTCTTACAACTGGACCTATACCTGGCCACCGTTCACCCAGCTCCCTCAGGAAGGGAGAGAGTATCCGCCCTCGTCTCATGCCTCTCGGGGAGAGCTCTGGAGTGGGCAAACGCCGTGTGGGGAGAGGAAGACGCAGCGTTGGACCACTTCGAGGAGTTCACCTGCCGCTTCCGGGCCGTCTTTGACCATCCGCCCGAAGGTAGAGCGGCAGGGGGAACAACTCTTCCATTTGAGGCAGGGGACGAGGAGCGCACAGGATTTTGCGTGTAGCTGTTGAAATTCCTTTTTTTTGCAGGGTGGGAATGCCCCCCGGACCCCCTTACTGGCTTTGGGCTAAGCCCCCAATGTCTTCAACTCCTAGAAACGCCCTTGTTCACAATGACTGGACCATTATCATACAGTTCCATGATTAGTGAGGATTAGGGTAGATTTATAGGACTATTGTTCAACCCCTATTGTACACTTTTTCCCACCTTCCAATATGTCATGATTGAACTTGAATACAGCAACTTTCAGGATGAATCAAACCACTGTATTTATGATTCATCAATATATTTAGTATGCAAAGGCTGTCCAAACCTGTTTTTTATGATTCGTGCATACTTTCCTAACCAAATAGGGTATTTTTCAATCTACCAGTTGGTGCTGAAACGGAAATTAATATGCATATATTCAGATGGATTTCTGTATTCTGAACCCGTTCTCTCAATGTATTCTAGTGAGTCTGTCAACAAAATCCTAAATAAAGGTACACCATATTTGAAGGGATGTCTTAAGATAAATATACTGAAAACCCTATTGACTGAAACTTCACAAGAAAATCTGTTGGCCAGCAAGTGGGACATTTTTCAGCCGTTGAATTAAATGTATTCAGTGTGCGCAAGGTAGCCACACCTGTAGAGCGCGCCTGCATTAGGTACAGTGCCTTCAATACTTTGTAGAAGCACCTTTGGCAGCGATTACTTTGTGGGTAAGTCCACTATGACATTATGGGGTATTGTGCGTAGGCCAGTGACAAAAAAATATGAATGCAATCAATTTTAAATCAGGCTGTAACAGCACAACGTGGAAAAAGTGAAGGGGTGTGAATACTTTCACTGTAAGTCTGAGTACCAACTACTGTGAAGTGTGTAGGAAAAATGTGCATAAGAAAGGCATACATGTCCTAAGTCTGAATCAGCCCCTGAGTGCATAAACCCACCAGATTACACTTACAGTACAGACTGTGTCTTTAAAAACTCTGAACCACAGAATTATTACCTCACACATGATTTCCTGTTTTGTCAGAAGTTGATGATCTGGGAGTTGTGAAGTGTACACATGGTTTATTTAGCTCCATTTTGCTAATGAGGCACAAAGTACCTGTGGGGAGATGAAAACTAGGACACACAAAACAGTCAAGGCTTTCACTATTGATCGTCAGAGACTAGCGCCTCGATTAAATACATAGTGCTGTTATAGCCCGTGAATGAGGTCTCCACGTATACGGGAACATACATTTCAATCACACTATAGCCAGATCTTCAGCGCTACGGATTGAACTGAGCCCTTAATGCTATAGTTTCGCAAGTTCTAATATCCCAAAATACCTGAAATTGGTATTATTACTAACCAGTTTTAGAAGGAAAGGTCCCTCGTATCTCCAAGTGCAGGTTGTCCAGAGTGCAGAGACTGGCTCCCTCCCTCCTTGGATTAGTATGTGTCTGAGGTAAGACAGACAGAGTGTGTAGGCTGGCTGACCCCCTGGCTGATCAGCATAAGGCCAGGACAACACTGCAGCTCTCTCCATTAGCATGCACTGACACCGCCACTGTTTAATGCACTCCTCCAGTTTATAAATGCCCAACGTGCGGTAAACATTTCTGCAGAGGAAACACACAGGTCAGCCACACACAACTGCATGTCCCTCACATCGCCCTCCCTGGGAGGACAGGACACATGCCCTGCCTTACTGCCCTGGCCTGCTGCCCTGGCCTGCCTGTCAAAGAAAACCAACCGGATGAAGCCAAGACCTATTGTCACTAGCATCTCAGCCTAGGCCTCAGACAGTCCTACAGGGTTTGTTGTGCAGTATTTGATGTGCAATATTGTGCAATATTTTTATGTTCAAGAACAGATTGATTATTACTTGTTTGATATGCCTAACACCAATACCCCAGAGTCCTATATTGCCAAGGTTATTGGCTGGCTGGGTGGAAACGTGGTAGCCTAATGGTTAAGAGCGTTGAGCCAGTAAACAAAAGGTTGCTGGTTTGATTCCCCGAGCTGACTAGGTGAACAAATCTGTCAATGTGCCTTTGAGCAAGGCACTTAACCCTAAATGCTCCTGTAAGTTGCCCTGGATAAGAGTGTCTGCTAAACTGTTATCTGGTAAAGATAAACCAATATGTGGACCTTAGCCATGTAGTAGTCTCATACACACTATGAGAGAGCTACACAGAGAAACATTCTTTATGTAGAAAGTGGGTCGTTTTTGGCGCTGGGAAGAACAATAACCAGGAGTGTTTTAACTCCATTAGTTCAACAGCATTTACTCTTTGATACAGCTACAAGCGCAACGGGCAGCTAATGGCTTTTTCATTGTAATCCACCCAAACGGAGCAAAGCACGTTGGGCCTGGAGAGCGACACATGAATCACCTAGCTAGTTCCTTTAGTCTGGGTAATTACAGCAAAGCAGGCAGCTTCATAACTGTTAGTGCCTTAGCAGCCTGGCTGGTAAATGATGCCTCAGTTACAACCACATATAGACCCCACTCTAAAGACAAGCCTGGTCCCAGTCCATGTTCGACTGCTAAGACATTACTTTCCTCAGTCTCACTTCTGTTGTACACATGATTTACAATGTGAGTAAATCCTTGTGTTATGAAAGGGGAGGGGGCGCTTTTTCATCTAATAACTGTAGCCTGCTTGTTAAAATTCACAACTTCCGCTATATATTAAAAACCCTGAACAATGTTTAAATTAGGCCTATTTAATGAATGCATCAACAGGTACTGTACAACAACACCCTCCTAACACCTAGTTTATCAACCCCCCTCCTACCAGCCCACTCCCATCGTCTCTAGTTGTAGCTGAGCGATGTCAGGGACATTGTCCCAGACTAATTTGTGCATGTCAGAACCCGACCATATTTTATTCTACCCAATCAAAGAGAACATCATGAGGGACGCTGGCAGACAACATGGTGGGAATGGAGGCTGGGGAAAAGCAATGCAATTTTCCACAGCATCTAAATCAGCCACTGGGCTCAGGTTATTAATCTCCATGGGAATGAAAACAATATGGCCGCCGCCGGAAGGGCTTTATACACCGACGATTGTGCAGCCTCCCCTCACTGTTGAAAATTAAGTAAAGGACCAATTCAATCAAATCCACATTGCGGTATTTACACGGTACATCATAGATATATCCTCTTTCACTCTGTCAAATAAAATCTGAGAAGGGTTCTGCAGGGAACTGCAAAAACAGTAAGCAATAGGATGACTTACTATGATGTTAAATAACTCATTTTGTTAATATTTTTCAATCGTGATTGAGAGATTGCACTGTAGACAGCCTTTCTGTAAAGTGAACCAAGCTCCAGCCTGCTGAATGAAATGAAATAACTACAAGAGAATGGCAACCTATGTTCAAAGCACTCTGTTAATGTAGCAGCCCAATCAATATCTGGAGAGCAATGAGAATACCAAGGTTGAGCCGAGCATGAGGTTTTTCATTTAACATCACTAAAGGTATTTAGAGATGCAATTTCAACAATCAAAAAGGCATCGCTCGAAGTGATCTGTCAAGTCCATTTCAGCCTTGACACTTTCACCTTTTCAGTAACGAAAAAAAAAAGATTAAACATGAAATAAAGACACAATACATCCCACTGTCTGGCATTCCTTTATTCGGTCTCTTATTCTCTCCTTTAAAGTAGACAGAGAACATCTCCACAAGGCTTTCGTGTGATTAAGTGTTTCCAAAAATACACGCTGAAATATGGACAGTTTAAATGTCCTTGCTATTTGCTTCCTTTCAATGAAGGTGTCTGTCTGGAGCAGGCGGAGGTGCTGGGAGATTAATTGAGTCTTGGATGCCTTCTGTCCAATGTGGCTTCCAGGGTACACGGACCGAGGGGAGGCCTGGACAGGCCAAAGTAAAGAGACTATCTCATTAATATATGATTAATAGCCACTGGCCGGGTGATTAATTAGTGTTTGTGACAGTAAACTTTTAACAGGCCTCCATGTCTTCTTCTGGAATGCCCATTTGTCTATTTTAGTCACCCCCCCACCCCCGCATCCCCCTTCGACACACAGCCCTCCTGAAAGATCGAGCAACTTTGCATATTCTAGTCTTGTCCGATTTCATTCCGCTGCTCCCAGGAAGAACTAGCCAGGAATGAGGGCCCTCCTGCATGATTGATTGCTTAGCTTTTTTATTTGCAAGTTGGAAATCCAGGGAAGTTTTTTCAGCGCCTGCTTATTTCTTTACCCCTCTTCTTCTGTGTACTTGTTCCTCTCCGTCTTGACGAGGTCCGGGGGCTCATTGTTACAGGAATTTCTTCTGCCTCTGCTTTAGAATTGATTTGAGTCGCTGCTGTATAAGGTTGTACATTTTTCCCACAGTCCTCTTGTCCTGAATTTGCCCTACCCACGCTTACAGACACAGAAGCAGGCATGCACGCAGGCACACGCGCACACACACACACACACACACACACACACACACACACACACACACACACACACACACACACACACACACACACACACACACACACACACACACACACACACACACACACACACACACACACACACACACACACACACACACACACACACACAAACGCTATTATGTGTTACGACGAGTTATAACTGTTATTACAAATCCCTGAGAGGAATGTTTATGCACAAATAGACATAGAAGGATCTGTTGTGTGAACGGTGTCGTGTGTGTCCTGTGCATGGTGATCTGTCACAGTGTAGCAGGACTGCTTGTGTGTGTGGAGACATATGGTCATTAACAGTTAATATTTCTCAGAGCAGAGAAAGCCACAGATGGCCTCCCTGTTTCACAATGCCTGGAACTTCCTCCTCTGCTCCATCCCTCATAAAAGTGACCCAAAAACACTGTTCTCTGCAGAGCCATAAAAACAAGTGTAAATGATTCACTTTGATTGCTGTTCACGCCAAATTAAGAGTTTGCCATTAACAGTGGCCACAGCGTCAGAGAAGCAGCTGCAGGCTTCACTCAGGCCAAAGCCATCTGACAATACTGCGGAGGGTTTTCAGACGTGCTCAAAGTCGCCCCAAATACTGCACAGTGCAGATAATATCCGTAGATAAACACTGAAATGTAATGTTCTGATCATAGCATGTTTATTTTTCAATTGAACTGATAATAGAAGGTTATCACAAACAAAGCTCTCTCTGTTTCTCTATTTCACAATACCAGAATATCTTTTGCCCCCTCTTTGGCCGGGAATATCAACTTTAGGAGAAAGTAGAATTAATCAGAGTATATGGCTTTTAATATAAAAGCGTATCATCCCTTCTATCTTTGTTATTAAGTTTGCGGAGCGGAGAGATGCAGCAGGGGATCAGAGGGTGAGTGCACGGCCACCTGTATAGTCCGCCTTGCTGTAGCACTCTTATACAATATAAAGCCTTTTCTGGGAATTTGTTCAAAAAGACGCAGAGTTTTCATCATGGCCGTGGAGTGGAGTAACTTTTCCTTAGATTATCTTCATTGTTGATAATCTCTTTAACTACAGGGGTGAGCCGCTACACCTGAACTTCTCTATCCGGGGCTGTTGCAATATCGCTCGATAGCCAGGCCACTAATCCCATCATGCCTTGGGAGGACTTGGTGTGCTCTTCTGTCTGCTCTCTCTCCCCTCGTGCCTCTCGTGCCTCGCCTCTACCTCTCCTCTGGTATTAAAACAGAGAGGGGAGGAAAACTGATTTAGAGTAGATCCATTTCATTTCAATAACCTGCATGATCCTAGACCTTTTCCTTTCAGGGTTGACAGGTCAGAGATCAGAGTTCGCAGGAGAATTCTCAGGGATCGGAGGAGGATGCCATGTACTGTAAGACTAAGGCCTGTGCTGAGAATGAAAAGCATAACGGCCTAGCAACGCAAGGAGTTAAATCTTAGGCTCTTCAAAGAGAAAACTCCAAGGTAGAGTATTCAGGTATTTTAAACAGCATAAGGGTATTCCCAGGCAAGGTGAACTTAACGCAGTCAATGCATACCAGGATGTTTATATTTCTTTCGAAAGGTATACAGGAAATGAAAGTGGGATATTTTCTCATCATGCATCCTAAATAAGGGCTGGTAGAAAATAATGGGGAGTTAATCAGATCAGCAGCACTCTAATTCACTGGGTATCGATCAGGCTGATTCCTAATGGGACTTTAGACCTAGTGTGTGTGTGTGTGTGTGTGTGTGTGTGTGTGTGTGTGTGTGTGTGTGTGTGTGTGTGTGTGTGTGTGTGTGTGTGTGTGTGTGTGTGTGTGTGTGTGTGTGTGTGTGTGTGTGTGTGTGTGTGTGTGCGTGTGTGTGTGTCTGATTTCTAATGAGACCTATTTTGAATTACCCATGATCTTACTGGAGGAGGAAATGTCCATTTGTGCAGATGTTATTGCGGGTGTAGCGAAATGCTTGTGTTTCTAGCTCCAACAGTGCAGTAATATCTAACAATTCACAACAATACACACAATACACACAAACCTAAAAGTAAAATAATGGAATTAAGGAATATATAAATATTAGGATGAGCAATGTTGGAGTAGCCAAGTAGTATGTACAGTTGAAGTCGGAAGTTTACATACACCTTAGCCAAATACATTTAAACTCAGTTTTTCACAATTCCTGACATTTAATCCTAGTAAGAAATCCCTGTTTTAGGATCACCCCTTTATTTTAAGAATGTGAAATGTCAGAATAATAGTAGAGAGAATGATTTATTGCAGCTTTTATTTCTTTCATCACATTCCCAGTGGGTCAAAGTTTACATACACTCAGTTAGTATTTGGTAGCATTGCCTTTAAATTGTTTAACTTGGGTCAAACGTTTCGGGTAGCCTTCCACAAGCTTCCCACAATAAATTGGGTGAATTTTGGCCCATTCCTCCTGACAAAACTGGTGTAACTGAGTCAGAATTGTAGGCCTCCTTGCTCGCACATGCTTTTTCAGTTCTGCCCACAAGTTTTCTATGGGATTGAGGTCAGGGCTTTGTGATGGCAACTCCAATGCCTTGACTTTGTTGTCCTTAAGCCATTTTGATACAACTTTGGAAGTATGCTTGGGGTCATTGTCCATTTGGAAGACCCATTTGCGACCAACCTTTAACTTCCTGACTGATGTCTTGAGATGTTGCTTCAATATATCCACATAATTTTCCATCCTCATTATGCCATCTATTTTGTGAAGTGCACCAGTCCCTCCTGCAGCAAAGTACCCCCACAACATGATGCTGCCACTCCCCTTGCCTCACGGTTGGGAGGGTGTTCTTCGACTTGCAAGCGTCCCCCCTTTTCCTCCAAACATAACGATGGTCATTATGGCCAAACAGTTATATTTTTGTTTCATCAGACCAGAGGACATTTCCCCGTGTGTAGTCGCAAACCGTAGTCTGTCTTTTTTATGCCGGTTTTGGAGCAGTGGCTTCTTCCTTGCTGAGCGGCCTTTCAGGTTATGTCGATATAAGACTCGCTTTACTGTGGATGTAGATACTTTAGTACCTGTTTCCTCCAGCATCTTCACAAGGTCTTTTACTGTTGTTCTGGGATTGATTTGAACTTTTCGCAACAAAGTACGTTCATCTCTAGGAGACAGAACGCGCCGGCTGCGTGGTCCCATGGTGTTTATACTTGCGTACTATTGTTTGTACAGATGAACGTGGTACCTTCAGGCATTTGGAAATTGCTCCCAAGGATGAACCAAACTTGCAGAGGACTACATTTCTTTTTCTGAGGTCTTGGCTGATTTCTTTTGATGTTCCCATGATGTCAAGCAAAGAGGCACTGAGTTTGAAGGTAGGCCTTGAAATACACTGCTCCAAAAAATAAAGGGAACACTAAAATAACACATCCTAGATCTGAATGAATGAAATAATCTTATTAAATACTTTTTTCTTTACATAGTTGAATGTGCTGACAACAAAATCACACAAAAATAATCAATGGAAATCCAATTTATCAACCCATGGAGGTCTGGATTTGGAGTCACACTCAAAATTAAAGTGGAAAACCACACTACAGGCTGATCCAACTTTGATGTAATGTCCTTAAAACAAGTCAAAATGAGGCTCAGTAGTGTGTGTGGCCTCCACGTGCCTGTATGACCTGCCTACAATGCCTGGGCATGCTCCTGATGAGGTGGCGGATGGTCTCCTGAGGGATCTCCTCCCAGACCTGGACTAAAGCATCTGCCAACTCCTGGACGGTCTGTGGTGCAAAAGTGGCGTTGGTGGATGGAGCGAGACATGATGTCCCAGATGTGCTCAATTGGATTCAGGTCTGGGGAACGGGCGGGCCAGTCCATAGCATCAATGCCTTCCTCTTGCAGGAACTGCTGACACACTCCAGCCACATGAGGTCTAGCATTGTCTTGCATTAGGAGGAACCCAGGGCCAAACGCACCAGCATATGGTCTCACAAGGGGTCTGAGGATCTCATCTCGGTACCTAATGGCAGTCAGGCTTCCTCTGGTGAGCACATGGAGGGCTGTGCAGCCCCGCAAAGAAATGCCACCCCACACCATGACTGACCCACCGCCAAACCGGTCATGCTGGAGGATGTTGCAGGCAGCAGAACGTTCTCCACAGCGTCTCCAAACTCTGTCACGTCTGTCACATGTGCTCAGTGTGAACCTGCTTTCATCTGTGAAGAGCACAGGGTGCCAATGGCGAATTTGCCAATCTTGGTGTTCTCTGGCAAATGCCAAACGTCCTGCACGGTGTTGGGCTGTAAGCACATCCCCCACCTGTGGACGTCGGGCCCTCATACCACCCTCATGGAGTCTGTTTCTGACCGTTTGAGCAGACACATGCACATTTGTGGCCTGCTGGAGGTCATTTTGCAGGCCTCTGGCAGTGCTCCTCCTGCTCCTCCTTGCACAAAGGCGGAGGTAGCGGTCCTACTGCTGGGTTGTTGCCCTCCTACGGCCTCCTCCACATCTCCTGATGTACTGGCCTGTCTCCTGGTAGCGCCTCCATGCTCAGGACACTACGCTGACAGACACAGCAAACCTTCTTGCCACAGCTCGCATTGATTTGCCATCCTAGATGAGCTGCACTACCTGAGCCACTTGTGTGGGTTGTAGACTCCGTCTCATGCTACCACTAGAGTGAAAGCACCGCCAGCATTCAAAAGTGACCAAAACATCAGCCAGGAAGCATAGGAACTGAGAAGTGGTCTGTGGTCACCACCTGCAGAACCACTCCTTTATTGGGGGTGTCTTGCTAATTGCCTATAATTTCCACCTGTTGTCTATTCCATTTGCACAACAGCATGTGACATTTGTCAATCAGTGTTGCTTCCTAAGTGGACAGTTTGATTTCACAGAAGTGTGATTGACTTGGAGTTACATTGTGTTGTTTAAGTGTTCCCTTTATTTTTTTGAGCAGTGTACATCCACAGGTACACCTTCAATTGACTCAAATGATGTCAATTAGCCTATCAGAAGCATCTGAAGCCATGACATCATTTTCTGGAATTTTCCAAGCTGTTTAAAGGCACAGTCAACTTAATGTATGTAAACTTCTGACCCACTGGAATTGTGATACAGTGAATTATAAGTGAAATAATATGTCTGTAAACAATTGTTGGAAAAATTACTTGTGTCATGCACAAAGTAGATGTCCTAACCGACTTGCCAAAACTATAGTTTGTTAACAAGAAATTTGTGGAGTGGTTGAAAAACAAGTTTTAATGACACCAACCTAAGTGTATGTAAAACCTCCGTTTTCAACTGTATGTCTGTGTGTGAGCTTGGGGCGTGATTGCATGTGTGTTTGTTTATATGCATGTAGTAGCTTTGGGAGAGGGAAGAAGTGACATAAATCATCAAATTCAAGGCATCTGTTAGTTAATGAATAGGAAATTGCTGAGCACCTCTCCCTTCCCTGCATGTTCCCTGATTCTCTGTCAATATTCTGTTCTTGTACTGATGATGGTTATTATATAAACGGAAAGGTATTCTGACCAACTGAATAACATTTGCTACAGTGAGGGTCCCCAGTTGAGCAGCCTCCTCAACTAACATTTTATTGGAGTTTAAGCGCTGAAGCTTTCTGACTGTAATATCATCTCATTGTGCTTCTCCTCTCCTGCATTGGCATCCACTGCCTCCCTCGTGAACCCCATTGTAACGGCTGTCATCGGAATGAGACCAAAGCGCAGCGTGGAAAGTGTTCATGATGTTTTAATTATCACCAAAAACACTCAAACAAAAATACCAAAAATGAAACGAAAGCGCACAGTTCTGTCAGGTACATATACGAAACAGAAAACAACTAACCACAAAACACAGGTGGAAAAAGGCTGCCTAAGTATGATTCCCAATCAGAGACAACGATAGACAGCTGCCTCTGATTGGGAACCACACTCGGCCAAAACAAAGAAATAGACAACATAGAATGCCCACCCCACATCACACCCTGACCTAACCAAATAGAGAAATAAAACGTCTCTCTAAGGTCAGGGCGTGACACCCATGACAAAGAGAAGTCAAAAGTATTAGCACAATTGTCTTTTTTTTAAGGAATAGCTGTACTAATTTCCCATTTAGCGAGATCAATAAAACCGGACGGAGTCCATTTGTGTTTGAAGCACAACTACCGAAACAAATATTATGTCCGCAATATCTTGTCAAGTATTAAATTCAAAGTAATCACCATTGTAGCTTTTATGATTCAATATACAGGCTACTGATTTTATTAGTCTACACCCTGTACAGGAATTACTTGTTCTGTTCTGTCCTATAAAATAAAGTAGTGGTACCCATTTTTCTGTTAGTTTGTTTTTGATATAAATACATTCCATATGGCTTTCTTCATTTGACAAAACTTTCATTTGTGTTGTTTACTGTGTCGGCATTACAACACGGCAGGAAAAAAATAACTTTTGAAATGGGTTTCCTTTCTTAAATGAAAAGAGGAGGGTGGAAGCTGGAAAAGAGGAGGGTGGAAGCTGGGTTTTTAATAATACACTTGACATCAGAGCAACATAATACAAGTCTGAATTAAACGGCCCCCGCCTCTTGCTTACTTTTATTAGGAAGCCTGAGATTGCATTGTTCTATCCCTGACATCATATTGCATCCCTGCTTTATTTTTGCATGGGATGGGGTTGTTCACCACAGTCCATGCAAATCAAAAGCCTTGATTTATGCACCTATCCCGTGGCGAATGGAACATTAAATTTAATTTTGCTGCTGTGGAGCGACGCTTCCACCTTGCTCAGGCGTTGACACGGTGAACCGGGCCTGCTGTGGCACAGGAATTCATTACTTCTTCCACAATATGCGAAAGCAGCATTTGAATGAAACATTTGTCTCTTGTCAGAACAGTGTAGCATCTACTCTCTCTATACAGATATATTCAAAATAGAAGGAGGAAAAAGGGCCTCATACTTGACTAACAAAGCAGTGAGGTGCGTCATGGTGGCACATTCAAATGAGGCCCGTTGGATGTGAGTAGCAGAGCAATCTGTTTCTGCCCCTGATCTCCCATTACTGCTTCGTAATGTTGGGAAGAAATGGCACCGAGCACAGTAATGAAACATGTTTTTCCCCTTGGTTACTTTAACTACTATATACCTCAATTTTGCACCCAAGAGCCAATGCAAATGCAATGCAAAGCTATTTACAGACCAGGGAACGAGAACTTTTTTGTAGTAGTGGTATGAACATTCATTTTGATAGTCACCTAAAAATTCATTAATCTGATTGTGAAATGATTTGATTGCAGCCAACTATCTGTCCACGTTTTCGTTTTGAATTGATAACAACGTAACACGTTTTATTTTGCTGCGCTGACTAGATGAGAATATGATGATGAACAACAGATTTTGTCAGCGTTGTGTTTAATTCAGTTGAGACTGATCGTCTGTAGCTAGTGTGTGCTGTGTGTCTAGGACCACCGGTGGCGTACGGAGAGCTTGCCAGTCTCACTGCTACAGATAGATACCCAGAGGGAGCATAATATTGAACAAGTGGCTCCGCATATGTACCTGTATGGCAAACGTTCTTTGGCCACCACCACCTGAGGGTCTCTGATGGCCGTTTCAGGGGATTGAGTAGTGCCACAAGGACCCGAGTCAAAACAGGCGGCAACATCCCACCACTGCCCTACGGTGAGCTGAGCTGCTGGACAGACAGATTACAGCCTCATAGCAGGGGATGTGGAAGCAGTGAGGTCGGGTGATTACATGGCCAGTGTGGTGTGGCCTACTGTGACCTTGTGAGAAAGTAAATCCCCCATGCATGCACACCCATAGTTGTTGACTTCAAGGGTGCGCTGAATATTCTGATTGACTACTCTACCTCTTCCACTCTTGCTGACTGGGGTTCCGCCTCAACAGCCACTCTGATGGCAGCACAAAGACAAGAACACAACAGGGGGCATAGCAAGATTCACTACTCAATACACCCCAGCTGGTAAGATATTGTTCATTTAATATAGAACAAAAAAGAAAGTGAAAAGTTTCAACAGTGATTCTTAGAACTATTTTCCAATAATAATATATATATATAAAAAAAAACATTTTGAGATTACCAAAAAAGATATGAACGTTGTAATCTACCCCCGGGTAAATGAACTAAATGTTCATTATGTCCAAATCATTTGGCTGTTTAGGCCTACAGTAGTTATAATGCTAAAATGTCTATTGAGTAATGTACAGTGTTGTTCATTCTATCCCTTGTTAGAACAATGTATAATTGTCCAATGTATCTCCTGTTAGAACAATGTGTCCGCCGGTGAGGATGAGTATCTCTCCCTGTTCTTCAGTCACTGCAGTATGGAGATGACTCCAGGTCCCCTGGGCCCTTCCCCAGCTAAAGTGAGAAGCCGATGCCCAGATGCAAATGACTTTCCAAGGTCCTTGTGATTGCTCATTAACTTTCAGCAGGCATAAGTCCTAACTTTATTATTGACTGCACAGAATACACAATCCACCGACCTCTGCCACCTGCAACTAAATCTCTCCCCACCGATCCATCGCACTGATTTCTGCCACGGGCCAGAAAACTAGAGCCAGCAGTTTAGTCACCTTAAGTGTTTACATGCCTCCCCCACCCTGCCTGCTGCTCATACATGAATACAAGCCCTATACTGCCACATTACAACATAGCTGTACATTACCTCCCTTCCAGTCATCAGTCTCCCTTCAGCACATTTTTGCAGAAATACTTGCTTTTTAGATGTATTTAATTATGAAATATATAAAGGACAGGGACACCAAGATAGCATATAGTTACCTTTCTTTTAAGTGCATTATGGAGAAAGCACACATATCAATCAACATTCAAAGCTAGATTATGACTTGTCATACTACTTTGGTTCATAACAGTTCTAAAGAATGACGATCCCAGGATGAGTGGCATTCAACGACACATCAGGAAGTCGGTTTATTTATTCTGCACTAGCCGTCCATTCCGTTCAGCCGCCTATACCTGTTTCATCAAATATTTACCGAAAGCTGAACGAATTCTCAGCCTGCCATTACATATCTCCTGGTCGGGCTGAGTCGAAGTTTGGATCTCACCAAGCCCAGCGCTTATGCAGATGAGGCACGGTGGAATCAACATATTAAAAGTGGCTGACATTTGTCCTGATATATTGAATCGTTAGCGCGACAGAATCACTTAAGCAGGATCCACTAACATCAAGTTTCCTCTCGTTATTGACCCCCACAGGCCAAGCCTGACAAGTGGAGCTGCAGCAAAGTTCATTAATAATGTGAAATAAATCAATTGGCCTGGAAATAGTGGAAAAGGTGCAGACTGCAGTGAGGATATCTCAGTTGCAGTACGCTTGACCCGATGCATACACTCCTTGTAAACTCTGATGGAGCATGATTGTCATGTTTAAGAATGTCTGCACTCTGCCTGCATTCACCACTACATGCATCTTAGTGATTTTCAGGCTATTTGCTGTATAGGCTTATTTCAAGTCCATGTTCAAAACAATATAACTGAACATTAAATTATATTATACACTATATGTGACATTATATAATTTTCAACAGAGTATATTTGAAATCTTTCCTTTGGTTCCATAGAATAAGCAAACCCACTGCTTTACCTAGCTACCTACAGTCCAAATACACCCCTTCGGGAGAAGATGGACAGACCAGACCAGAGAAGAAGAAAGCTCCGGTCTTCTGTCGCTGAAATAATTCAAGATTAATTGACAGGTTTTCAAAGTGGGTTAGACTGAGTTACTAAAGCGGCAGATCAGTACAGTGAAATTGATAGCCTTTACAGAACTTAATATTTGGTGTGTTTCTGGGGGGTGGGGTCATTTCTCAGGACATGTGGTTTCTCCAGAGACAGAACATAAACAGAGACTCTCACAATATGAAGACAAATAAACCTTGCTCGCCTCGAAACCAACCAAAGAGCAGTTTAGAATTCCATATAGTCATCAATCATTTCCCTGCCTGCGTTGCCCAGTTATTATTGTAATGATTCTCTTAGGAAAGATATGCGAATATATCACTTTTTTATATCTTCTGTACAGTACCACTTGAATGAACCACAAGACCAAGGTCTGGAGTCAACATTCAAACAAATCAAACCCACTATTATAAAAGCTAAATCATTTTGTTACAATTGTGCCATATTTGTTAAGGCTTACTTTCAAAGAACTCAGCCTCCTAGCTCAGGCATTTTTCTTGTTAATCCTTTTATAAAATTCATTCAATTAGAATATAAATTGAGCCTCCAATCTCTCATTGAAGTAGTTAATATCAAAATGAAGTGCATTTTGTTCTGTTACATTTCTTCTCTTTAAGATTACATTTTTGAATGACGATTACTCTGTTAGTATGTTAGTTTGAAGTTATTTTGTCACTGCAAAAGTGACACACTCATTTTTGCGGCCTGTCTGTCTCCGTCTCTCATTTCTTCATTATTCCTCACTCCATCGATTCCTTTTCTTCATCAACTGCCTACACGGCAACCAGACCTCTCACACCTTGGTAACGATCGGTGTGGCAATGGCAGGTGGAAGTGCAGTGTCAGCCAATCAGGACGTCCTTCAGCGGCCGCGGCTGTCACATTGGGAGAGGTCAGACCTGCTGACAGAGGAGGAAAAAAACGGATCTCTTAATTTGCCATTTTCACCTGAAAAAGGATCAAACTTCAGCCCAGGCAAATGAGGAGGCATACCATTAATCAGGGTGCAGTAAGAAATTACAAATTGATTGTTACATGCAGATTATAGCAATATTTCAAGTGATGTTGCATAAGTAATGTACTGTATATCTACTTATGTGTACAAGGCATCCACATTACTGAATAGACACATTTCTTATGTCATTTTTACAAAGATAGTTCTCCACTATGCCACCTGGTGGATCATGGAAAGTTTTTTGTTCTCATGAGGATACAGTGCAGACTAGACGCAACATAGCAAATGTAAATCCGGGACACTGAAATTAGTATGATATTTTATGTTTGGCATGGTTACATAAGACAGAAGGTTACTTAAGGCAAAAACAAAAGGATGGTGGTTGGTCAGGGTGGATTGGTGGGCGTATAATGTGAATGTCTAGCAACCCAAAGGTTGTGTGTTTGAATCTTATCACTGACAACTTTAGCATTTAAGGTAATTAGCAACTTTGCAACTACTTACTACTTTTGAGCTACTTTGCAATTACTTAGCACGTTACTAACCTTTCCCCTAACCCTAACCTTAACCCTTTAACCTAAATCCTAACCCTAACCATAAGCCTTTAACCTAAGTCCTAAACTTAACCCTAACCTTAACCTTTAACCTTAACCCCTAGAGCTAACGTTAGCCAGCTAGCTCACGTTAGTGTTGGCCACCTATCCACCTAGCTAACATTAGTCACAACAAATTGAAATTCGTAATATATTAAACGTTCAGCAAATTTGTTAGAGATTGTACATTTAGCAAATTTGTGACATATTGTGTGAATTGAAATTTACAACATTGTGTATGAATTGCAATTCGTAACATATCCGATGAATTGTAATTTGTAACATATCATACAAAATTATATGTTATGAATTACAATCCACAAATTAATACATACCATACAAAATGTAACATACTATACTAAATGTAGTGTCTTGGATTTACGTACAGAATAATACGAAATGCTCTGAGACCACATAGCTATACCAGGACATGATGCAACCGGTCGGGATGCTCTCAATGGTGCAGCAGTAGTATTTGGAGAGGACCCGGTGTGGCATGCCAAATTTCTTCAGCCGCTTTAGGAAGTAGAGACGCTGTTGCGCCCTCTTGAAAAAAGTTGTAGTGTTGTTGGTTCATGTAAAGTCCTCGGTGGTGAGGACGTCGATGAACTTAAAACTGCTGACTCTCTCTACCTGGAGCTATATAGCCTATTATATCATGCTGTATTTCAATTGTCTGCTTTCCCTCTCTTCTAATGAGGTTATGTTATTGGCCTTTGAGTGGTTCTGGTATAAAATCAAACCATTTGATCAATTGCATAATGGTAATTATATTATATACGAAGATAATTTAATTGCTCTACACCAAGAAGTGGATAAATCCTGCTGGCTCAGCTCTCCTCTGTCCTACCTCAGCTCTTATGGCTTTGATCGAAGTCATTTTGACCAGGAGCCGTAGTGGTACCTTGCCTACAGGGTGCAACTCATTTGCTAATTGAAAAGTGATTGACAAATCAGGTCCCATTGCTCCATGACTGGGAATCCCCATTGCCAATTTACAGTCCTATGTCTATGGGAAGACGGTATTCTATCAAACAGACTGTCTGTCTTATATTTGGTATTTCTAGAACATAACAAGAGCTCCTCAGAAGGAACCAAATCCTTCCTTGTAATTCCCTCTGGAAGTCCCGTCCCGCCCGTGGCTGAAATGTCTTCTGTCAGTGCCTCTGAAGGTGAGCAATAACAAATCTGCAGCCTAATGGCCAGTGAATTAAGCCTTCAGGCAGTATAGACAGCCTGGGGGAGAATGGAGGTGAATGGATGCTCTAGCTGAACAGGGAACTCAGGGTAGGCCCGATCCCCTATTACGGCCTCTTCCTCCTAGCCCCACATCACCTGTCAGATAGACTGGTCCACAATCGACAGAGACAAACCCTGTGACAGCAGCAGGGGGAAAAGAGGGGTGCAGCATCAAAGCCCCACGCTCCCCAGGGGGACCCCTCTGGATTCTGTCTGATAGTTGTCACTAGTTACAGAGAGAGCTCTACTTGATTAGGGAGAGTGGATCTTAATCGTAAAAAAAAAACTAGAGAAGCCACAAGTAATCAGGAACCGTATGCACCCACCACTGATGGAAAGAAACGGACAGGAGAGAAGAGCGAAAAAGAAGAGACAAAAGTGAGACTTTATGGAGAAGAGACGGGGAGATTAAATAGCGGAGTGCTGGCTATTGTCATGTGGTGGTTAGGCATGCACATTGCATGGCAGAGAGCAACACTTTTTCTATATGGCACCACAAAGTCAAAGAGTTAGCCAGAGTTCTAGGGTTCCAAATGAAGGGTTGAAGGATGTTCTTAGGCTTCGTGTGATGACTAATAAAAGCCATTCGCCGTGTTATTTACAATAATCCACGGGTTCTCATGCCTTATTGCTTAAATAATGTGGAAGATGTTCTAAATGCCGGGGGTGTTTAGATGAAAAGGCAGAAAAAATATAAACAAATGTGCGGAAGCCTTTGCCCGACCCCCACCCTCTTATTGCACTCTCACCCTTGACCTCTCTCTATTTAACCCAGCCTGTGAGTCTGAAGAAAAGGCCAACCTTACTGCTGTGAAACAGGTTGCTGCTATCTCAAAATAATACGTCCACGTTGGCTTCCCATCACTCTCCTGTTCAAATTAAGTATCTGAAATGATCATGATTATCGTTACAGGGAGGTACTTGTCCCTGATTGAATGGCAGTATTTACGGTCAATTTAGCAGCATGCTCTTATCAATGCAGGCTTTACATAGCCCCCATTTTAAAAGACCTAATTAGCTGGAAAATACATGACAACTCAATTGTGAAGATGGGGGGGAAGAGAATGAAGCAGCAATCTCGGTAAATGTCTGCTTACAATAGATACACTTGTTATGGTGCCTGGCTGCTGCTGTTCTGCTGCTGGGCTGGGGTCTGATAATAGGCTGGACAGTGGTGGAAAAAGTACCCAATTCTCATACTTGAGTAAAAGTAAAGATACCTAGAAAATGACTAAAGTAAAAGTGAAAGTAACCCAGTAAAATACTACTTGAGTAAAAGTATAAAACTATTTGGTTTTAAACATACTTAAGTATCAAAAGTAAATGTAATTTCTAAAATATGCTTAAGTATCAAAAGTAAAAGTATATATGATTTCACATTCCTTATATTAAGCAAACCTGAGAGCACTATTTTTTATTTAGGGATAGCCAGGGGCACGCTCCAACACTCAGACCTAATTTACAAACAAAGCATTTGTGTTTATTGAGTCTGTCAGATCAGAGGCTGTAGGGATGACCAGGGATGTTCTCTTGATAAGTGTGTAAATTGGACCTGTCCTGTTAAGCAATTAAAATGTAATGAGTACTTTTGGGTGTCAGGGAAAATGTATGGAGTAAAAAGTACATAATTTTCTTTAGGAATGTAATGAAGTAAAAGTCAAATTAGTCAAAAATGTAAATGACAAAGTAAAGTACAGATACCCCAAAAAACGACTTAAGTAGTACTTTAAAGTATTTTGTATGCTACTGGTGGTTTAACAAATGCTTTGCACAGCATCTCATTGTTGAGAAAAAGGGATCAGGATAACCTATATATATATATTTTTTTTTTTATACACCCAAAAAATGTATCAAATAAATTCACTTAACTTGAAAAAATTTTTTTTTATGAATTATCATATTATCATAGACACATGTAATGATTTTGCAAGAAGTATAACAATTTCTATCTACGTAACCAATATTTACGGTAATACCCGTTTGTGGTTCCTCTCAAAACATCTGAATAGTCTGATGGTGACCAAATTAGTATATCTGTTTACAACTTCTTTGGCACTCTACAGGACACCAAGCCCATTTAGGTTTTGTATAATTCATGTATACTTCATACAATCCTAAAATCAAAATCACTTTATTTTTAAATAATTTGTCCTCTTTTTTTAACACTGCGTTACAATTGCCTCCAACCCAGCAGCCATGACAAAACCTCATGTGCCTAGCAAAATACAATAAGTGACACCTGTCAGTCAAGTGAATGTTTAGCCAACATACTATATAACGATGAGAATTATGCTAGTTTGAATTCTTAGACATTAATGCTCAGGACAGTATATGAAAAATACAAACAGTGGGAAACTTTCACCCCCCCCCCACAAAAAAAAATTACGTTTGTTCATAAATGTGTAAATAGTGAGATATTTGGCTGAAACTTTTCAAGCCAGGAAAGAATCTAAATGGGCATGTACTGAGAGAGTTTCTTCACTCGAGTTTGTTTCTGTTGGGAGAAATTCAAGGTGCCACAATTGCCCCTTGTTAAAATTGCCCCTGGTCTCCCCTATGAATGATGAGTTTCTAGTTGTAAAATAAAAAACTGTCAGGATTCAAATGTATTTTAAGGTTCAGGAAAGCATATCAAATCTAATCTAATCTAATTTTATTTGTCACAAGCTTCTTAAACAACAGGTGTGGACTAACAGTGAAATGCTTACTTATGGGCCCTTCCCATCAATTCAGAGAGAAAGAAAATAGAGAAATAATAGAAAAGTAAAATACATAATAATAAAAGTAATTATAGATAAACAATGAGTAACGATAACTTGGCTATATACAAGGGGTACCGAGTCGATGAGGTAATTGGGTATGAGGTAATTGAATAAAGTGGCAGATAGTAAACAGTAGCAGCAGGCCTGATCACCGACAACGACGACATAGCCTATAGGGAGGAGGTCAGAGACCTGGCCGGGTGGTGCCAGAATAACAACCTATCCCTCAACGTAACAAAGACTAAGGAGATGATTGTGGACTACAGGAAAAGGAGCACCAAGCAAGCCCCCATTCTCATCGACGGGGCTGTAGTGGAGCAGGTTGAGAGCTTCAAGTTCCTTGGTGTCCACATCAACAACAAACTAGTCCAAACACATCAAGACAGTCGTGAAGAGGGCACAACAAAGCCTATTCCCCCTCAGGAAACTAAAAAGATTTGGCATGGGTCCTGAGATCCTCAAAAGGTTCTACAGCTGCAACATCGAGAGAATCCTGACCAGTTGCATCACTGCCTGGTACAGCAATTGCTCGGCCTCCGACCGCAAGGCACTTACCGTGCGGTAGCAGAGAGAACAGTCTATGACTTGGGTGGCTGGAGTCTTTGAAAATGTTTAGGGGCCTTCCTCTAACACCGCCTGGTATAGAGGTGCTGGATGGCAGGGAGCTTGGCCCCCGTGACATACTGGGCCGTCCGCACTACCCTCTGTAGCGTATTGCAGTCGGATGCCAAGCAGTTGCCATACCAAGCGGTGATGCAGCCAGTCAAGATGCTGTCAAGGGTGCAGCTGTAGAACTTTTTGAGAATCTGAGGGCCCATGCTAAATCTTTTCAGCCTCCTGTGGAGGAAGAGGTGTTGCCATGCCCTCTTCCAGACTGTGTTGGTGTGTTTGGACCATGATAGAACCTTAGTGATGTGGACACCGAGGAACTTGAAGCTCTCGATCCGCTCCACTACAGCCCAGTCAAATGTGAATGGGGCGTGCTTGGCCTTGCCCTCCGTTCCCTGTAGTCCACGATTCAGCTGCTTTGTCTTGCTGACATTGAGGGAGAGATTGTTGTCCTGGCATCGCACTGCCAGGTCTCTAACCTCCTCTCTATAGACTGTCTCATCGTGTTCGGTGATCAGGCCTACCACAGTCATGTCGTCTGCATACTTAATGATGGTGTTGGAGTCGTGCACGGCCATGCAGTCGTGGGTGAACAGGGAGTACAGGAGGGGACTAAGCACGTACCACTGAGGGGCCCCCGTGTTGAGGGTCTGCATGGCGGATGTGTTGTTGCCTACCCTCACCACCTGGGGGCGTCCCGTCAGGAAGTCCAGGATCTAGTTGCAGAGGGAGGTGTTCAGTCCCAGGGTCCTTAGCTTAGTGATGAGTTTGGAAAGCACTATGGTGTTAAATGCTGAGCTGTAATCAATTAACAGCATTCTCACGTAGGTGTTTATTTTGTTCAAGTGGGAAAGGGCGGTGTGGAGTGCAAGAGAAGCATCATCTGTGGATCTGTTGGGGAAGTATGTGAATTGTAGTGGTCCCATGGTGTCTGGAATGATGGTGTTGATGTGAGCCATGACCAGCCTTTCAAAGGTTTTCATGGCTACAGGTGTGAATGCTACAGGGCGATAGTCATTTAGACAGGTTACTTGGCATTCTTGGGGACAGGGTCTATGGTGGTCTGCTTGAAACATGTAGGTATTACAGACTAGGTCAGGGAGAGGTTGAAAATGTCAGTGAAGACACATGCCAGCTGGCCGGCCAATGCTCTGAGCACCTGTCCTGGTAGTCCGGCCTTGTGAATGTTAACCTGTTTAAAGGTCTTACTCACATTGGCTACAGAGTGCGTGATCACACAGTTGCCCGGAACAGCTGGTGCTCTCACGCATGGCTCAGTGTTGCTTGCATCGGAGCGAGCATAGAAGACATTTAGCTCGTCTGGTAAGCTTGTGTCACTGGGCAGCTCGCGACTGGGTTTCCATTTGTAATCCATGATAGTTTGCAAGCCCTGCCACATCTGACAAGCGTCAGAGCCAGAGTAGTAGAATTCGATCTTAGTCCTGTATTGCCGCATTGTCTGTTTAATCGACACTGCCATTCAGTTCTAGCGATGCATAGAAAAAACAGCTTGAATATTATCCATGTCTTTGTTAAGCCAAGTTTCCGAGAAACATAGGATATTATAGTTCTTCAGGTTCTGTCTCGAATGGAGCTCGTCCAGTTTGTTCTCCAGTAATTGTACATTCAACAATAGAAAAGTGGTTAGAGACGGATTATTTACTTGCCTTACATACCATACCACCATAAAAGACAATCCTCTTTCTTTCTCTCTTTCTTCTCATTGCATCTCTTTCATAGGGTTTTCATAGCTGTACTTCTCTCCCAAAAACAAACGATAACTTGGCCATACCTTCAAAGTGTCCTCAGGGGTCTCTAGATAATGGGACATGCTGGACCTACCACACACAGGACCACAAGTAGGGGGGCCCGAGAGCCCTGCCACTGCTGCGATGCAGCAAGGTGCCTCTGGAAAGAAAACAGGCGAGACCCAGGCATCAACAGGCCTCTGTTTATCAAAGCAGGTGCTGCAGGCCTGAATGTGGCCGCCTCAACATCTGTTTATCATAAAAACTCCAGGACTCTATCAACAATTTACGTACATAAATGATGTGGAAATACAAACATTCAAATTTAAACTCAAACGAAAGGGCTATTCTGGGCATTAAAACTAAATCGACTAAAAGCTTTGAAATGCTATGTTTGGCTTTTAAAATCTTGTCAAGCATTGTACAATAGAATTTGGATGATTGTGGTTTTGAGTAGAGACAAAAGCTAAATGAACAATTCAAAATACCTACCCACCTAGTTCCTCAGTAATGTAATAATCTGAATTGTGTATGCCTTTGACCGGTGTCACGATCATGAATATCACTTTCCTCTGTTCAGTAATGCAAATGCGAGATAACATCTATATCCATCACTCACATGTTTGATTGAGGAAAAAGTATAAACTGTCGTTTTTGGCACCGTCCTAGCCCAGCCATAAACCACTGTTAGTGCTGTTTCCCTTTTCTCTTTTGGTGGCAACAGGGAAGGAATCCATCTTCTGTGGCAATGAATGTGGCAATGAATCCATCTTACGGGCCTGCCCATCTGCCCAGAGCAGCGTCTATTGGCAACGATTCCAAAATGCTGCATATTGCTAATGTGACATTGAACAATAAATGGATGAAATGCTACTCCTTCAATAATTGCTCCTACCCATCATAGCCACACACACACAAAATTACTCCAACGCCAAACAAACTGGCCAATAATAGACAGGTGAGTTAATCAAACATCTACCACCACATAAAAATGCTCATATTAGTCGGACTGGAAATATAATCCAAGGCGACACTCTCATCAAAAGACTTGCCAACCACACACGAGTAACTCTTTGGATGCTTTGAAGGAAAAAGCAATAGTGTTCTAGGGTTGAATATCTGGGCGGCTGGGCCGGTCCCGGGCCTCCTGTGGGTCAGGCTGTTTTCTCTCTACACACAGGGCACCGCTGCACGCCCCCGCACCAGCCAGTCTGACGTGAGCTCACTGTGCGCCGTTTATTTGTGCTGCGTCGTGTGCGGCAGCCAAATCTCCTCTCTCATTCAACATGGTTTGGTCTGCTACTTTTTCCTGTTTTGGGTTGTATTTTCTGTTTAGCTATTCTCTCAGAGAGAATCTTGCCCTCTCTCCATATAGGATTGAGTGCTTGTTTGAGGTTGAGCACATATTTGTAAATCTAGAATGCTTATGAAAGACAAGAGGTCTTGGGTTAAAAAAGCAAGTCCAAATGTCAACACAGTCCAATAAGGAGCTTGCGTGCTTCATGGATAAAATGGTCCACATTTTATCTGCTCTTTATTGCCTCTTCAAAACCTAATCAAAAGGTCGACGACATGGGAATTCATGTATTAGCCTACCCGTAAATTACGGTCACTGTACAAACAGTGGCCGTTCAAAATGACCACAGTAACAGAGATGCTGAGTCTTATTAGGAAAGTGTCAAATGACCCGTTGAAATGCACTTCTACGTGAGTTACAGTATCTCTGATTCAATAGCTACTTTACAGCGCTTTCCTCCCTGGTCCTCCCAGGCGGCAGCAGCCAGAGGCAGCAGGTCAAGGGTCAGGGGGTTATCATCATCCTCTACTTTCCCTAATTACAGGAAGAGAGAGAGGGGAGTTTAGCCTGATGCTGCTGCAGCGTTTCCCTGCATCGTCCTGATGGGAGCAGCGTGGCAGCAGTTCAAAATCCTGTTATGGAAATATTTAATATTTAATACATCGATTAACATTAACAAGTCGGGCAGAACTGTTTCAACAATTCCATTATTATTTGATATCTCTCCATAGAGCGATGATGGGTGATATAATGAAAGGTGGATCTCTATTTCAACCTTGAAGGGGTTGGGCAAAGTGCCAGTAATGAAGACGTATTAAACCTTAATGCAGCTTAATGTAGCAGGTGTCATATATATAATGTCCAGAAGCTCTTTCGAAAGCATTATATTCATCTCTACTACCTTAAAAGCCACTAAATCTTCTGCGCTAAGTTAGTCTGGCTATGATTCTCCTCCTATTAATCGATAGAAAAATTGTTAACACACCTTCACTGGGATCCATTAGAGTGTCCCTGGGTAATAAATGTGCCGATGGTGCTCAGATGGGGGGGCAAACTGCCTGCTGCACTCAGGTTAATGGCCAAAGTTGAGGGAAGTGACCACTAAATCTGCAAGGACACCAGATTCACACTGGCTGCCGAGCTTCTAGCGCTGGAAAATGACGATGCCTAAGAGCTCAGTGCTAATCAATTGTTTCTGTGGGAGAGGAGAGGAGGGCGAGAGAGGGAGGCCATGCAGGCTGCTCTATGAGGGAGAAGAGAATACTTGCGCGACAGAGAGAGACAGAGAGAGAGAGAGAGAGAGAGAGAGAGAGAGAGAGAGAGAGAGAGAGAGAGAGAGGAAAATGGAGGTGGTCATACTGAGAGACTGGAAAGGGGGGGGCATGCGGTAAGTATGATTCATTTAACCTCAGTTTGCGTCCATACCAGGCAGTTTCATATAGGTTCAGATTTTGTATTGATACAAAGGCCATTTATCACTGTTGACAGCCTGGCATTGGGAGAATCGCTTTGATGTAACGTTTCAGTACTCTTGAGAATGACCTCTCAGACCTTTTAGAGAGAACATTACAAACTGTTACTCACAAAATGTACTTATTAAATTTATCCCCTTACGTATTTCCCACTCTGTCAATGAGTCACATTGAGATCTAATGATCAGTGGTCTTCTGTGGAAAGGAGGAAATAGATGCCATCTGGAAAGATTTTCCCCCACCACAACCAAGGCCAAAGTAAGCCACGAAAAACTCAATATACACACTCTTTATAACACATTTTCAGAGCCATTTTCCATAGTATTTCCCTGCAAGCCTGACACTTTCTGGAATCCAACCAGCTGTCATATAACTCTGTCCAGTTACAGTGCATCTCCAATGCTATAACTTAGCATCATCCCATAATGTAATTCAGTTAACCTGCAGAGAGAGAGAGAGAGACAAGCCAAGGAATATCTCTGAGACCTCTTAGCAAAGCTATTATTATTGGGATGAGTCGACTTCGACGCATCACGCTGTAAAAAGGCCCAGAGAAGAATATCAATGGCTCTCCCCTTTCCACACAGAGCAGTGGAGACCGGGCCAGCCGCTTTACTTTAGCCACACTTCCAGCTGCTGTGAAAATTAGATCAGTTGGAAAATGTATGTGACAGGGGCTAATTAAGTCACATGATGCAACCAAACCTGACCGGAGGAGAGAGAAAACACCAGAGGCAATTGCATTCACTTGATCTCGTAATGTGGCCCATCAGAACTACTAATTCAATTGCACATCCATTCTGCCAACTCCTCACCATTAAGCACACATTTAATTGCTTCCATAAAGCTTTTAATATGAGGCACACAAAGCAGGGGACATGACACCACCCACAACGCTGCCCACCCGCAAACAGCTGTCCTGTTCCTGTCGCGCCCCCCAGCAGTCACCACGGTGATAGTGGCCTGCGTAGAGTTTTAGGGGGGACTCGGGGTGTGTATGTGCGTGACAGCAGGGGGGTGTCATCGGACAGCCCAATCCTGTTAGTAATACATCATTATTAGATGAGCGTTTAGGGCCCATTTCACGGTTGTAATTCAAAGGAGGGGAGGTTAGATATCGTCCTGGCACAGGAAGAGACTAGAGCTGTAATTTGAGCCTGACAACCCCGGCTATTGTTGTGTCACCATACCCACTGCTCGTAAGGAATGTCTTATCTTGCAGCCAGGCGAGAGCTTAGCGCTGCTACACAAAGACCTCCTGATAAGGAGACAAGCACAGAGAACTGAGAGAGGAGGAGAGAAGGAGAGTGGAGGAGAAGAAAGGAGGAGGGGGAGGAGGAGGAGGAGAAGGAGGGGTGATAACATCCCCTGTTCGGGCAGGGACCGTGTTCCTGACAAGAAAAAATACATATATAAAAGCCAAACAAAGCTCCCGAGGAGACAGACCATCAATACCCAGAGATGTACACAATCATTATCGTCCCCAAACAAAAGGCTGGTGTCAATTGCACCCGTGTTATAGAGCAGTCTCTCAAATTAAAACCTTGTCTGAAACCGCATCTGATGGCAACAACTATTTAGTGGCCATATTTTATGGGCCAGACCAATGAAAAGCAATAGCTGTTTTATTTCATGTATCTGCTCCTGCCAGCTGCAAGGGAAAGGCTCTTAATAGGAGCTGTCGATCAATGTCAGCGTCGGGGCTGAGGGAACGAGAGGCTGACTGTAATAAACATGAAGGGGAGATAACACCAGGCAGGCAGGCACAGAGAGACAGGGCCCTGCTGTCTGCTACTGATCACAGCCTTGTTAACCTACACCACAACTGTCCCGTTTGTCATCTTATTTTGTAACACTCATCATTTGTCATGCCCGATGGTTATCAGGGGGCTGCTCTCTCTTGTTGCTCTTAGCAACCACTCTGTTTCTCCTCTGAAAGGAGCAAGGTGTGATATAGGGAGGGAGAGGATAGGAAGATGGAGACGTGTAAATAATGTGCATTATCTCTGAAACAATAGGTCTGGGCTGACGTCACATATTGGTTTATGAGGTGTCTGTATGTGTGATTTGTGTTATTCTAATGAAAGTCTCTAGGTGTTGGTGATTGGACATATTGGACATCTGTTGACTCAAGATTCAAGATGGCTGGTGTCGATGTTCAGACAGATCTGTGCTTTCTGTCGACTTGCAAGTTATCATTATTGCGCCTTTAACATTTCTCTCCTTGTGGATTTATTGGAGTTACTGGGTAAGTAATGTTCCAATGCATCCATCACTACAGCAATGTCAATAAAATACAGACAACTAACACCACACTGGGCACAAACTGATTGAATCAATGTTATTTCAACGTAATTTGTCAACATATTGTGACGTGGAATCTACGTGGAAAATACATTAGATCTGAGAACAAAAAATCATCAAAATCAACTGTTGTTTTGAGGGTCAAATTTCAACCACAGGATTATATCATCATGGTAACCAAATTTTAATATAGGCAAGCCTCGTATAAAATATGTTGGATTTTTTCCTTCAAAACAATGTCAGATCTCCACTATCAGAAATAAAACTACAGGCTGGGCAGTAGCTCCTACTGGAGAACAGATCCATCTCCCATCCAGGGTTTTAACCGAGCCCAGTCCTGCTTAGCTATGATATTTGCTACTGACTATTACCAATGTGCTATTGTGAGAATAATTGCTGAGAGAGCTCCATTTAAAAACGAACTAGATTCACTGTTGCTATCGAAGTCATTCCAAAGGGTAGGTTTAACAGAGCAAATGAAATGTGAACTTTATCACTCATATATCATCAATGATGATATTTAGGCCTGTACATCATTTACAAAGTCATTAAAAGCTATTGTTTCAGTTCAACCCAGGCTTCAACTAATCATAGACAACACAATAGGCCTAGGGTTTCAAGCCTGGTTGATTTCAAATGTAATGATATTTAGTGATATTGAATTGTTTTTGGTTGTCAACACAACCAAATATCAATATCTTATTTATTTTGTTCAGGGTGGTATGGCCACAAGTATATATTTTTTAACCGATTTTCTCCCCAAATTAAGTCCCTTGGCTAATCTCTATACCTCCTCACTGGGCTTGGGAGAAGCCAAGGTCAAGTCACACACGGCCACCTACTTATTATCACACTGCTCCAGAACAACAGCAAAGGACCTTGTGAAGACGCTGGAGGAAACAGGTACAAAAGTATCTATATCCACAGTAAAACAACTCTTATATCGACATAACCTGAAAGGCCGCTCAGCAAGGAAGAAGCCACTGCTCCAAAACTGCCATAAAAAAGCCAGACTACGGTTTGCAACTGCACATGGGGACAAAGATCGTACTTTTTGGAGAAATGTCCTCTGGTCTGATGAAACAAAAATAGAACTGTTTGGCCATAATGACCATCGTTATGTTTGGAGGAAAAAGGGAGATGCTTGCAAGCCAAAGAACACCATCCCAACCGTGAAGCACGGGGGTGGCAGCATCATGCTGTGGGGGTGGTTTGCTGCAGGAGGGACTGGTGCACTTCACAAAATAGATGGCATCATAAGGAAGGAAAATGATGTGGATATATTGAAGCAACATCTCAAGACATCAGTCAGGAAGTTAAAGCTTGGTCGTAAATGGGTCTTCCAAATGGACAATGACCCCAAGCATACTTCCAAAGTTGTGGCAAAATGGTTTAAGGACAACAAAGTCAAGGTATTGGAGCGGCCATCACAGTACCGAAATGTTTGACGCAAGTTAAACAATTTAAAGGCAATGCTACCAAATACTAATTGAGTGTATGTGAACTTCCGACCCACTGGGAACATGATGAAAGAAATAAAAGCTGAAATAAATCATTCTCTCTACTATTATTCTGACATTTCACATTCTTAAAATGAAAGTGGTGATCCTAACTGACCTAAGACAGGGACTTTTTACTAGGATTAAATGTCAGGAATTGTGAAAAACTGAGTTTAAATGTATTTGGCTAAGGTGTATGTAAACTTCCGACTTCAACGGTACATCTCTTTCAAATGTTGATATTTGGTTATGTTGACAACCAAACACAATTCAATATCCCTTTTGAAATTAAATAAATACTCAATTAACTTGTCAACAGGTTATATGTTGGATTCACGTCTCCAACTCAACCAAAAGTTAAAGCTAAAGAATGGGATTTAGCCAGTGGCTCAGATGGAACTATTCAAGCAGTAGATTCATCTCATTTAAATGTTGATATTTGGTTCCGTTGTCAACCAAACATAATTCAATATTACTTTTGCAATAAAGTAATAGACATCCTCGGGCACATTTTGAGGTTACTGTAAATATAAATGTCTTCATATGTAATCATATAAAGTGTGCATGTTCAAGATAGCATTTATAGGTCATCGCAGGTCGGTGAAGATCTTCACAATCGCTGTAATAATATGTGCAGAATCTCGAACAGCATTGATCACTTTCACCATGTACTTTTAATGCAAGCCAGATAATTTGGTTCTGCTATTAGATGAAGCACAATGATAAAATCTTAATCCATTACATAAATCAACAAAATATCTAACATTGAATTTCCATTTGAAATTTGTTTTGCTTTTAAATGGTTGAAAGCTCATTGATAGACATTTGAGTGACAACTATACCAAAAAAAATTCTATTGGAATTTGGTTCTGCTTTTATATGGTTAAAAGCATAGTGATAACACATTGGAAATTCAACTAACTTTTGCTCTTTTTGAGTGTGTGATCATAGGCTGTGATCGCATTGATCAACGTCTCAACCAAATATCCACGTTGAAATGACGTGGTGTGCCCACTGAGACAATGCCTGTACTAATGATACTAAATCAAACAATTCATTTCAACATGGAAGGGATATGTGTGTGTGTTTGTGTGTATTTTGGGGAATCCACTTTTCCTCCATCCCTGCACTCTTCCTCTGCAACCTCTGACCTCTGTTGGTTAGAGCAGCGAGGTACTAGCTTGGTGGATAATCATGCAGCAGTGTTCAGGGTGCAGTTTTAATCTTTATAAAAAACCTTCACCCCAGTCCCCCATCCCATCCCACAGGAGGAGATTAAATGCTTCTTCACATTAGTAATGTCAGCACAAAATGATTATCTTTTCTGAATAATTTATCCCAGCCCTCCGTAATTTCCTTATCTCTCCCTTTTTGCCTCTTTTACTGTGCAGGTTATGGTAAATGGCTGTTAGTCTTCAGAAAACCTATGGATCGCCGTTTCCATCAATCAATTAAAAAACACTTACCTTACACTCAACATGATTTATATCTTGTTAATAGAATTGTCTCACTATATCCCTATATTATTATACCCTTAATTCCATTAGCTATTTGCTTAATGCTCTTTTTAAGGCTGACCTCCAAGAAGAGAGATAGGGGGATTAGTCTAATATTGGCCAGAGAACAGGGCCTCTTTCTGGGAATGGTGTAGGTCAGGGCAGGTAGAGGGCTTTGGATGCCGGCCCACTCTTCACTAGCCTCCTCACCAGAAATACTGTAGTCTACTGTAGCCCATGTACAAAGTCACTGTACCTCAAAGGGCAGATCCACTAGGAATCACATTTAATGTATGACATTCAATTATACAACCCCCTCAGTGAACAAGACTGGTTCCCCTATTTCACGTTGCATCATGGACTGTGGATAACATGCTGAGCTCTACAGAATGTCTATCAGTCAATAGAGATGGTATTAAATTATTTAAATCTAACTATGGTGTAACAAGAAAAACATATAATGATAACTGATCGCTATCAATAGATATTTGCCGTTGGAAATCTGACGTACATCATTTTTCAACATAAACGACTTTACAATAATGCTTCCAGATTGTTAGCTACGTGGCTGGCAGCTACACTGTTCACCTCCACAGGGTCTACTATGGGCAGTGCTAGCCTATCATTTAGTCAGATGCCCTTGACAGTTGCATGTAAGATACGTTTTAAATATTCATCATGCATTGCCCTACAGACCCTTTACTGTCCTCTGCCCAATACCTCAGGGGCCCAGCAGCGCTGCCTTAAAAAGGATGAGTTAAAAACTACCAGCAAGTGTCATCAAATAATCAATCATCTGTCTCCACCTTGATTGCACTCATCTATTACTTCAACATGTTGCATAACATTTCAATACATTAGGAGAGAATTAATAGGGACCGCATGGCGGTTGGGCTCCTTTGGTTTTACAGGAAGAAGCTCAGTACCAGATGAATTCAGTGGCCCAGCTAATGAGGATCAAACTGTATCTCACAACCTTTGATACCAAACTGCCCATCAGCCAATATCAAACAAAAAGGTCCCTCCGCCTTCCGGAGGGGAAAGAGACAGTGGAATAAAGAGAGAGAACTTAAAAACTTAACTTAAGGTCATTGTCAGTGGTCTGAGAGTTATTAATAGACAGATCTGCATTGGTGGTGAAAGATCTGAAAGATATCATAACAGTTTCACCCCATCCAAAATCTAACTGTATTCAACTCTATACAGTCATATACAGATGTAGGATCTTAATTTGAGCCAGTTTGCTGCAGCAGGAAAATAATCCCGCAGCAACAGGAAATGTGAATTATTATTTGGATTATACTTAATGGACATTTTTGTATGGGTTTTTCGCAAGGGAAAATCAAGTCTGAAATTTAAAAGTGGAAATTACCAAAATTCCGAAGCCTTTAGAAACCTCAAATACACGACAAATGTTACATTTCCTGCATTGCAGGAAAGTTCTCCTGCAACAGGGCGATCAAATGAAGATCCTACATCTGTAAAATAAGAGTGTAGATCATGCAGAGCACATGATGCCACAGTGAACATTTCATCCTGCAGGTTTATTTTGTCTACATTATATTATACTGTAGCTATAGATCACAATTCCCACAAAGATAGTCTTCCTGAACAGTGGGGTTTGGGGTATCTAACCATCCAGCCTGAGGTTCCGATCAGTACAGTAACAACAGAGCCAGAGGCACCCTGTGGCATGGCTGAGGAGAGAGGGCCAGGGTTCCCAGACTACAGCACAGCCAAAGACCCGGCCAAGCCCTGGTCCACTTATTAAATTAGTCTAAATCTTTATGGCATGATCAATAGCAATGTGTTTATTTTCCTGCGCAGTGTTATTCATTAGAAATTCAAAGAGCCTTAAAGAGGCTCATTAGGGTGTGATTCGCCAGGGCGGCCTGAGATGTATGGGTCCTTTGTGAGGGAGGCAAAAGGCCAGGGAGACAGGGGAG
This sequence comes from Salmo salar, assembly GCF_965601325.2. Taxonomy (NCBI): domain Eukaryota; kingdom Metazoa; phylum Chordata; class Actinopteri; order Salmoniformes; family Salmonidae; genus Salmo; species Salmo salar. The sequence goes on along the minus strand of NC_138291.1, from coordinate 142,578,164 downwards.
GGTAGATGGCTTTCACAGGACAGGCTAAATATAGAGCGCCTCGACCGAGACGTCTCTCTCTGTTCAGCTTGTGTGGCTCAGGGTCCCCCACAGGTTCTGAGAGAGAAACATGGACACCCACGTATACACATGGAGACATTACAGACACAACAATGCATGAACACACTTATCGTGATACAAGCAGGTGTATGCACAGACACATGCATTATATATTTACATATGTAGGAACTTAATTTGACCAGTATCGTCACAGCAAAATAACCCTGCAGCAACAGGATTTGAACATTTAGTCCATTAACACTTTTCCGCCGATGCAATGTTGCTTGATTGGCGGTTAGGCTATTAGCTGGCCAAAAATATGCTACATCAAAAGTGCAATACTGTTAATATAACCGTGTGTTTGTGCAGGTTTCCAGTGAATTTATGCATTTCCTGCAGAACAGGAAAATTCTTAGAGTGATCAAATTAAAATCCTACTTATGTACAGCTACACACACATGCTCACACTGTTTTTGTATATGCAGCACATATTGTATAGAAGCAGTTGACATAAGATGTGTTGTAACCAAAATAATTTGCAAAAACATTGCCCAAAAAACTATTGTAATTTTACCAATTTATTTTTCTCAGGTTCAAGGCATAACACTAGATATGATATTATAGTTACAGTTAGCATATATCCGTGTATCTTGGAAACAGTGGGAGGGACCATTCATCTAGTGTAATGCAAAACAAAGCTAGTTTGACATTATCACATTATTGAGTTAACATTATTTGGTGTACAGTCGCCAGTCCTTCAGATAATTCAGCCTAATTGAATGAAAGTGCTCAGACCTGATCCGACTGAGGAGATGGAACATTAATTGACATTTGCTGAAGCCAAACAAAGGACACCAAAGCAGTAATGCTTAGTTAAAGACGTTAAAACCCCAGAGATAAACTGTCCGTTTCTATCCCTTATTGTTTTGAAAATGAGTTAAACAAGTAATCTATCTGGAGAACGAATAAGGACATACTAGGCTGACCATTCCTCTGGATTTATGGGAATTAATTTAAATCAACATTTTCTCGTATGATTAGAGTAGTACCACGGTAAACCTAATTTCTACAAAAACAGAATTGAAAGAGATGCTCTCTGTCATAGAGTATAGGGAGTGGGAGGTTCCCTTATTCTGTCTGACCTCTCTCCAGTCGCAGGCTGCTATAGATATTAAGAAATCCCAGTGCTCCCTCACCAACTGATTTTAAAGACAGCATGATTGTGGGGGTTTGGGATGAGGGGTTAAACTGGTAAGAGCATGTTTGCTAAGCCATTTGAAGCACATTCTCATATGGGCGGCGGCAGAGATGGGGTCTGCGGAGGGAGGCACATTTCCCCCCTTTCCCTTTCCATTTCAGTGCACCTGAGTGCATTGATGGGATGACCTGGACTTGATCTTTGAGGGCAACATGCCTGATGGTTCCTGCAGATTGATAAATTGATTCAAAACTATTACCATGGTAAAAAAGCAATAAGGTCATAAAAATTGCATCGGTCCAGCTAGATAAGTAAATCCCAGGCATTTTGGGGAGACGGGAGCTCGGGACAGGAGGAGCAGGCCGGGCATGAGGCGGAATGAGAGAGCGAGAAATGACTTTGAAGAGCTCATCATCTTCAATCTATTTTTCCTGCCTCTGCTCCATGCTGCCGCATAGAGGCACTTCATTACAGGGGAATAACTGTACACAGCAGGCAGAGCTCTGGCCAGCCTCCTGCTCCCCCGGGCCCCCGGGGGGCTCTAGCTGGTTAATACCTCATCACTGGCTTCATTGAACGCTTTAATCTGCGCTCCTGTGATCAATAGAATCCCGCTGTAAATGAAAAGAACCATTTCGTGTAATCAACCCTGTTAATGCTCATTCTGAAAACCATTATTTGTGGAAGGTATTTAGGGGAAAATTGTCACTGTGACATGCCCCCCCCCCCATGTCTCAGACCCCCCCGCCTACACACACACGCAGTCACCCCCCAGACCCCGGCCACCCACGCTGACAAAGATTATCGAAGTACAAGGTTTAGAAGGAGAGGCAACAAGGTGGACAGAGAGGTTTGTGTGTTGGGGGAAGAGGGGTTCAGAGGGATGGGATGGGGAGGACAGGCAAGAGGACACAGAGGTAGAAAGAAGAAAAGAGAGTGGGAGGACAGAGTAGGTTGGGAGAGAGTAGAAATGGAGTGGGATGGTTATATGTGAGAAAGGAGAGAGAGTGGGAGATGGAAGAGAGGATAGATAAGTTAGGAAGGAGGGGACGTGCCCCGCCTCCTCGTGGCTCCTGACACATACACACCCGATGGGGAAGAAAATGAAATTTTCCAGCCCGCTATTTCTGCAGCAAATTCAATTACTGTAGGCGCTTGTACAAAGAGCTGTGACTTCTCTGGGCCTGAGATTGGAAAAAGCTGATGGCTGATGACAGTGAATAACAGGACAGGCTTTGACAGGACAGGTAAAATGGTGGAAAAGGGACCGAGAATATATTGCTCTGGTATGGACAGATGGACAGACGGTAAAACGGTGAAGTACAGGGGAGGTGATGGTAAAATGATAGTGAATAAGGGATATGTATCATTGGGAATATATAGTTTAAAACAGTCTAACAGTCATGAAATACTATATCAAACAACAGCCTGTAAGAGTAAGTCGTTTCAGGACAAAATAAGTTATTTCTTATCTCTTACTGCAATATAGTGAGACGCTATATGAAATAGCACGTAGCTCATGTTAGCCATGATAAATCAATATTGTATTCTGTGTTGTGGTTCACGGCGACTATCACCATTACACAATTAGTCATCCTCCATCACCCTCCTCTTAAAGGGATACTTCGGAATTTTGGAAATGAGGCCCTTTATCTACTTGCCCAGAGTCAGATGAACCCGTGGATACCATGTATATGTCTGTGCGTGCAGTTTGAAGGAAGTTCCTAACTAGCGCTAGCTCAATGACTTCCAGAACGTGCACTAATGCATGCTAGCAGATACCCATAGACTTCCAGTCATTGCAATAATGCTAGTTAGTTTCGTCAACCAATGCGATCTCTAACTTCCTTCAAACTGGACACAAAGACATACGAATGGTATCCACAAGTTCATCCGACTCTGGGGAAGTAGATAAAGGGCATCACTCCCAAAATCCTGAAGTATCCTGAAGTATAAGATAAACACACCTGAAATGATTGAACGCACCCACGCAGACACACATGCAGACACGGACGCAGACAGACGCACCACAGTGCAATAAAGTTAATTTGAATCCAATGAATTCATAGTGAGTTTCATGGTGTAGTATTGCACAGAATTCAAATGATATTTTTCCTGAACAAAGGGGTTGACTACCTTGCCATTTGTGGATTTTTTGGGGGGACGGAAGTTCATGCAGCTCAACTGCACAATATCGAAAACCCATTGACGTGGTCTTAAGCTTTGTCTAGCTTGGCTAGCTACTGGAAAATTAGAAGCCGGGCGTGTAATCCTGATCGCCTGCTCCTCCTTCCCATTGTGCTCCAGTTTAATTTCTCTTTTTTTTCAGCAACAAAGCCCTCGGAATTATCCACAAGGAAGAGGGGATCTATAGCATTTGATTCCAATTCCAACAAAACCCTAAGGGGGACTTCATAAGCACCGCAGCCTCTCATGTTTCACATGCCGACAGACAGAGACGGGAGAGAAAAGCTATTAAAGTTGTATCTTAAAAGGTCAATAACATTCGGTGTAATGACTCTGACTATTTAATCCAAATGTATGGGTCTGCCGCTAAGCCCTTTCCTGACATTGATAGACTTGAGTGGCAGTGAAGGATCCCCCTGTCAAAACAGCCCTGGCTGAGAGGTAATGAGAAACGCCACTTGAGTGTAAAGTCTCAGCGGCCCTTAACGATACGATAGGTGTCACAAAAGGCATTGTTTCTCCTCCTAATCAGTGGGATTGTCTGTCTTCAAGTGGTATGTCGTGTGAGTGTGAGTGTGAGTGTGAGTGTGAGTGTGTGTGTGTGTGTGTGTGTGTGTGTGTGTGTGTGTGTGTGTGTGTGTGTGTGTGTGTGTGTGTGTGTGTGTGTGTGTGTGTGTGTGTGCGTGCAAGGGAGGGTGAGTGGCATTGTGCTTTGGAGATGGGCGGATATGTAACTGTGTCTGTCCAGACCAGAATCTTCGGTGATATCATCTCTCCCTCTCCCGGACACCTAATGTGATATTTGCTCTTGCCGTGGCCCCAGAATCCGGTGTCAAGCCAAGCATCTCATCTGCAATGTAAGACAATTTCCTCACATCTGAAAAGACACTGTCTCCAGTCAATACACTATAAATTGCTCATGGAATAAGATCATCTTAACTAAACGCTATCCGCTCTCCTCCCGGGGTTCAGAGGGTAATCCCACCTTTTTTAATCATTTGTATGTTTTGTTGTTTGGTAGATCTACCCAGCACTTATAATGTTTCATAGGCGAGCCCATCAATCAGATTGGGCGTGACAGAAATCTCCTGCCACAATATTACAGGTTATTAAAAGGATGATGGGAAGGTGGTGTGTTTGTGTTGGCTGAAGCCTCTTTTCTCGTTTTCCGAGTGCCGGGTCTGGTGCATAATCTAGCAATTCATCCTCACCCTCCCCGTCAACAAGTGTAGCAGCCCCCCAGTCCCCCCTACTCCCCCAGTCACTCCCTCTGCTGATGAAACACTGTTCATCTCATACTCTACACACAACAACTGCCAGACAACCAGGCAGTCAGCCAGCCAGTCAGTCAGTCAGTCAGCCAGACAACCAGCCAGTCATCCAGCCAGACAACCAGCCAGCCAGCCAGTCAGCCAGACAAACAGCTAGTTAGCCAGCCAGAGAACCAGCCAGTCAGCCAGAGCCAACCAGTTAGTCAGGTAACCAGCCAGCCAGATAACAAGCCTGCGAGCTGGCCACAAGCCATTCAGCCTCAGAGCATAATACCCGCCAACCAGCCAACCAACTCGCCACTCAGAAAACCAGTCAAACCAGACAGCCATTTCAGACTGAAAAAATAAACATTCATATTCCAAAATCAGCAATCAACAGTTGTTAATTATTTGATCAGATGTTCCTAATGAAATGTATTGACCTCACCCTGCAACGTATGATAAAGCCAGTTGAGTGCAGACAGTGCAGAAAATTATAGTACGTTGTCAAAAGTGATTCTGTAGAGACAAGAATTTAGAGGGCAACCCCAAAGCACAGACAATACGAAGAGTCTGTGTGTGTGTTAGACAGTAAAGCTGAAGAATACAGAAAAACATGATTTACGTCTTTCCCAAGGCTCTGATCAAAGTCTGAGAGCAAATGTGCCGGTTTACTGGCTGCCTTTTCCCTCTCAGACGGCATTGTCTTAATGAAATGGGATTTTACTGGTTATCTTTCCAAAAAAAAACACAGTTTAGGAAACGCAAGTGTTTTTTCACAATTGAATCTGTAATAAAACAGGAAGATGAAATAAGTTGCATTATTTTTCAGATCTGACATAGCTTCCTGCTGCTGCGGGACCTCAAAGTATTGAATCCAAGATGGCGTACCAGTCAGACGTTTTTGTCTTTGTCCTGTCGTGGCCCTTGTATATATCTTTTTACATCTTTTCTTCACATATCTTTTTACAATATTTTCCTAAACCTTAACTTCTAAATACTCTCCTACAACCCGCCTCACCCAATGTGGCGTGGATCTGTCCAGCTAACTACCTACCAGCTATCAGTCAGCAAACCATTGCTAGCGGTCATCAGTTAACCTTTAGCTCGGAAAGCTCTCGCCAGTTCGAACAACGTGACTCAAACCAGAGCATAATGGACCTATTATTATTATTATTATTTTTTCCCCCATATCCCCGGATTCCTACCGCAAACTCTGAACATTTTCATCTGGATCTTCTTAACTAGCTAACCGCAATCCCGGGTGACTACTCCTGGCTAGCGTTTCCATCCCGGAGCAAGCACCAATTAGCCTGAAGCTAGCCCGGCCAGGGCTCCTGTGCTACCACCGAAGCCCACTCCTGGGCTACAATATCCGGACCCCTTCTACTGCCGGTACGGGGCACGGAACCCCGCCGATCCTCTACGACTGGAATACTGACATAATCTGCCCGAGGATTCCAACAGGCCCCTCAGGCGTGACGTCCGCTGAAGGCCCATTCTGCTAACCGCGGCCTACTAGCTATCTAGAGCTTCTTGGAACCCTACTAATTCCACGACTGGTCTATCGACGTCACCGCACGAAGAGGCAAAAACAGACTTAGCCCCATCGCAACGTCCCCCAAAGGCTAACTTGCTAGCATCGGTCTGTTAATGGCTAGCTTGCTTGCCCCGGTCTGCTAACTGATAGCTTGTTTAGCCCCGGCCTACTAACTGTCTGAATCGCCATGTCCCCAGTCAGCCCAACCACTTACTGGACCCATATGTTCACTTGGCTACGCATGCCTCTCTCTAATATCAATATGCCTCGTCCATTACTGTCCTGGTTAGTGATTACTGTCTTATTTCACTGTAGAGCCTCTAGCCCTGCTCAATATGCCTTAACCAACCATGTTGTTCCACCTCCTACATATGCGATGACATCACCTGGTTTAAACGTCTCTAGAGACTATATCTCTCTCATCATTACTGAATGCCTAGGTTTACCTCCAATGTACTCACATCCTACCTTACCTTTGTCTGTACACTATGCCTTGAATCTATGCTATCGTGCCCAGAAACCTGCTCCTTTTACTCTCTGTTCTGAACGTGCTAGACGGCTAGTTCGTATAGCCTTTAGCCGTACCCTTATCCTACTTCTCCTCTGTTCCTCTGGTGATGTGGAGGTTAATCCAGGTCTTGCAGTGCCTAGCTCCACTCCCACTCCCCAGGTGCTCTCATTTGTTGACTTCTGTAACCGTAAAAGCATTGGTTTCATGCATGATAACATTAGAAGCCTACTCCTTAAGTTGTTTTACTCACTGCTTGAGCCCACTCTGCCAACCCGGATGTCTTAGCAGTGTCTGAATCCTGGCTTAGGAAAACCACCAAAAACCCTGAAATCTCCATCGCTAACTATAACATTTTTCGCCAAGATAGAACTGCCAAAGGGGGCGGTGTTGCAATCTACTGCAATGATAGCCTGCAGAGTTCTGTATTACTATCCAAGTCTGTACCCAAACAATTCGAGCTTCAACTTCTAAAAATTCACCTTTCCAGAAACAAGTCTCTCACTGTTGCCGCTTGCTATAGACCTCCCTCTGCCCCCAGCTGTGCCCTCGATACCATATGTGAATTGATTGCCCCCCATCTATCTTCTGAGTTCGTGCTACTAGGTGACCTAAACTGGGACATGATTAACACCCCGGCCATCCTACAATCTAAGCTTGATGCCCTCAATCTCACACAAATTATCAATGAACCTACCAGGTACAACCCCAAATCCGTAAACACGGGCACCCTCATAGATGTCATCCTAACTAACTCGCCCTCCAAATACACCTCTGCTGTTTTCAATCAAGATCTCAGCGATCACAGCCTCATTGCCTGCATCCATAATGGGTCTACGATCAAACGACCACCCCTCATCACTGTCAAACACTCCCTAAAACACTTCTGCGAGCAAGCCTTTCTAATCGACCTGGCCGGGGTATCCTGGAATGACATTGACCTCATCCCGTCAGTAGATGATGCCTGCCTATTCTTTAAAAGTGCCTTCCTCACCATCTCAAATAAGCATGCCCCACTCAAAACATGTAGAACTAGGAATAGATATAGTCCTTGGTTCACTCCAGACCGGTCTGCCCTTGACCAGCACAAAAACATCCTGTGGCGCTCTGCGTTAGCATTGAATAGCCCCCGTGATATGCAACTTTCAGGGAAGTTAGGAACAAATATACACAGGCAGTTAGAAAAGCTAAGGCTAGCTTTTTCAAACAGAAATTTGCATCCTGTAGTACTAACTCAAAAATGTTCTGGGACACTGTAAAGTCCATGGAGAATAAGAGCACCTCCTCCCAGCTGCCCACTGCTCTGAGGCTAGGAAACACTGATACCACCGATAAATCCACTATGATAGAGAATTTCAATAAGCATTTCTTTACGGCTGGCCATGCTTTCCACCTGGCTACCCCTACCCCGGTCAACTGCCTGGCACCCTCCACAGCAACCCACCAATGCCCCCACCATTTCTCCTTCACCCAAATCCAGATAGCTGATGTTCTGAAAGAGCTGCAAAATCTGGACCCATACAAGTCTGCCGGGCTAGACAATCTGGACCCTCTCTTCCTAAAATGATCTGCCGAAATTGTTGCAACCCCTATTACTAGCCTGTTCAACCTTTCTTTCGTATCATCTGAGATTCCCAAAGATTGGAAAGCTGCTGCGGTCATCCCCCTCTTCAAAGGGGGTGACACTCTAGACCCAAACTGCTACAGACCTATATCTATCCTACCCTGTCTTTCTAAGGTCTTCGAAAGCCAAGTTAACAAACAGATTATGGACCATTTTGAATCCCACCGTACCTTCTCCGCTATGCAATCTGGTTTCAGAGCTGGTCATGGGTGCACCTCAGCCACGCTCAAGGTCCTAAATGACATCATAACTGCCATCGATAAGAGACATTACTGTGCAGCCGTATTCATCGACCTGGCCAAGGCTTTCGACTCTGTCAATCACCACATTCTTATTGACAGCCTTGGTTTCTCAAATGATTGGCTCACCTGGTTTACCAACTACTTCTCTGATAGAGTTCAGTGTGTCAAATCGGAGGGCCTGTTGTCCGGACCTCTGGCAGTCTCTATGGGTGTGCCACAGGGTTCAATTCTCGGGCCGACTCTCTTCTCTGTATACATAAATGATGTTGCTCTTGCTGCTGGTGATTCTCTGATCCACCTCTACGCAGACGACACCATTCTGTATACTTCTGGCCCCTCATTGGACACGGTGTTAACTAACCTCCAGACGAGCTTCAATGCCATACAACTCTCCTTCCGTGGCCTCCAACTGCTCTTAAACGCAAGTAAAACTAAATGCATGCTATTCAATCGATCACTGCCCGCACCTGCTCGCCCGTCCAGCATCACTACTCTGGACGGCTCTGACTTAGAATACGTGGACAACTACAAATACCTAGGTGTCTGGTTAGACTGTAAACTCTCCTTCCAGACTCACATTAAGCATCTCCAATCCAAAATTAAATCTAGAATCGGCTTCCTATATCGCAACAAAGCATCCTTCACTCATGCTGCCAAACATACCCTCGTAAAACTGACCATCCTACCGATCCTTGACTTCGGTGATGTCATCTATAAAATAGCCTCCAACACTCTACTCAACAAACTGGATGCAGTCTATCACAGTGCCATCCGTTTTGTCAACAAAGCACCATACACTACCCACCACTGCGACCTGTACGCTCTCATTGGTTGGCCCTCGCTTCATACTCGTCGCCAAATCCACTGGCTACAGGTTATCTACAAGTCTCTGCTCGGTAAAGCCCCGCCTTATCTCAGCTCACTGGTCACCATAGCAGCACCCACTCGTAGCACGCGCTCCAGCAAGTATATCTCACTGGTCACCCCCAAAGCCAATTCCTCCTTTGGTCGTCTTTCCTTCCAGTTCTCTGCTGCCAATGACTGGAACGAACTCCAAAAATCTCTGAAGCTGGAGACTCATATCTCCCTCACTAGCTTTAAGCACCTGTGAGCTGTCAGAGCAGCTCACAGATCACTGCACCTGTACAGATCACTGCACCTGTACATAGCCCATCTGTAAACAGCCCATCTATCTACCTACCTCATCCCCATACTGTATTTATTAATCTTGCTCCTTTGCACCCCAGTATCTCTACTTGCACATTCATCTTCTGCACATCTACCATTCCAGTGTTTAATTGCTATATTGTAATTACTTCGCCACCATGGCCTATTTATTGCCTTAACTTACCTCATTTGCACTCACTGTATATAGACTTTTTGTTTTCTTTTGTTCTACTGTATTATTGACTGTATGTTTTGTTTATTCCATGTGTAACTCTGTGTTGTTGTATGTGTCGAATTGCTATGCTTTATCTTGACCAGGTCGCAGTTGCAAATGAGAACTTGTTCTCAACTAGCCTACCTGGTTAAATAAAGGTGAAATAAATAATAATAAAAAAGACATTATAACATTTGACCTTTATGTATCAGAAGCTCCAAAATGTTTAATTTAAGCATTTGAAAATATGACTAAATCAAGTGAGTGTTGAAATGTTGACAGATGAAATTGTTGATTCATATTCGATGAAATCAGCTGTGACGACCTTTTTAAGGACGTGTTCTCTGCCCACACAGACAGGGCTAAAGAGAAATGAAATGAATTGAAACCATAGATGGTATAAATGATACATAGGCAATATCTCTTAGAAGATTTATGATATAAGTTTTGATTAGTGCTTTGCAAAACATTGCTTTGATTAGTTAGCACTAAGAAGAAAGAAAATGAATGTCTTTATTTTGAATTGAAATAAAGTCTTATCATTTGGTATTTAAATAAGACAAATGGTGACAAGTATAAAGTAATGACTCTGTCTTTATGCTGGCCTTGTGTTAATAGGACTTTTATCTCTGTTCAGGATATTAATAATAGAAAACTGTGGGAATGAATCCTTTTGATCATTAAGAGTTCAGAGATGAATGAATGGAGCAGTGGGGCAAGTCGTTAGAAAGGGTTAGGAAGGGCCCAGTAGTCATTAATAAAATAGTATTAATACCTCTATGATGTCTTGTTGATAATGTGTAACCATTTAATGTTCATATTATCAGCAAATGGCAAATAAATGGCCCCATTAAAGAAAAAACAAAACAATGTATTATTCCTCTGAGGTGTTGACTATCCTGTCTGTCCTGTAAGAACACAGCTTTACCAGACCCCTGTAGCATACAGCCTACCTTCCAGCCAAGCCAACCCCTCTCCTCTGATAGATTTATTTCAAAAGAGCAAAGTGGGGCGATGCCACCGGCGTTACGGTGACCCCATACATCACGCCTCGTGTGAGCACATATTAAGTGCTTTTCTCATCCCCCCCGCCCATTAAAAGTAAATAATCCGCAAAGAATGAGGCATTTGTTAAGGAGGCATCCTATTCCTCATACGTGACAGGTATCTGTTTATACACACAGCCGGGCAGGTGTGCAGGGAGGAAGGGAGGCACAGGGGAATGGTGATGTGAACTGCTACAGGGAGAGAAAGAGGATACGCATTCATGTCCAGATCTACTCTGGCTTCACACACTGCTTCTCATATACTGTAGGTAGAGGACCAAAGGGGTTCTGTCCCCCAGGTCCCTGGTCAAACCATCCAAAGCATTGCTCATTGACATGGAATAATGTCTGACTAGACAATACAGATAAGGTCACACATCCTTGCTTCACTTAATGGCAATCAAAAGGTTAAAGATTTTGTGTCCACATTATGGTGATGATACCCCCCACCATAGACAACAGTGCCTGTAAAGCACCTTCATCCATCCTCAGCACATAAACCAGGTTCTATTTACTTGCAAGACATCCGACTTAACAGGCATAATAAAAGGTAGAGGAGACACAATATTAAGTTCATTAAGTTAATTATTTTCGATAATGAGCAGAAAGCAGAGAAAGAAAGAGGAACCAATTACTAATTAAGTCCCATCATCACATTAGAATGAATGAACATTATGCAGCTACACCGCTTTCATGTTGTTGCATATTTATTACGCTAAATTAATTTAATATCCCCCATATAAATCATGCAAATTTATGAACTGAAGGTTTCATTTATTGCAGCATATTAAGTCATGTTCCATGTAGGAGGTGGCGTGGAAATGAGGCAATACCCAAGGTTAGCCAGCGTTATTTATGGCCTCCCTGTCAATTAATACTAAGCTGGCTTTTATTGCACTTAAATGTGCTGTAGAGGAAGGTGAGGGCATTGACAGAGATCATCAGACAGACAGACGCTAGAGGCTACACATTGGGTGCGTCCCTCTGCCCAGGCGTTGCTAACTTCTGCCAGATTTGACCACGCCAGGATAGGTATTTTACGTGTCAGCTAACCACATCACATGTTAATTAAAGCAATCTGTCAGTGAATGACACAGTTGATGGCACAGTCGATGACGTGGTGGCACATTGGTTGATGCATGCAACGTCTGAGCAGGGGGTCGCGACAATAGTCTCCAACACACACAGACGATTCTCACATGGACCAACAACATCCGGGTCATTACAGTGGCCTCATCTGCAATATCTGCATTTGGTTGATAGGTTTGGATCTGGCGATTTGGTTAGATAAATCAAATTAAATCAAATCAAAGTGTATTTGTCACGTGCGTCGAATACAACAGGTGTAGACCTTACAGTGAAATGCTTACTTACAGGCTCTAACCAACAGTGCAAAAACAGGTATTAGGTGAACAATAGGTAAGTAAAGAAATAAAAACAACAGTAAAAAGACAGTGAAAAATAGCTGTAGCGAAGCTATATACAGTAGTGAGGCTATAACAGTAGCGAGGCTATATACAGGCACTGGTTAGTCGGGCTGATTGAGGTAGTATGTACATGTAGATATGGTTAAAGTAACTATGCATATATGATAAACAGAGTAGCAGTAGCGTAAAAGAGGGGTTCGCGGGTGGCGGGTGGCGGGACACAATGATTAGACTGTAAACTGTAAAGATAGCCCGGTTAGCCAAAGTGCGGGGGCACTGGTTGGTCGGGCCAATTGAGGTAGTATGTACATGAATGTATAGTTAAAGTGACTATGCATATAAGATAAACAGAGAGTAGCAGCAGCGTAAAAAAGGGGTGGGGAGGGGGGGGGGGGGGGGGGGGGGGGGGGCACACCAGGCAAATAGTCCAGGTAGCCATTTGATTTCCTGTTCAGGAGTCTTATAGCTTGGGGGTAAAAACTGTTGAAAAGCCTTTTTGTCCTAGACTTGGCACTCCGGTACCGCTTGCCATGCTGTAGTAGAAAGAACAGTCTATGACTGGGGTGGCTGGGGTCTTTGACAATTTTTCGGGCCTTCCTCTGACACCGCCTGGTGTAGAGGTCCTGGATGGCAGGCAGCTTAGCCCCAGTGATGTACTGGGCCGTACGCACTACCCTCTGTAGTGCCTTGTGGTCGGAGGCCGAGCAATTGCCGTACCAGGCAGTGATGCAACCAGTTAGGATGCTCTCGATGTTGCTGCTGTAGAACCTTTTGAGGATCTGAGGACCCATGCCAAATCTTTTTAGCTTCCTGAGGGGGAATAGGCTTTTTCGTGCCCTTTTCACTACAGTCTTGATGTGTTTGGACCATTCTAGTTTGTTGGTGATGTGGACACCAAGGGACTTGAAGCTCTCAACCTGCTCCACTACAGCCCCGTCGATGAGAATGGGGGCGTGCTCGGTCCTCCTTTTTCTGTTGTCCACAGTCTTTGTTACGTTGAGGGATAGGTTGTTATTCTGGCACCACCCGGCCAGGTCTCTGACCTCCTCCCTAAAGGCTGTCTCGTCATTGTCGGTGATCAGGCCTACCACTGTTGTGTCGTCTGCAAACTTAATGATGGTGTTGGAGTGGTGCCTGGCCATGCAGTCGTGGGTGAACAGGGAGTACAAGAGGGGACTGAGCACGCACCCCTGGGGGGCTCCAGTGTTGAGGATCCGCGTGGCAGATGTGTTGCTACCTACCCTCACCACCTGGGGGCAGCCCATCAGGAAGTCCAGGATCCAGTTGCAGAGGGAGGTGTTCAGTCCCAGGATCCTTAGCTTAGTGATGAGCTTTGAGGGTAGTATAGTGTTGAACGCTGAGCTGTAGTCAATGAATAGCATTCTCACATAGGTGTTCCTTTTGTCCAGGTGGGAAAGGGCAGTGTGGAGTGCAATAGAGATTGCATCATCTGTAGATCTGTTTGGGCGGTATGCAAATTGGAGTGGGTCTAGGGTTTCTGGGATAATGGTGTTGATGTGAGCCATTACCAGCACTTCATGGCTACAGACGTGAGTGCTACGGGTCTGTAGTCATTTAGGCAGGTTGCCCTCGTGTTTGTTGGGCACAGGGACTATGGTGGTCTGCTTGAAACATGTTGGTATTGCAGACTCAATCAGGGACATGTTGAAAATATCAGTGAAGACACCTGCCAGATAGAAGGGCTTTAGACATAGGCCTCAATAACATTTCAAAAAATGTTTATGCTTATTTAAAAATGGTAATCAACATGTAATTGAACCATGACTGTGATAGATTAGGCCCTATATTTAACTGAACCATGACTGTGATTGATTAGGCCCTACATTTAACTAAACCATGGCTGTGATAGATTAGGCCCTACATTTAACTGAACCATGACTGTGATAGATTAGGCCCTATATTTAACTAAACCATGACTGTGATAGATTAGGGCCTATATTTAACTGAACCATGACTGTGATAGATTAGGCCCTATATTTAACTGAACCATGACTGTGATAGATTAGGCCCTATATTTAACTAAACCATGACTGTGATAGATTAGGCCCTATATTTAACTGAACCATGACTGCGATAGATTAGGCCCTATATTTAACTGAACCATGACTGTGATAGATTAGGCCCTATATTTAACTGAACCATGACCGGGATACATTATCTACAGACATAGGGTGAAAACATTTGGACAGTATAAAATCACATTATAAGTGAGTTATGGTCCATTATAGATGAGGTTATATAGTTTTTAGATAATCAAGAGATTTAAAATGATATTCGTGGCATAAATAAACATGTGGATAGTGACACAATATAGGAGAGTAATGTAACTCACAGGTCACAGTGTTTCCTGTGACCCATCCATGCGCTGCAGGGATTCACATATAAATAATGGATGCAGACAATCTATCGGCAGCTGTATCATCTGAGAGAGAAAACCCTGTCATGCTATTAGATGAGCTAATGTGGAATGAAAAGCACACAATGACTTAGAGGCGATAGCTGCACAGGGTTAAATGCTGAGCAAATTAAATCCCCAGAAAATCTGTGTTCCTCCTGCCTGTGTCTGGAACTTTTAAACATGAAAGGATTCTTTAAAACGCTCCTTTTAAATGGCTGTCCTGTTGAGTGAGACCCCTGACACACCATTGGCGTGGTGAACATGATTGCCGGGGGTTCTCTGTGGAATATTCAAACGGTGCTTTATAAAGCCTGGAGTATGGGTCATAACACTGTGATTGTTCCTAACTACTGCAGGTGCTATGCACAGGCAGGGTCATATCTCAGTCGTTAACAAATCTCTGGCGCGGCCCTGTGCCATTAGAGTGATGCGGACGGCACATTCCCTGCAATTTAGTACCAGTAACTGATGAGGGTCACGCCAGGTCACTTTCAATTTCCACTCGGAGAGGAGAAAAATGGAAACAACTCATTTGCACAAATTTGAATAATTCGCTCACTCAAAAAAGAAAAAAAAAAGAAGAAAATATGCTGGGATGATGAGTGAGAAAGAGAGGATAAAGAAAGAACAAAGACGGGGAAGGAGGACACTGTTGCACCTTGCACAATAATGATCCACAGCACCTTGGATCGCCTTGCATAAAGACTAATGATGAATATGACAGAGAATATGAATCCAGATGCAGGAATAAAGCAGCCTTTCTCTCTGCAGTCTCACATGGGAGCCTCCGTAGTGAGCTTTTAAACTTCTCATAAATGTATTAAGATTGCACCGGGCCATGAAACAGCTGTAGACAATTAATCTTCTGCAAATCTTATCTGAGGAATTGGTTTCTGCAAAGTAACATCTGCTGCTAGAGATGATTATTCATAGGCAACGCACATCCGCCACACTTTTATGCATAGGGCACGATCATTGCCATTGAAGTAAAAATTTATAGTTTTCCCTGTTCAGTAAAAATAACATTCAGCAGCATTAAAACGTCATCCATCAACATTGTCCTGGGGCCCCTGGCCATCCCAGGCAGAGAAATTAAAAAGTATTCATTTTGCTTAGAAGTTGTAAAGTGTGCTGCTCCGCTGAGCTGATATTTGCAGCAGTGCTTTAAAGAATAAAATTGCAGCAGTGGAGTTGTGGATTATGGTGCTGGAGGAAAAAGAGAGCTGAATTCTCCCAAAACCCTGAGAGACCTTTATGAGAGATTCTTTATGAACATAAGAGCCATGTTGGGTCACATTCTGTAAGTGTACAGTTTTATTATATGCTCAATTAAATATTTATTTTCTGTGACTATAATAATTGTTTAAATCAGGGGAGAATGTCGTTCACACTATTACTGGGATGGAAATGATTAAAATAGTAGTTTGGGGGGACTAGCCCTTTTTCCGATTTGTGTTGTTGTTCATTTGCTGTTTTTCCTACTGTAGCTATGCAGCTATGTGCAATCCCACTAGCTATTATTACATTGTGTTTATTTGTAAAGGAATAACTAAGTTGCATTACTGCATGTATAGAGATCCCAAGGCACCATCGTTATTTTCTCCCTATTAATTCCATCCTCATTGTGTCTTCTTCATTTCCCAACTGTCGCCATCTCACAGATAGCAATATTATTTACAATATAGGCTGTCGCCTGGAGCCAAGCCAAATGCAATCTTAATAGGAATTTGATCATCGGTAACTTTGGCTGCGTGTCAATTAGTTTGTTTTTTAACACAGCAAAGCAAACAATATGTCTGCCCTCAATTCTTTTGACTAGTTTTGACTTTTTGGGGAAGACAAAGGGAAAGGTAGAGACGTCTGCGAAAGGTTACACACACAAATACAAAATGTCCAGAGGAATTGGGATTTGCAAAAATCAAGTGTATATGAATACAGTATATGCTGCTTGTCAAAGTGAATTAAATGTAGTTTAGGATCAGATCCAGAATCAGGTCTAAATCTACTTCTGAATACTGGTCTACCACAGGCCATGACGCTTGTAGGTACACAAAGGCTCTGTACGTCCATGTATTCCATAACACAGTCATTCATCAAAGGCACTCAATTATTCCCTGCAAATCAAAGCCCTCTCACTCTACGCCATGCCTGCAATGGAAAAGCCATCTGAGAAGTGTGAAGAGTTCCGTCAGACTGAGCTACCTGCCTGGTCGTCGGTCCACATTACAGCTCTGTGGAGGAGATGATGTTTAAACCTGAACATGTATTGTTCACTGTGACATGCTCAATTTATCATTAGTTGTGAAAGAGAGAACGGATGAGTACACTTTCAATTTAGTTCCATTGCTTTCTTCATTCATCATATCCTCCCTCATCATCCATCATCCCCTGCCCCTTTGATTTGTACAAAAACACACTTTCATAAATGTAACGCAATTAATCATCAAGGCTAAGATAATTTTATATTAACGGAGCAATACATTTATATGATTATTTCTTTGATGAACTTGCGCCACAGTGAGTTTCATTGAATCCCATTGTTAGATTAGATCATCTCCTTTACTCAGTGAGCATGAAAGTGAGGGGTGTCGAATCTGGTTCTTTGGTATCATTTCTTTCTAGGTTTATGTACATTTCCCAGAGAACGGTATCGGTCTGCCTTCAGCACCCACTGGCCATGCCTTTTATCCTCTTATAACAAGTCCTAAGAAATTGAAAAAGTTGCTGCAATAGATAGGAGGTGACCTGGAAACAAAAGCAATCAGAGGGAGGGGAGACGCAGGGAGCCACTGCCAGCCTCCACCACGCTCCACGTTCAAGGTGAAATTCTGCTACTCTGTCAATAAAAGAAGAAACACCTTTTGAGGCACAGGGCCGAGGGCAAAGTGTAGTCTGCAATTACACACCTTCATGTACCTCACCAAAGGACATTTTTCATGTAGCTCACCGTTTTTTAGTTTCCCTCCCAACACAATGCATTTTCTATTTTGTCAAAACAGAGAGAAAAAGGTCTGTGGACTCTCTAATCTGTGTTGTAGGCTGTGATGAAAATGAGTGGGCTCACCAAAACTTGCCTTCACTGTGAAAGCTTTTTAAACTTTCTATTCATGGTCATGATATTGCTATAAGATGACATATTTTCCTTACACAATATGGATATACTACTGCAGAAATTATCGTACAACAAAATAAAAGTCCCTCAAGCCAACCATACAATCTAGTCGAAAAGATTCCTTTCAGCATTTGATGATAACTAGATAAGAGCATAATTATTTCTCAAACGAAATTATCTTGAATTTAACCACAAATCAATCAGCTTTCCACGTGAAGAACTTCAGACTCCATTGTAGCTCAATCAAAAAAAATCAATGTGGACCAATTATAGCCTGTTTCATTAGTGTATGCAAATCAGGCAGGATCTTGAAAGAGCTGGTCTTATATTTCCCCCTCCTGGCCACCAAGTCACTTTATAGGGGGAATGAACACACACACACATTCTCATGCACACTCACACACTAAAAACAGAAAATGGAAATTCTTGAAACTTTGCACAAACTTTGCTGGAGATGTTTTCTTTTCATACTTTGTTCTGCGCTGTTTGTTGAGAACCAGCATGGTGAAAATGCTGCGTGTCTGTCTATGGGAGGCTTGCTTTGACCTGCGTTAATCCTGATTTGGTCCTGGCTATAGTGTGACATGTCATAGCATCACGCTCACCCTGTGACTGGAGCTACAGTCCAGTCTGGGGCCATGCCTGGGAACAGCAGACACACTGCTCACAGAATTGAAGCATCGCACACTTGTCTCATTGTATTATTTATCTGCCAAACAGACAGACATCCTTCATCCCGTTCCAATTGCAGCTCTGTTTTATAGTCAGGCATTCGCTGGAGCTGTGAACAAAAATAATACAAATTATGATTTTTTTTTGCAACAAAACATATAATATTTGATAACTATCAGTCTGATTAATTATGTGATGAAATAAAGCAGGTACTGGATCAATGGTCATTTTATTTCCCTTTCTTATGAAGTCAAGTGATTAACTAAGCGCACAATAAATTGGATTGTTGCTGAATAATTACAGAACTCAGAAGAGATTCACAGTGTCATTGGATGTGATGTATGCAGTGGTAGATAGCTCATCCTGATCTCTCTGTCAGAAACACACAAATCGGACGAAGCGGGATTGAAGCTACTGAGGACTGCTGGTGGAAGGACAGACAGCACAGGTTACCTATTCACACAACTCCCCTCCAGCTCATCAGGACACTCTGTCCATCCATGTACCTGACTGTTGTCTTTTGACTAAGCCCAAAACGCACAAGGGGGAGCTTGTGATGAAATTGATGCAATAACATTAGGGAGGCAGAGACCAAAACAAATAACTATTTTTATTGAGTTGCATCATGGGGCTGTAGAATGAAGAGTCTTTCCTGACATTCTTCTCAATGTCTCTATATTGATTTCTGTCTGTGTACATTGAACCTCAACATCACATACATTAGCCTAGGAGTTCCACTCGAAGCACAGAAGGGATGGCAGAACAATGTTTTGAAAGACATTAAGCCCTAACTAATGGCAGGTCTTAGACAGAGCCAGAGTCATCAACCCTCCTGACTGGTCAAGATGCTCAGTTCCAGGCAAACTGGGATTTAAAACGATGTCCTCCATGAACTACATTCTCCGTGAAAAATGATTCAATTTGGCAATTTATTCATATTTACTGAGTGTACCTGCATTACATTTGTATGGATCACTTTGGAGTAAAAGTGAAATGGAGAAAATCGAATCAACATATTGAGACATACCGGGCAGTTGTATGGAGTCTCCAGTCATACAGGCCCCGCAGGGGTCACTCCCATGCCTTTTATGATGTCCCTTTGAAATCTATCTGAATCACATTAAATTGGATATAAAGATGTGCAGACACATACATCACAGTAAATGGTGTGGTGGAGCATCGTTCGCCAAGAGTCCCACCTCAACAATCGGGTTATAAAATCGGCTTTAGATCCGATTAATAATTCACAATCCTGTTAGAAGAGAACAAACATTTCTGTTCAAGCAATTTAAGTTGCGGGATTGTTATTATAGCCGGGTGCTTGAGCCGGGCTGGGAGATGGTCTCGGTGTGGGTCTGCGACCGAGGAGAGGCTGTGAAATTTAAGCTGGCTCCAGCTCACCGTGTGCGGAAGAATAACTCAATGCTATTTCACAGTCTCTGCTTTCTTTATTAAAGCACCGTCACAGTAAACATGTCTTACCCACGCTTATCTCGGCAGCCTTTTTATTTGGGATCAAGAGTACGTCCTTGTCCCAAAAGGATGACCTTGGTTAGATGGTAGTTGTTATATTGTTAGATGTATACAGGATCTTAGTCAAATAAGCCTGTAATATTACCACACAGTTAACAATCATTGCCATCTTCCTTTCACAAAGTAACAGAACCGGAATGTTGTATTTTTACACACCAAGACCTCAGCTTATTTAGTAATCATTGTCATTAATGTGAACATTTTACAACATTTGTATAAAAAAAAGTATGAAATTAAATATTTGTTTCTGGTTATTTGTGTTTTGTATGAGTTTTTGGAGTGTAAATCTAAAAGCAAAGCTTTAAGGTACACCAAATAGTTTTAATCAGCCTTGATCGAACATGATTCCCACACCCCATACCATTCAACTTAATAGCAGCAGCATTTCTTTTTTTTAATTAAAACTTTGGACGACTGTTGATATTTAGTAAAGGTAGTGAGATCTTTTTGTGTGAGTGGATCCTTCCGATCATGGACAGAGTAAGAGTTGGTGACGTGATTGTTATTTGTTTGAAACACCTGACTCCTAGTGTTTTATATACGACATTACAAGCTGAAATGTACAACTAGCTCCAGACAGACACAACCTCTAATTAGACTCTATAGGCATTCCATTATACATCTAATCTTTTCAGATATACATAAATGCTTAAGGGTTAGGCCAGGGGAAGTGGTTTTCAGGACTGGGCCAAAATGTAGATTTCAGAACATTTAAGATTTTAAGTAAAGCAACAATAAACCCAGTCTTAAAATAAATAAATCAGACTTTGATCAAAGCACCTCCAAAACATGAATGTATATATTGTTTATATGGGGTTAGGGGTTGTATTGTAGGGAGCATAATGTAACATAAGAGGCACAAACTGTACAAAGTAATATAGTACTAGTACAAACTCTGGGTCAATGTAAACACATTCTTCGATTATGGTGAGTTTAGTTAGATGGCAGTCAGAAAACGTAGCATTACTGTAACAGAGATCATTTTATACCATAGTACTACTTGCAGTGAAGTTTGAAATGTTTATGGCTCTATAAAATATGTAATTGCGCAGTCTTTAAAATAAGGCATTTCATGCATTAAAAGTTAATACATGTTGTGTATCAGATTCAGATATCAATCTATACTCTATTCACCACACAACTATGATGAATATAAAACAAATGCCTTTGATTTGGAATAAATCCAGTCCATATGCATTGTAGTGTGTAAAATACTTTGTCCAGTGTTAATTCCAGAGTCATTGTCTCCTGGTACCCTCTGTGTGAGGCTCTTGGGAGTTTCTACCTTTCTTCCCCATAACCATACTGCTGTACATCTTCTGTTGCTGCTCTTTAAATTCCTCTTTCACCTTGGCTCTCTTCAAACTCCCATCCCTGTAGAGACACACAGAGGAGACTGCAGGTCACCTAACACGGCTGACAATAACCTCCAACCCATTATTGTGGAATAGTGTGGTTCACAGCGCATTTTCTTCTGATTCCAGAACTCTATTACGATAGAATGGCATGTTTTAGAAGGATATTTAGTGAGATTCAAGCACGTTTACTGAAAGTTTCCTTACCACGCCATGTCCAATAGCCCTCCCTGATGTGCGATAGCAGACTTCACTCTGTTGGCAAACTGGGCAGCATCTTCCCCTTCCTGTCCAAAGCGGCAATGAAGAGGGATATGATTAATAAACATATAGAGAGGTCTTTGAGGGGTCTTATGTATGTCCGTGGCCATGGGTGTAGGAGGTGTGTGCACTCTGTAAGGGTTTGTGAAGAAAACACTACATCAAGTCCAATCTGTTGGTCATGGGAGGGAGTAGCTGGCAGTAATACAGCATACACAGTGTGACAACCTACCCGTCGGGTCATGGGAGGCAGGTACCACACGTTGACCACGATGGCCCAGCTGGTCATCATTCTCAGCAGGTAGTTCACCATGTTGTACTTGGCACTGTTCCAGAAGGCATCTCCAAAACGAGGGTCATACTAACAGGGAAGGACAGAAAGGAGGAGATTTGAACAATTATAAATCAAAAGGC
This sequence comes from Salmo salar, assembly GCF_965601325.2. Classification (NCBI taxonomy): domain Eukaryota; kingdom Metazoa; phylum Chordata; class Actinopteri; order Salmoniformes; family Salmonidae; genus Salmo; species Salmo salar. The sequence goes on along the minus strand of NC_138291.1, from coordinate 142,555,956 downwards.
TGACAAAGTCAACACGTAACAAGGCCAATATCATGCCGACTTGACGATGTATTCATATAATAAGTGTTCAGTGACATGCTGCTTGATGGAGGAGCAGGGGTTAGAGAACACAAGGGGCTTTCAGACATTCAGATTGCAGCCAGTACCTTGATTGCGACTGGGTATATAGTCCCTCCAATCTCAAAGCTTCCCTTCTTGAACATCATGACCGATGTGTTGTTGATGCAGGTTCCTGTAAGAGGGAACAGAAAGGTCATGAGCACCACAACCACAGTGTCCAGTGGTGTTAGGCTCTATTTCAATTCAACTCAGTCAATTCAGGAAGTAAACTGCAATCCCTTATCGAAAAGTAATAAGGAAAATTGGAATTTGAGTTTACCTCATGCATTGACTGAATTGAAATGGAATTGACCCCAATCACAACTTCTCTCCAGACTGCAGCAGAGGAAAGACCAGACAGTCCAAGTATAGAGACTTACCCTCAGGGAAGATCAAGATGGGTAGATTGGTTTTAGCTGCAACATGAGCCCTCAATCTGGGAGAGGATGGATGGGGGCAGATCAATAACCAGGACAACACTAATCATGATGAAAACAATATATAGCAGATAGGATGATTGAGTGGCTGTAATGGCAATGTACTGTATATCGTCATACAATCAATATATGCACCATCAACATTGGCATGCGATTCATTTACTTTTCAGAAGAAACTGAGTAAATGTTTAGATGAAAAAGACATCTCCTGCTGTCTTTTCCCATTTACTTGCTGTCTCACCTACTGGTAACAGCATTTCGGTCTCTCATCTCCGACCTCTCGAACCAGACGTGGGGGCAGGACCTCACCATTGACCTCTGGATGACCCCCATCAGCCCACCGTGACTTTGACCCACCTGGGAATAATACCAGACACAGAGAGCATGACAACTCTAGCCTGCTAAGAACCAAAAGTGATGGATGAGATATCAAATATCAGTGATATGTTGACCAATGTTGATGTTACCCACCATAGCGTAGCATCCATCATTGGCCAAAATGACAATGTCAATAGGCGAGGTATGGTTTGCTACGCATATTCCTCCTTTTTGTGGTTTATTCTCTCTGTAAAAAGAAGCATTTATTTCAATGACATCGAAAATGTTGATACTAACATTACTTCCTAAATGTATTTCTAAGTAGTTTGTCTGGATACTAACTTGTTGTGGTATTGAATGGTGGCAGAGAGACCTCTGGCACAGATCCTGTAGCACATCAGATGGACTAATTCACTTAGCCAGTTCTTCAATCTAGAACACAAGAGCAATGTAAGGTAACAGCCAGGGATATTCTATTTTCTCGAGCCATATACCAACTCTCGAGCTAGCTGGCTCGTTGAGAGATACGAACATTCAATCTTCCTATCACCACAATTTATGAAAGTTCTACAACGTACTGTTAAAAACTCAGTAGCGTAGTACATCGTAGTTACCTCTGGTTAGGTAGAAATCCCACCAAAGTTGTCCCAATCACCAGCCAGGTCAACCCAATGATTGCCAGGGTTATCCTGAACGGAAAGAAGGAATCACATGTTGAAAAAGAGTCTATAGAAATGTAAACGTATACCATTCTACTATGGATCACATCATATTGAGTACATGATCGGTCGACATAAACTGAATTGAACTGGACTGGTAAGACACTGGCAGGACTGGAGAAGAGGTCAAGAAGGGCAGGTCAGACCCACCTGAGAGGGAAAAGGACACAGTAACGTATGATCACGCCCAGTCCCCAGATGATGGTGAGGCGCAGGCTGATGTAGTGGAAGTTGTGGTTGGTGCGGGTCAGGAGGTTCCAGGAGACCAGCTCCTCAGAGGAGAAGCGCTGAGTCACCTGGTCATCCACGATGCTCTCCAGGCCCTTTATGTAGAAGTAGAATGAGTCGCTCAGCGCAAACTCTCCCCTCGATATGGACTGGGTACGATACCGACGCAGCTCCCCCATCTCCTGTTCCATGGAGCCCCCCTCCCTCTGGATGAGTCCTGGCCAAAGAAGAGGAGACAACAGAGATTATTAACTGAGTGGTTTACAGTACGTTATACCTGTGGGTTTAGTCAATACCTAGCGATTTAGGACATAAAATAGAGAGGTGTAAGGAAGGGCAAGGATAGTATAAGAGGAACTAAATGTACCTACTGATTGTAGTACCTATCTATCTATGATATCCCAGAGAGGGTAAAGCTGATGAGGAACGGAATGGAGGACTGTTGTGGCATAGCCGATCAGCACTAGGCCTGTCAGTACCAGGTACCACTGAGAGCACTGAGCAGAGAGCTCCCATTCCTTTTCTTCATACACAGCAGCACTGTATTTTGCCCAGCTTGAGTAAAACACTTCCCTTGTGCCATGATTATACAGTAATACAAGCTTAATTATTATGTTCACAGACAACGAGTTATAGACGAAAGGAGCAAACATGGTGGATTTTGTAATCTTTGCTAAATGATTTGCTAAATCTTATTGCACAACATCATGGTGGTGACTTGTCCTTCCTGTGGTGCATTAAAAAAAAAAAGCCTCTGTACTTTTTGAAGTTTCCTGTCACATCTGATTTACAATATCAATGTTTGTGACCAACAGATGATTGAACATTGGAATTCTAGATAAACAATTTATAGACACCACAAAAAGTCCCCAGTATAAAGCCTGACGCAAAACCGATCTATTGGAATCTTCAATGCGGTTATAAAATAGTATGTGATATACATGTCCAAAGAGTATAAGTATTTAACACAATATAGGGCAAATGGTATCATAAGGTTTGCAGAGGATGGTGAAGTGACGTCTTTCAAACGCTTATTTCCAGAAAGAGCAGATGAAGGTGGCACACAGCATTTCACAGCATATGGGTCAAAGGTTAGGCTACACAGAGAGAGTGAGTTTTCTGCCTGAAGTTACGCAATCCTCAATTGCATCATCAGGGTGGGACAGGGCTGCTCCAATCTGCACCCATACATCAGCCACAGGAGCTGAGTTGACCAATCACAAGCCCCCACACTGACAACGCAGTCACATATGCAGGGTATACTCCTTTCAGACCGAGCTGAATTCAACCCCTCATACTAGGGGAACACTTTGTTATGAGAGCAGAATTAGGGTTGCAAAGCTACCGGTAATTTACGAAAGCTGCCGGAATCTTGGGTGATTTGGGTAATTAACTGAAAATCTATGTCAATCTATTGTAATTTCGGTAATTTATACTTGAATAATAAAAAAACGTGTATTCATAGTATAAATGTTTTATATCCATGTCCATATACAGTACCAGTCAAAAGTTTAGACACACCTACTCATTCAAGGGTTTTGCAGATTTTTTAAAAACTATTTTCTACATGTAGAATAATAGTGAAGACATCAAAACTATGAAATAACACATATAGAATCATGCAGTAAGCAAAAAAAGTGTTAAACAAATCAAAATATATTTTAGATTTTAGATTCTTCAAAGTAGCCACCCTTTGGCTTGATGACAGCTTTGCACACTCTTGGCATTCTCTCAACCAGCTGCATGAGGTAGTCACCTAGAATGCATTTAAATTAAAACATGTTCCTTTAAGTTAATTTGTGGAATTTATTTCCTTAATGCGTTTGAGCCAATCAGTTGACAGCTTTGCACACTCTTGGTGTTCTCTCAACCAGCTTCACCTGGAATGCTTTTCCATAAGTCTTGAAGGAGTTCCCACATATGCTGAGCACTTGTTGGCTGCTTTTCCTTCACTCTGCGGTCCAACTCATCCAAAACCATCTCAATTGGGTTGCGGTTGGGTGATTGTGGAGGCCAGGTCATCCGACACAGAACTCCATCCCTCTCCTTCTTGGTCAAAAAGCGGACTCCAATCAAATTGTAGAAACATCAAGGATGATCAATGGAAACAGGATGCACCTGAGCTCAATTTCGAATCTCATAGAAAAGGGTCTGAACACTTATGTAAAAAAAATGTTTTCGCTTTTTAATTATGGGGTATTGTGTGTAGACTGATGAGGGGAAAAAAGTAATTCAATCCATTTTAGAATAAGGCTGTAACGTAACAAAATTAAGAAAAAGTAATGGGGTCTGAATACTCTCTGAATGCACTGTAGACCCATCATCAGAGATGTTAAAGGACAATCATGGTCAATCCGTCGTCTGCATTGGCCGTGTAGCATTTAATGTGATACGGCCTCTGCAGAAGTCAGGGAATTCATACCTCTTGCGCTTCGCGGGGCAGCGTAGAGCTGTTGAGTAGAGCTGTTGAGATGGAAGTTGTCAAGGAAGTGAGTTTGAGTTTATACAGGACCTCCCGCCTTCACAATTGCATCACACTCTCCAAACAGAGCCTCCAACCACATGTTTGGGTCAAGCATAAATTAGCTGCAGGTGTGGTTCAACTTTGAGCACCATTCGGCATTTCTCTTGAACATTTTGGCATTCAGCTCCAACAAGACACTTTCTGAGCACTTACACAATGGGCAAGTGTGTATGGAAGGTTTTGTTCAAATCAGGGGTGCTGTCAAAAAGTGATTGCTCTGCTACAAACCATCAGAACTCAACTCAACTTACTGGATGTACAGTTGAAGTCGGAAGTTTACATACACTAGTAAAAATTCCCTGTCTTAGGTCAGTTAAGATTACCACTTTATTTTAAGAATGTGAAATGTCAGAATAATAATAGAGAGAATGATTTATTTCAGCTTTTATTTCTTTCATCACATTCCCAGTGGTCAGAAGTTTACATACACTCAATTAGTATTTGGTAGCATTGCCTTTAAATTGTTTAACTTCGGTTAAACAGTTAGGAAAGCCTTCCACAAGCTTCCCACAATAAGTTGGGTGAATTTTGGCCAATTCCTTCTGACAGAGGTGGTGTAACTGAGTCAGGTTTGTAGGCCTCCTTACTCGCATACACTTTTTCAGTTCTGACCACATATTTTCTATAGGATTGAGGTCAGGGCTTTGTGATGGCCACTCCAATACCTTGACTTTGTTGTCCTTAAGCCATTTTGCCACAACTTTGGAAGTATGCCTGGGGTCATTGTCCATTTGGAAGACCCATTTGTGACCAAGCTTTAACTTCCTGACTGATGTCTTGAGATGTTGCTTCAATATATCCACATAATTTTCCTCCCTCATGATGTCATCTATTTTGTGAAGTGCACCAGTCCCTCCTGCAGCAAAGCACCCCCACAACATGATTCTGCCACCCCCGTGCTTCACGGTTGGGATGGTGTTCTTCGGCTTGCAAGCCTCCTCCCTTTTCCTCCTAACATAACGATGGTCATTATGGCCAAACAGTTCTATTTTTGTTTCATATGATGTTTGTCCCCATGTGCAGTGGCAACCGTAGTCTGGCATTTTTATGGTGGTTTTGGAGCAGTGGCTTCTTCCTTGCTGAGCGGTCTTTCAGGTTATGTCGATATAGGACTTGTTTTACTGTAGATATAGATACTTTTGTACCTGTTTCGCACCAAAGTACGTTCATCTCTAGGAGACAGAACGCGTCTCCTTCCTGAGCGGTATGACGGCTGCGTGGTCCCATGGTGTTTATACTTGCATACTATTGTTTGTACAGATGAACGTGGTACTTTCAGGCGTTTGGAAATTGCTCCCAAGGATGAATCAGACTTGTGGAGGTCTACATTTTCTTTTCTGAGGTCTTGGCTGATTTCTTTTGATTTTCCCATGATGTCAAGCAAAGACGCACTAAGTTTGAAGGTAGACCTTGAAATACATCCCCAGGTACAACTTGAATTGACTCAAATTATGTCAATTAGCCTATTAGAAGCTTCTAAAGCCATGACATCATTATCTGGAATTGTCCAAGCTGTTTAAAGGCACAGTCAACTTAGTGTATGTTAACTTCTGACCCACTGGAATTGTGATACAGTTAATTATAAGTGACATAATCTGTCTGTAAACAATGGTTGGAAAAATTACTTGTGTCATGTACAAAGTAGATGTCCTAACCGACTATAGTTTGCTAACAAGACATTTGTGGAGTGTTCAAAAAAAAGAGTTTTAGTGACTCCAACCTAAGTGTACGTAAACTTTCGACTTCAACTGTATAATAACATTATACCTGTGTAATTAATAATTACTACAGGGTTATTCACATTTCAGTTAGGGGCAAATACAGACCAAAACGTATTGATTCAAATGGTGACATTCAGCATTGCGAAGAACCCATAGAAAATAATTCCTTTGCACAAAAGTTAAGAACATAAAGATTACAGTTATAGTCATCCACAATAAATTACACAGACAGGGTCTCACCGCTCTGGCACTGCTCATCCTTTCCAACTACTTCGGTAAAAACCGCACTGCTCTCACAGGAAAAAAAAACTGCTGCTCCGAATTAGCCCCATTCATTATAATCCCAATTTAACCAACCCCATCTACTTTTTGTGACTACCTGGAACTACCATTTGGTTTTGAAGTATTGAAACCAAAACCAAAAGTATTTTGATGAACATGAAAAGGTGAATGTAAGAAGCGCTCATCATTTCAAATAGGTTACATATTAAACATCGTATTAAACATCGTATTAAACATCGTATTAAACAGCATATAAACACTAAATAGGTCAGGAACCAGACAGGGAGCCTAAGAAGCAACGAAAATCAATTATTTAGGCTATATTATTTCAGTTATTTCAAGCCTATAGCCTACAAAGAAATACATTGTGAGGCATTTGCGAGTGCGGCACTAGGCTGGTAGGGACATAAACGCTCAGCATTTAAACAACATTTCATTGTATTCAATCATTATATCATCAGTCTACAAATTGCACATACAGGCTGTAACTTACTTAGAATTAATTAGAAATGGAATGAAAAATGCTTTATAAGGCTCAGTGAGTGCCTTTGAATTCGAGTTTGGCCAGAGTCTGTGGTTTCAGGCTCATGCGATTGTAAGAGTGTAGGTTCCGTCCCTCTCTTTGCCCCAACCTGGGCTTGAACCAGGGACCCTTGCACACATCAACAACTGACACCTCACGAAGGAAGCATCGTTACCCATCGCGCCACAAAAGCCGCGGCCCTTCAACGTAAGGGGAACAACCACTTCGGGTCTCAGAGCGAGTGACGTCACTGATTGAAACGCTATTAGCGCGCACCACCGCTAACTAACTAGCCATTTCACATCGGTTACACGATGGTGCTTAGAGAACAGGCCGGCAGCAGAGAATATCCTCTCCTTGCTTGCAGAGCCACTTTTGCTATGCTGGGCAGAGATGCATTTATTTATTTTTTACTTCCCCTATAGGTAGGCCTGAAGGTTTTTAGGCAAAATAACCCAATCAAAACGGAAAGCTCCTTGAAGGTGGGAATATGCCAGGCCTATTGGGCCAAAATCAGTTATGGCCTATAGTATTGATAATTAAACAAAAATGAACTAAACTTTGAAGAGATCAGATTTTTTGTTTATAAAAACTTTGCTACAATGACACACTTAGTTAGCTACCCACCTTGTTCCTTTCTTTTAGCATGTGCACATAGTAAGTACCCCATCATACTTTCGGGATATGTGTCTTTTCATATTCCACAATGATTCTTTAGGTGTGGACACCACGTCACCGCACTCCCTCTCTTGATCTTGGTCCTCCTCTTTGTAAGTCACCTTGATTTTGCATCAGTGTGTTTTATCAGTTTCTTTAGCGAACTTCATGACAGTAGCTAAAGCAAGGGGCTATAGGAACACACAAGTAGACTACAAATGCATGCTGGGCAGAGCACGCCCCGAGCTCGTGAAGTGAGCGCTACTGGAGCGAAATTGGAGCGGCCGAGAAGGCCGACGCTCCAGCCTTTGGGAATCTCGCTCCGCGCTCCAGTCAAATTGGGCACGTTCCGCTCCAGCTCCGCTCACATACTCTTCTCCAGGCCAGTCCAAACCTCAGCATGAACTCATTGATGGGTGATGAGTGTAAAGTCACTCACCAAAGGGTAGAGGAGCAGGCACTGGCAGAGTGTGTCGTTCCCTGTGTCCTCTCTCGATCCGCAGGGTGGCCCACTGCCCAGAGAACAGAGTTATTTTCAGTTGACCTCTGACACAATGCTTTCTACATATTGCCTTCTAATTGCCTAACTGCCCTTGCGTGCCCCACTTTGCACATTTACTATGTCTGTCTGCTCTAAAGGGTCAGGGAGCAACATGAATATAATCCTACACAATAATAGTGAATATAGCCTACAGTAGCCTGAATTTGATCAGATTAACAGATTGACAAAAACTATTTTGATTTTCATAAATCATCTGTTTTCCAACAAATAATATTCCTTTATGTGAACAAAATCACATAATTCGCTATTACATGCTATTCAAGGTTATGCTTGATGAAAATGTTTTAGAATAAAATAATAAATTGTGAGCTCTTCCAGAATTTCCAGCAGTTTACATTTGAGTCATTTAGTAGACGCTCTTATCCAGAACGATTTACAGTAGTGAGCGCATACATTTTTTCATACTTTTTCGTCGAGTTTTCGTACAGTTACCTCCAGTATTTTGACCAGGATCTGAATGTAGACAGAAGTGACCCCCAGGGAGAGGCCAAACATGGCAGGTATCATGATGAACCCTATCATCACGGAGAACCACACCTGCAGCAACACAACGGCTATACTCCACAGGTCCTCCATCCCTCCCTCACACAGATCTGTCATCCACCGGTATGGCACATTGGGGTCAAGTTACCTGCAGAACAGACACAGCAAATAGCTACTCACTTCAAATAAGCATTGCATTCTGGTTGTAGAAAGGAGACTACATTGACTGCATACGTTTTTGTCGGCCCATTTGTCTGCCCACGTAAACATGGTTTTGAAACAGGATATCAACACCGCCTAGTTACAGCCAAGCCGAGAAAGAACCACTTGAAATAGTTTACTACGTTACCGAGCCTACCATATCCGAGTTTGACTGCAGAACATGAAACGTTTCGAAATGTATCAAGAGTAATAGCAAACCTTGGAAGACCTCTTCGTTGTCTTAGGGAGTTTTCCATTCTGGACCTCCCTGAAGCGGTAGCTAGTATAGTCAGACACAGGACCGTACGCAAAGTTCTGTTGTACAAATAAAAACCCTCCCCCACTGGCGAGTTTCTTGAAAGAAGTTGACCCGTCGTGCACATTCAGCTGCGCAGCAAAAGTGCATGCGTGTGCCATCGCAGAGGATATGCGCTGTTTTAACGCAATCGAACACTATCCATGTTGCCTTCCTTGACAACGGGAGGCATGGTGGACTCAAACTCCTCTGTTCGCATCTCCGGATTTGTTCTTGGTTCATTAATGTTTCAGCACTTTTAACAGTGATTCTGATGTGGTAAGTAGTTAGCTAGATACATATTCTAATTCATGATTGAAAAAATATACAACATTAGCTGTGCACCTATTAATCAGGTTCGTCTACAGAAAATATGGGCAACTAACGTTATATCGTTAGCTAACCTTTGCTAACGCCACAACAGATAGGTCTGACCACATAGCCTAGTAATTCAGATGCTGGTTATTGCCAGGTTGTTTATTATATTTAACTAACCTCAGACATGTATGTGCCTCATTACGCTTTACAGGAAGGTCTCATTCTTGGGGAGAGCAAAGCTGAAGAGAGAAGCAACATCACTGATTCTCAAATCAACAACATACAGTTTGAGCATACAATAAGTGAGTCATCAGCTGTGCACTTCAATCATCAGAATGTCATCTTGGCTTAGTGTGAACTGACTTTTATCTCACTGTGGTTTCTGTTCCAGACATTCAGAAACATATATCCTGTCGCAAGCTCAATAGGTAAACTGCAGAGATGAAAGGTTTCTTAAAATTGTGATTCAGCTGTGTGTGTATTGCAACAGTATTTGGACCATTTCTGATAGCAGCATGTCACTTCCAATAATAGTGTTTTTCTCCCCGCCCAAAAGCTTCTATAATAGTATAGGGGAGGTGAACCAGGATGAAGTAAGGCACCTTTTGTCAAATTATAAAGAGCTAAGTGGAATAAGATACCTTGGTAATTTTGCTGTCACAAATAGGGATATTTCAACTGAGTCCAGGGAGAAAAGGAACCTTTGCCGTTATGCAAGATGTTTGCATTTCTTTCCTATCTTGTTTGATAGCCAACAAAGCACACTTTTATTCAGCCTCTTCCTATTTAATAATAATGTATTCAACTTCTATAGCTTTTTCAATAATAGAAATATCAAAGCACTTCATAAGCAAAAAAAAACAAACAAGCACTGTATCATGACAGGTCAGGTCAACCAATAGCGGCCAAGTCTTTGAAAGCTGCAGCCTCTGCAGATGTAGAGGGTCAGTTCATTCATGGCTTGAGGGCACTGAGGTACTACTGCATGCTTGAGCGTAGGGAACTGGTCAGAAGATGGTAGATGATGCTGGTGGTGGAGTCTGCTGATGATCTTGTAGAGGGCAAGTCAGGGAACCAACCAACCTGTGTCATATAGACACTGGACTTCTCTTCTTCCACTCTGTGTAGTGTAGCATCCACTTGGGTGATGCCTCAGCAGCTCTGGGTGGCAGAATGCTCACTACACAAAGTTCAGAATAGTAGCCAGTTGTCCTGACTATGAGCCTCTGCCTCAGCACCGTATTCCTCCATCTCCCATTCCTGTTACACTTCAAGCGACTCCTCACATAATCTCAAAAGATCAGGAACTGGCAGCCAGGTGAAATAAAAAAGCTAGTACAGTGCATTCGGAAAGTATTCAGACCCTTTGACTTTTTCACATTTTGTTACACTACAGCCTTATTCTAAAATTGATAGAATTGTTTCCCCCCCTCAATCTAGACACAATACCGCATAATGACAACGCAAAAACAAGTTAACATTTTTGCAAATTTGTATTTCTGGTTTTTATTTGTAATACATTGCAAACATTTCTAAGCCTGTTTTCACTTTGTCATTATAGGGTATTGTGTGTAGATTGCTGAGATTTACAAAAAAAAAAATGAAATCAGTTTTAGAATAAGGCTGTAACGTAAAACAAAATGTGGAAAAGTCCAGGGGTCTGAATACTTTCCAAAGGCACTGTACATGTCCAAATAAATGTTTCTAAAAAAACATTAGCCAGCTAGCTAGTCAAGCCAAAAAAAAAAGTTTACCTGTCAGACAATGTGCAAATCCGTGTCTCAAAACCACCAGATATACAATAAAAAGTAATTGTTATAAAAAAAAAAAGGTTGATTCTGAAAACAAATTAAATATGTACAAATGAACAGGACCTCTCTGTCTATGCTGCTACTAGGGCAACTATCAACTTCAACTTTATTTGACTTTCCTATCCAGGAGAATGTGATTGGTTGGTATAAACAGCGGAGAAACACAGATCAACAAATGACCTTCAGAAAGCAAGTAGTCCATGAGAACCTGAAGAGAGCAGTCTCCAATCAGGAGCTGATCTTTCTGCTACTGACACCCAGTGAGGTCACATCATCAGGCTCCACTCACACACTGGAGTATGCGGTCTACAGATCACATTGCAGGTCAGTACATTCACATTGTGATATCCTTCACACTGTTTTTAATGAAACTGTTAGTGTTTTGTCATGGGTTCTTTAGTGAGTGATTATATGTTTTTAAGGTCTGAACTCTTGAGTTGCACTGTCTGAGTATTCAATACCGCAGCGTTCCTGTCCGGGTCAGCAACCTGGGTTTGTTGGAACAGCAGGACTACTGGAGACTGTCTGCATCTTGTTCATCAGTCAACTACAACCGTGCTGTTTGGAAACACAGGTACTAGCTTTGCTGACCCCTGGGCCTTGGCATTGGGTGCTGTTGACTTTGAAAAATGTAATCTGAGTGTGTTTGCCTGGTACCTGTATGACTAGTCTTACACTTTTCTATTTTTCTCTGTGTAGATATAGACTATTCTCCTTAGATGGATCCCTGCAGGAGGTGGATGAGATTAATGAAATGAACAACTCCTTGCAAGTCGAACTGAAGGTAAATTGAATGGATAATGTAATGGATAATGAAAACAGAAATGTACAAACGTTCAAATGACTATGTACAACCATTGGTAAACATGATGGCGTCACCTGGGATTTCGGTTTATTTCTCTTCAGATGGCATGTCAGAAAGTGGAGGAGAGTGAGCGATTGGTCGAGGAGCTGCTTGCAGATGTTTCGTCTGTAAGGAGGACTGTCAGTGAGAGGAAACAAGAGTAGAAAAAAAGTATGACGAACTTCTGCTGTTCTATTTATCAATACTTGATTTCTGTTATTTTATCTTACTTTTGAGTGTGTTAAGCATGTTTTACTTACTTTTGTGTTCCCCAACTCAGCAGATGGAGACTCCACTCCAGCCTAGTCTCAGGAGAATGTACTGCTCTGAGGCCATTAAGACACTGTTCCCTGGGGCAGCTCTACTCCAAACACAGGCTCTAACCTTCCAGGGGTTCCCTGTGCCTGAATTCTGCTGCAACACTGACCATGGCATAGACATCACCACAACACTGCCTTTGATCCTGACTCATACGGTCCCCAAAGCCAGGAAGGGGAGGCTGGTTAGAAGTGGAGGGACGTCCTGGAGAAAACGTCCCCTATGTGAATCATCTGATGCGACCAAGAGGAGGAAACATGCTGGAGGAGACTGAGGGGTCTTCATTGTCAGTCAGTGGATCAGAGACTGAGGAGGATTTCATACCAGCCAATCAAAACGGAAATTATTTAGACATGTGTAACAGAGGACAAAAACGTACCACTCAAAAATGATTACTTTGCATAAAAAGTGTATGGAGTATAGGAAAATGTGACATTCCACTCAATTACTGAAAACGTATTTAGGTATGCCTTCAATTTGCTTATTTTGGGGGGTAACATTTAAATTTAAGAACTGTCCTTGAAATTAAGTGATACAGTACCAGTCAAAAGTTGACACACCCACTCATTCCAGGGTTTTATTTGTACGATTTTCTACATTGTAGAATAATAGTGAAGACATCAAAATTATGAAATAACACACATGGAATCATGTAGTAACCAAAGTGTTAAATCAAAATATATTTTGAGATTCTTCAAAGTAGCCACCCTTTGCCTTGAGAGCTTTGCACACTTGGCATTCTCTCAACCAGCTACATGAGGTAGTCACCTGGAATGCATTTCAATTAACAGGTGTGCCTTTAAGTTAGTTTGTGGAATTTCTTTCCTTAATACATTTGAGCCAATCAGTTGTGTTGTGAGAAGGTAGGGGTGGTATACAAAAGATAGCCCTATTTGGTAAAAGACCAAGTCCATATTATGTCTAGAAGAACTCAAATAAGCAAAGAGAAACAGTCCATCATTACTTTAAGACATGAAGGTCAGTCAATGCGTAAAATTAAGAACTTTGAAAGTTTCTTCAACTACAGTCAAAAACCAAGCGCTATGATGAAACAGGCTCTCATGAGGACCGCTACAGGAAAAGACCCAGTTACCTCTGCTGCAGAGGATAAGTTCATTAGAGTTAACTGCACCGCAGATTGCAGCCCAAATAAATGCTTCAGAGTTCAAGTAACAGACATCTCAACATCAACTGTTCAGAGGAGACTGCGTGAATCATGCCTTCATGGTTGATTGCTGCAAAAACACTAAAAAGGACACCAATAAGGAGACTTGCTTGGGCCAAGAAACACAAGCAATGGACATTAGACCAGTGGAAATCTGTCCTTTGGTCTGATGAGTCCAAATTTGAGATTTTTGGTTCCAACTGCCATGTCTTTGAGACACAGTGTAAGTGAACAGATCTATGCATGTGGTTCCCACCGTGAAGCATGGAGGAGGTGTGACGGTGCTTTGCTGGGGATTTATTTAGAATTCAAGACAGTTAACCAGCATGGCTACCGCAGCAATACACCATCCCATCTGGTTTGTGCTTAGTGGGACAATCATTTGTTTTACAAGAGGACAATAACGCAAAACACACCTCTAGGCTGTCTAAGGGCTATTTAACCGAGGAGAGCAATGGAGTGCCGCATCAGATGACCTGGCCTCCACAATCAGCTGACCTCAATCCAATTGAGATGGTTTGGGATGAGTTGGACCGCAGAGTGATGGCAAAGCAGCCAACAAGGGCTCAGCATGCGGGAACCCTTTCAAGACTGTGCAAAAGCATTCCTCATGAAGCTGGTTGAGAGAATGCCAAGAGTGTACAGAGCTGTCATCAAGGCAAAGGGTGGCTACTTTGAAGAATCTACCAAAAAAAAAATTTTTGAAACTAACACTTTTTTTGGGTTACTACATGGTTCCATGTGTTATTTCTAGTTGATGTCTTCACTGTTATTCTACAATGTAGAAAACAGTACAAATAAAGAAAAACCCTCAAATGAGTAGGTGTCCAAACTTGACTGGTACTGTATATAAAATAGTTCAAGCTGTAATTGAACTTGTACAGAATTGTATTAAATTATTTTCACACGTGTAGTGAGTTACGATTATTGGTCTCATGACTCAACCCAAGCATGACAGTTCAAAGATGAGACTAACAAGCAATCTTCCACATTGAAATGTTTTAATAGATAAGAGTATCTATACTAGACTAGCGCCACAATACAGGCGGACACAGTTACTCCAAGTGCCGGATGTCACAGATGTTTGGATCTTTCATAAAATGTGGGTTCTTGTGGGTTACAGACATGAATCCTGTGGAGGAAAATATTACCAGTATTTATTATAGGAAACACTAGATGATCAAAACATGGTCATTTTGAGCCAGACAATTCTGTAGCACACAATGTTATTACAAATCCTCTGGTCAGTAGTGATAGATGGCCCATTGAAGTTTCCAAAGAGAAACTATTACAGAGCAACCTCGAAGTTTAAAGCTGCTGAAGATTTGATCATATTGTTCACACATTTTCTCATGTGGCGTTATTCACTCTTTGTGCTTGTAGTTGATCCCACAACTTTAATTACAGAGAAAATTGCCATCGCTTGCCATGGACTACATTTACATCATTTAGCAGACGCTCTTATCCAGAGCGACTACAATGCATAAAGAATGTTAAAAAAAAACACTCCAAACCAACTCATATTACATCAAAATCCCATTCTGAATGTCTCTGCACTCAATTTTGTAAAAATAAATTTACTGTCCCATAAATCCATATCTGCATCTTTTTATTGTGGACATTTTTTTCACATTTAGTGCAGACATTCAGAATGGGATTCTGAGTGAATGAGTTGGTTTGGAGTGTACAGTCAATAATAAAATGTGTGATTTGAGGGCATACCCATCGAATGAGCTTTCTTTATGGCTTTGCCGATCTCCCGCTGTTTCTTACCACATAGACCTGGAAAAGAATAAACACCATGACACGACAGCCTCTGCTCTGATGTGTACATTCTCAGCATTTTTCCTGACCATCTTCTCACCTGTTATGTGCCTGCCGTAAATTCTTCCTGTGTGTGGGGATATAAACTGGGACAGCAGCTATTGGAAAGACGTTTGGAGAAAAATTTGGCAAATTATAAATAAACAGTGGATATTTGCGCATCACTGCACTTAATACAGTAGTCTAATGACAGACCTGAACATTCTTGAAGTCCACTGTGATGTTACAGAGAATGCAGCCCTTCTGTGGTTGTTTGTATGGATTCTCCATCTGTAAAGGCTAGGGAGATAAATGTAAATGTTTTATGTAAATCCATACGACAAATGTAGTTGTCATAGACCTTGTAGTCAAATGACATATAGCTTCAAATCAAGTTAAAAAAAGTAATAATTCTCTTGACATGGTGGAATGAATGAATGTTAATCCTTAAGCTAGCCCTTCTCATGACTCCAATGCATGGATGCAGTGGGTCATTCAATGTCCATTATGATTAGCTCAGGCATAATGTGCAGACAGAGCGACAAAGCTCTATCTAAATGCAAATACGTCTTACACAACAGTTTTGGAAACATTTATAACTTACTTACATAGAAGCGATAAATAATTGCTCAAATACAAAAAGATACACTTGCTGATCGCAGTTCTGTATGGAAGCAAAGTTGCTTCCATACAGTCGTGGCCAAAAGTTGAGAATGAAAATGTATATTTGTGTCAAAGTCTGCTGCCTCAGTTTGTATGACGGCAATTTGCATATACTCCAGAATGTTATGAAGAGTGATCAGATGAATTGCAATTAATTGCAAAGTCCCTCTTTGCCATGAAAATGAACTGAAACCCCAAAAAACATTTCCACTGCATTTCAGCCCTGCCACAAAAGGACCAGCTGACATGTCAGTGATTCTCTCGTTAACACAGGTGTGAGTGTTGACAAGGACAAGGCTGGAGATCACTCTGTCATGTTGATTGAGTTCGAATAACAGACTGGAAGCTTCAAAATGGGGGTGGTGCTTAGAATCATTGTTCTTCCTGTCAACCAAGGTTACCTACAAGGAAACACATGCAGTCATCATTGTTTTGCACAAAAAGGGCTTCACAGGCAAGGATATTGCTGCCAGTAAGATTGCACCTAAATCAACCATTTATCGGATCATCAAGAACTTCAAGGAGAGCGGTTCAATTGTTGCACGCACAGTGAGGCGAAGACTTTTGGAGGATGGCCTGGTGTCAAGAAGGGCAGCAAAGAAGACACTTCTCTCCAGGAAAAACATCAGGGAGAGACTGATATTCTGCAAAAGGTACAGGGATTGGACTTCTGAGGACTGGGGTAGTCATTTTCTCTGAATCCCCTTACCGATTGTTTGGGGCATCCGGAAAAAAGCTTGTCCGGAGAAGACAAGGTGAGCACTACCATCAGTCCTGTGTCATGCCAACAGTAAAGCATCCTGAGACCATTAATGTGTGGGGTTGCTTCTCAGCCAAGGGAGTGGGCTCACTCACAATTTTGCCTATGAACACAGCCATGAATAGAGAATGGCACCAACACATTATCCGAGAGCAATTTCTCCCAACAATCCAGGAACAGTTTGATGAACAATGCCTTTTCCAGCATGATGGAGCACCTTGCCGTAAGGCAAAAGTGATAATTAAGTGGCTCGGGGAAGAAAACATCGATCTTTTGGGTCCATGGCCAGGAAACTCCCCAGACCTTAATCTCAATTGAGAACTTGTGGTCAATCCTCAAGAGGTGGGTGGACAAACAAAAACCCACAAATTCTGACAAACTCCAAGCATTGATTACGCAAGAATGGGCTGCCATAAGTCAGGATGTGGCCCAGAAGTTAATTGACAGCATGCCAGGGCGGATTGCAGAGGTCTTGAAAAAGAAGGGTCAACACTGCAAATACTGACTCTTTGCGTCAACTTCATGTAATTGTCAATAAAAGCCTTTGACACTAATGAAATGCTTGTAATTATACTTCAGTATTCCATAGTAACATCTGACAAAAATATCTAAAGACACTGAAGCAGCAAACTTTGTGGAAATGAATGTGTCATTCTCAACTTTTGGCCACGACTGTACAGTCATTGCTGGGGAGCGAAGCTTAATACCTCGGTTTGCCCAGTGTTATTTAAAATTCTGCAGGATGCAACTTGGCTAAACTGCATAGAGTAAGTGTATATTTTGTAATTGAAAGATTATTTCTCGCTGATGTGATAATGCACTTCTAATCGTTTACAAAACCACATCGCGGGGGTTACTAATGTTCCTAAACGTTACAACAGAGCGTCGGTATTTGTAGTTCATTGATCCAGCTGTTTTGTATGCGGGATGGAGTGAGTCTTTAAAGCTGGGTATACCGTTCTCGAGAGCTATCCCTGAGCACTAAGGGTACATATAAATCAAGTTCTATTTGCATTTAAAAACGTAATCCTGGATCCATTTCGTCTATTGATAACGTTTTACTTAGCTACCTTTCAAAGAGTGCACTATTAGCTAGCTACCTAACGTTAATAGGTGGCTTTAAAATGGCTTACCATGTCATCGTTCTTCTGGACTACATTAGACGAGCCTGACAGACTTCTGAGAAATTGTTCTGTGATAAAAAGTAAAGCAAACATTAACTTATAAAAAATAAATACAGGTTGCTCTGGCCAGATAGACAACGACACATGTGGTTGGCTAGTTAATGATGGATGGCACAGCTAGAGGTTAACTAACGCTAGCTAACG
The DNA here is from genome assembly GCF_965601325.2 of Salmo salar. NCBI lineage: Eukaryota > Metazoa > Chordata > Actinopteri > Salmoniformes > Salmonidae > Salmo > Salmo salar. The sequence goes on along the minus strand of NC_138291.1, from coordinate 142,537,897 downwards.
TTAGCTATCCATTTAGCTAATAGGTTATCTTAGTGATTATAAAGGTCAGTATAAGCATGCTTGTATCCCTAGCAATGCAATTAATTCAAAACATAGAACAGCATGCTTACGTGTGCCTCCAAGCTGTGAAAATGTAAATTGTAAAGATCGAAAGCTTCGGACAGCAAACATTCTTGACCTGCGAAGGAAAGAACCGGATGTTATTTGACGTAATCTTCTTCTATGAGATTTAACAGCGGTTGACATCCAATTTGTTACATTACCGCCATCTACTAGACTGGAGTACAACTCCCTTATACTTGAAAAATAATGTACTAAATAAATACCCTACCATCTAACACTATACTCACTAGTTTCAAAATTGTATAAGATAAAATGACCACCCCCCCCCCCCAATTTTTTAAAAAAAATGTATTTATTCCTACCTCATGCCATCACCCTGAAAGGATTAATACATCCTGTAACTCTTACACACCCAAATACCTCTCAGCAGCAGCCACCACAACCTCTATTTTCTGAGACTTCCGATCCATCCCTGCAGTATAATTAATAACCACTGCTATAAAAGATAAAAAGCCAATCTTACTGAAACATATTTCACTTTTTGGCCTATCCCTCTGTACTGGTATATCTCTACTACTCTCACCACTCCTCCCCCTTAACCCATCTCTCTACTTTCTTCACTGCCTCAACATATGACATCTTCTGCTCTACTCTAACCCTGGAAACCTCAAACTGCCTCTCTCGCGCGGGACATGTCTGATCCCCAGCGCAATGGGAACCCCTACAATTAACACATTCCACTACTTTCCCCAATACTACACATTCCTTTGTCTCATGCCCTTCTGCACATTTCTCACACCTTGGACCCTCCCTCCTACACACTGATGTCACATGCCCATAAGCTTGACACCTGTAACATCTTAACGCACTCGGCACATACGCTCGTACAGGATAATTTATATATCCTAACTTCACTTTGTCAGGCAAAGACTCAACTTCAAAACTCAAAAGAACAGACAATTACTCTGTTTCCCCAATCTCGCCACCCTGTATGCTTCAAACGACGAGCATCACATACACCGGGAATATTTGCCCTCAGCTGGTCAACGTTTATATCTACTGCTACCCCAGTTATCACTCCTTTCATTGGTGCCTTTTTCTTGAGAACGAAACCCTTCACTTTACTTACCCCCATTCGTTTTACTTGGAGCGCATTCTTCCTCAACAGAAACACAAACAATTATCACTAGACCACTTCAAGTTACCCTCACCGATTCCACATGACCCAACTCTTTTTTTCACCCACTGTGAAACCACAAATGGATCATCCGAAAGGCAAGAGTCCACTTTTTCCATAAACTTCACTCCTACTGTCAGACTCTTCTTCATCCTGATCCTCGGTGCATACCTCGGTCTCCGATAACTTTACCGCACCTACCACCTCCGATACTTCACCCTAATTCACTTCAATTACTCCTGCCTTCAGCTCCCTCTGCTTACACTTTCTACCATTCTTCTTTGACAAACAATCTCAATTTTTCCCACAATTTTTCTCCGACTCAAGCTCACCCTCTTCTTCCCTCACTCTCTTAGACCTCTACTCCCTCTCTTTTCCCATCCATTCCTCCTCCGTTTGTCTCGGCATTGCTTTCCACATGCGAATAATTAACACGAAACATTACCCCGTAGAGGCGCAAACCCCTCTCTATCGACCAGCGAGTAACGTTGGCCCATGATCAAACGTTCCTCCCAAAATGAATGTATTTTCGAAGTGATAGTTTGTACAAATTCCACATAAAATGTAAAACTTACATAGAATATAATGAATCTAATATTCAAATACAGTACGGCACATATAGACTGATTGAATCAATAGGTCGGAAAAAAGGTTCCGTTCTCCACCCGACTCAATTTATAGTTACTATCTTTACTCGTCTCTGATTGGCTCATGATTGACTCACGTTTACAAATTCATAATTGTCGTCTGTATTGTATGTATCCGGTTAGTTACTCTTCAAAATGTATTCTCTATTTTATATTTTGTATTCTCGGTTGTTAAAGACGATTTAATAGTAAGCCAAGTTTTAACCATGTCTAGTCAATGTAGCTATTTTCAGCTAACGAAAGACGGTTGAGTTTGCTCACTTAACATTTAGCGTTAAGTTAGCTGACGATAACGTTGGCTATCTAATTTTTTTCAAGATAGCTTGCCAACTCACTCAGTTAGCCAATTTGACTCACTAGCAAATGAATTGGGGAGCTCACCCTGTCAGCCAACATGATTGTATTGTATTTACTAACGTTACTTAACTAGTAGCTCGCTAGCATGCCAACATAGCTAGGATGCTACTAGTGTTTGCTTAGGCTATGGTCAGTGAGGCTGTCCGACAGAGTCAGGTTTGACAATGAGTGCCGAAATCAAAGTAAAACGGCTGTCCTCGAAGAAGAGGTCCAGGGATAGACGAATAAGTCATCTCACGCCCGCAAGGAAAATGACTAGTGCTTCTGGACGACGATGTCCTGACAACACGGGACAGATAGAGCTTTCCAGAGCTATGGACCAATCCATGGATGCAAAGTTCAGTGAGGTGGGTAGCTAACTAATATCACAATGGTGTATTATACACTTCATGTGGTCTGATGATTTTACTGTAATTTCAACATGATATTGAGTGAGTTACAAGTGCATTTACTGTTTCTTAACATTGCTTTTTTGCAGTACTGCAGTGACACTGAGGACTTATTTGGGGACTATGACAGCATTGTAAACGACAGCTCTTCCCTGGCAAAGCTCGATAGAGTAGGGCAGAACATGAGACCGCATGACATTGACCATACAACCAGCATCAGATGCCCTGTGGTTCTGCTTGCTGGGAACCCTGACTTCACTTCACTGAAGTCTTCAACGGACAACTGTCCAAAACAATCATGTGATGACTCAATGACAGAATCATTCCTGGAGGACTTCACGGATGATGCTTTCCTAGACATGCCAAGCTCACAACTCGCTTTTCTACAAGATCCCCAAACAGCAGACAGGAACTGCTGTACAGATGAGGACAAAACCTCCATGCCTATGAGACATCCTGAGAAGTCTGTCAGCACTGAAGATAGAAATGAGAGGCATATCGCCCCCAAGGCAAGGAAGAGCGTGTCCGATCATCTGAAGAGAGCTATGATGGCTAATGCAGCGACTCCTTCTAGTGTCTCCCGGACTGCAGTGCAGAAGGAGGCCGTAGTTACAGAGGAGATCAGTGTTGCCATGCAGGCTATGGAATCTGTCTCCATGGTGACAACAGACCTTGGGCCTTTCTTTGGTCTTCCCACCAAAGTGAAGGAGCTGATATGCAATCTCAAAGGAATCAAAGATTTATATGGTGAATGGATTTCTATTCCTTTTCCCTGTCTAATTGCATGTCCTCACTAGTTCTGTATCAACTTTAACATGGCTATGTTTTCAAAGTGTCTGGTTGTCTTGTTAAGTGTGAGTAATTTGAGCTCTTGCCCTGCTTCATATTAGAGTATCATCAATAACAATGCTCTCTTATATTTCAGAATGGCAGAAAACTTGTCTAAACCTGGACTCAGTTCAGCAGAGGAGAAACCTCATCTACTCTCTTCCCACCAGTGGTGGGAAGACTTTGGTGGCTGAGATTCTTATCCTCAAAGAGCTTCTGTGCAGAAAGAGGGATGCCCTTTTCATCCTGCCTTATGTATCTCTAGTGCAGGAGAAGGTATTGTGGTCATTGTTTTGTTTATGAAATGTATATAATTCCTCTTTCATCCAACTGTACAAAGGGATTATAATTAAACATTTTTGTATGTCAATGGCAAATCTGAGCACTGTATTTTGCATGCATTCCCAGGTTCGAGGGTTGGCCAGTTTTGGCCTGGAGCTAGACTTCATGGTGGAGGAGTATGCTGGCAGTAAGGGCAGGTTCCCTCCAGTGAAGGGAAGGGGCAAGAGGTCCCTGTACATTGCCACTATAGAGAAGGCACACGGCCTGGTAAACTCCCTCATAGAGGCTAACAGACTGGACAATGTGGGGCTGGTGGTTGTGGACGAGGTATGCAAATATCTTATTACATTAACATCTGAGATGTTATCATTACAAAACATAGAATAGCCACTCACTAGACACAAACAATGTATCTGTTGATGCCTTGTGTATTTGACGCAATCAATTATATTGTACTGTAGTATCCAATTATTTATGCCACTCCATCTCTTCTTATTAGCTCCACATGTTGGGTGATGGTAGCAGAGGAGCTATCATTGAGATGACTCTAGCCAAAGTGCTATATATCAGTAGTAAGTGTGACTGCTATTTTACTCTCATCATATTCATATTCATTCATACTCATCATATTCATGGTGAAGGAAGATGTTTTGAAAATGTGTGGGAAACTGATTTTCTTCTTTACAGAGTCAACTCAGATCATTGGAATGAGTGCTACTCTGGGCAATGTCCAAGATATACAGAAGTTTCTGAAGGCAGAGAACTACACTAATGACTTCAGACCGGTATGATATTCCCTAACCACAGGCTTGATCTACGCAATGCTGTTTGATCCTCTGTGGTATGCCTCCTTGTTTGTGAGAGTCCACATACAACAAGAAAATCGCCAACGTATTCTTTGAAAGCTTAGTTAAAACCAATAGAAGCTGCATTGCGTGTTGTTTTCTCCATTGTCTCTGTGATGGTTGGCCACTGATAGCCATGGTGTTTCAGGTTGAGCTGAAGGAGTATGTGAAACTGAAGGACATCATATACGAGGTGGACCCCAAGGAGGAGGAGTGCTTCAGGTTCTCTCGGCTCCTGAACTTTAAGGTATAATCATCCATTTGATTTGAAGAGCCATCAGTTATATATATTTAAAGATATACTGGACTCCAGTGCCAGGCAGGCAGCTTTTGAAGGCTGACTCACATTGTATTTGAAGTCTTAGCACCTGTCTAATTCTTCTGTTTTCCAGTACTCCAGTGCCATGCAGAAGATCGATCAGGATCACATTGTTGCCTTGGTGACTGAGGTCATTCCAAGCCAGTCTTGCCTTGTCTTCTGTCCCACCAAGAAGAACTGTGAGAATGTGGCTGGGATGATCTGCAAGTATCTGAAAGAGTAAAAAGACATCTTTATATTTCTCTTCTCTGTACTCCAAATCATGGTCAGTCGGTCCAGTGGTTGTGATTGTGTGGTTTGTGATTGATGCAACATGCCACTTCTTCTTGAATTCTCCAGGGACTTTATCCAGCACAAGCAGGCAGAGAAGGCTGTGTTGCTGGGGGAGCTGAGGAGCAGTGGGAACGGCTCCCTGTGTCCGGTGCTCAAGAAGACGGTGCAGTACGGCCTGGCTTACCACCACAGTGGGTTGACCAGTGAAGAGAGGAAGCTGGTGGAGGAGGCCTACTCTGCAGGGGTTCTCTGTCTCCTCACCTGCACCTCTACACTGGCTGCAGGGATCAACCTACCTGCTCGGAGGCAAGTCAAAGCAAGGAAGCATAACCTGTCCGACTACTTTACTGCTTCTAAGGCGACAACGAGCAGCTTTTTTCACGAGGCATGTCACAACAAAAGTTGCATCTCTGTGTTAGATAGTGACATTTATTCTGGACTTGATTGGATCCATCATTGTGTGTTTGGACCAGAGTGATTCTGCGTTCTCCGTACGTGGCGGCAGACTTCCTGAAGAGGAGCCAGTACAAGCAGATGGTGGGGAGGGCTGGACGGGCCGGGATAGACACTCATGGAGAGAGCATCCTCATCCTACAGGACAAAGACAAAGTCTTGGTAAATAACAGCTACAACCATAACAGTAAACCTATGCATGTAGTACTATGTAGTGACATCCGGTCCTTATGTTTCCACGTTCTGACATTTTATAGCAGACTCATCTAGTGCATTGATCCTGTCCACCTTTTTGTATTTTCAGGTCAAGAAGCTTGTATCCGCACCAATGGAAATCTGCCTAAGCAATCTAATGCATAGCGACGGAAAGGGTGTCCTGAGTCTCATCCTATCCGTCATTGGATTAAATGTACTTCTGAAAAATATCCATAAGTGAATTACAGAAAAATCCAGTTCCCTTTTTAAAATGTCTCTTTTTAGCAAAGAACTTGGTCTTATCAAATGTTATTGGTCACATACACGTGTTTAGCAGATGTTATTGCGGGTGTTGTGTTTCTAGCTCCGACAGTGCAGGAATATCTAACAAATAATATCTAACAATTTCACAACATATACCTAATACACACAAATCGAAGTAAAGGAATGAAATCAGGAATATATTAATGAATGAATTGATGATACTGTTTTTGCCGGTTTTCTTTTGTCTCCATTCAGATCACGAACAGCTTAGAGCAGATCAGGGACTTCATGAGTGGCACGTTGCTGTCTGTCCAGGAGAAACAGGTGTGCTTGGAGAGGAGCCTGTGGGAGGTGACACAGGAGTGTGTTGAGCTGCTTAAAGAGAAAGGCCTCGTCACCGTGTCCACAGAGCCACAAGATGGGACTCTGCAAGTCACCAAGCTAGGAAGAGCTACTTACAAAGGTGAACTACTCTCAAACTCGCCAGAACTGGTGTTCATTTCATTTCTATTACCATACAAGGAAATTGTTCATAGTAATCCATTTAAATCCTGTTACAGAGACATGTTTTTTTTCTATGAGTCAATGCTACAGTGTTTAGTGTATCTGACCTTTAACTCCTCAGGCTCAGTGGATCTGACCTACTGTGACCTCCTGTATAGAGACCTGTCTAAAGGCCTGGAGAGCCTGATGCTGAACAGTTTCCTCCACCTCATCTACCTGGTCACACCCTATGACATGGTCTCCCAGTGTAAGCCTGACTGGATGGTCTACTTCAGACAGGTTAGAGCCCAGGTCTTATGTGCTTCTTGGTTGTCCACGTAAATTAAACCTAGATTGGTAGGTAAAATACCTCAAATAACAATTTTGTTTTTATGCATTTCTGGTGTGTTTAATGAAAATATCTAATAATGAAGTACATTTTGTATAAATAATATTGTTTTGTGCAATAGTTTGTCTTCTGCGGTATTTAGTACCACAATTATTGTGTAAGAGTATGTTTTGCTTATCAATTCCAGTTCACATTGTTATCAGCTGCGGAGCAAAAGATGTGTGCAGCAGTTGGTGTGTCTGAAAGTTTTGTTGCTAGAAAGGCTGCTGGACAGAATGTCAAGAAGGTAAGAGTATTGAGGAAGCATGGCATGATTTAAGTACTGTTAAATCAATGGTGTAATATTTTCACAGTTACTTAGGTTGAGAGACTATCATTGGCTTAAGGTATTATGAGGGTTTATACTTAAGTACGTTGGTTTAAAATAACCATTATGTTTATCCCTAGATTAATCCTGTTTTTTTAGCTTTTTTTCTCCTTTTAACCCCTAGATGGAAGGCAGACTTAACTAATTTAAGTCATGAAGATAATGAACCCTAAATATCTTGTGACGTGAATTCAAATCTGCTCTCTACATCTGCTCTCTACAACTGATCATTCATGTAATAAATGTAGCAACACTGCAGTGAGCCAGTTCTGTGCCATTCTGTTGTACTATGCTGTCCTTGCCATAGAAGTAGGAATAATTCTACTTCTATGGTCCTTCCCCTCTGCTCTTTTCCCCCAGAATATTGACCAGGTGGTGGTGAGTCGGCTGTACCTGGCCCTGGTACTGCTGTCCCTGCTGAAGGAGACTGACCTGTGGAGCGTGGCTGACAGGTTCCAGCTCAGCCGGGGCTTCATCCAGACACTACTCAGTTCTTCCTCAGTATTCTGCTCCTGCGTGCTGCACTTCACCGAGGTAGCTACCAGCATTGATGTCATATATGATATTATTGGGTCCCGTCCAAACAGAGCCACATCCTAGACTCTTAGCAGTGTTTCACAGAGGTGCCCTGAAAAGACAAAAGCTTTGTTATTTCAGTCCTCCATTTTTACATTTCAGTCATTTAGCAGACACTGTTATCCAGACCGACTTACAAATCAAATTGTATTTGTCACATGCGCTGAATACAACAGCTGTAGACCTTACAGTGAAATGCTTAGTTACAAGCCCTTAAACAACAATGCAGTTTTAAGAAAAATACATACAAAAATAAGAAATAAAGTAACAATTAAAGAGTAGCAGTAAAATAACAATAGCAAGGCTATATACAGGGGGGTACCGGTACAAAGTTAATGTGCAGGGGCACCGGTTATCGAGGTAATATGTACATGTAGGTAGAGTTATTAAAGTGACTTATGCATAGATGATAACAGAGAGTGGCTTGATGTTCAGGAGTCTTATGGCTTGGGGGTAGAAGCTATTTAGAAGCCTCTTGGACCTAGACTTGGCACTCCGGTACCGCTTGCCGTGCGGCAGCAGAGAGAACAGTCTATGACTAGGGTGGCTGGAGTCTTTGAACATTTTTAGGGCCTTCCTCTGACATCGCCTGGTATAGAGGTCCTGGATGGCAGGAAGCTTGGCACCATTGATGTACTAGGCCGTACGCACTACCCTCTGTAGTGCCTTGCGGTCGGAGAACGAGCAGTCGCCATTGTTTAATGGCGCTGGAGGGGATGGCTGACGTTTTACGTGCTCCTAACCAACTGTGCTATTTTGTTAGTTTTGTTTGCGTTTTTTCGTGTTTATTTTTATTGCTTGGTATAATTTTTCTTTAAGGAGTCTGACGGTAAGGATATACTGCTTTCCTGGGAACAGGCCCAAATCCCCGTCATTTGCGTAAAGAAAAGATGGAGAAAAAGGGGGCGGAGGTCGGGCTGCCTTCTGAGAATTCATAGGCGAGCAAGTAAACTGCACTCAGTTTTATTGGCCAACATGCAATCATTGGAAAATAAAATCGATGGCCTACGATCAAGATTATCCTACCAACGGGACATTAAAAACTGTAATATCTTATGTTTCACCGAGTCGTGGCTGAACAACTCGGTGACTACCTGACTAACAGGGTTAAGTGCCTTGCTCAAGGGTGCATTGACAGATTTTCACCTAGTTGGCTTTGGGATTCGAACCAGCAACCTTTCGGTTACTGGCCCAACGCTCTTAACGTCTAGACTACCTGACGCCCACTACTGAAAATAGCTCCTAAGATGTATGTTCTTTTGCTTTCTCTTTTGACCACAGTGATCTCTCTGTATTATCAGGAGCTGGAAGAGTTCTGGCCCTTCAAAGCTCTCCTGACTGAGCTTACCCGCAGGCTGACCTACTGTGTCCAGGCCGAGCTCATCCCTCTCATGGAGGTAGCAGGAGTCATGGAGGTCAGACTTTAAAAAAATCTCAATTCATTTTTTAGGCGTTATAGGATCATCATAATGTCCTACCTGGCAACAAAAGGTCCATTAAAAACATCTTGGTATCCAGTCATAAGAGCTATTGTCCTAGCCAAAGTTTTCTGGCATTGTTCCAGATGTTTTTTGCATGCTTGTAACCCTTTTTATCTGCTTTTGACAGAGAAGAGCCAAGCAGCTGTACAATGCTGGATATAAGACACTGGCTCATCTGGCCAATGCTGACCCAAACGTTCTCGCCAAGACTGTGGAGAACCTCTTCAAGAAGCAAGCAAATCAGATTGTTGCTTCGGCAAAAGTATGACTGTTGTCAAATACTTAGTATACGTACAATTGTGCTGTTGTTTCCTTCCTAAATTCATATAGAGTGAACACAAAAAAGGGTTGTAGAAAATTGGATTGAGATGTGACGAGCATTTGCAGAAGTTGTACTCTGTTTGATCATTGTCCTCCTGTGGCGTCTGTTTTCAGATGCTGCTGAATGAGAAAGCTGATGCCCTTCAGGAGGAGATGGATGACTTAATGATGTTTCCTCTTGATCTCCTCTCTTTGTAAAATGTTGCTGCAGTGGATTTATTGTGTGACGATTACTTTTTTATTTAGCTTGGTGTGTTAATATTGTTTAGTGGTGTATCATTGTTTATAGTTTATCGGAGTGATATTATAAAATGTATTTTTGGGATGTGGAAGATTTATTTGTATTTTTTAAAGTAGTTTTTTGATCCCATAGAGATGAGTAAGATGCTTCTGTGAGCATCAAAATCATGAAAGAATTCACACTCTGTGATTAATTGGTCACTTATAATAGTATGTGAATGATTTGACAGGCTTCCAAATGCTTGACCCAATATCAGTGAGTAGTAGGACATAGTAAAGTAGTTATTGTAACCCTAATTTCTTGACTTATTTATCTATAACCTTCACCTTCTCTTGGTTCTATGATAAAGAAGCAGGTTACAAATAAGTTATTTTCTATAGTTTAATCTTTCCAAGTAGTAGCATCAGCGGCAAGTTCTACAACAGGTTCAGTGGAAAGTCGTCATTCAGGGCAGGTGGGAAAGAGACCCACCTGTTTTGAGCCCCACCTATTTAGCCTGTTTTGCATGTTATTTTGGCATTAATACGTGTCACATATCAGTTTGCAAACAATGTAAAAAAAATAAAATCATAATAGAGTTTATAAAGCCACATACAAACATGGTCTCTTTTTTGTTTTCTTGAGTAAGGCAGCTCCAAAATGCAGGTGTTTCAGCCTAGCTCTTTCTGTGGTGGTGGGGCAGCCAGCAGAAAATGTAGAGCGTAGGGGTTGGTAATGTTCTCTAGTTGCGCTGTGATTGGCTCTGTTCTGTCACTCATGGGGACAATACGTCACTGCAAAATGTAAGGGTATATCTTGAAAATTCAAGCCCCTTGGACGCTGCCATAGAGCTACATTAGAAGTGCTCATCCAAGAAGGCTCAAGGTCATTGACCAGAGATAAAATGTGAAATCACGTTATATCTACAGTACCTTTGATTGGACTGATCATGTTGACATCGTACTTTCAAAATCTTAGCTAGCAGTCATCCTGAATCTAGTTGAAAATCTACTGGCAAATTCAACAATGAGTGGTTTGGAAGCAATCAGTGGCTAACTGCAAGCATTGCAATGCAATCACTAGCCTGCTATTCAGTGGAGTGGGTGTGTGGTCCCAAGTCTGGGTTTAAGGGTCTCTTTTCCAAGCTTAAAAGGATAAATGTTCAACATTGGCCATGCTGTCAATCCAGCATGACCTGCTGCGCTCAAAACAACTGGAATCTTGGAAATAGGAAATATGACTTCAGTGAGTTCAAGACAGCTGGGAACTCTGGGGGAAAAAACAAACTCTGACTGGGAAAATACGTTTTGAACGGTCATCCAACTTGGAATTGCAAGTCGGGAACTTGGGCCCCTTTCTAGAGCTCGACCTGAAGATCACTGACTTCATCATGATTCGACCTTGTTTTTTTTCAGTTCCCAGTTGTCTTGAGTTGAAAGCACCATAAATCCAGAGAATGCCAGACAAAATTTTACTTACGAAGGATTGCAGCACCACCTTCCTGTTCAAGTGAGCACAGCACAACAATGTGTCCAAAAATGTATGCTGCTGCATAAATTATGTAATATCCCAGGGAGATATGTATACTGTAGGTAAGAAAGTAATACTAAGTGTATGTTGTGTAGTAACACGTGCATCACGTTAATAATTTGGTCCCTTTTCTCATAATTTTGCCTACTGTTCTGACTTGGTGGTGCACATGTAGCCTATAGCCTGTTTTAGAGAAATGTAATCATTGAATATTGTAAGAGCTTTCATTGTCTGCTTATATGCACCCTTTATTTATCCTACGGTTCTGACTTTGTGTACAGGGAGAATACTGCAAGAACGGCCCAGGTTCTGAATTCTGTCACTGCACATTTAAAAAATGCTTAACAAATAGTTATATTCGTCATAACTCGCTCATTAATGTCTTAATCGAAATTTACGGATTGCCTCTTATCTGCTCGTCGTCCCCTTATGCCATAGTTTGTACATCTCAATTGTCAGTAGAAAACATATTTGTTTAAGCAAGCCAGCCATATCAGCCATGTTTTTTTTAAGGCAGTAAATGAGGCTGAATGAACTGTTTCACTGCCTGACAAGACTCCGCTGATAGCCAGGTGTACCAGTGGTAAAGCAAGGGTGAAAATCTGATATCAACTTTGGAGGGGACAATTACATGAAATTATCTCAAGAGCAATTCCTGAGGGGGACACCAAAAGTAGTGCTGTAACACATAGCCTACATTGTAATATGGTAAATGTATATTGAGGAACCAAAGAAATAAGGTGTTTGCCATACTCCTAACTACCGGCACCCAAAACTACACAACTAATCACAACAGCAATACCATTGCCTTTAACAAATCTTAGTTCAGTCACCAGTTTAAGTTGAGAGTGGGGGTATCCATGGCATTTTCCAATTATGTTCCTATTTTACAAGTCAAAAAAATTTAGAACCTTTCATAATGTTGCCAAACAAAGACTCAACAAACTTACCTGAGACTTCCTGTCTCTGCCAGTCTGTCCCTGCATATCTGTCCCCAACTCTGCTGTCTGTGTGCCATCTGTTGCCTGCTCTGCCTAATGACATCATTGTGAAACATTTCCATTAGAATTTAATTTCTTTCTTATGAACATTTTATCAACTAGTCGTTGAGATATTAGGCTACTAGGGTTCTTACTTTGCGTTTTGGTGTACTGAAAAATACTCTGATGTCCGTCTTTTATTTTTCTGCCATTTTTCTACCTGGCTGGCTGGCTGGCTACACACACACACACACACACACAGTGTGTAGGTTATTTACAGTAGGAGATGGGCTTCTATCATCTTATCTTTTATCATTCTATTTGGGCTTCGATCTAAAAGGTAGCTAGCAAATGTGAAACGGATTAAAATGACAAGAGTTGACAGCTGTATGAGTTCACCATTTACACAACATATGCTACAACCTTTTGTAATTTTAATAGTTTGTTTCATATTGGCTGGCTTCCAACAATAGCTGAATTTGCAAAGCTAGCGAGCACCAATTCCGTTTCAGTGGTGTTTGCTATAATCTTTGCTACCCGGGTTAAATAAAGGTGAAATAAAATAAATAAATAAAAGTTCCCTTGCGACAATTTAGCTTTTGCAACGAGACCATTAAATATATTTAAGACAATGGTAGAAGAGAGTGTAGTTCTGTTCAGTTTGCACTTCAGTTTATCGCTAACCTTATCACAGGGATTTTGAAGCACTAACTTACATCATCTGCATGCTGATCTTGGAATAAATTGACGATAGCAAAGATTCCATCTTTGACAAGGCCACATAAATGGAATAATTACTAGCTAGCTTAATAGTTAATATTTGCCCGCTAGCTCTGCATATTCAGCTAGTGTGTGTGCGTGATTGACTGGATTAACCTCATGTCAGTTACGTTCATTGAGTGCCTTTCAGACAGTGGATACCACCCCTCTGTTACCTTGCCAACTAAGGAACTGGCAGTGGATCAAATCATTGTGAGGCAAAGGGTGGGGGGGTCGCAATCTTTTGAAACTTAAAAACGCGCTATTAAGTGTCTATAATCAGCACAATTGCTTTCATTGCGTATTATTAATATTATTTAAATTACATAGTTATGTTTCAGTGATATATTGGGGGGGACAAATCATATTTTTCATAGGATGGGGGGGTCGTGTCCCCCCCGTCCCCCCCGGGATTTCCGCCCCTGTGGTAAAGTGTTGGGACTGCTACTAAAATCGCCACTGAACAGGTTACTTCTCCATCACTTCACTTCTCACACATCTCTCACAAGCAGGTGAGTATGGAAATGTATTTTTCGCAATAAGAATCCCAAGCGATGCAAAAATAAAAATCTGAAATTACATAACATATATTTCTTATTTCAAAATCATGCCGGCCTTCTGTGTTGAGACCGCCCCCACACGATCATGGCCAAGCCCAGTTAACGTTGTTTTTTGTGGCAGCCTATCACACGCAAGCTTCTGCATTCGTACTTTGTTATTTTGCATGCACTGCGGATAGAAACAAATGCTTTGCTTTCTCTCATTTGGATGAGGACCACACCAAGGACTTTTCTGGACCAGGCAAAACTCAGATTCCGCTCATCAATTGAAACCGACCATAACTGCATACCAATTTACTAATGACAATGACGGATTTTCACCGATCGACGCATTTATTGGGATAGTGAGGGAATGCGAGCATCAGTAGATTTGGGTTGTAATTGTCCTACACATTGCGATATAAATTAGAGTTGAGCCGACTGTGGCGTCTAGCCATATCATTATGTCAGGCATATCAATCTTAGCATTTGTGATGATATCTATGCTATCGTATGGATATTATGTCGTAGCAAGTGTCGAGCCTGCGAGGTATGAGTGGGATTTTGAGTCCGTAAATCTGAATGTGGACCTCTCTCGAATACTCAAGAAAGTGAATGGCCGTTTTTTGTCTGTTGCCATAGACGCGAGTCTAGTCGCTGAAGAGAAGTTCATGTACCTTTTAACGTGAGTAAAGGCAAGCATTAACGTTACTATTTTTGGCCGGGGGGGTTTTGAGGGGTATTTGTACTTTACTATTTCAATTTTTGACAACTTTTACTCCACTACATTCCAAAAGAAAATAATGTACTTTTTACTCCATACATTTTCCCTGACACCCAAAAGGACTTGTTACATCCCGAATGCTTAGCAGGACAGGAAAATGGTCAAATTCACGCACTCATAAAGAGAACAACCCTGGTCATCCCTACTGTCTCTGATCTGGCGGACTCACTAAACACAAACGTTCCGTTTGTAAGTTATTTCTGCCCCTGGCTATCCGTAAATAAAGAAAACATCGTGACGTCTGTTTTGCTTAATATAAACGTGAAATGATTTATACTTTTACTTTTGAAACTTGAGTATATTTGATCATTGACATTTACCTTTGATACATAAGTATATTTAAAACCAAATACTTTTAGTAGTATTTTGCTGGGTGACTTTCACTTTTACTTGATTCATTTTCTATTATGGTATCTTTGCTTTTACATAAGTAGGACAATTCGGTACTTTTTTCACCACTGTTTTTGGCACAATTGTAAATGTGTGTGTTTTATAAAATGATTACCATTAGTAAAAAAAGAATTGAGGACTATATTAGAATTAGCCAGGGTCTTATTTTTTTAGGTTGTTTTCAGTTACTCGCTCACAGTTGTTTTTGTCTTTAGCCTAACAGAAAAACAGTGCAGAGAACAGCACTATATCATCTTATGAAACTCCATAAATACTGAACTAAACCTTATTTCATTCCACAAGGTCTCCAAAGCTGAGGACATTGGCAAAAGCTTTGAGCCCAGCATTTCTGAGATTTGGAGGGACAAGACAAGATTTCATGACCTTCAACCCAACATTTTTACATTCAAACGAGAATCACAAGAACTCTGTGTTTGATGCAGGTAAATATGGCATACATTGTCACTCATCTCAACTGTGAGTCACATTACACCACAGACATTGTCAGGCATAATGTCATATCTCATAAATTGCAATAGCAGTTCTTTTGATGTGTGCGGTTTGACTGTGGTCACTTGACTCCTCATCATGATTCCTGTTTGGCATGAGAGATAGAACAGTACGTTGATTCACACAGAGTCAGCTTGAATGCACACAGTAAACCAGGCAGATGTCAAGCAATGTCATTAGTTTGATGTAGATCTTAGGTCATCAGCTTCTAAGTGACTCATAGTCACTTGGTTTCTGGTTCCTGTTTGCTAATCTGCTGTCAGATGACATATGTGAAAGGCTGGAGCTGCCTCCACTACTGGAAAAGAGGCTGAAGCAGGAATGGACTCTACAGGAAGTACTTCTCGACAAGGAGGACTTGCAGAGGAAGTATAGGAGTGTGAAGTTCACAGGTATGAACCGTGGTCATGAAGGTAGCATCAGTCTAGCTCACAACACACTGACTCTTTTGTTTAGCTGTTATCTTGGAACCACCCCATTTCACTTGAGCAAATTCACAGAAAGAAGTAAACAACATTTAAAATGTATTTTTTTCCCCTGACAGAGTGTGCAGTGGATCTGCTCTACTCTTTTACAAACTGCTCTGGATTAGACCTCATCTTTGGGCTCAACGAGCTGCTCAGGACCTCTGGGAACTCCTGGGACAGCAGCAATGCCAGGACCCTCCTACAGTACTGTGAATCTAAACAGTACAGCATGTCCTGGGAGCTGGGCAATGGTAATCATTTTGAGGCCCCCAGTATTTACAGTGTTATACTAACTAAGCCATCTTTCATTGTGTGACTGAAACAGGGAATTCTCAACTAAATGATTTATGTATTGTAAGGTTAGTTGAACAAAAATCCTGTCTCCCTTTAGAGCCCAACAGCTATGAGAAGAAGGCAGGGATCAGGGTGGATGGATACCAGCTCGGCCAAGATTTTGTTCAACTCCGCAAGATTCTGCAGGAATCCAAACTTTACAATAACACTGGACTCTATGGACCAGACATTAGCCAGCCCCGGGACCACCGGAAAGACTTACTGGAGGGGTGAGAGTTTGTCCCTTTATGTAGCCTATATATAAAGTAGTCCCAATATAGTCCTAATGGACAGGCTGTTGTACTAACTAAAGTAATAGTATTGGAAGTCTCCTCAATCAATATAAGAAGCATCTTGATACCGAAATGTTGTTACTAACTAGAAAACTACTAAAGGAATTGAATTAAAATATGATTCTACAATTGAATTACGATATGTGACCTGCATACCTTTCAATATTCATCAAGGTTAAATATCACTTCCATTGTAGTGGGAGACTAACCTTTTGTTTCTATAGTTCATGGGTGTTTTCTGTCATTTCACAGCCATATTATACAATAAACCAGAGTTTATTACTGCTTCTCTCCTTTATATCCACCTACTGTATGTCTATACCCAAGTAAGGCTGTAGTTCAAACCCTAAAGGCATACTTCGGGATTTTGACAATGAGGTATCCACGAGTTCATCTGAATCTGGAGAAGTAGATCAAGGGCCTCATTACCAAAATCCAGAAGTATCCCTTTAACTGTTAATCATTAATCCAACTCATTCATCTCTTATCTAAAAGGCACAAAGTATTCCAAACATATCCTGGCTCTTTCCCCTTTTGGGAAACTGCTTTATTTTTACAGTCTATGGGACAAACTCTCATCCCTCAAGTGTGTCTCCTGTGGTCTAAGGGCAGGTTAACGTCAGATCAATAGATTCTTCTTAGATAACCACCAATCATGTGGAATATGTTGAACAATCGTATCCCATTTACTTTTCATAGGTTCTTGGAGAGTGGGGCAGAAGCAATTGATGCATGCACCTGGCACCAGTAAGTTGAGCTGTCCCTCGTGTAGCATATAATGCTACGGTCAGATGTCATGTGTTGGTGCCTTTGACTTTGACGCAAACACAGAGGCTGAACAAACACAGGAATAGTTTGATTGTGCCAGTAATGTTGGGTATGTGGGTTTGCCACAAGGGGTAAGAGGAACTTATCATAACTGTTTGTAAAGGCTTGCACTGACCAGACTTCACATCCCACTGGGCACAGACGTCAGTTCAATGTCTAGTTACGATTTACCTTTGGTTGAGTTGTCGACTAACGTAAATTCAACGTGAAATCATCAAAACATTTCACCATGTCATTGGATTTAGGTTAAAAGTTGCATAAAAAAAAGACAAAATGCCCTTATGTTGACGACTTAAAAAAACATTCTATCAGTTTCCCACGTTGATTCAACATCATAATATTTTTTTCTTTGGGGTTGAAAGGATGCGGAAATGGCCTCCCGAGTGGGGTAGCGGTCTAAGGCACTGCATCGCAGTGCTAGAGGCGTCACTATAGACCCGGGTTCGATCCCAGGGTGTATCAGAACCGACCGTGATTGGGAGTCCCATAGGGCGGCGCACAATAGGCCCAGCGTTGTCTGGATTAGGGGAGGGTTTGGCCGGGGGGGCTTTACTTGGCTCATCGCGCTCTAGAGACTCCTTGTAGTGGGCCGGGCGCCTGCAGGCTGACTTCGGTCTTCAGTTGAACGGTGTTTCCTCTGACATATTGGTGCGACTGGCTTCCAGGTTAAGCGGGCAGGTGTTAAGAAGCGCGGTTTGACGGGTCATGTTTCAGAGGACGCATGACACGACCTTCGCCTCCCGAGCCCGTTGGGGAGTTGCAGCGATGAGACAAGATTGAAATTGGGGTGAAAAAGGCTCAAACAAAATAACAATCAAAAATACAAATAAACGATGTGGAAACAACGTTGATTCAACCATTCCCCCCCCCCCCCCCCCCTCGGTGGTGTGATTGTGTCAGATGAGAGATATGGTCTACACACCATATAATCTGAAAATGTGATTTTATTCTTAGTGATTCTGTTGTGTTTGATATGAAGATAATCTCATCCTTGATTGCTCTGCCCTTCATTTAGTTATTATGTCAATGGAAGAGACACGTCTCTAGAAGATTTCCTAGACCCTGAGGTGCTAAACACGTTGGCCTTAAAAACACAGGAAGTCATGGAGGTAATGAAGAAAAGGTTAACAAATGTACATGTTTATAAATGTACTATAAATGTATTGCAGTTCAGTAAGGACTTTAAATGGTTCTTCTGTTTCGTGTGTCCTCAGACCATTGAGCTGACCTCTCCTGGGAAGAAGGTGTGGCTTGGAGAGACTAGTTCTGCCTATGGAGGCGGGGCTAAGGGCCTGTCTGACACGTTTGTCGCTGGATTCATGTGAGTGTGTGTATGTTTGTGTTGATCAGGATACATATAGACCCAGTTAGTATCACACCCTGATACAATGTGATAATTTTCATCTGGATTACTCTGGAGGTTGTAACAGGCAGGCTAGTCTCGCTTGCCAGACTCATGGTGCTCCACTGTGGGAAGAGAGACTACAGCCTTGCAGCCTCATTACACTGGCGGTAGTTGAGTCAATTGTGTTGTTCGTCTACTCTCATGGAAGAGAATCGCTGCTATTCCAGAACATGTGGTTCTCATTGAATTTACAGGTCACCTGTGAGCCTCATGATCAGCCTTTCAACCATGCCCTGTTCCAGGAAGACTTACAATAGTAGTCTCACATGCAAAAAAATGAAAGGAATGCCACATGATGTATCCAACATTGACTTAATCAAGTGTTAGGGCAGTAGGTTCTCACGAAGGATTACATATTGCATTCACATTGAATAAGGTTGCTTGTATCTAAATCAGATGATATGTGTCAGAATCTCATTCTTTGCGATAAAAACGTTATAAGGTATTAAAGTACTGTATGTGGTGTAAAATAAATGTTTAATGATTACAGGTGGCTGGATAAACTGGGACTGGGTGCGAAGCTTGGATTGGATGTTCTCATCAGACAGGTTTTGATTGGATCTGGGACTTACCACCTGGTAGATGAGAACCTGGATCCACTTCCTGTAAGAGAAATTCCTGTTTATTCTCCTCTGTATTCTGAATTCCTGAAAAAACACCAATGATCGAAGTATTTGTGGATTGTGACAATAGTTTGGCTATTCTATGAATTTTCCCATTTCTATATACGGTCAGGTCCATAATTATTGGCACCTTTGATAAAGACGAGCAAAAAAGGCGTTATGAAATAAATAATACCAATAGAGCTATATTGTATGCGCAATTTTGTGAATATTTTTCTCAGAGAAAGAGATTTTTTTTAAATGCCGTTTTCTAAAATGTTTTATGAGATTGGAGAACCCATTGGGATGGATCCTTAGTCTGCACTTGTGGGGTTCAAGTCCGGAGACTGAGATGGCCATTGCAAAATGTTGATAGTCTTTTTTGCTCATCTTTATCAAAGGTGACAATAATTTTGGACCTGACCGTATAATCATTTATCTGGTTTATGGCTGTATCACTTTGGCAGGATTACTGGCTATCAGTTCTGTACAAGAGGCTTGTTGGACCAGAGGTGCTGAGTATAGAAGCCTTTTCCATTTTGGGAAAGACGAAAAGAGTACGGGTCTACCTGCACTGCACTAACAAGAAAAGGTATTCCACAATCCAGCTGTATTTAAAATGAAGCCACAACCTGTGTTTGTGTGTGAGACATGTGAGACAACCATCCTGACTGGTCCTCGATGTTCTCCCTTCTACAGCACAAGCTACAAAAGTGGAGCAGTCACATTGTTTGCTCTGAACCTGAGTAAGGGCCCTGCGAGGATCTCTGTGCCTGTTACAATCTCTAACAGTACCGCCGAGGCCTTCGTTCTACAGTCTGAACAGCCTGGCGAGGAGGGACTCTACTCCAAGTAGGCTACCAGTAAACTTTATTCCCATCAATGGGGCCACTAACCTTAAGTTTGTCGTTTTTTATTATTACAGTTCAAGGAAGTGTTTGCTTTTGTCTTGCCTTGTAATATTGTCAGTGTAAAGGATGCCGTACTACTAAAAATAGAAAGGAGACTAACAGTGTGCTGTGATCTCCAGGTCTGTGAAACTCAACGGAGAGGTGTTGAAGATGGTGGATGAAAGAACACTTCCATCGCTCCAGGGAACTCCTCTTCCTGCAGGAGAATATCTCAGACTCCCTGGTTATTCCTTTGCCTTCTATGTCCTCAGCGAGGCCCAGGCGCTGGCCTGCCGATGACCCCAATTGGAGAGGAGGACTTGAGAAGATGGAGGTAAACTCACTGTCTAAACTAAGAGAAGGAAATACTGTACTTGACTATTGCACTAAACACAGCTGTATGACTTTGCCAAAGAATGTAAACCAAGTGAATGTGGTGAAAGGATTCGATCATCTTTCGAAATAACTTTTCATCTACATGTATTACATTTTTGTATATTTATCAACATGTATAAATAGTCTTAATACATTGTGAGTAGGGTTTTAAAATTTCAGAGAACTCATGTGGTTTCAGTCTATGTCTTGGAAGAAATTGCTGTTCAGGAAACACTTAATTTATGTACAACAAGTATTGCATTTATGTTTCATATTTGATGGCAAAAAATGTAGACTTAACTCAACTTGTTTACGCTCTGGTTACTTGATTTTCTACTCGGTAATGTAGTTGAATTGTGCAATTTTCTATTTTGGTACACTGGGATACAAGTCTTTTAAACTTTTTGTGTGTGATATATTTGTACAACATAATTTGGATGAGAAAATAAATGCAGTAATGAATTCAAAGCATGTAATGCTATATATGGTTTATATTTTTGGGTTTTATATTCTCAGTGTATACATATTTAACTTTGGTTGAATCAGAGAGAGGCAGCAATGCAGCGTGTTATTCACATTTCAAACACAGGTCAACCAGTCGCACCATCAGCACCTGTCTGATGTTGACCGCACTAACATAGATCCTATACTCCTCCTGTTCCTCTCCGTGTGTGATGATGTAACACAGGGATTTGTAGTCCAGGTTTCCTGCTGGGTCGAAGGTAGACGTTTGGAACATCTGTTTAACCTGAAAGGTTTGCAGACAAATATCAGTACAGTATCCGGGTTTTCATCTCTTAGATAAAGTTGAAGTCAGAAGTTAAAACTTGTTTTTCAACCACTCCACAAATTTCTTGTTAACAAACTATAGTTTTGGCAAGTCAGTTAGGACATCTACTTTGTGCATGACACAAGTAATTTTCCCAACAATTGTTTACAGACAGATTATTTCACTTATAATTCACTGTCACAATTCCAGTGGGACAGAAGTTTACATACACTGTTGACTGTGCCTTTAAACAGCTTGGACAATTCCAGAAAATTATGTCATGGCTTTAGAAGCTTCTGATCGGCTAATTGACATCATTTGAGTCAATTGGCATTGTACCTGTGGATGTATTTCAAGGCCTACCTTCAAACTCAGTGCCTCTTTGCTTGACATCATGGGAAAATCAAAAGAAATCAGCCAAGACCTCAGAAAACAATTGTAGACCTCCACAAGTCTGGTACATCCTTGGGAGACATTTCCAAACGCCTGAAGGTACTACGTTCATCTGTACAAACAATAGTACACAAGTATAAACACCATGGGACCACGCAGCCATCATACCGCTCAGGAAGGAGACGCATTTTGTCTCCTAGAGATGAACGTACTTTGGTGCGAAAAGTGCAAATCAATCCCAGAACAACAGCAAAGGACCTTGTGAAGATGCTGGAGGAAACAGGTACAAAAGTATCTATATCCACAGTAAAACGAGTCCTATATCGACATAACCTGAAAGGCCGCTTAGCAAGGAAGAAGCCACTGCTCCAAAACCACCATATAAAAGCCAGACTATGGTTTGCAACTGCACATGGGGACGAAGACTGTACTTTGTGGAGAAATGTCCTCTGGTCTGATGAAACAAAAATAGAACTGTTTGGTCATAATGATCATCGATATGTTTGGAGGAAAAATGGGGAGGCTTGCAAGCCCGAAGAACACCATCCCAACCGTGAAGCACAGGGGTGGCAGCATCATATTGTGGGAGTGCTTTGCTGCAGGAGGGACTGGTGCACTTCACAATATAGATGGCATCATGAGGATGGAAAATTATGTGGATATATTGAAGCAACATCTCAAGACATCAGTCAGGAAGTTAAAGCTTGGTCGCAAATGTGTCTTCCAAATGTACAAGGACCCCAAGCATACTTCCAAAGTTGTGAAAAATGGCTTAAGGACAACAAAGTCAAGGTATTGGAGTGGTCATCAAAGCCCTGACCTCATCCTATAGAAAATTTGTGGGCAGAACTGAAACCTGACTCAGTTACACCCGCTCTGTCAGGAGGAATGGGCCAAAATTATCCCAACTTATTGTGGGAAGCTTGTGGAAGGCTACCGAAACGTTTGATGCAAGTTAAACAATTTAAAGGCAATGCTACCAAATACTAATTGAGTGTATGAACTTCCGACCCACAGGGAACATGATGAAATAAATAAAAGCTGAAATAAATCACTCTACTATTATTCTGACATTTCACATTCTTAAAATAAAGTGGTGGTCCTAACTGACCTAAGACAGGTATTTTTTACTAGGATTAAATGTCAGGAATTGTGAAAAACTGAGTTTAAATGTATTTGGCTAAGGTGTATGTAACCTTCCGACTTCAACTGTACTTGAGCTGCTAATGCATCTGATTTTCCAAAAAAGGCAGTCAGTTACTGTTCGGTTGACTGTTAGAATGGTCCAAACATGTGACTTAAGTGACTCTGATCATGGTATGATTGTCGGTGCCAGACGTGCCGGATCCATTATCTCAGAAATGGCTGCCCAAAGGTAACTGTAATTGCTAAAATATACTTAAGTATCAAAAGTAAAATGAAAAGTGTAAATAATTTCAAGTTCCTTATATTAAGCAAAGCAGATAGCACCGTTTTTAAAATTTACGGAAAGCCAAGGGCACACTCCAACACTCAAACATAATTTGCAAATTAAGTATGTGTGTTTAGTGAGTCCGCTAGATCAGAGGCAATAGGGATGACCAGGGATGTTCAGTTGATCAGTGTGTGAATTTGACTATTTTCCTGTCCTGCTAAGCATTCAAAATGTAACAAGTACTTTTGGCTGTCAAAGAAACTGTATTGAGTAAAAAGTAAAATATTTTCTTAAGGAATGTAGTAAAGTAAAAGTAGTCCAAAATATAAATAGTAAAGTACAGATACCCCAAAAAACGACTTAAGTAGTACTTTAAAGTATTTTTACTTAACTACTTTACATTATGTGTACATAACCCTTAGCGTCAGGATCGAACATTCTGAAGGTGTTGAGAATTATGTCGTCTGGATCTGTTCCATGCAGCTTCTCTCCAAACAGGTTGAGGAACATGGTGAAGTTGATGGGACTACTAGCCTCTTTGAGCATGTCTTCTAGCTCATAGTTTTTCACATTCAGCTTACCTGGAGGATAGTTGAGATATCAAGCATCACCACCATTCAAACAACCATTAGCTATTTTACAGTAAGTGAGCATTAGTGAGGTTGGGCACTGATGTTGGGCGATTAGGCCTGGCTTGCAGTCAGCGTACCATTTCATCCCAAAGGTGTTCGATGGGGTTGAGGTCAGGGCTCTGTGCAGTTGAGTCAAGTTCTTCCACACTGATCTTGACAAACCATTTCTGTATGGACCTCACTTTGTGCACTGGGGCATTGTCATGCTCAAACAGGAAAGGGCCTTCCCCAAACTGTTGCCACAAAATTGGAAGCACAGAGTCGTCTAGAATGTAATCGTATGCTGTAGTGTTAAGATTTCCCTTCACTGGAACTAAGGGGCCTAGGCCGAACCATGAAAAACAGCCCAAGACCATTATTCCTCCGCCACCAAACTTTACAGTTAGCACTAACATTGCGGCAGGTAGCTTTCTCCTGGCATCTGCCAAACCCAGATTTGTCTGTCGGACTGCCAGATGATGAAGCCTGATTTATCACTCCAGAGAACGCGTTTCCACTGCTTGAGAGTCCAATGTTGGCAAGCTTTACACTACTCCAGCCGATGCTTGGCATTGCGCATGGTGATCATAGGCTTGTTTGCGGCTGTTCGGCCATGGAAACCCATTTCATGAATCTCCCGATGAACAGTTCTTGTGCTGACATTGCTTCCAGAGGCAGTTTGGAACTTGGTAGTGAGTGTTGCAACTGAGGACAGACGATTTTTCAGCACTCGGTGGTTCCGTTCTGTGAGCTTGTATGGCCTATATAACAGCACTTACAGTTGACCGGGGCAGCTCTAGCAGGGCATTTGACGAAAGTCACTGAGCTCTTCAGTACATGCCATTCTACTGCCAATGTTAGTCTATGGCTGTGTGCTCGATTTTATACATCTGTCAGCAACTGGTGTGGCTGGAACATCCAAACCCACTAATTAGAAGGTGTGTCCGCATACTTTTGGCAATTGAAATAGTATATCATTGAAATACTGACCAAGAGATTTATAGGTATCCTTCAGATCTTCTTTGTCAATGAACCCATCTCTGTCCTGGTCGATAAGTGTGAACACCTAGCCCAGGGAAAGAAAAGGCTTACAGAATTTTTGTCACGTCCTGACCAGTATAGGGGTTATTTGTTATTGTAGTTTGGTCAGGACGTGGCAGTGGGTGTTTGTTTTATGGGGTTCAGGGTGTGTTTTGTGTATGTGTTTAGGTAGAGGGCTATTTGATTTATTAGTCCGGGGTTTGTTAGTCATTGTTCTATGTTAGTATATTTCTATGTTCTATGTTTAGTTTATTGGGGTTGGACCTTCAATTGGAGGCAGCTGGTTATTGTTGCCTCTGATTGAGGGTCCTATAATTAGGAGTTTGTTTTTCATGGGTTTTTGTGGGAGATTGTTCTTGTTTAGCTGTTTGCCTGACAAGACTGTCAAGTTTGTTTGTGTTTTTGTATACGTTATGTGTTTTCCTTCTTCACCAAATAAAAAGAAGATGAGTGTACATTTTTCCGCTGTATCTTGGTCTCTACCATACCACACCTGTGACAATTTTTTATGAAAAGAACAAACACCATATTTTTCCTTACTCACTATGGTTGGGCACATTGTTGTGCTTCCTCATAACATGACTTATGACGAAACCACATGATATGTTATATGCTGCTGGCCTAAAGAGAGGTATTTGTTTAGTTTTGTTAAGTGTTCATTACCATGTATTAATAGGGCACACACGCAAAATAAACTCAGCCTTTCTTCTATGTATGCTTTAAGTTGTAATACAAATGTCATTGTTTTTAATTATGTACAATTGTCTTACTTTTCCACAAACAATTAAAATGTGCAATAACAGAAGCCACTCAAACAACAGTCTTTACACACTCAACATTTTTGTCTCTGCAGAAGTGATGCTGTTACTCTAGTGAATGTGCCAAAGTGATGAGAGGAGACAGCTTAAATACAACATCTGTCTGTAAAACAGAAACCCCAAAACGGGTTCAGGGATGACTGCTGCCGTGTAGCAGGCCCCACAAGGGGAAAAGGCTGCTCTACGCCCTTCATTTTTTATTGTAGTGCTTCATATGGGGTGTGAAATGATCATTTAAAACGAATTATCCAATGGTACTGTACATTTTGTACGAGTCAATGAGCAGGACCTACATTGAGAACATTCGCTATATCATATTAATAGAATGAAGACTGAATGAATGTATGATTGCTTTGTACAACTCAGAAGATGAGATATTTGAGATGGCACGTACAGTATCATCCGTATGGGAACATAGTGGGTAAATACTACCTTCATGAAAAAAACGCAGCAACAGCACAATGTGTCCACCTTGTGGTGCTATAACTATCTGGGAATAGGCTGCTACTGCACAGCAGGCAAACTGTCAGGAGGCCGACAGTCACTACATTCTGTGACTGCTGCGGATCCTTTTGCCTACTGCTATTTGAGATGATCTAGTTATCAACATACCATTATCATGAGTAATGGGACAAATGACAGGTAATGTGCTTTGACACTTTTGATCAACCTCTTGGATAGTTATTGGCAAGGCTTCCGTTATCAAGGAACCACCTACATCTGGAATTGTGCCTTCCCTGGATGCATTACTTTTACCCCTGTATAGGATTACCTATTTCCACTGCATATTGCCTGGCATTGCAGCA
Source organism: Salmo salar (assembly GCF_965601325.2). Classification (NCBI taxonomy): domain Eukaryota; kingdom Metazoa; phylum Chordata; class Actinopteri; order Salmoniformes; family Salmonidae; genus Salmo; species Salmo salar. The sequence continues at coordinate 142,511,471 of NC_138291.1, read as the reverse complement.
CTGATGTCCATAGACGAACTATTCCTGAGTTCACATTTTAGTAGAGGGCTCATTGTGCACTGAGTAGGCCTCGATAGAGAGTGGGCTGAAAGTGAGAACGAGCACACATAGGTAGACCTGGGCAGACTCACATTGCCTGTGCCTCCGGGGGAATAGTGAGGCCTGCACGCCAATAAACACAAACAAACTCTCTGACCGCAGTTCTAGACTTGCCCACAGTCTCATTAGCCGGCGCCGTCTGCCGTTTACCAACAGTTCAGAGAAGAGGTCACTAAAATGTGCTGATGCAGGTAAAACGATGTATATTTTAGTTAGAAATCCCAAAAATGTCCATGATGCAAATATATGCAAGTGCTATATTTGTATATGCAAATTTCATGGGATGTGCCTTGAAATATTCTTCAGTTGTTTACATTTTTGTTAACAGGACAACTCTCTTGGGTAAGGTACATTATATCTTCAAATGATGTTCTAAAGCACTGTCATATTTTAATGACAGTATATTAAGAACTTGTTGCATTAGGTTATGCGCACATCAAACGGATTGCACCTTAATTAATAGCCCAGTAGCCAATCTCCAGTTTGAGCTGCATGCCATAATGAAACTGCACTGGTAGAGTGCACTCGCACATACATGATTAGGTGGGCGTGGCACTATTAGGTTCAGGTTCCATTTCACCCATTCAAACCTCTAGCCTGCGCAGTATCTCTTGCCGGTGTAGTTCATTCACCCGTACGCGATCACGCATGAAGGAACCACATTACTCACCACACGTGAGTCGGGAAGCAGGGTATCCTACTAAACCGAGGATATAGTGAACTTTTTGACCGGATTTTATAGAAGAAACGAAATCTACGTTTACCCATTTATCCACCCGGAAAAGTATATTCGTTGCTGACGGACATGGCAAAGGCATACAAACTGTATGTCGGAATAGCCACAGGTAAGAGGCACCGTTCTGTGCACCAGTTGAATAACTCTTCAACCTCACACTAACTTTATTTACTCATTGTAACTGAATATAATTGCCTATAATCTGGTTAATAACTGACTTAGTACTGTTTTACAACATCAATCTCAAGATTGTATTTCCTTTATTTATCTTTCAGTTATTATTACAATTTTATTTCTTATATTACTTCACTAGTTTTCGTTTATTCAAACTATAACTTTGGTAAATATAATGTAGTCCCGTGTAGCTCAGTTGACAGAGCATAGCTTTTGCAACGCCAGGGTTATAGGTGGCATTCCCACGGGGGACTAGTATAAAGAAAATATGAAAATGTATGCACTCACTACAGTAAGTCGCTCTGCTAGCGTCTGCTAAATGACTAAAATATAATCTTATGTGTCTGTCTATACAGTGATTGACAGCAGCAATTAGCATGCTGGTGTGACAGATGATCAACAAATGATCCACCCCTCCATAGCCCTCTATTAGCAAATATAGTTCCCCAATGCACATGCCAACAATATCCAAACCAATAACATAGACTATCAATAACCACATCTGTTTGCTTCATAGATACAGTAGCTTTATTCCATTACCCACATTTGTATCATGGCTGGATTTTGTGAAACACTAACAGTGTTGTTGGATTGAATGTAAGACTATCTTTAGTAAAGTTATCACAGTGTTGGGATTCCCAGAAACCCAAGCTGGGGGTATTACTGTCAAATTACTGTCAAACATTAAGTTCCACAATCTTTGCTCTGTCCTTAACTTTCAGATTCAAAAACAATTTAATTGTATGGATTTGACTTGGTGTTTGGGCATTGTGCGACCAGCTCTGTTTGTTTTCTGGTTGTAGCTTTGGCCCTATGCAAATGCTCTCTGGCTGAATGGAATGCAACTGAGGAGACGGCCAGCAAGACTGTGTCCCGCCATCACCAAGGCAACACAAACAACTTCACAGGTATATTGTTTCCCCCCCAGAGAAACATAAACTTATGGAGGGATAATCATGCCATAATAGTTTGTTTGAAGAAGGCGTACATAAAAGTGTTTCTTACCATCTGACATGCACATGTGTTAACGTATTTGAATTACTCAGGTTTAGAAGCAACCTGTTGGATTAGAAAATGAATGCGTTTGTGATTACATACACGGTAAGTTTGTAAAGAGACTAAGTGCCCTTGAAAAACATTGTTATACTAAGTATTCCTGCTCTGTCATTAAATTGAAGGACATACTCCAGGAGTGCGTCATTCAAACAGTTGGAATATCAAATGCTTCTCCACCCAGCCCTTTAGTATCAGGAGGAGGTGTCATGTACCAGCCCCAACAGAGACCATAGTGCAAATTAAAGCCTTCTTGCCACCAGTGACCATGCAGTCATTACCTTTCCTGTGAGAGGTATTGTGAAATGTAGCACCAGCTTTGTATGTGCACTGGGTTCGGTTCCTCACTGCTAATTAGATGTGCACTCAATAGACGGCAGGCTGACATCAGGTCGGCCTTCCCTGTAGCTCAGTTGGTAGAGCATGGTGTTTGCAACGCATGGTGTTTGCAACGCCAGGGTTGTGGGTTCGATTCCCACGGGGGGCCAGTACGGGGGAAAAAAAAAAAAAAAAAAAAATGTATGAAATGAAATGTAAGTCGCTCTGGATAAGAGCGTCTGCTAAATGACTAAAATGTAAAATGTAAATGTAAATCAGGTGTCAATTGAAGCAGCCTCAGTTAGGGCCTCCTGTCACGTTCATCGTAGTAAGTGGACCAAGGCGCAGCTCATCTTAACCTTATTTGTGAACACTAAATAAACAAAACAAGAAACGAACTAAGTCTTGCAGGCTAAATACAGCAGTGCAAAGAACAACCTCCCACAATACCCATAACAAACATACTCCTAAATATAGGACCTTCAATCAGAGGCAACGATAACCAGCTGCCTCCAGTTGAAGGCTCCAATCACCTAAACCTAGATCTAAACACCCTAGAATAGACATAGAAATATACAAACATAGAACAATGACCAACAACCCCGGAATACATAAATCAAACGCCCCTCTACATAAGCACACACTCAAAACCATATAAAACAAATACTCCCTGCCACATTCTGACCAAACTATAATAACAAATAACCCTTTTACTAGTCAGGACGTGACAGTACCCACCCCAAAGGTGCAGACCCCGGATGCACCAAACAACAAAAAATATCTACAAAAATTAAACCCCTAAACTAAAGGGAGGGAAGGGAGGGTGGCTGTCGCCCGTGCTACACCCCTCCTCCCCAAACCTCCTACTGACCAGTCCACCCCTACTGAATACCTCGGCCTGAAGCATGTCACTGTAGACCCTGGACTGTACTCTGGGAGCTTCGGACTGTAGGGCGACTCTGGGAGCTCCGAACTGTAGAGCGACTCTGGGAGCTCCGGACTGTAGGGCGACTCACTCGGTTCCGGACTGTAGGGCGACTCACTCGGTTCCGGACTGTAGGGCGACTCACTCGGTTCCGGACTGTAGGGCCGTCTCTCTTGGTTCCGGACAGTGGGCCGTCTCTCTTGGTTCTGGACAGTGGGCCGTCTCTATACGGGGCACTGTCGCCGGAAGCTCTAGACGAGGCACTGTTGCCGGAAGCTCTGGACGAGGCACTGTTGCCGGAAGCTCTGGACGAGGCACTGTTGCCGGAAGCTCTGGACGAGGCACTGTTGCCGGAAGCTCTGGACGAGGCACTGTCGTCGGAAGCTCGGGACTGGGCTGACGCACTTGAAGCCTGGTGCGTGGGGCTGGTACTGGAGGTATCAGACTGGACACACGCACCCCAAGGCTAGTGCGAGGAGCGGGAACAGGACGTACTGGACTGGGCTGACGCACTGGAAGCCTGGTGCATGGGGCTGGTACTGGAGGTATCAGACTGGACACACGCACCCCAAGGCTAGTGCGAGGAGCGGGAACAGGACGTACTGGACTGGGCTGACGCACTGGAAGCCTGGTGCATGGGGCTGGTACTGGAGGTATCAGACTGGACACACGCACCCCAAGGCTAGTGTGAGGAGCAGGAACAGGACGTACTGGACTGGGCTGACGCACTGGAAGCCTGGTGCATGGGGCTGGTACTGGAGGTATCAGACTGGACACACGCACCCCAAGGCTAGTGCGAGGAGCAGGAACAGGACGTACTGGACTGGGCTGACGCACTGGAAGCCTGGTGCATGGGGCTGGTACTGGAGGTATCAGACTGGACACACGCACCCCAAGGCTAGTGCGAGGAGCGGGAACAGGACGTACTGGACTGGGCTGACGCACTGGAAGCCTGGTGCATGGGGCTGGTACTGGAGGTATCAGACTGGACACACGCACCCCAAGGCTAGTGCGAGGAGCGGGAACAGGACGTACTGGACTGGGCTGACGCACTGGAAGCATGGTGCATGGTGCTGGTACTGGCGGTACCAGATTGGAGACACGCACCTCAGGGCTAGTGCGAGGAGCGGGAACAGGATACACTGGGCCCGTGAAGCCTTACTGGCGGTCTGGAGCATACAACCCCTACGGCCTGAGTGCTCACTCGAGCATGGTACTTGCGAGGGGCTGGAATCATTTTCACCAGACTGTTCGTGCGCATAGGCGAGATCGTGCGTACTTCCGCATAGTACGGTGCTCCTCTGATCCTCTGTTCCCCATAATAATCACGGATAATTGGCTCAGGTCTACTGCCTGCCCAAGCCAAACTACCTGTGTGCCCCCCCCCCCCAAAAGGAGAGGGGGGCTGCCTCTCCTGCTTCCTTATCGGCGCATATATAGCCTCATACCGGCGCCGCTCTGCCTTGGCTGCCTCTATCTCCTCCGGTGGGCGACGGTATTCCCCAGCCTGGTGCCATGGTCCAGCCCCATCCAGAATTTCCTCCCATGTCCAAAACTCCCGATAGTCCACCTGCTGCTCCTTTCTCCGCTGCTTGGTCCGTTGGAGGTGGGAGGTTCTGTCACGTTCGTCGTAGTAGGTGGACCAATGCGCAGCGGGTCGAGTGCTCATCTTAAATTTATTTGTGAACACTAAATAAACAAAACAATAAACGAACTAACAGTCTTGCAAGCTAAATACAGCAGTGCAAAGAACAACCTCCCACAATACCCATAACAAACATACTCCTAAATATAGGACCTTCAATCAGAGGCAACGATAACCAGCTGCCTCCAATTGAAGGCCCCAATCCCAATTACCTAAACCTAGATCTAAACACCCTAGAATAGACATAGAAATATACAAACATAGAACAATGACCAAAAACCCCGGAATACATAAATCAAACGCCCCTCTACATAAACACACACTCAAAACCATATAAAACAAATACCCCCTGCCACGTCCTGACCAAACTATAATAACAAATAACCCTTTTACTGGTCAGGGCGTGACACCTCCACTATTCAGGATTTGTCAATTGCTGTTTGATGATAATCCTCACAACTAAGAGGTCTAATCAACTACTGATCGTACTATTGTATTTACCCACATGGAGTGACGCAGTGAAGTTTATTTTATTAGGGGGAGGTGGGGGTACTTCCTGATTACCTCTCTGCAATGTACTATTCTTCTTATGTTCAGTTTACATTTGTTAAATGTTTTGTATTTAACCTTTATTTAACTAGGCAAGTCAGTCAAGAAAAAAATATTGTTTACAATGACAGTCTACCCCGGCCAAACCCTAACCCGGACGACACTGGGCCAATTGTGCGCCGCCCTATGGGACTCCCAATCACAGCCGGTTGTGATACAGCCTGGAATCGAACCAGGGTCTGTAGTGAAACCTCTAGCACTGAGATACAATGCCTTAGACCGCTGCGCCACTCGGGAAATCAGTTGATCAAACAACAGCAGCATTTCCCAGCTACTTACTTATTCCTGGGAAAGATGGCGTGATGACTGGCTGCAAATACAGCTACTCAGTTAAATACCTAGATCAATTTACACCTGCTGTTCCTTTGTAACCAGATCCCCACTTATTCAATATTTAGGTCATTTTAAAGGCATGCTCTCATGTTTCACACTACAATTAGGGCTTTCTCCCTCTCTGTGATGTTAACTAAGCCTCATTATTCTTTTACCCAACCAATGACTCACTGGAAGGGAATAGAGGAGAATAAAATAGTGAAAGAAGGCTTCCATTCTCTTTACTACAGTGGTCAGAATGTTCTGTGTGTGTATTTCTACACAACTATCAAATTAGGCTGAGGAGGATATCAGTTGCTTTTTACTTTGACAGAATTTCATTAGTTATAAATCTGTAATTGACACATTATTATCCTCAATTACACCAGTCTTGCCCCAGTGGTCAGTTCAGTTTCTAGTCCTTCCTCAGATCATGATGCCAGAAGCCTATTTATATGACAGGTCATACTGGCCCCCCTGAGTCAGGTTACTAAGGGAAGACAGGAGCCTCATGACAAGTTTGAAAGGGGGCTCTCACTTCAAACGTATATCTTATTCTACATCACCTTCTCAATGCAATCTTTTTGTAAGAAGGATATTATATATCAAAATAGTTACTTTATAATCCCCCTTTCCCCTGTATTTGTCTCTTTGCGCTTGCCATAGACTCAATAGAAACTGCAACTCAAGCCAAATGGAGCGGCCATTTCACCAAATGTCCAAAGGAGTTCAGGAATTACTGTATCCATGGGTCGTGCCGCTTTGTGAAGGAACATGACACTCCTTCATGCAGGTAAATCAACTCACCCGACCCTTACTGTGGGCCCCAATCATTTATCTGTACATGTCCAAGGCAGACGGTCTCAAGCCAAGAACATGCTGCGTACTCAACATTCACTGCAGTGAAAACATGTTTCATTTGTATATATTTTGATAACTGTAGCAGAATTATTGCCCATTATTATTACAAGTATGAAGTTCATGTTCATGATAACGATGTTTTGTTTTTACTTTCATGTATGACAAGTAACACTGAAATCCCTCGTTGACCCTACTGAATGTACTGACCTTGTTTACTGTGACCCTGCACAGAACACATGCACTTAAACTAAAACAACAAGGCAGATATATGACTGGTTTCATATGGTCTGACTGCATTTCGTCAAGCATCTCAGAATCACAGTCAGCGAGACCAGTTCATTTGGGACAGCTAGAATAGCTGATCTGACAGACCAGCATCTGCTTGTTTTCTCATAGCCCAGGTGCTTCAAGTTATTTCTTTGTTTTTCTTTCGGGCGACAAGAAATAGGAACAATAAACAAACTTGTTGAGCACATTTTAATCACAGCAGGGGAATTGTGTGTTTGCTCTGTCTCAGATGTGAAAAAGGGTACATTGGGTCCAGGTGTGAGTATGTTGATTTGGCCTGGCGTATAGGAGACCAGAGGCAGATCATCATAGCCTGTGTGATAGCAGCGTTGGTCTTCCTCATACTGCTCATCATATTCATCTGCATCTGTGCACAGTGAGTAAAACACACATTCTTTAAGTAGCAAACAGCCAGATTTACTTTATGTTACAACCTTCCTGTCCGTGGGAGTATGTGTGCGTGCGTGAGAGAGCGGGAAAGGTGGACATACACCTTCATCACCTCACAGCCTGTCATACTAGCCCTGGGATGGGACGTAAGGAATCTCTGTGTATCCCATGAATGGCCAAGTTTTAATGAAACGCTTGTGGCCATGTTACCTTTGGTTTTCATCAAGCTGTATGTATCTGCCCTGCTCTCCCCTCTCATTTTTACCCAAAAGAGAGACAGAGTGCCACGTGTTGTATCAGTTTAACAAAAGAGTCTTGTGTGCTAAAAAAAAATACCTTACATAACTAAACTCTGTGATACTGCGAGAATGTTTTGGTGAATAGCTCATGTCAGACAAGACTGATGAAACCATTCTCAAAGAACATAACTAGTAAATGATGTCATCACAAATTGGAATGGGTTACTTTCTAATATTCCTTTTTCTGTCTCAGTCGACATAAACTTTGCAGGCGGAAGAGGAGAAGGAAAGAGGAGACGAGGAATGGAACAGAGAAGCTCAATATGATCATGATGAACACAAATGGAACACATGGAGCTTCATCAGATTCAGTAGAAACCTCAGACATCAATGCAATATGATGCGGTATGTACTGCATGTCTTGAGTGTCCAAGACACCTTGGACGTTTCTTCTCACCTTTGATGCCCCTTTATTATCCTTAGTTTGTTCTCTTGTTGTGCCAAGACACACAGCGTCTCCGGCTGTTCTGATTCCAGTGGTATTGTAAAAGACAATTCAAAAACTGACTAGACCCCTCTTGTTGCTGTTGGAAGGTGATATTCCCCAGTTGGATCAAGCCAAGCATCACATTCTAATTCAGCTCACATCTGAAGGGAGGCCCTGAATGGGAATAAAGCCTGGTGCTTGGCACTGTCTAAGCCCATCCTTGAACACATTGATACATATTACACAGACAGAGAGAGAGAGAGCGTTAGACAGAGAGGGAGAGCATTACACAATGTTTCCACACCCTATATAGCCCATTTTCTGTGTGGGCCAGGCCGGTTGCAGGGTGACTTAGTATCTGAATTTGGCTGTAACAGTCAGATCAAAGCAGACGTGCAGCTGGTTCCTCACTATGCCTGCCTGGCTGCCTGCCCCTACAAAAGGTAATATGAACACACATGGACCTAACAAGCCTCGGGCATAATGATGGATGTGGAGCTGTTAAAGTGGTGTTCAGAGGCTGGGTCTGACAAGGAATCTGGGGTCATTTTAAACATGCTATCCATCTCTCTTTTAACTGCTTATTCAGTGCTTATACAAACGCTGCTCTGTAATTGTGTGGCAAAAACAAATTTCACTTCTATAGTAACAACTGTCGCTTTTATCTTCCAGCGACGACGGGGTCTATAAATGGTAATCTCCTGCCGGACGGGATGATGGCCTTGGTTATGAGTGAATGTTGGAAAGAGAGGGTGCTTTAACGTCACTGAGGAGATATACAAGCCTGTACTCTCCAGCTGCTTTTCACTGCCGACCATAGTCTACAATATGGACAGTATGGACTCTGTTCTGTGCAGAAATATAGTACAATACAAGAGAGACTGTTATGGTCACCATGAATCCACAGAGATGGATCAACTAAACCAGTATCTCCCTGTGCGTTCTGTAAATGTGATAATGTGATGAAGTTGCCCTTATAGACTCATTTATGCAAACAAAATGTGCATGGTCATCAAATCACAATAAGTTAGAGTTAAACCTTTTTTTAGTTTATGTATCATGGACACTGAGCTCTGAAGGAGTAGGCCTTTTTATGGACTGTAACCACCTCTTATTTGGGCATAGATTTAATGATTAACATGTATTCAAGCTGAAAGCCCAGGTATGCTTACTCGCAGATGTGGCGTGTTATAATGATGACTCATGCCATGTATGTGGGACAGATTATACTATGTCTAATGTAGGTAAATTATCAATATAATAAATAGGTGGGTGCTTACATTTGCTCTATTTTACACATGTATAGTGTGTATTATACACATGTGTATTGGACTTTTATTTTGCATATCCCACTCCAACTGAGAGTGGGGTCACAGCCAGGGATCCACCATTATTGACAGAAACCCTGGAGCAATTAGGGTTAAGTGCCTTGCTCAAGAGCATATCTGCAGATTTTTCACCTAGTTGGCTCGGGGATTTGAACCAGTGGCCTTTTGGTTACTGGCCTAACGCTCTTAACTGCTAGGCTACCTGCCGACCCTGATGTCACCTTATGTAACACACTGTACATTGTGGTCCATTTGACATTCCTTCAACACATGCTATTATAATGATGTTAATATTGTTATTAAGCTCTAATAGTTTCCAGCAACTGTTTGATGTATATACATACTGTATATTGTTACATGTAATCAATGTAAAGAGACTCCTTCTATGGGCCAGGGTTGATGTTACTGACTTAAGTTGGAGGGTGCCCAAATTTGGGTGAGAAGGCTACAACGATAACTTGTAGTGAGCCCATTTGATCTTTATATTTCGAGACATGTAGTCTCCTTGCTACCAGAACAACCCTGCCTGTGTGTTAATTTGTGCAGCTGTAAAGTAGTCCACTGTTGAAGAAGATTTTGGGGTTTCTCAGCATCCCAGAGTTTCACATCGTGTATGCAGCCCTTCGCTTCTTCAGCTATGCAAAAGTTTAACATTTTCATTAAAACATTTATTTGTGCAGATATGTTATTTTATCATGTTATTTTGGGAGACTTTGACTAATATCGTTCTAAGTCAATGTGTGTGAGTTAATGATGATGATTTTTTTAATAGTCAAAGGAGCTTTGAACAACAAGCCTGTGACCTAAAGTTCTGTATATCCCATTATGTGCCTCAGTAGAGTTTCTTCCTCCTTAACCCTGGTCCCGACACCCTAGTGTAATACGGTACCATCCCTCCGACTTGATTGCACCTTCCTTTGTGTAGGTGCTGTTGTGCTGCTACTATGTCTTTTCTCTGCCTGACTGGCCCAGTTCTCACCACTTTTCTACTGTCACTCAGCTGATAAAGATATCAGATAAGAACCCTGCTGTGTCTGGAAGGGTTTCTAAGTCCTCTGAAGTTTCGGCCGGCCCAGTTGGCAAGTTCCCTCCCATGCCAACTAAAACTAGGCAGAGCAGAACAAAGTATGCTGTTGGATAGACCTCTGGTTTCACCCTGTCTATAAATAGTTTCCCCTGGCCTAGTGTAAGTATGTGATCACAGAACGATAGGAATCCAGCAGCCACATGGGAAGGGTCATGTGACTGAGGACTGCTCCATGGCTGGGCTCTCAGGATTACAGCAGAGCCACGTTGTAATACTGTTCAATCCCAACAAGTCAATAGAATGTTTTAAGACTTACTGTAGTACAGTACCTGAACTGTACAGGATTTGTTTCACTTGTTTGGACATGGAACTCCCATTTATTCATTTTGTTATCACAGATTACATTTGTTATTTGTAAACACAACAAAGTTTCAAACAATACAGACCATACACCTGACAGAATAATAGAAACGTAGAAGCCTTAAGTAGCCTGCAGTACTCTTCTTTAATGGATTAACAACCTCTCTCCTGGTTTGGATGTTTACGAGCACATGGTGAACTTTATCGCCTGACAATGCGGCATTGTTCAAAGGGTTCTGGGAAATGGCAGCTGTGAAATGTGGGACGCTTTCTATACAATAATGGGTGTGTCTCTGGAAGAAGCAGATAAGAAACTTGACTAATAAATTATATCACATCATCCACCATTTACTGATCTTAGTCAGTGGCCAGGTAAGTAAACGTCAAAACTAAATATCTCCATTTACCCTGTATGGCCACTGTGACCACTGCCGTGTAGAATTTTTTTTTGTTTATGGTATTCACATTTCTATTAAGTGGTCTTAGTATGATAGTCCAGAGGTGTAATTGTCTCTTCCTCTGCCTGTCTGTTACACCACTAACTCATTGGGAAGTGGTTACATACAGTATATGCCATAAGATACCATCTTTCATCTTACACTACTCCATCTACATTTGAAGTCGGAAGTTTACATACACTTAGGTTGGAATCATTAAAACTTGTTTTTCAACCACTCCATAAATGTCTTGTTAACAAACTATAGTTTTGGCAAGTCGGTTAGGACATCTACTTTGTGCATGACTCAAGTAATTTTTCCAACAATTGTTTACAGACAGATTATTTCACTTATAATTTACTATATCACAATTCCAGTGGGTCAGAATTTTCCTTTCACTAAGTTGAATGTGCCTTTAAACAGCTTGGACAATTCCAGAAAACGATGTCATGGCTTTAGAAGCTTCTGATAGGCTAATTGACATCATTTGAGCAAATTGGAGGTGTACCTGTGGATGTATTTCAAGGCCTACCTTCAAACTCAGTGCCTCTTTGCTTGACATTATGGGAAAATCAAAAGAAATCAGCCAAGACCTCATAAAATAAATGTAAGACCTCCACAAGTCTGGTTCATCCTTAGGAGCAATTTCCAAACGCCTGAAGGTACCACGTTCATCTGTACAAACAATAGTACGCAAGTATAAATACCATGGGACCACGCAGCCGTCATACCGCTCAGGAAGGAGACGCGTTTTGTCTCCTAGAGATGAACGTACTTTGGTGCGAAAAGTGCAAATCAATCCCAGAACAACAGCAAAGGACCTTGTGAAGATGCTGGAGGAAACAGGTACAAAGGTATCTATATCTCCTGTAAAACGAGTCCTATATCGACATAACCTGAAAGGCCGCTCAGCAAGGAAGAAGCCACTGCTCCAAAACCGGCATAAAAAAGCTAGACTACGGTTTGCAACTGCACATGGTGACAAAGATTGTACTTTTTGGAGAAATGTCCTCTGGTCTGATGAAACAGAAATAGAACTGTTTGGCCATAATGACCATCGTTATATTTGGAGGAAAAAGGGTGAGGCCTGCAAGCCGAAGAACACCATCCCAACCGTGAAGCACGGGGGTGGAAGCATCATGTTGATGGGGGTGCTTTGCTGCAGGAGGGACTGATGCACTTCACAAAATAGATCAGCATCATGAGGGAGGAAAATTATGTGGATATATTGAAGCAACATCTCAAGACATCAGTCAGGAAGTTAAAGCTTGGTCGCAAATGGGTCTTCCAAATGGACAATGACCCCAAGCATACTTCCAAAGTTGTGGCAAAATAGTTAAGGACAACAAAGTCAAGGTATTAGAGTGGCCATCCCAAAGTCCTGACCTCAAACGTATAGAAAATGTATGGGAAGAACTGAAAAAGCGTGTGCGAGCAAGGAGGCGTACAAACCTGACTTAATTACACCAGCTTTGTCAGGAGGAATGGGCCAAAATTCACCCAACTTATTGTGGGAAGCTTGTGGAAGGCTACCTCAAACGTTTGACCCAAGTTAAACAATTTAAAGGCAATGCTACCAAATACTAATTGAGTGTATGTAAACTTCTGACCCACTGTGAACGTGATGAAAGAAATAAAAGCTGAAATAAATAACTCTCTACTATTATTCCGCCATTTCACATTCTTAAAATAAAGTGGTAATCCTAATTGACCTAAAACAAGGAATTTCTACTAGGATTAAATGTCAGGAATTGTGAAAAACTGATTTTAAATGTATTTGGCTAAGGTGTATGTAAACCTAAGACTTCAACTGTATATTCACAATTTTGTAACTCTTTTACATTTCCAATACTACATATTGCCATCTAGTGTACTAACATGTCACTGCATTACAAGGTTTTGAAGACATCTGCAGAGAAACGGATATCAGTGTTCTCGGTGCGCCTTATCTTCATTCATGTAATTAATGTGCATGCAGTATTGTTTAATGACTGTATACTGAAAGGAGGTCGTACCTTTTTTTAAAAGAATTGTTGCTTAAAATGACATACCCAAATCTAACTGCCTGTAGCTCAGGACCTGAAGCAAGGATATGTATATTTTTGATACCATTTGAAAGGCAACACTTTGAAATTTGTGGAAATGTGAAATGAATGTAGTAGAATATAACACATTAGATCTGGTCAAAGATAATGCAAACAAAACAAATTCACATTGTTTTTTGTTCCTTCATCTTTGAAATGCAAGAGAAAGGCCATACTTTCAGATAGGAGTCTAGATGTAATTTAGATGTTGGCCACCAGATTGCGGCAGTGTGTGTGCAACGTTTCAGACTGATCCAGTGAAGAATTACATTACTGCACAATATTTTGTATCAAGTCTGCCAGGAGTTTGCCCAAATGTGCTGAATTGGTCAACTGGTACATTTTCAAGTCTATAACTATAGAGAACATTAAAAAATGCTATGATAATAAAACATTTAAGTTTACACACTCCCAGGAATGTCATACATGATGGATCATTAGCTTATACACTAACTTTCACACATCTAGATGGTCAGGCGGGGCGGGTGTGGAGACAGCAGTGGGGTCAAACTGTAGACCCCAGTTCCTACATTTGAACATAAAAAATGATTTTATCAAACAAAACTATGCTACATTTTATCTCTGGGACCCTCAGGATGACAAATCAGAGCAAGATTACTGAATGCATGTACATTATTTACCTTCAGAGGTGAATGTATCAAACCATTAGCTGTGATCAAAGTTTTTTGTTCTTGTGCACTCTCCACAAACAATAGTATTTTTTCACTGTAATAGCTACTGTTAATTGGACACTGTAATTAGATTGACAAGAATATTTAAGCTTTCTGCCCATATAATACATGTCTATGTCCCGGAAAGTTGGCTGTTGTATGCAACGTCATTCTAGTCACAATAGCGCATGTTAGCAACTACTGTTCCGGTTTAGGGACACCAATCCCGTAGAGGTTAATCTGGGACGATGGGCTCATAGAAATGGCTGGAACGGAATTAATGGAATGGTATCAAACTCATGGAAACCATGTGTTTTATACCATTCCATTCATGACTTTAAGCTTTCCCCCCCTCAGAAGCCAACTGTGCTATACACACTATACTCCTTAAACTCAACTCTGGACCTCAAAGCCAGTTACATTGCGTTTTTCATTGTTCCCCTCTAATCAGGGACTGATATAGATCTGGAACACCAGGTGGGTGCAATTAATGATTTAACATTTACATTTTAGTCATTAAGCAGATGTTCTTATCCAGAGTGACTTACAGTAGTGAGTGCATACATTTTAATACTTATATTGTACTGGTACCCCATGGGAATTGAAACCACAAGCCTGGCTATGCTCTACCAGCTGAGCTACACGGGCCAATCAGGTAGAACAGAAAACCAGCAGGCTTCAGACCTCGTAGGGTAGGAGCTGAATACCCCATGCTCTATACCATTATATAGACTAGAGATGTATTATTTATGAGTCTTGTTAGTCAGTAGCAGCAAATAGTAAGCAGACCCATGGACTGCGGTTGAAAATTAGCCGGCTGGCTAAAACCGGCACTTTTACTGAAACGTTGATTAATGTGCACAGTACCTGTAAAAATAAAATAAACTCAAACATTTCTTCTCATTGCATGACTGTGTCATGTAATGCCTGGATGTGCGTAATTCCTCTCCATTTATAAGTCTCCAGTCCAGTGCACCTTCCATCTGTATACAGCAACTTCAACGGGCTGCATCTGTCACAGAAGATGTGGTACTCCATGTCTGGCAGATGGAGCTCAGGATGTCCCTTTCCTGTGATCACCTGGCACCGTCTCTTAGATGGAACGGCATAATTTGCTACTGCTGCCTTATCATCCAGTGGTTTTACGTCCAGCTGGCTGGGGATTAAACCTGAGGCTGGCGGAACTCCACTCGTTTACATACAAAATGATGAGCAATCCCCATCAAACAATGTGGTTACAAATGTAGCTAATATGTATAATAATTTCCTCTGTTGTTTTCAATGACTGTTGTGACGGTGTAATGGTGAGTTAAATAACTGGCATATGGTTGGTGGTGTTTACCTGTTTCAAGACTCATGTCATTACCAGTTCTCCCTGCTCCTCCGTCCTTGTCTCAGCTTTGGATTAATGAATGCACTTTGTGCACGCAAATGCATGTCCCAGGAGTGCCACATTGCTTTGAAATGGGATTGTGTTGTCTTTACTGTGTTTTATGTCCTTTTAAAGATGCATCCCGGGAGAGGCCTGTTCCATTTTAATGACTTGCACTACACTACCTTGTGACACTCCATTTGCACAACCTTGTGAGACTATTACACACACTCCATTAGGACACTCTTTTAATCAGGACTCATGAGCAATGACTGTACATGAGTGCCCTCTGATGGCCAGATGTCTCAAATGTAACTTTAAGAAAACCGTTTTGTGTACAATGAGCAAACTGTATCGGTGTCGTGTAGTCCTCTTATTTTCCACAGGGGCGCAGCATATCATTGCCTCCTGTGCGAGATCCTCAGTGTACCTAAACATTGTCCAATTATAGCAATGTCACAGAAAACAAAATCAATGAAACCACTAGCCAGGATAAAATCAATAGTCTGAGTACATTATGTATTGAACCATGATGCCAGTGGATAAGCCATACTTAAATAGTATACTGAACAAAAATAGAAACACAATGTGTAAAGTGTTGGTCCCATGTTTCATGAGCTGATATGAAAGATCCCAGAGATTTTCCAGATGCAACAAAAAGCTTATTTCTCTGAAATGTGGTGAACAAATGTATTTACATCCCTGTTAGTGAGCATTTCTCCTTTGTCAAGATAATCCATCCACCTGACAGGTGTGGCATATCAAGAAGCTGATTTAACAGCATGATCATTACACAGGTGCACCTTGTGCTGGGGACAATAAATGTGCAGTTTTGTCACACAACACAATGCCACAGATGTCTCAAGTTTTGAGGGAGCATGCAATTGGCATGCAGACTGCAGGAATGTCCAACAGAGCTGTTACCAGAGATTTTAATGTTAATTTCTCTACCATAAGCCGCCTCCAACGTAGGTCCAACCAGCCTCACAAATGCAGACCACGTGTAACCACTCTAGCCCAGGACCTCCATATATGGCTTTTTCACCTGAGTGATCATCTGAATAAAGCCTTTTTTGGTTGAAAAACTAATTCTGATTGGCTGGGCCTGGCTCCCCAGTGGGTAGGCCTGGCTCCCAAGTGGGTGGGGCTATGCCCTCCCAGGCCCACCCATGGCTGTGCCCCTGCCCAGTCATGTGAAATCCATAGTTTAAGGCCTAATGAATTTATTTCAATTGACTGTTTTCCTTCTATGAACTGTAAAATTGTTGCATGTTGCGCTTATATTTTTGTTCAGTATATTTGAGAAGGTCCCGCCGCACACATTTCCTAGGTTTCCTCAGCAGACCCTCAGCAGCCTATGCCACGTCTATTTCTATATCACACACACACACACACACACACACACACACACACACACACACACACACACACACACACACACACACACACACACACACACACACACACACGCACACACACACACACACTCACACACACACACACACACACACACTATGATTTCCCTCCAGGTATCACGGGTCTTGGTTGTGGTGTGGGTCTCGCTGGCCATGGGTCCAGAGATGGCTGAACAGGCTGATCTGTGACCTGCATATCTTGCCTCAGTGGGTCAGGGATGGTTCATCCTGTGGACAGGGCTTGTTCTTACTGGCACCAATGTCTGTCCTTTTCCCAGTTAGCGGTTCTTTTTGTTTTGTTCCAAGGGCATAACTTTCACAGTTTTTTGGATTCATATGGCAATGATTTGTGATTTGACATGTGTGATTTTGATTGGTGCTTGGTGGTTATTGTCTTCCTGAAAGATTCACTTGCGGCCAAGTTTCAGCCTCCTGGCAGAGGTATCCAGGTTTTTGGCAACCAGGTTCTTCTGCATATGCATTGTTCTTTCGAAGGCCAAACCCACAGCTGGTGTGTGTGGCCAAAGACTTCTATTTTCTTGTCATATAAATACCATACCAACAAGAAAATCCTAACCTCCCCTGTTATTGGTAATGGTGAGAGGTTAGCATGTTTTGGGGGCATGATCTTTGTCCATCTGTAACTTTCTCACTCATCATTATTCACGATTCATTCATGATCATCCATAATCATGGTAGCATCCACATTAAGTGTTCCGAAACATATTCGATTCTTATTTACAATAGAAATGACTGCAAAATGGCAAAATACATTATTTTATCTTTGTTCAAGGTTGACACTTCAGATCCATCCTTAAGTCTTCACAGAGAGACAGTTTCAGCCCTAGGTATGGACCACGTGTAATCCTGCCTTAGGAACAGATTGTTCTTTCAGCAGTAGAGAGTACACTGGGTCTTTCTCATCAGGGTCAGTGGCCATGGACTGATAACGGTAGTAAATCCACCTGTTCATTAATGATTAGCCTGGGGCAGTTCATTAAAGAAGTCTGCTGGAACTACTGGCAGTTACTCCCTTGTGAAACTAAAGTTTAGATTGAGGGTATTAACAATGTGCATCTATCATCACATCAGACTATGTATAATTTAGAACACATTCTAGTTGCGCCTGAATGCACATCAGTTATTGTAAATCATGTTTAACTTCTTCCTCCATCAATGCCTCTAGTATTTCATCCTTGTCCTTGGACCCCTGATGCTCACCATTGATCTGGTTCATAGCAGGCCTGCTAACTTGAACAATGACAAAGCTGGCGCAGAGAGTGACAGGCAGATGATTGATCTCTCAACACTTTTTTTATGGGGAAAGCTCTTCAGCCATACAGAGCTAGTGGACATTGAACAGCAGGGGTGATCCTCAATTAATCCATGGCAATACATCCCTGCAGTGGACACAGTTCCCATGGTTGTTGAACTCTCACACAAACTGTACTGTCTGCATCGCCTCAATCTACCTCTTGTCTGGTAACTTTCGTTGTTTCTTTCCATGACCTCAGTCTTTTCTGTGCATAACTTGCTATCCTCTTGCTTTATGTCTTGTAAACTTTGAGCAAAGTAAATCACAGGGTTAACAAGTGTAACGGTGCATAGAAAAAACAAGAAAGCTTGTCAAATATTGTATTCTAATTCGGCTTGGTCCCTAAGACCCTCACAAACTTTTACAGATGCACAACTGAGAGCATCCTGTCGGGCTGTATCCCACAGCTGACAGTGCATCACCGGGACACTTACAGCACCCAATGTCACAGGAAGGCCGAAAGGATTATCAAGGACAACAACCACCCGAGCCACGGCCTGTTCACCCGCTATCATCCAGAAGGCGAGGTCAGTACAGGTGCATCAAAGCTGGGACCAAGAGACTGAAAAACACATTCTATCTCAAGGCCATCAGAGTGTTAAATAGCCATCACTAGCTGGCTACCACCCGGTTACTCAACCCTGCACCTTAGAGGCTGCTGCCCTATATACAGTGCACTCAGAAAGTATTCAGACCTTTTCCACATTTTGTAACATTACAGCCTTTTTAGAAAATGGAGAAGAAAAAAAAATCCTCATAAATCTAGTATTCAGACCATTTGCTATGCAACTCTAAATTGAGCTCAAGTGCATCCTGTTTCCATTGATCATCCTGGAGATGTTTCTACAACTTGATTGGAGTCCACCTGTGGTAAATTCAATTGATCGGATATGATTTGGAAAGACACACACCTGCCTATATAAGGTCCCACAGCTGACAGTGCACGTCAGAGCAAAAACCAAGCCATGAGGTCGAAGAAATTGTCCGTAGAGCTCCGAGACAGGATTGTGTCAAGGCACAGATCTGGGGAATGGTACCAAAACATTTCTGCAGCATTGAAGGTCCCCAAGAACACAGTGGCCTCCATCATTCATAAATGGAAGAAGTTTGGAACCACCAACACTCTTCCTAAAGCTGGCCAATGTTATTGGTCACGTACACAGTTTAGCAGGTGCAGTGATATGCTTATCAGCTTACTGGAGGAGTTTACAGTTGATGTCAGAAGTTTACATACAGCTTAGCCAAATACATTTAAACACAGTTTTTCACAATTCCTGACATTTAATCATAGTAAAATTCCCTGTCTTAGGTCAGTTAGGATCACCACTTTATTTTAAGAATGTGAAATGTCAGAATAATAGTAGAGAGAATGATTTATTTCAGCTTTTATTTCTTTCATCACATTTCCAGTGGGTCAGAAGTTTACATAAACTCAATTAGTATTTGGTAGCATCGCCTTTAAATTGTTTAACTTGCGTCAATCGTTTCGGTAGCCTTCCACAAGCTTCCTACAATAAGTTGGGTGAATTTTGGCACATTCCTCCTGACAGAGCTGGTGTAACGGAGTCAGGTTTGTAGGCCTCCTTGCTCGCACACGCTTTTTCAGTTCTGCCCACAAATTGTCTATAGGATTGAGGTCAGGGCTTTGTGATGGCCACTCCAATACCTTGACTTTGTTGTCCTTAAGCCATTTTGCCACAACTTTGGAAGTATGCTTGGGGTCATTGTCCATTTGGAAGACCCATTAGCGACCAAGCTGTAACTTCCTGACTGATGTCTTGAGATGTTGCTTTAATATATCCACATAATTTTCCTCCCTCATGATGCCATCTATTTTGTGAAGTGCACCAGTCCCTCCTGCAGCAAAGCATCCCCACAACATGATGCTGTCCCCATGTGCAGTTGCAAACCATAGTCTGGCTTTTTTATGGCGGCTTTGGAGCAGTGGCTTCTTCCTTACTGAGCAGCCTTTCAGGTTATGTCGATATAGGACTTGTTTTACTGTGGATATAGTTACTTTTGCACCTGTTTCTTCCAGCATCTTCACAAGATCCTTTGCTGTTGTTCTGGGATTGATTTGCACTTTTCGCACCAAAGTACGTTCATCTCTAGGAGACAGAAAGCGTCTCCTTCCTGAGCGGTATGATGGCGTGGTCACATGGTGTTTATACTTTTGTACTATTGTTTGTACAGATGAACGTGGTACCTTCAGGCATTTGGAAATCCCTCTCAAGGATGAACCAGACTTGTGGAGGTCTACAATTGTTTTTCTGAGGTCTTGGCTGATTTCCTTTGATTTTCCCATGATGTCAAGCAAAGAGGCACTGAGTTTGAAGGTAGGCCTTGAAATTCATCCACAGGTACACCTCTAATTGACTCAAATGATGTCAATTAGCCTTTCAGAAGCTTCTAAAGCCATGACATCATTTTCTGGAATTTTCCAAGCTGTTTAAAGGCACAGTCAACTTAGTGTATGTAAACTTCTGACCCACTGGAATTGTGACATAGTGAATTATAAGTGAAATAATCTGTCTGTAAACAATTGTTGGAAAAATTACTTGTCATGCTGTCACGGTTGTTGTCGGTGAATGAGGACCAAAACGCAGCAGGTACGTGAATGCTCATCTTGATTTTTAATTACTCTCAAAAATGAACATACAAAATAACAAAACACGAAAAACGAACACTCGACAAATAAACAGTCTGGTAAGGCACAAGGCTATACACAGAATAATCACCCACAAATAACACATACAAACACACCCTAATATATGGGACTCTCAATCAAAGGCAGATAGACAACACCTGCCTTCAACTGAGAGTCCCAACCCCAATCAACCAAACATAGAAACACACACACTAGACTAACCATAGAATTAACTAAACATAAACCAAAACCCGGAAATACTAAATCAAACACCCTTTACACAAACACAACACCCCGAACCACATAAAACAAATACCCTCTGCCACGTCCTGACCAAACTACAAAAACAATTAACCTTATACTGGCCAGGACGTGACACATGCACAATGTAGATGTCCTAGCCGACTTGCCAAAACAATAGTTTGTTAATAAGAAATGAGTGGAGTGGTTGAAAAACAAGTTTTAATGACTCCAACCTAAGTGTATGTAAACTTCCGACTTCAACTGTACATCTACATGTTAGCTATTTAGCAGACACTTATCAATCAACAGATTTCTCATGTAGTTGGCTCGGGGATTCAAACCAGCAACCTTCCGGTTACTGGCCCATCACTTTTATGCAGTAGGCTACTTGCCACTGACCCAAAAATGATGTGCCAGTTTCTCTTTACCAATTTAATAAGTACATTTTAGTCATTTAGCATACGCTCTTATCCAGAGTGATTTACAGGAGCTTCTAGGGTTAAGTGCCTTGCTCAAGGGCACATTGGTAAATGTTTCATGTTTTTTTGATCTGGGATTTGAACCAGCAACCTTTCGGTTACTGGCCCAATGAGGAGTTTGTTAACATTGTAGGCCTAAAAACAACCTCAAAGTGGGGATGTGCTCTACTGTTTATGCATCTGAGTTTGCCTCAGATCTCTACAGAAATGGACCAGAATCACCACTCGTTTTGCAAAGCCCAGGACAATCTCTGTAAACCTTACCATAATCAGAATGCATCACTGGACACAATTTCAGGCTCCATTCTGATATACAGTATGTGATTTGTTCAAAGTTCAAAGTCCTGTGCTCTCCTCAAGTAGCCAATCTGATAGAAATCCCATTCTATGTATGCAAGTGAAAGATTTGCCTTTATCAATCCAACAAACCAGGATTTTGTATTCAATCAAATTTGTGTGTGGCCAGCAGCATACCACCTTGCATCACACTGCTGTCTTGCTTCTGAAGCTAAGCAGGTTTGGTCCTGGTTGGTCCCTAGAAGGGAAACCAGATGCTGCTGGAAGTGGTGTTGGAGGGCCAGTAGGAAGCACCCTTTCCTCCGGTCTAAAGAAATATCCCAATGCCCCAGGGCAGTGATGGGGGACATTTCCCTGTGTAAGATGCTGTCTTTTGGATGGGACTTTAAATGGGTGTCCTGACTCTCTGTGGTCACTAAAGATCCCATGGCACTTTATTGTAGGGGTGTTAACCCTGGTGTCCTGGCTAAATTCACAATCTGGCCCTCATACCATCATGGTCACCTAATCATCCCCAGCTTTACAATTGGCTCATTCCTGTAACTATTCCCCAGGTTGTTGCTGTAAATGAAAATGTGTTCTCAGTCAACTTACCTGGTAAAAATAATTCCAATACTGTGCTTTTGATTGAATTCTAGCTATATTATTTTAACTGGTGGTCTAGTAACAACGCCAAGTCTGTTTAATTCACAAGTTGTTTTCAGACACTATTTTGTTGCTCTGGGTAAATGGGTCCTAATGTATTTTTGGTATTGGTATTTTATTAGGATCCCCATTAGCTGTTGCAAAAGCAGCAGCTACTCTTCCTGGGGTCCACACAAAACATGAAACATAATGCAGAATGACGTAATACAGAACATCATTAGACAAGAACAGCTACAGAACTACATACAGAACTACATACATTTTTAAAAAGGCACACGTAGCCTACATATCAATGCATACACACAAACTATCTAGGTCAAATAGGGGAGAGGCGTTGTGCCGCGAGATGTTGCTTTATCTGTTATTTGAAACCAGGTTTGCTGTTTATTTTAGCAATATGAGATGGAAGGAAGTTCCATGCAATAAGGGCTCTATATAATACTGTACGTTTTCTTGAATTTGTTCTGGATTTGGGGCCTATGAAAAAAACCCTGTTGGCATGTCCGGTGGGAGAAGTGTGTGTGTCAGAGCTGTGTGTAAGTTGACTATGCAAACAATTTGGGATTTTCAACACATGAATGTTTCTCATAAAAAGAAGAAGTGATGCAGTCAGTCTCTCCTCAACTCTTAGCCTAGAGAGACTGGCAGGCATAGTATTTATATCAGCCCTCTGATTACAATTAAGAGCAAAATTTGCAGCTCTGTTCTGGGCCAGCTGCAGCTTAACTAGGTCTTTCCTTGCAGCAATAGGCCACACGACTGTAGAATAATCAAGATTAGACCAAACTAGAGCCTGCAGAACTTGCTTTTTGGAGTGTGGTGTCAAAAAAGAAGAGCATCTCTTTATTACAGCTAGACCTCTCCCCATCTTTGCAGCCATTGAATCTATATGTTTTGACCATGACAGTTTACAATCTAAGGTAACGCCAAGTAATTTAGTCTCCTCAACTTGTTCAACAGCCACACCATTCATTACCAGATTCAACTGAGGTCTAGCACTTTAAGGAATGATTTGTACCAAATACAATGCTCTTACTTTTAGAGATGTTCAGGACCAGGTATTACTGGCCACCCATTCCAAAACAGACTGCAGCTCTTTGTTAGGGGTTTCAGTGACTTCATTAGCTGTGGTTGCTGATGCGTAAATGGTTGAATCATCAGCATACATGGACACACATACTTTGTTTAATGCCAGTGGCAGGTCATTGTCTCATAACCAATCAAAGCGTATTGCATTTGACAGCTACTGTATGCTTATCGAGATCTGGAGCAAATATACCTATCGACTGTAAGATTTGATCAACCGGAGATAGAGAGGGGTTTGTTATTTTGGAAATGCCAGCCCTTATTATTCACTTGTTAAATCCACTTCAAGCAGTGTAGACGAAGGCGACGAGACAGGTTAAATAATTATTTTTAAGCCTCGAGACAATTGAGACATGGATTGTGTGTGTGTGCCATTCAGAGGGTGAATGTGCAAGACAAAATATTGAAATGCCTTTGAACGGGTGCCAGGAGCACCGGTTTGGGTCAAGAACGGTTTGTGTCAAGATTGACAACGTTGCTGGGTTTTTCACACTCAACTGTTTCTCGTGTATCAAGAAAAGTCCACCACACAAAGAACATCCAGCCGACTTGACACAACTGTGGGAAGCATTGGAGTCAACATTGGCCAGAATCCCTGTGGAATGCTTTGAAACCTGGTAGAGTCCATGCCCAGACGAATTGAGGTTGTTTTGAGGGCAAAAAGGGGATGCAACTCAATATTATGATGGTGTTCCTAATGTTTTGTACACTTAGTGTATATAACAAATGGAAACATATTGGGAAGCTGTCACGTCCATACACAGCGTGCATACATTTCGCAAAGTAATGACATTGGGTTAGTCTTTGAATTAAGTTACATCCCTGCAGTAGTGCATGTCTTTAGAGACCCCGAAGTTCCGTTTCACTCCCTCCTGCTCTCATCTCGTTTCCTTTCATCTGTTTCTTTTTCAAACCAAGACATAAAGAAAGAAGCCAGCCAAATTAAGCCTGCTACTTATAAGCCCCCGTTTGATTTTAATGACTCACAGCTGCAGGTTCTCAGATGAGCACAGAGTTGCTACACGAAAACCCAACACACTCACCAGGATGTTTATCTCTGCATGTGTTGCTTTGTCTCACTGCAACTATGCCGATAACTGATTTTTTACAGAAATACAAAACATTGTGGTCTCTCTCTGAGGCTTTAAAAGCCCTTCATAACCATCAACAGGGAGGATAATGCTTCACTCAAGGATATCCTGCCTAGTTCATTCAATGGAGAGTCTTTTGAAAAGTATTCTTGTACACTGTTTTAGAGATGCTTATTTATAGTGTGTTAGGAAAGTATTCAGACCGCTTCACTTTTTTCACATTTTGTTACGTTACAGCCTTACAGCCTTTGCCTTATTCCAGAATTGATTCAATTACATTTTTTCCTTATCAATGTACACACAACACCCCATAATGACAAAGTGAAAACAGGTGTTTAGACATTTTTGCAAATGTATTACAAATAAAAACCTAAATACCTTATTTACATGTATTAACACATTATTTAAAGTGAGAAGACTTTATCCAGCCTGCATAGCAATCATTTTTGTTTTTGCACGGATGAAAGTATGTTTTTTGTCCTCAGATGGAAGGATGAAAGTGTGACTTCACTTATCAAAATAACATGCAGAACACATTACAGGCATCATGAGTGTATGTAAATTAAGTGACAGTGCAGCTTTTGTGATTGGACAGAGATCATTCTAGTTGTTGTTCTTGACCCGTTTTTCATTGGCTATTTTGGCACCGTGTTCTGGGGGCTAGAAATTCGGTGCTAATCCTGCTCTGGAGCAGAGTCAGCTCGCCCTAGGCTAAGGTTGGTGCTAGCCCACTTTCTAATGTGTAAGTGTAAACACTCGCTTAGCCCTGGGCTAAAATCTCTGTTAGCCCAGGGCAAAAGAGGCACCAAGATGTCATACTTTTTGTCTAACTTGTTGGGAAAGTGGTCATTGTAGCTGATTTATGTAAAACATTGTTTACAGCTAATAGAATAGAATGTTGGAAGTCATGTCACAATGGGTCCTTTAGAAGACTGCGGAAATCCCATGAAAGTGGATGGAGGACAAAAATGACAAAAAAGTAAACTGTACCACGCCTAGGGCTGTGGCGGTCATGAAATTGTCTGTCAGTGATTGTCAAGCAAATAACTGCAGGTCTCACGGTATTTGACCATTAATTAACATAAAAACATTTAGCATCTCCTGGCTTCCACGCATAGCCTACAAGCCACTGATGCAGACCTTTGGAACATCTACAGTTTAAAAAGTCTGATAAATCCATTTAAGTCCAAATAAATCCATTATTTATTTGAGACAGGTCTAAAGAAACATAATATGAAGAAAATGTAGCTCAGAAGAATCTATTTCAGAAGAACAGAATAGCATACTCTGAATTGTCCTTATGTAAAGCCCTGATCTGTTTTTCCCCCCTCATAAAATCTATTTACAATGCCCCAAAATGACAAAGCAAAAGTTTTTAGAAATGTTTGCTAATTTATTAAAAATAAAAATCCCGAAAATATTACATTTACATAAGTATTCAGACCTTTTACTCAGTACTTGGTTGAAGCACCTTAGGCAGTGATTACTGCCTCGAGTCTTCTTGGGTATGACGCTACAAGCTTGGCACACCTGTATTTGGGGAGTTTCTCCCATTCTTCTCTGCAGATCCTCTCAAGCTCTGTCAGGTTGGATGGGGAGCGTTGCTGCACAGATATTTTTAGGTCTCTCCAGAGATGCTTGATTGGGTTCAAGTCTGGGCCACTCAAGGACATCCAGAGACTTGTCCCGAAGCCACTCCTGCGTTGTCTGGCTATGTGCTTCGGGTCATTGTCCTGTTGGAAGGTTAACCTTCGCCCCAGTCTAAGGTCCTGAGCGCTCTGGAGCAGGATCTCTGTACTTTGCTCCGTTCATCTTTCCCTCAATCCCGACTAGTCTCCCAGTCCCTTCCGCTGAAAAACATCCCCACAGCATGATGCTGCCACCACCATGCTTCACCGTAGGAATGGTGCCCGATTTCCTCCAGATGTGAGGCTTGGCATTCAGACCAAAGAGTTCAATCTTGGTTTCATCAGACCAGAGAATCTTGTTTCTCATGGTCTGAGAGTCTTTAGGTGCCTTTCGGAAAACTCCAAGCGGGCTGTCATGTCCCTTTTACTGAGGAGTGGCTTCCGTCTGGCCACTCTACCATAAATGCCTGATTGGTGGGGTGCTGCAGAGATGGTTGACCTTCTGGAAGGTTCTCCCATCTCCACAGAGGAAGTCTAGAGCTCTGTCAGAGTGACCATCGGGTTCTTGGTCACCTCCTTGACCAAGGCCCTTCTCCCCCGATTGCTCAGTTTGGCCGGGCTGCGAGCTCTAGAAAGAGTCTTGGTGGTTCCAAACTTGTTCAATTTAACAATGATGGAGGCCACTGTGTTCTTGGGGACCTTCGAAGCTTCAGAAATGTTTTGGCACCTTTCCCCATATCTGTGCCTCAAAAAAATCCTGTCTCTGAGCTTTACAATCAATTCCTTTGACCTCGTGGCTTGGTTTTTGCTCTGACACACACTGCCATCTGTGGGACCTTAAATAGACAGGTGTGTGGCTTTCCAAACGATGTCAAATCAATTGAATTTACCACAGGTGGACTCCAATCAAGTTGTAGAAACATCTCAAGGATGATCAATGAAAACAGGATGCACCTGAGCTCAATTTCAAGACTCATAGCAAAGCGTCGTGAATACTTATGTAAATAAGCTATTTCTGTTTTTTTATTTAATCAATGTACAAACATTTCTCAAAACCTGTTTTCACTTCATCATTATGGGGTATAGTGTGTAGATTGATGAGGAATTGTATTTATTTAATCAATTTTAGAATAAGGCTGTAACATAAGAAAATGTGAAAAAAATGTGCCCATGGGCTGAATATAATAATTATAATTCCCTTCTCCCAGCAGCCTGCTTCGAAGCACCTCTCACTCACCAGGCTCTCTCAGATAATTAACTTATTATTAGCCAATGCCAACCAGGGTCATTGATGTTTCCTCCGACACATTGGTGCGGCTGGCTTCTGGGTTAAGTAGGTGGGTGTTAAGAAGAGCAGTTTGGCGGGTCCTGTTTCGAAGGACGCATGACTCGACCTTCGCCTCCCGAGCCCATTGGGGAATTGCAGCGATGAAACAAAATTGAAAAAGGGGGTAAAATACCAACAACAACAAAAATGTTTTACACTACCATTCAAAAGTTTGGGGTCACTTAGAAATGTCCTTGTTTTTGAAAGAATATATATATATTTTTGTCCATTAAAATAACATCAAATTGATCAGAAATACAGTGCAGACATGGTTAATGTTGTAAATGACTATTCTAGCTGGAAACGGCTGGTTTTTAATGGAATATCTACATAGGCGTACAGAGGTCCATTATCAGAAACCAATGGCATTTTGTGTTAGCTAATCCAAGTTTATCGTTTTAAAAGGCTAATTGATCCTTAGAAAACCCTTTTGCAATTATGTTAGCACAGCTGAAAACTGTTGTTCTGATTAAAGAAGCAATACAACTGGCCTTCTTTAGACTAATTGAGTATCTGGAGCATCAGCATTGTGGGTTTGATTACAGGCTCAAAACAACTTTCTTCGGAAACTCGTCAGTTTATTCCTGTTCTGAGAAATGAAGGCTGTTCCATGCGAGAAATTGCCAAGAAACTGAAGATCTCATACAATGCTGCTCCCTTCACAGAACAGCGCAAACTGGCTCTAACTAGAATAGAAAGAGGAGTGGGAGGCCCCGGTGCAAAACTGAGCAAGAGGACAAGTACATTAGAGTGTCTAGTTTGAGAAACAGACACCTCACAAGTTCTCAACTGGCAGCTTCATTATATATTACCCGCAAAACACCAGTCTCAACGTCAACAGTTAAGAGGTCGACTCCAGGATGCTGGCGTTCTAGGCAGAGTTGCAAAGAAAAAGCCATATCTCAGACTGGACAATAAAAATAAAAGATTTAGATGGGCAAAAGAACACAGACATTGGACAGAGGAACTCTGCCTAGAATTAGCAAAGGCAACAGGCCTGATTCTCCTCCTGCTCTTGAGAGAGCACCGCCCCTAATCCCCCATGGCTAGCATCTATCTCTAATACAAAAGGCATTTGGAAGTCAGCATACATTAGGATAGGTGCTGAGATCAAAGCTTGTCTAAGCTTGTGGAAACCTGTCTCGCATTCTGTTGTCCAAGCCTCTGCTAGTGGTTTCCTATGGGTCTTTCCCTTTTTACCTTGGGGTGTCAGCTGGGCCACTACTCGGTGGAGGGGTGCTGCAATCTTGGCGAAACCTGCTATAAACCACCGGTAGTAGCTGACAAACCCCAGAAAAGAGTGGAGATTGGCCAGGTTGGTAGGAACTCTCCATTCTCTCATGGCTGCAACTTTGTCCCGGTCAGTGCCAACACCTTCTGCTGAGACTATATGACTGAGGTACTTCTGAAAGAAATTAAACTTTGACAGTTTAATCTTCAGTCCTTGCTGGTGCAATCGGGAGAACACTTCCTCCAGCCTCTCAAAGCGTTGCTTTACCGAGGACGAGAACATGATCACATCATCAAGATACGAAAGAACAGACTGGAAGTGAACATGTGAACATGCGCTCCATGAGGCGCTGGAATGTACTTGGAGCATTGCATAATTCAAACGAGATCTGATTGAATTCAAATAGGCCAAATGGTGTGTAAAAGGCAGTCTTGGACTTTTTAGGCCATCTTTGCCTGGCTTTATCTACTTGTCAAATCAAGAGTTGAGAACCACTCAGCCCCCGACTCTTCTAGTGTTGGCAGGGGAAAAGCACCGTTCCTTGTTTTTATAGTCAACACACATCCTTGTAAGAGACGAGAAAGGGTTGCTACTCTCCCGGATAAGGAGGGACTCTTCAATACCTGTTTGATGTGGGCCCTAACCAACTCATACTGGGAGGAGTGGATACTGCGGTAGGGCTGATCACAAGTATAGCACTTTGTTTGCTAAGAGTGAAACTGATGTTGGGTGCATTAATCTGATCACCCATAAGATTCTAGTGCTATACTTGTCTACCAGGGTTTTGGCTTGTAGTTGCTCTGCACTATCAAGACCCTCAAAGGGAGGGAAGTCCAAAACGTGCCACTCACTGGGACTGGCTACCTGAGAAGAGATAAAGGCTGTACACTCATGGGAAACTCCATCTGCAAGGAACTCTACTTGGAGTCAGTTTCAGCTACTACTCGAGCCATTTGTATTAATCAACATGTGCGGGTCCCATTTTTCATGAGCTGAAATAAATGATCCCAGAAATGGTCCATACGAACAAAAAGCTTATTTCTCTCAAATGATGTGCACAAATTTGTTTACATGCCTATTAGTAGGCATTTCTCCTTTGCCAAGATAATCCACCTGACAGGTATGGCATATCAAGAAGCTAATTAAACAGCATGATCATTACACAGGTGAACCTTGTGCTGGGGGCAATAAAAGGTCACTCTAAAATGTGCAGTTTTGTCACACAACACAATGCCACAGATGTCTCAAGTTTTGAGGGAGGGTGCAATTGGCATGCTGACTACAGGAATGTCCAACAGAGCTGTTGCCAGATAATTAAAGGTTAATTTCTCTACCATAAGCCACCTCCAATGTCGTTTTAGAGAAATTGGCAGTACATTCAATCGGCCTCACAAACCACAGACCATGTGTAACCACGCCAGCCCAGGACCTCCACATCGGGCTTCTTCACCTGCGGGATCATCTGAGGAGGGGGAGGGTGGGGGGGTGCTGAGGAGTATTTCTGTCATTAATAAAGCCCTTTGTGGGGAAAAAATCATTCTGATTGGCTGGTTCCAAAGTGGGTGGACCTGGCTCCCAAGTGGGTGGGCATATGCCCTCCCAGGCCCACCCACTTGGCTGCTCCTCTGCCCAGTCATGTGAAATCCATAGATTAGGGCCTAATTTAATTATTTCATTTGACTGATTTCCTTCTATGAACTGTAACTCAGTAAAATCTTTGATATATTGCATGTTGCGTTTATATTGTTGTTCTGTATATAACCCTGCGAGGGGTCAGCCAAACATCAGAGTAGCCAATATTGGTGACTGGAACATAAGCTAGTCCTCTCTCCGCTAGTGTAGCACATGGGGATGTGTGAAACTTACTCCTCAGCCTGAAGTGTCCGCACTTGTGCCAGTGAATAGCTAGCTTTTCGCGAGGCACAACTGGTAAGACCCTTCAGGAGGGCGGTCACGTGTGTTAGCAAGGCAGAGGTCCAGAATTTGCGCCAGGCATGGGCTGAATCGGAAACAAGTGGTACTCGCTAAGGAAGCACTGTGATGTCCTTTACAGTGGTGCCGTGACCCGATCTACAGTTGCGCTCAGTTAAGAGCTAGGGTCGCTGTTGAATGAGTTTGAGGGGTGAATGTAGCACATGTGGATGTGTGAAATTTACTCCTCAGCCTGAAGTGTTCCCACTTGAAGTGTTCCCACTTGCGTCAGCGAATAGCTAGCTTTTCGCGTGGAGCCAACTGGTAAGACGCTTCCAGAGGGCGGTCACATGCTTTGTAAGGCAGAGGTCCTGAGTTTGTGCCAGGTATGGGCCAAATTGGGAGAAAGTGGTACCCGTTAAGCAAGCAGCTTGACGTCCTTTACACTAGCACCAGGGAAGGGGAAACTAACAACCGATCCGTGAGGACGCAGTCCTCTGGTTCTAGTGGCTCAACCAAAAACTCTTGCCATCCAGTGCTTCGAAAAACTGGTCATGGCTGGTCATGGCTCACATCAACAGCATCATCCCGGATACCCTAGACCCACTCCAATTTGCATACCGCCCCAACAGATCCACAGATGACGCAATCTCAATCACACTCTACACTGCCCTTTCCCACCTGGACAAAAATAACACCTATGTGAGAATGCTGTTCATTGACTACAGCTCAGTGTTCAACACCATAGTGCCCACAAAGCTCATCACTAAGCTAAGGACCCTGGGACTAAACACTTCCCTCTGCAACTGGATCCTGGACTTCCTGTTGGGCCGCCCCCAGGTGGTAAGGGTAGGCAACAACACGTCTGCCATGCTGATCCTCAACACTGGGGCCCCCCAGGGGTGCGTGCTTAGTCCCCTCCTGTACTCCGTGTTCACCCACGACTGCGTGGCCAAACACGACTCCAACACCATCATTAAGTTTGCTTACAACACAACAGTGGTAGGCCTGATCACCGACAACGATGAGACAGCCTATAGGGAGGAGGCCAGAGACCTGGCAGTGTGGTGCCAGGACAACAACCTCTCCCTCAATGTGAGCAAGACAAAGGAGCTGATCGCGGACTTCAGGAAAAGGCGGGCCGAACAGGCCCCCATTAACATTGACAGGGCTGTAGTGGAGCGGGTTGAGAGTTTCAAGTTACAGTCGTGAAGAGGGCATACCAACACCTTTTCCCCCTCAGGATTTGGCATGGGTCCCCAGATGCTCAAAAAGTTATACAGCTGCACCATCGAGAGCATCCTGACCGGTTACATAGCTGCCTGGTATGGTAACTGTTCGGCATCTGACCGTAAGGTGCTACAGAGGGCAGTGCATACGGCCCAGTACATCACTGGGGCCAAGCTTCCTGCCACCAAGGACCTCTATAATAGGCGGTGTCACAGGAAAGCCCCAAAAATTGTCAAAGACTCCAGTCACCCAAGTCATAGACTGTTCTCTCTGCAACCACACGGCAAGCGGTACCGGAGGGCCAAGTCTAGGACCAAAAGGCTCCTTAACAGCTTCTACCCCCAAGCTATAAGATTGCTGAACAGTTAATCAAATGGCCACCCGGACTATCTACATTTACCCCCCATTTGTTTTTATACTGCTGCTACTCACTGTTTATTATCTATGCACAGTCACTTCACCCCTACCTACATGTACAAATTATTTCGACTAACCTGTATTCCCGCACATTGACTCGGTACCGGTACCCCCTGTATATAGCCTCTTCATTGTGATTTTATTGTGTTACTTTTTTAAATTATTTTTTACTTT
Source organism: Salmo salar (assembly GCF_965601325.2). Taxonomy (NCBI): domain Eukaryota; kingdom Metazoa; phylum Chordata; class Actinopteri; order Salmoniformes; family Salmonidae; genus Salmo; species Salmo salar. The sequence continues at coordinate 142,478,920 of NC_138291.1, read as the reverse complement.
AGTTTATTTGGTAAATATTTTCTTAAGTCCTTCGTGAACTGCACTGTTGGTTAAGGGCTTGTAAGTAAGCATTTCTCGGTAAGGTCTACACCTGTTTAATTCTGCGCATGTGACAAATAAAGTTTGATTTGATTTGAATATGCATAAAATGCATTCTCCAATTGCAACGTCTGCCTATGCCCACATATATTGTCTAAAGAAACATTTATATGCTTAATACTTGAAAACACCAAGTTAGGCGTAGGCTATCTAATTTCAAAGTAGTTCAACCTCACTGGCAATCGTGAATGATAATTCTTCACGATTTACTGGTGAAACTTCCAAACTGCATCTCCATTCCAATCACTTGATTGACCTCAATTAGTGTCATGGGAATATGCAGATCTCCTTGAAATAGTTTTGTGAACGAATTTGAGCACATGGTTCTAACAAACTATTAACCTTTCTTGCATTTTGTTTCAATCAAAGCATATATCCTGCCCAGTGGCACGCTCTGTTGTGGCGCAATTGCAATTGAAACAAGCATGCCAGGCCATGACAATGAAAATTATATATTCTGTATCAGGGGAGGATGGAGAACAATCAACAACTCATAGAAATTAGGTGTTTTTGGTGTAACAGTAATGTTATAGGCCTACTGTGCTATGATTATTATATTTGGTTCTGTTATGTAAAATGCTAATTAATGATCCTTATGTGTGTCAAAAGTAGTTCTGCAGGAGGGGTGAAGTCAGGCGCAGGAGACTTAGGTATGTGAAACACGATTAATGAAGAATGCAAGTCCAAAGAACCGAACCGACAAGGCAGGGTAAAAATAATTCCAAAGCAAGAAAAACAGTCTAGGAATGTAGCGGGACGCAGCCCAGCTACCCTAATGCAAAAACGCGTAACGTATTCTTAAGGACAAGAAAAAATAATCCCCCAACCTACAACAACAGACACGAAACAATCCTGCACAACCCCACAGCCAAAACAGACAGACTAAATACCCCACTAATTACTAATCACAAAACAGGTGCTACCCTAACCAGACATTACCAAATGAAACAGGAAAGGAAATCGGTGGCAGCTAGTAGGCCGGCGACGACGACCGCCGAGCGCCGCCCAAACCGGGAGAGGCGCCACCTGTGGACGTTGTGACAATGTGATCTTGTGAGAGTTTGATTCAGCTTTGATCTAACTTTTTAAACAAGCACCATTGTGAAAAGTGATACACTTCTATTTGTAATAATATCAATAAGTTGGTATGGCTATTAGGCATAGACAACAGATTTTGATTAGATTTTAAGGGATTGGAGCACCCTCTGTCGTGCTGAAAGGACAGCACCAGGATGGTGCAATGGTGTTAAAGAAGTTGAACCAACTTGTGGTGCTGAAGGAAAGCCGAAGGATAGCTCTGTCATTCGGCCAGTTCAGGAACAAACAACAATAATTAGCGGTATAGCATAATAGGCCTACCACTACCTGGTATAGCTATTTGTAGGCTTTCGCCTAATGTAAGTATAAATAGCCTACATATAGCATAATATCATTGCATTGTGTAGCTTACACGCTGTATCATAAATACACTTTGATTTGATTAGCTTGAACATATGGTTACAATATACCCTATTACAGAATAAAGAAAACAGAGAGGTGAACTATCAAGTCATAGAATGTATTTGCATCGATTAGACATGCTATCAAATCAATTGGCCAAGTAGTGAACATAAATCATTACTATGTAGAATTGCCGGAAATTTATTTTAAAACAGCCATAAAATCAAGCTTTTGGTGTGGTGTATGCATGCATCTTAATAAACTGTAACTTAAATACATTATTACCTCCAACTTGGACCAATTCACATTTCAATTGCCCACCCTGACATTCCAATCTAGAACGGGTCCTGAGTCTCAACCAATAGCCAATGTAGGCTAAATATACCAAGCAGAGCTACAGCAACTTCCAGAGAGGATCATGCTCCTTGGGTGGCAACTCTGGTTTGGGTGTCCTCAGCAGAACGTGTTGCCATAAGCAAGTGGTCACTTCTGGGTTTCACTGCGCAAGAGGAGGTCTGTGGGGTTTGAGGAATATCAAGGCAGACACACAGTGAATTTAGAATTTTTTTCAAAATGTTGATTGGCGTCCACAGTGCACACACATTCTCGCAACCGCCAGAAAGAAGGTAGGGAGGAAATGCAGACCCGAAGACATTCAAGCACACGCTGAGACCCCGAGTATGACTGGACATGGGCCGGATATTTGGTACAACGATCTAGAAAGGGTGCAGAAGCACACCAGCACCCCATTGTATGTTTATTCCATGGCCAAGCATCTCTCTACCTACCCCTTATTCCACACTTTGCCTTTTATGCCCTATGGTCCCTCAACTTCAGACACTTTGGAACTCTCTTTTTTATCTCTATAAACCCACCCTACCTTCACCCATTTTCCCTATGCTGCTTCCTTCACTTGTTCTTCTCCTGATTTGATAGCATATAGATTCAGTAACACGTTTAAAAGTGTTGTGGTGTACTGATTTTGCTACTGTCTTTTCACCTGTGTAATGCTGTCATCCTCCTGCTTATTCTGGGGTTCAGACTGAATGCAGTGTTAAATGTGCTGCTCACAACCGAAAGCAGCACCATGGACCTGTTGAATTGTGTTGATATAGCTGTGTTTTAGGCATGGCTTTCTTGTTTTGAGTCTGTTAAGTGTGTTTCTGTTTCTGCTGGAGTTGACCTAGTATTTTATATAAAGCCTACCTTACACATCCAGTTTCTCCATTTGTAACTCACCAGCCAAAGTCACAATATGCTGTTTTACATTTTGTCTTGTTTTTGCTGGTCTAATTCCTAAAATGGAAAAGCAGAAGAATCTGTGCGCTCTTGGATAGTAATGCTGGTTGAAATGGTGCTCTTCGGTGTCCCAGGTTTGTGGCATTGATGAATGTTTACTTAAATTCAGATGTTTATATGTTGTGTATAAAAGGCATTATTTACTATTTCCATTTTTTTTAAACAATGTAATTGTTGGAGTTCCTGTGTTTGATGGGTGACTAGGTGCATTCTTGCCAAATACAATATGCTTGTTCATTCATGATTATGGATACATTCTGCAATGACTTAATCTGGCTTTGAAACTGCAACAGAACATGTCAACAAGCTAGTTCTGAATTGCTTTAATACAACAGTACATTCTGACACCATGAATTGAAATAGATTTCACCTTGTTCATATAGTTGGCAGATATAAGAGATTAAATAAAGACCTCCACCGGCTAAATAGGATCTGGTAAAATAAGGGAATGTCGCTAACATCATCTAGGTAGGTAGCTAGCTAGCTAGCTATATAGCTTCTTTCCAAAAAAAAATAGCCTAGTATTGTCACGTTCGTCGTATGGAGTAGACCAAAACGCAGTGGGAATGTGTATGCTCATCTTATTTATTTATTATTAAAGAATCGAATCAAACCAAGACGACGACCAGCCCAATGACTATACAGAGAAACAACTACCCACAAACACAGTGACAAAAACCCCTACTTAAATATGACCTCCAATTAGAAGCAACGAAGAACAGCTGCTTCTAATTGAAAACCAAACCAAAAACCCTGAACATAGAAATAGACTAAATAGACACAGACATAGAAATATACTAACATAGAACATTGCCCAAAAACCCCGAAACACACTAAACAAACACCCCCTGCCACACCCTGACCGAACTACAATAACAAACAACCCCTTTTACTGGTCAGGACGTGACAAGTATTCATTGCACATTATAAATATCTGACTGCTACTAGGATAGTATTCTGTACAAGACAAGACCAAATGCATAAATAAGACAACAAATATTAAAGAAAATATGGATCAGTAAATTAACATTTTCAATATACACTGAGTATATAAAACATTAAGACACCTGCTCTTTCCATGACATAGAATGATCATGTGAATCCAGGTGAAAGCTAGGGTGGGGAAGGTGTTCCTAATGTTTGGTATACTCAGTGTATCTTTCGTTTTGGATCAAGGTAGCTAGCTAGCTGACAGCAAAGGTGTCAGCTAGAGATGGCTGGAACTTGCATGGATTTGTAGTCTTGCACGAAGTCTACTTTGTTGCTAATTAGCATGTTCGAATCTGAGAGTAAATAGTGCTGAATATATTGATAAAAGTAACTTTGTCCAAGAAAGATTTACACGGTTATCAAAATGTAACCCCAGGGTAAGCCTACACGAAACACAGCCCTTATTTGAAGTGTTTCTCAAATCCAGAATGGATAACATGAATGTTGGAAAAAGGATTGGAACCATTTCCTTGTTTGTCCGCTAGGCTTTATGGGTATTATGATGTGTCCACTGTGGGGCTCAATTATAGCATCTGTGACAGTTTCAAGGTTAGCTAACATTGAAACTATCTCCATTTTAAAGTAGTACATTTTCTTCTTCTTCATTGGCTGATTGCGACCAACTCAACTCACCCAGTTGACAACTTTAAAATGGTGGAAGCCCTCAACAGAGCTGCCAACTCTCATGCATTGGCCATGAGACATTTGATTCTCTTCTGACGCTCACACCCCTTATATCTTATATATCTTATATCACTAACATCAAGGCAGTGACCCGATCCTGTAGGTTCATGCTCTACAACATTCGCAGAGTACGACCCTGCCTCACACAGGAAGCGGCGCAGGTCCTAATCCAGGCACTTGTCATCTCCCGTCTGGATTACTGCAACTCGCTGTTGGCTGGGCTCCCTGCCTGTGCCATTAAACCCCTACAACTCATCCAGAACGCCGCAGCCCGTCTGGTGTTCAACCTTCCCAAGTTCTCTCACGTCACCCCGCTCCTCCGCTCTCTCCACTGGCTTCCAGTTGAAGCTCGCATCCGCTACAAGACCATGGTGATTGCCTACGGAGCTGTGAAGGGAACGGCACCTCCATACCTTCAGGCTCTGATCAGGCCCTACACCCAATCAAGGGCACTGCGTTCATCCACCTCTGGCCTGCTGGCCCCCCTACCTCTGAGGAAGCACAGTTCCCGCTCAGCCCAGTCAAAACTGTTCGCTGCTTTGGCACCCCAATGGTGGAACAAGCTCCCTCACGACGCCAGGACAGCGGAGTCAATCACCACCTTCCGGAGACACCTGAAACCCCACCTCTTTAAGGAATACCTAGGATAGGATAAAGTAATCCTTCTAACCCCCCCCCCCCCCCCCCCCCCTTAAAAGATTTAGATGCACTATTGTAAAGTGGTTGTTCCACTGGATATCATAAGGTGAATGCACCAATTTGTAAGTCGCTCTGGATAAGAGCGTCTGCTAAATGACTTAAATGTAATGTAAATGTAATGTAATCTCAAGCATTGAAAAGTACTGCTTTTATTTTTCTAATTAGTCCATTGTATAGTCAGTACGTGAAATGTTCAACTGTGCTCCAAATCCTTTTGAAATCTGAGCATCTGAACCTGCAATTTAACATCACGAGCGGAAACCTCTATCATTGTCCTGTCCTGCCACAGCACTGTGAACCGCGATACATTGAAGCATATGACATTTTAAAGAAACACCCCTCAAGATTAGAGTGGAGCTGAATGGAGAGAGAGAACTCTGCTGAGTTTATAAAACTGTAAAAAGTGCAGCATGGTAGCGCTGTATTATGTACAATGTTGCCAACAAAACAAAGTTACTCCCATCCCTATTGCAGAATGCAGCCTTTTGACAGCATGTACTACAGTCAATTTAATCCACACTTGCATTAGTCCCCTCATTTGGTGATTGGCATTTAGGCCAATGAAAAGGCAACAGACAGACCTACAGTATGTTTTAGCAGGGAAGTTTGGTAGGGTAACCTGACGAGTAACTGCAAAAATAATTTTGTCAAACAGATTGTGAACCCAAAAGTGTATGTTTGATTCTAGAAGGGTGTAAGGACCGATGCCGGAGATGAGAAGCAGGTACGGGGAGTCAAACATTTAATCAGGAACAGACATGAAACAAGACAGGAGCAGTGTTAGCACACGGGTATACAAGGACATATGACAATCAATGATGAAGTAGGGAACAGACCGGGGAACTAGACTGGGGAGATAATGACAGAGGTGATTGAGTCCAGGTGAGTCCAATAATCGCTGATGGGAGTGACAGGGGGAAGGCAGGTGTGCGTAATGAAGGTGGCAGGAGTGTGTAATGCTGGGGAGCCTTGCGCCTTTGAGCGCAAGGGAGGCCTGGAAAATGAAAATGAATTAAATGAGGCTAAGTATTGTTGAAGCCACCCATGGACAGTTTTAAATAATTCATACAAATAAGCGTTGGATATCAAATGCTCCAGGCCCCAAGTATAATTTGACATTTTAGTATTGTGCACAAGCTAGGCAGAGATGGTAGGAGGACTCAAACACATATTTTGTCTATGTAGAGTAAGATGATGGAAAGGAGCTTCAACTAGTAGACATAAACCACCTGAATATTGATATTCATTCGATTATTCTTGAAGGCTGGGTGATTTTGAGAAAAAAGTATTGTTATAACAAGAACATTTTCAAACACAAAGCACTTGGGAAACATTGATCAGGGTTGGCCAACCCTCCTGGAGAGCAAGCAAGATTTTCTTCCAGCCCTATGTCAAATGACAAAATCCAAAATGTTTGTGTCCTTACCTTGAAAGCAGTCTATGGACAAGGAAATTGCAATCTATGATTTGGTTACCCACTGCCATCAACCATTAATAGTAGTATTTCCTGTGCAGAGCCTGGTTTAGTAGTAACACTCTTCAGCTTTCCACCTGAGAACAGAGATCAGTCCCTACTTCCAACCTTCCCACTGTTTCTTCCATTTGTCTGTCTCCCCATCTCATGTAATTACTGTCTGAATAAAGTGTCAAACCCCCTAAAAAATATGTTTAAAAAATATTAGCATACTTAAAATTTCATCCCCCAAAGTAACAAAGTTTTCACATTTTGAGTGTTCATTTATTGTTCAAAGCATGCCTGACCTGTGTTTTTTATTTGTTTTATTTTCCACCCTGGTAATAGGCCTACGCCATGTCAAAATACATAGAATGGCAGGAATTTAGCTTTAAAACAGTAACATTTTACTGGGGGAGGACCCCCAGATCCCCTGTCTAGGGGTTGTGCCAGGGGGAAATGAAATTCATAGAGCAACTCTCACTCCAAGCTTTCTTCAAAAGTTGTCAGCCCTGCCTCAATGGCAATGTCGGCGCTAAAATGTATCCACGATGAGTCCTCTATCTATCTCTATGACAACAGGCACAACTCTGAAATAAAGTTGTTGTTTTTTTCAAAGTTGCCGAAATGCCAATTTCGTCCACTTATATCAGTGGATTTGTAATAACCTAATTATTACATAACGTCTATTCGATCAAATAAGCCCCCCATAGCAAATGAGCATAAAAAAAAATGTTGTTGAACAAATTCGACACTCATTGACCTCCATACAAAAACGTATTTTCTTGGACAGATTTTTGGCGGAGTATATCCCCTCGCTTCGCCTCTTCCTCTTTTGATAAACAATACATTCTTGTGGATATTTTGTCCCAAATGTCAGCTGAAGGACAAACCGCACAGCATACCGGTAAAGTAAGTTAAAAAGTAATTGTATTCAATGTTCTGGCTTGTAAGGAACATTTACACGATTTTGCAAGCATTCGTTTCATGTTGTATACCAGTTAATTGTGTATTACAGCTTGATTAATCAGACTATGGCCTCCGTTAGTACCTACAAAAATACGCTATTGCTATGCCTTCTATTCTCAACCAATGACTGTCTAATATGAGTTCTCCACGCTTAGTGATTCTTTAAAGACGTCAATTCCCATGCACCACCAGGAGTTTGACGTCATCAGGAAGTACCCGTAGTCAGAAATATTTTGTTGAGTTTTGTTGTTGTCCAGCAAAGGTAGGTGTTTCTGAGTTTCTATTAAATAGAGTAATGCCCAAACACTATGATTGAATACTTTAAACATTGGCACATGTACTGCGTTTTCGCTATTTATCTACATAGCATGCCAAAAGAGAACTTAGCCTAGATAGTGATGAAAGCAACCCTGCCAAGTGAACTATGACCCATATTCATTGTAAGTTGTCCGCGGCAGTCATTGAATAGATTTATATTGTACAAAACCTTTTATCAAGCTATATTGAATGCACAGTAGCATGTAACAAAATGTAATTAATATATATAGTTAATAAAGGTGTTCATATGATTTAATTGTTATGATAGGCTAACCGCACACTGTCACACTGAATAGCATGTTCATTACATCACATAAAATACATCAGAACACCCATCTTTCAACAGCGGTTCCGTTCATGGCGCTTGCTGGTGTGCGTGTCATCGAGCTTGCGGGCCTGGCCCCAGCGCCCTTTTGCGGCATGATTCTGGCTGACTTTGGCGCCAAGGTGATCCGAGTGGACCGGACCAAGGTTGCAATGACAATGGACACGCAGGCTCGAGGCAAGCGCTCGGTGGCGATCAACCTGAAGAGGCCAGAGGGAGTAGCTGTGCTGAAAAGACTCTGCATTCAATCAGATGTCATCCTTGAGCCCTTCCGCAAAGGTCAGACATGTTCATATTTGGATATCATTGAATACTTCAGTTACTGAATTGTGAAAATTCCCCCTTATAGACTAGATATATGGGATTATTGAATGCCACTTTATTTTATAGGTCAATTATTGACAGGTGATAAGAGATGAGAGTCAGGGTTAAAGGTTTATAATTTGAGTCAGGGTTAAAGGTTTGTAATTCAAATGTACTTTTGAAGGTCCAGCAGTAACTCCTGCATCCATAATGTGAGCATGCGTGTACTCTATCAACCATTTACTAAGTGAAGAGAGCAACATTACATGTCCACCACGGCCTGATTGGGAGTGGATGTACTCTACAGTGTAAGAAAATGCATTTGTATGCACCAGCTGGTGTTGGCCAAGTCGTAAATAAGGAAGGGATTCCCATACACAGTTTGATTGTTCCCACATGTATTCTGCTCAGAACACACGTCAAAGTGAAACGTGTGACGGAACTACTGATGTGCTGGGTTACAATGTGAGTTTCTCTCCTCCTTTGGTGTAAAAAAGGCTAAGCTCTTTGCTCAGATTAAATGCAGAAGACACATACTGGGACATTTTCAGTTTCCAGGAATTGTGTACAGATTCTTGCGACACGGGGCCGTGCATTATAATGCTGAAACATGAGGTGATGGTGGCAGGTGAATGGCATGACAATGGGCCTCAGGTTCTTGGCTCAGGATCTCGGCACAGTATCTATGCATTCAAATTGCCATTGATAAAATGCAATTGTGTTCGTTGTCCATAGCTTATAGGCTGCCCATACCATAACCCCACCACCACCATGGGGCACTCTGTTCACAACGTTGACCGCTCGCTCACACAACGCCATACACGCTGTCTGTCATCTGCCCGGTACAGTTGAAGCCGGGATTAATCCGTGAAGAGCACACTTCACCAGCGTGCCAGTGGCCATCGAAGGTGAGCATTTGCCCACTGAAGTCGGTTACGACGCCAAACTGCAGTTAGGTCAAGACCCAGGTGAGGATGACAAGTACGCAGATGAGCTTGCCTGAGACGGTTTCATCAGTATTCCAGGTGGCTGGTCTTAGATGATCCCGCAGGTGAAGAAGCTGAATGTGTAGTGCCTGGGCTGGCGTGGTTACACATGGTCTGTGGTTCTGAGGCTGCTTGGACGTACTGTGAAATTCTCTAAAACAACATTGGTAGTGGGAAAAAAAAACGTAACATTTTCTGGCAACTGCTCTTTTGGACGTTCCTGCAGTCAGCATGCCAATTGCACGCTCCCTCAACTTGAGACATATGTGGCATTGTGTTGTGTGACAAAACTCTACATTTTTAGAGTGGCCTTCTATTGTCCCCAGCACAAGGTGCACCTGTGTAATGATCATGCTGTTTAATCAGCTTCTTGATATGCCACACCTGTCAGATGGATGGATTATCTTGGCAAAGGAAAAAATGCTCACTAACATGGATGTAAACAAATTTGTGCACAACATTTGAGAGAAATAAGCTTTTGTGCGTATTGAACATTTCGGGGATCTTTTATTTGAACTCGTGAAACATGGGACCAACACTTGTTGCGTTTTTATATTTTTGTTCAGTATAATTGTAATTTTGTCAGGCTTGCCTTTCCAAATAAAATTGAATCGTTTTTTGCTCATATAATTAATACAAACACCTTGCTTAGTGTCAGATAGCCACTCCTATAAAAATGGTAGAGTAAAACATCCTAATAAAGGACCTCTGAGTACATCAAAAAGGTTTGATATACCTCGACTGGTATGCCATCCAGCCCTGGTGTTTTCCCGGATTTAAAGGCTTTAATTGCGTCAAGAAGTTCCTCTGTAATTTGTCCTTCACATGAGTCTTTCTGTACAGCTGTTCATTTTACACTTTTAACAGAACAAATATTCAGTTAGTGGAGACAAATGAAAACAACATATGCTTAAAGTACTTTGCTTCCTCTTTCAAAATATAGTTTGGTGATTTCATTTGGAAAACGTTTCTGTAAATTATTTTTCGTAGTATTTCTGTTGAACATGAGCTGTACTTACTTTCCCACTTCCCTCTATTCAGCTGGTGGCTGAATTGAAAGGACATTTTCCCCAGGGTTTGCACTGTGGTTGGTGTGTCTGATGGTCATATGAGTGCAGGGTCTATAGAAAGAAATAGACCGTGCCAGACAGTGTCCCTGGAACAACCTCAACTACATGACTCAGACTGTAGTGGTTTGCAAGAGGCTTCAGGCTTTATTTGCTTTGTGGTGCATTGTCTTCTGTTTCTGTGGATGTGGTTTAAGTGTTTTGGTTTTGAATAAGCTGTGCCTGGCTAATGGTACACTTTGTTACACCTCTGTACTTTTATTCCTAATTTGAAGGTATGTAAAGTCTGTTCCTCTCTTTAAACTGTGTGTTTCTATGTAGGAGTTATGGAGAAGCTGGGCCTGGGTCCAGAGGAGCTACTGAAAGAGAACCCTCGTCTGATCTACGCACGCCTCACTGGCTACGGCCAGAGTGGAGCCTTTGCCAAGGCTGCTGGTCACGACATCAACTACCTCGCCATGTCAGGTAGAAACAACTTGACTTTACGTCCATCCGGGACATAAGATGTGGAACAGCCTCAGTTGAAAATCAGATATAGAAATGCACACTATTCAATGGCATATTACTTAGGACTGATAGCACTACAATTAATGAATGGTCTCGATGGCAACCATCTCTGTGGCTGCACGAGTAGAGTGCCATTTTTGCATCCCTTTTGATATTGTAAATATAAATTGTGCACCACTATTGCATACCATGTTATATTACATGAAGTTCCCTTTAACCCTTAGCCAACAATGGTCACGCCCCCGCAGAAATTGAGTTAACATAATAAAAAAATCCCCATCAGTCTAAGATAAAGATTTTTTTTGCGTGGGCTGCATCTCAATCCACTGCATCCGCCGATATCGCCCTTCTTCATCTGCGGTGAAAGGTGGCAAAGTTAGAGGAGTGCTTGTCAGACCGGGAGACATCTCAAAAATCGGTCTTCTCATGAAAACGTCTGAACGGTTTGGCCTATTATGACCACTCTATTGAAAGATGAGACTCTCGAACACTGTGGTGTTTTGCTCTAGGATGCCCACAAGCCTCAAGACTCGTCTGAAGTTCCCCGGTATCAAAATGAATGGAAGTACAGTACAAGTCAAAAGTTTGGACACCTACTCATTTTAAGGGGTTTTCTTTATTTGTACTATTTTCTACATTGTAGAATAGTAGTGAAGACATCAAAACCATGGAATTATGTAGTAACCAAAAAAGTGTTAAACAAATCAAAATATATTTCAGATTCTTCAAAGTAGCTACCCTTTGCCTTGATGACAGCTTTGCACACTCTTGGAATTCTCTCAACCAGCTTCACCTGGAATGCTTTTCCAACAGTCTTGAAGGAGTTCCCACATATGCTGAGCACTTGGCTGCTTTTCCGTCACTCTGCGGTCCAACTCATCCCAAACCATCTCAATTGGATTGAGGTCGGGTGATTGTGGAGGCCAGGTCATCTGATGCAGCACTCCATCACTTTCCTTCTTGGTCAAATAACCCTTACATAGCCTGGAGGTGTGTTGAAAAACTAATTATAGTCCCACTAAGCGCAAACAAAATGGGATGGCTTATTGCTGCAGAATGCTGTTGTAGCCATGCTGGTTAAGTGTGCCTTGAATTCTAAATATGTCACCAGCAAAGCACCATCACACCGCCTCCTCCATGCTTCACGGTGGGAACCACACATGCAGAGATCATCCGTTCACCTACTCTGCATCTCACAAAGACACGTGGTTGGAACCAAAAATCTCAAATTGGGACTCATCAGACCAAAGGACAGTTTTCCACTGGTCTAACGTCCATTGCTTGTGTTTCTTGGCCCAAGCAAGTCTCTTGTTATTATTGATGTCCTTTTAGTAGTGGTGTCCTTGCAGCAATTTGACCATGAAGGCTTGATTCACGCAGTCTCCTCTGAACAGTTGATGTTGAGATGTGTCTGTTACTTGAACTCTGAAGCATTTATTTGGGCTGCAGTCTGATGTGCAGTTGATTTATAGATTTCTGAGGCTGGTAACTCTAATGAACTTATCCTCTGCAGCAGAGAACTCTGGGTCTTCCTATCCTGTGGCGGCAGTCATGAGAGCAAGTTTCATCATAGCGCTTAATGGTTTTTACGACTGCACTTGAAGAAACTTTGAAAGATCTTGAAATTTTCCAGATTGACTGACCTTCATGTCTTAAAGTAATGATGGACTGTCGTTACTCTGCTTATTTGAGCTTTTCTTGCCATAACATGGACTTGGTATTTTACCAAATAGGGCTATCTTCTGTATACCACCCCTACCTTGTCACAACACAACTGATTAGCTCAAACTCATTAAGAAGAAAATAAATTCCACAAAATCACTTTTAACCAGGGACACCTGTTCATTGAAATGCATTCCAGGTGACTATCTCATTAAGCTGGTTGAGAGAATGCCAAGAGTGTGCAAAGCTGTCATCAAGGCTACTTTTAAATAATCTCAAATATAGAATATATTTAGATTTGTTGAACATTATTTTGGTTACTACATTATTCCATATGTTATTTCATAGTTTTGATTATTCTACCATGTAAAAAAAAATAAAGAAAAACCATGGAATGAATGTGTACACACTTTTTTGACTGGTACTGCACAGTGGCAAGAAAAAGTATGTGAACACTTTGGAATTACCTGGATTTCTGCATGAATTGGTCATGAAATTTGATCTCATCTTCATCTAAGTCACAAATAGACACACAGTGTGCTTAAACTAATGACACACAAATTATTGTATATTTCTTGTTTATAATGAATGCATCATGTAAACATTCAGTGTAGGTTGGAAAAAGTATGTGAATCCCTAGGCTAATGACTTCTCCAAAAGCTAATTGGAGTCAGGAGTCAGCTAACCTGGAGTCCAATCAATGAGACGAGAATGGAGATGTTGGTTAGAGCTGCCTTGCCCTATTAAAAAAAACAACACTCACAAAATTTGAGTTTGCTGTTCACGAGAAGCATTGCCTGATGTGAACCATGCCTCGAACAAAAGATCTCAGAAGACCTAAGATTAAGAATTGTTGACTTGCATAAAGCTGGAAAGGATTACAAAAGTATCTCTAAAAGCATTGATGTTCATCAGTCCATGGTAAGACAAATTGCTGAACTTTCTCCATTTTATAGACACTGTTGCTACACTCCCTAGGAGTGGCCGTCCTGCAAAGATGACTGCAAGAGCACAGCGCAGAATGCTCAATGAGGTTAAGAAGAATCCTAGAGTGTCAGCTAAAGACTTACAGAAATCACTGGAACTTGCTGGTATCTCTGACGAGTCTACGATACGTAAAACAGTAAACAAGAATGGTGTTCATGGGAGGACACCATGGAAGAAGCCGCTGCTGTCCAAAAAAAACATTGCTGCACATCTGAAGTTTGCAAAAGAGCACCTGGAAGTTCCACAGCGTTACTGGCAAAATATTCTGTGGACAGATGAAACTACAGTTGTGTGTTCCTTCCAAACAACTCAACTATGTGTGGAGAAAAAAAGGCACAGCACACCAACATCAACCTCATCCCAACTGTAAACTATAGTGGAGGGAGCATCATGGCTTGGGGCTGCCTCAGGGCCTGGACCGCTTGCTATCATCGATAGAAAAATTAAATTAATTCCCAAGTTTATCAAGACATTTTGCAGGAGAATGTAAGGCTATCTGTCCTCCAATTGAAGCTCAACACAAGTTGGATGATGCAACAGGACAACGACCCAAAACACAGAAGTAAATCAACAACAGACTGGCTTCAACTGAAGAAAATACACCTTCTGGAGTGGCCCAGTCAGTCCTGACCTCAACCCGATTGAGATGCTGTGGCATGACCTTGAGCAGTTCACACCAGACATCCAAATAATATTTTGGAGCTGAAATAGTTTTGTAAAGAGTAATTGTCCAAAATTCCTCCTGACCATTGTGCAGGTCTGATCCGCAATTACAGAAAACGTTTGGTTGAGGTTATTGCTGACAGTCAGTTGGACGTGCACCCCATAGCGCTACTGAATTGTCAAAAGCCACGCATTCTCGTTTTCCGGTTGAGCACACACACAGCATTGCTATTTCATTAATAATATATCTACCCACATGTCCAGGGTTTCTGGTTTTCTTTTATATTCCAGTATTGAGGGACTGTTCCGTGCAGGAAAGTTAAAATCCAAAATTGTGTCCATTACCTTTGTTGGTTGTGTATGTAATTAGTACAACAAGCTTTGGCATGCCAGATGTGTGCTCAACGTGTCTGCTTCGCTGCCATCATTACTTGAATGTGGGAAAATACTGTTTTGCCAAAATGACTTCCACCAATCCCTGTGGCCTAGATGATTATAGTATCTATGCGGACCAAAGGTGCCACTAGGTTTTATTCCTGTCAATGTCCGTTCATGCAATAGGGCTATATGAGTCCAAAAAGATGGACATCATCACCAAGCTGTGTCCTTTGATGCCTGCAAATCAAAGGCAGCTCTGGAATGCCTTGGCTGTGAACAGCATTGCTGAGGGTGAGGAGTTATATGGAAGAGCACTGAAGACGTTTTACTTAAAAATGAAATGAAAATGTTACTTAACTATTCAGCATTTTTATCAATTGTAGCTAAATGTAATTTGTGTCCTCTTATGAATATGCACATGTAAATACTGTAAGTTTAAAATTAATTCTTAAATCTGTTATTTATTCAAAATTGTCTTAAGTGTCTTCAAAACAAAATCTATACAAATAATTTAATTGACAATATCATGGTCATTTTTTATAATTAATATTACCCTATGTCATACTTTATGTTCCAATACATCATTATATATTACAAGATAGGTCATCATTTTATGTACTTCAAACAATTTGCTGTGCTACTTTTCACATTTTATTCTTATAACAAGACATGGGCTACTTATAAAACACAGTATGTAATGTGACTGACGCAGAACCTACGTCTCCATGTAAATGCAACTGGGATCTTAGTGGAAGACACACAAAGGATGCAGTTTCAGCTCTGTTACACTGCCAGTAATTACACTGTTATTAATAGCATACATGAGAAGTATAGTAAACTAACCAATGAAAATGGCAGATACTGCTCTTTGCTTGGTATTACCCTGCAATTTGTAACATGTCCTGTTTCTACCGATGCAATTCATTTGGAAACTGTCCCAGCTTCATAACTAATCAGCTAACATTGGCAAATTCTGTAATTTGTCAGGCAAGAAAACGAGATTTGGAGACCGTTGTGCTTCGCTTGCGACCCTGTTATTTGATCATCTCCTTAGAAAGACAACTATAACTATGCCTTATCAAAATAGATTAAAGATGACACTATGTGCAGGTTTAATATAATTAATCTTTTACTTTGTTAGATTCTAGGTTAAACTTGGAACATTGTTATACTCAGAAGTATCATATCGTATCTAAGGAGTGATAGACTGGTTTTTTTTTAAATCAGAAGTTAATGGTTCAGTAGGAGCCAAATGGCTTTGGAATGTGTTGGGTGGACGGGAGGAAGTCACAGGATTGCTACAGGGGATACGGATGGACATCTGTGGATTAGGCAAATCAGGGGTTGAGGTCAGATCCCCTTAAGGGAAAAATTATGGTTTATTACCCTATTACTTCGTCTTCCTGTCGAACCTTAAAAGATGTAAGGAGAGAAAATTGGAGTGTATATATACTTGTGGTGGTGGAAACATGTTTTGTCTGAATGCAGCTGTATTGACCCTCTGGGTAGAATAAACTTGATTAAGCTTTCATAATGTCCGTTGAGTGTTTTTACTCTGAGAATTAAAACCTAACACTTTCAACATCCTAAATAAACAAACAATAGTTGAGGATGTGTTGAATCTGTAAACCGTTGTGCCACATACTTTTGACTTCTTACCACGTAGGCTCCCAAACTTTTTTGGCCCACGACCCCATTTCGATATTTCAAAATTCTAGCGACCCCAACCATGTGAAGGAACAAAAAATGTTATTAACAGCCATCACATACAGTTGAAGTTGGAAGTTTACATGCATTTAGTTTGGCGTGATTAAAACTTGTTTTTCAATCACTCCACACATTTCTTGTTAACAAACTATCGTTTTGGCAAGTCGGTTAGGACATCTACTTTGTGCATGACACACGTAATTTTTCCAACAATTGTTTATAGACAGACTATCTCACTTATAATTCACTGTATCACAATTCCAGCGGGTCAGAAGTTTACATACACTAAGTTGACTGTGCCTTTTTAAACAGCTTGGAAAATTCCAGAAAATGATGTCATGGCTTTAGAAGCTTCTGATAGGCTAATTGACGTCAATTGGAGGTGTACCTGTGGATGTATTTCAAGGCCTACCTTCAAACTCAGTGCCTCTTTGCTTGACATCATGGGAAAATCAAAAGAAATCAGCCAAGCCCTCAGAACGAAAATTGTAGACCTCCAAGTCTGGTTCATCCTTGGGAGCAAATTCCAAACGCCTGAAGGTACCATGTTCATCTGTACAAACAATAGTACGCAAGTATAAACACCATGGGACCACGCAGCCGTCATACCGCCCAGGAAGGAGACTCGTTCTGT
Source organism: Salmo salar (assembly GCF_965601325.2). NCBI lineage: Eukaryota > Metazoa > Chordata > Actinopteri > Salmoniformes > Salmonidae > Salmo > Salmo salar. Next base: position 142,461,750 of record NC_138291.1, on the reverse strand, counting down.
CTCCTAGAGATGAACGTACTTTGGTGCGAAAAGCGCAAATCATTCCCAGAACAACAGCAAAGGACCTTGTGACGATGCTGGAGGAAACGGGTACAAAAGTATCTATATCCACAGTAAAACGAGTCCTATATCAACATAACCTGAAAGGCCGCTCAGCAAGGAAGAAGCCACTGCTCCAAAACCGCCTTAAAAAAGCCAGACTACGGTTTGCAACTGCACATTGTACTTTTTGGAGAAATGTCCTCTGGTCTGATGAAATAGAACTGTTTGGCCATAATGACCATCGTTATGTTTGGATGAAGAAGGGGGTGGCTTGCAAGCCGAAGAACACCATCCCAACCGTGAAGCACGGGGGTGGCAGCATCATGTTGTGGGGGTTCTTTGCTGCAAGAGGGACTGGTGCACTTCACAAAATAGATGGCATCATGAGGGAGGAAAATGATGTGGATATATTGAAGCAACATCTGAAGACATCAGTCAGGAAGTTAAAGCTTGGTTGCAAATGGGTCTTCCAAATGAATGACCCCAAGCATACTTCCAAAGTTGTGGCCATATGACTTAAGGACAACAAAGTCGAGGAATTGGAATGGCCATCACAAAGCCCTGACCTCAATCCTATAGAAAATGTGTGTGCAGAACTGAAAAAGCATGTGTGAGCAAGGAGGCCTACAAACCTGACTCCGTTACACCAGTTCTGTCAGGAGGAATGGACCAAAATTCATCCAACTTATTGTGGGAAGCTTGTGGAAGGCCACCTCAAATGTTTGACCCAAGTTAAACAATTTAAAGACAATGCTACCAAATACGAATTGAGTGTATGTGAACTTCTGACACCCTGGGAATGTGATGAAAGAAATAAAAGCTGAAATAAATCATTCTCTCTACTATTATTCTGACATTTCACATTCTTGAAATACAGTGGTGATCCAAACTGACCTAAGACAGGGAATTTTTAACAGGATTAAATGTCAGGAATTGTGAAATGCTGAGTTTAAATGTATTTGGCTAAGGTGTATGTAAACTTCCAACTTCAACTGTACTATTAATATGGGGCTATGACAGTCAATTGCAAATTAGTCTGACAATTTATCTCAGCACCACTAATGAGATGGGTGTGCTTGATGCATCTCAAAGTCAGGGGGTGTGGTTGACCTAATCTCTCCTGTCACATCCAACTTGAATCGATATTTGTTTTCAATGCAGACGAGAGCACTGAATCCGCGTGCCATGAGTTTAAATGCAGAGGCTTGCCCGCTGTTCCGTGATAGATGGAGCCCCATCTGTGCAAAAGCCCACCATTTTGATCCTATGGAATTTGTTTTTTGTCAATATAGCCACGCAGCACACTGAACATCCCCTGTGCCGTTTCATGCTCGGGAATCGTGAGACGGAACAATATGTCATCGTGAATAGCATCCCCCGACCATGTATTGCAGCAAACAAAAGTCAATGCATCTCGGTTCCCACAGCTAACGTCCATTTGGAGTGATTAAGGTGGGAAGATTTTGAATCGTTCAGAGTTTCCTCTTGATTGCTAGCTATAGCATCAATTCTTAGTTTCAGTGTTATCTGACAAAGGAATTGATGTGAGTGTCTGTGCTTCTGCCTCCCCACACATTGTTTTCCCCATATCTCCCAGGCTCCTGAGTGTTGCAGCGGTCTAAGGCACTGCATCTCAGTGCAAGAGGTGTTACTATAGTACCTGGTTCGAATCCAGGTGTGATTGGGAGTCCGCTAGGGCGGCGCACAATTGGCCCAGCATCGTCTGGATTTGGCTTGAGTAGGCCGTCATTGTAAATAAGAATTTGTTCTTAACTGACTTGCCTAGTTAAATAAAGGTTAAATATAATTTTTTTATATTATTTGTGGCCGGTAAAATAAGTCTCTGCAATAGTGTGTGGTTTCATAGCGTAGCAGGCTTAGCCATTCACCATGGGAATGATTAAAGTGCAACGGTCAAGTACTGCCTTTTTCCCATGATTTAAGTAATGTAGTTGATTTTAACTTTTAGATTTGAATAATTGTTCTTATGGTTAACCATATTGCAATGATTTTGAGACCATTTTTTTTTTGTATGCTAATTTTAAAAAACAAAATGTTTACCAAGATTTTGGAAATTCTCCCGCAACCCCACTTTCATATCAGGTGACCCCACATGGGGTTGAAACCCCAAGTTTGGGAACCGCTGCCCTAAGAGGTGATTATTTGGAAGAGAGCATGTGTATGGTTGAGAAATAGGAGGAAGGAAGAGAGAGACGTGTGAGAAGGAGAGATTATGTTTTTGACCACAACTGTAGCCTATTTGTTACTCCGCTCCTCTCTCTCCCTCTGTTATTCTGTTCCTCTCGGTCAGTGAAAACGAGGGAAGTGATGTGGTAAGTCAGGGATCAATAGCAGAAAGCAGGGAGGAAGAGGAATTAGAGATGTGGAGCGAGAGGAACATGAAGAGAAACGATGGCTTTACAGTGGTGTGGTGTTGGACTGATCATGTTCATACCTGCTACAAAAGGACTAAATTAGGAAAACACTGCTGGCAGCAGAATCCAATATACAGCAGAGAGTTTCTACTTCAATGCAACTCAAACATGAACGCAATGGATATCCCAGTGGCATGTCTAATCGCTGATTGTCTGCGAGTGGATTACAAACCCAAATGCAAATGTGTACAACGTGGGGGAATCAGACAGACTAAAAAAAATGTGAGAACTAACTTCCCTTACCCACCACCTTACTGATCAACGCCCAGTCAGCGAGGGCAAAAGCCAATGAGCTGTCAGCGAATCTGCGCTTCCAAAATCAGTAGTGGGAGGCCTGTTTGCTGCCGTTTACTGAGACTTGGCTGGATGACAGAGTCCCGGACAGGGAAGGGGAGCCGTCCGGCTTCACACTGGTCAGAGCGGACTGTGATCTGAACGTCACAGGGAAAACATCACGGCGGTGGCATCTGCCTGCTTGTCAGGGACCAGTGGTGTAGATCGATCCTGGTAAGAGAGCGACTCTGTACCCCCGACATTGTACTGTGTACATTCAACCGAAAGCTAATACAGCAAAGGCATCAGAGATTATTTATAATCTGTCACAGAAACTGGAATCCATCTCCCCGACACACCCAAAATACATTTTAGGTGATTTTAAAAACTGCACTTTGCACAAGGTCCTACGCACGTACCAACATTATGTGAAATGTCACACCAGGAAAAATAAGACTCTTAATTTGTGCTATGGGACAATACCAAATGCTTCCTCTGCCACCACCAGACTTACACTGGGGACATCAGACCACAATGTTGTCTACCTTCGGCCAACCGACTGTCGGCTCCTGGAGAGGGAGAAACCTACAGTTAGAACTGTCCTCGTCTGGAACGACAATAGTATCACTTGTCTCCAGGGTTTTGAATGTACTATGTGAGAGGTATTTGAGGACAGCAGCTCTGATCTTAACGAACTCAGATGTTATTTCAGACTATGTAAACTTCTGTGTTGAGTCAATTGTGCCTACTAAAACCTGTAAAATTTAGAGTATTAACTTTTTGAATTGCTTGTTGGTTTGGCAATGTCACTATCAGCCAGAAAAATATGTTGAGAAGGATCATCACCGCAGCAGGCAAGGTCCTTGGAGTCAAACAGACAGGCTTGGTCAGGCCCTCAGCAAGGATCACAATTATTTAGACCCAAGCTATCCCCTGTACCTGAACTTTGAACTACTCTCTTTTATTTATTGGTATGTACATGATAATGCAACAAATTTTCCCCATGGGGAGGGACAATAGTCAGTAATTAAGTAAGTTGTTTGCATTTTTTACATTATTACAGAAGTAAACATCTTCGTTAATACAATAGCCTACTTTGTATGGGTGCATTTAGAATCTTTCTCGCTCTAATACTTGTTGCATTTACTGAATTGTTGTCAAAGTACTCTTTTTACATTTTGTGCCATATTGTAGGGTGGAGCCGTGCTTCAAGAAGTTTCATGGCATGTTGTAGGCTAAATACAAACACTGACATGAATTTGTCCTACAAATCTTATAGGGAAATTGGGTTTTGAAATACTTTCTAAATATTGTCCTCTGGTCACATTTAGGATTTTGTGTGTGTGTGTGTGTGTGTGTGTGTGTGTGTAAATAATAAGTATAATATAATTATACTTTTTGAATGAGTAATTTAGTCAAATTTACAACAATTTGAAATAATCTAGGGTTTTTTGTTGTGTTGAGTTAACTGTTTTTTGATAGTGAGTGTTTTTACACAATGGAAGACTGAGTGTAATTCCTATTGACATGAATGTGGTGTCATATTATTATTTTTTTGTTATTTAGCAGACGCTCTTATCCAGAGCGAGTGCATACATTTTCATTTTTTTTTTTTTTCTTACTGGTCCTTCGGGGGAATCAAACTTACAACCCTGGTGTTGCAAGTGCCATGCCCAACTGAACTACATGGGACACTATATTAAAGAAGAGGTTGTGCTCTTAAACTAAGTTAGCTCAAAAACAAAGAACAAATGTCAAGTTATGTCTGTTTTGAAATGTGTGAGAAAATTACCTCCGTTGCTGAGAATTTTCAATCTACAGCAGAATTCTATTTAAGTGAAAATGCCAGAGAAGCAGGTGTTTGGAGGATATATTGGCACAGGTGTTGTTAGGCCCGATACGAAGTCGAGGGCCGGCAAACCGTGGCAATATATCCTCCTAACACCAGCTTCGAGGGCATTATCACTTTTATACAACGGGTTACCAACATATTCAAATAATGATTGACATATATTTTTATGAATTTATTCATACTATTTCATCCTTCCACAAGATATAGTCTTGACACAAATCTAGGATTGCTACCCAAACCGGCTGTTTGTTTGCCAGAGACGCGACCCAGTCGTTCGTTCTAAATGTTACATTGCCATACTGGCTGGTAACGTTCTTATCCCTTGCTTGCTAGCTAGCCAACTACGGCTACCTTACAGTCACGTCAAACAGTGCAGCTAGAATAACAACAGTAGCTGCATTTGCATTTGTTTTCAGCTGTTTTTCTAGTGACATTTATTTGGACCCATCCAAAACAATGAGGCATGATTTCACTTGGCATAGAAAATGTGCTCTCTCGTCAGGACATTGTTCAGAGGAGCTAGCCAACAACACAGCTAACAGAATCACTTCAAACTGAAGCAGGAAAGACTGCAAACTAGCTGCACTTGTTTCATTTTACCTTTTTTTCAATTGACATTTCTTTGTATATATCCATAAAAATGATGCCAGCTGATTCATGATTTCTACTGGCTGAGAAATGCTGCTGCTTGTCCCGACTCCCGATACGTTCATTACAATGGGACAGCTGGAGATCGAATTTGAATATTGAAACATTGTTACCGATATCGGAGAGACAGACAGCGAGGTTTATACAAATCTCTGCTGTTAAACTAAATGTTAGCCTAAAAGATGTGAGATAATGTTAAGATTTTTATAGTGGAGATCAAGTATGTCAATTGCCTGGCTGGGCTGATGAGACAGTGGATTGCGCAGTCAGATGGAACAGAGTAAATAGGCATTTTAAACATCATAGATTTTGCCGGTGGTAACTTGTGGAATAGACACCAGCTGGAATGCAATTTTAACCAATCAACATTCAGGATTAGAACCATCCATTGTATAATGTGGCCTAAAATACATATTTGAAAATGTGCATATCTTTTAAAGGTCTCTCTTGATCAAAACATCAAGAGAGACCTCTGTGGGATATTCAGTGCTGTGAGCTCCCACAGAGCTCTAGCTTGGCTTCCTGAAATCACATTTCATCTCATTTTAATCCTGTCCATCTATGACAGTTTTTTTGTTGTTGTTTAAAATCTATAAATTATTTTAGATTTAATGGCTAAGTCCATCTCCAAATGTGCTATAGTGAAGAAACCGCTTTCCCCTGCTGCACTACGGTGTAAGGATTGCATGCATGTGCATTGTCAGTGGCTATGATGTAGGGTTTAGCCAGGAGTTGGACAGTCGGAAGAGCAAATTAAATGGTAGGAGGGACATCCCAACTTCAAGTGATTTTAGATTTCACTGTTTGAGAAGTATTGAGTCCTAAGCAACTTACATACACATTGTTTGAAGTAGAATAGACCAACATAGCTACTGTAGTAGGTCAAAGCTGTGTGCTGGAAAACCTTGGTAGTGCATAGATGGAGTAGGCATTGTGACGTTCATGGGAATTTCCTTTTTCAGCTTCAGACAAATGCCTACTTCTCACTTAAAATGTAGTTTTGGGTTTTTAATTACACTACATGACAAAGTATGTGGACACCTGCTGGTCGAACATCTCATTCAAAAATCAAGGGCAGTAATATGGAGTTGGTCAGCCCTTTGCAGCTATAATAGCCTCCATTCTTCTGGGAAGGCTCTCTACTAGATGTTGGAACATTGCTGCGGGGACTTGCTTCCATTCAGCCTTGAGCATTAGTGAGGTCGGGTACTGATGTTGGGAGATTAGGCCTGGCTCGCGGTCGGCGTTCCAATTCATCCCAAAGGTGTTCGATGGGGTTGAGGTCAGAGCTCTGTGTAGCCTCTAAATAAGATATGGTGCCACCAATTACCTTCAGAAGTCACATAATTAGTTAAACAAAGTCCACCTGTGTGCAATCTAAGTGTCACATGATCTCAGTGTGTGTATATATACACCTGTACTGAAAGGCCCCAGAGTCTGCAACACCACTAAGCAAGGGGGACCATGAAGACCAAGGAGCTCTCCAAACAGATCAGGGACAAAGTTGTGGAGAAGTACAGTTCAGGGTTGGGTTATAAGAAAATATCAGAAACTTTGAACATCCCACAGAGCACCATTTTAAAAAAATCCTTTATTAAAAAATGGAAAGAATATGACACCACAACAAACCCACCAAAACTCACGGACCATGCAAGGAGGGCATTAATCAGAGAGGCATCAAAGGGACCAAAGATGACCCTGAAGGAGCTGCAAAGCTCATCAGTGGAGATTGGAGTATCTGTCCATAGGACCACTTTAAGCCGTACATTCCACTGAGCTGGGCATTACGGAAGAGTGGCCAGAAAAAAGCCATTGCTTAAAGGAAAAAAATAAGCAAGCATGTGAGAGAATTCCCACACATATGGAAGAAGGTACTCTGGTCAGATGAGACTAACATTGAGCTTTTTGGCCATCAAGGAAAACACTATGTCTGGCACAAACCCAACACCTCTAATCACCCCGAGAACACCATCCCCACAGGTAAGCATGTTGGTGGCAGCATCATGCTGTGGGGATGTTTTTCATTGGCAGGGACTGGGAAACTGGTCAGAATTGAAGGAATGATGGATGGTGCTAAATACAGGGAAATACTTGAGGTAAACCTGTTTCAGTTTTCCAGAGATTTGAGACTGGGACGGAGGTTCACCTTCCAGCAGGACAATGACCCTAAGCATACAGCTAAAGCAACACTCAAGTGGTTTAAGGGGAAATGTTTTAACATCTTGGAATGGCCAAGACAAAGCCCAGACCTCAATCCAATTGAGAATCTGTGGTATGACTTAAAGATTGATGTACACCAGCGGAACCCATCCAACTTGAAGGAGCTGGAGCAGTTTTGCCTTGAAGAATGGGCTAAAATCCCAGTGGCTAGATGTAGCAGGCTTATAGAGTCATACCCCAAGAGACTTGCAGCTGTAATTGCTGCAAAAGGTGGCTCTACAAACTATTGACTTTGGGGGAGTGAATAGTTATTCATGCTCAAGTTCTTTTTTGTTGTTGTCTTGTCTTATTTCTTGTTTGTTTTACAAGAAAAAATTATTTTGCATCTTCAAAGTGGTAGGCATGTTGTGTAAATCAACTGATACAAACCCCCCAAAAATCTATTCTAATTCCAGGTTGTAAGGCAACGAGGTAGGAAAAATGCCAAGGGGGTGAATACTTTCGCAAGCCACTGTAAGGACTTATCATTTAGACTAGATTTGTTTTAAGATCATTTACTTTGTTTATTGTTTGTACCATGGTCCATACAGACATTAAGAAAGGATGATGTATCCTCCTCCATCTCTGCTTCTTTCACTCCATGTATTCCTCTCCTCTTGTGTCAGGCTTGTTGTCCATGCTGGGCCGGAGCCATGAGAAGCCCTACGCTCCTCTGAACCTGTTGGCAGACTTTGCAGGCGGGGGTCTGACCTGTGCCCTCGGGGTGGTCCTGGCCCTGCTGGAGCGGACCAGGTCGGGAATAGGGCAGGTCGTTGACACCAGCATGGTGAGTACGAGATCACATCAGCTCAGTTGATGTCTGAGCAGATCCACAGGTGACATTTACACCCACAGTGCTGTTCTCAGTACGCTGCCAGGCATCAACAACACCTACAGTACTGTTTTCTGTACACCTCCATATCCTCTAAAGGCTTGTACATTGCAGCATACAGATTTTTGCCTGAAAAATGCTGTAGGATATAATGTATTTTTAACAGTAGATAACGCTGTGACATTGAACGAGGGCACTCAACAACAGCAGAAACTTCCAAACTGTTTTTTTTCTTTCCTACCCCTTTAACCTGAACACTGCTCAGACACAGAAGTCACAATCACAACACATTCAGCATGTCTTATGGTTTGCTCCGTACAGTCCCACTACACACTGTAAAATCCCAGATCAATTCCATCACTAAACCAACCCAGTACCACAATCGCAACTGAAAAAAGTAAAGAATACTGTATCTGTGATATTTTTAAGAATTCTCATGTAGCATGTGAATTTTAAATGCCATTCATGTCCAGTATGGAGATTAGGTGGGATGTAAGATGTGCTCAGTACTTGACTTAGGCAGGAGCTCACCGGAACTGAGTTACAGTTCATAAGGAAAGGAGTCAATTGAAATAATTTCATTAGGCCCTAATCTATGGATTTCACATGACTGGGCAGGGGCTCAGCCATGGGTGGGCCTGGGAAAACAGTCCCACCAACTTGGGAACCAGGCCCACCCACTGGGGAGCCAGGCCCAGCCAATCAGACTTTTTTTTTTCCTCACAAAAGGGCTTTATTACAGACAAATACTACTAATTTTCATCAGCTGTCAGGGTGGCTGGTCTCAGACGATCCCGCAGGTGAAGAAGCCGGATGTGGAGGTTGTGATTGTGAGGCCGGTTGGGCGTACTGCACAATTCTCTAAAACCGCGTTTGGTAAAGAAATTAACATTCAGTTGTCTGGCAACAGCTCTGGTGGACATGTCTGCAGTCACCATGCCAATTGCACGCTCCCTCAACTTGAGACATCTGTGGTGTTGCATGACAAAACTACACATTTTAGAGTAGCCTTTTATTGTCCCCAGCACAAGGTGCACCTGTGTAATGATCATGCTGTTTAATCAGCTTCTTGATATGCCTTTCCTGTCAGGTGGATGGATTATCTTGGCAAAGGAGAAATACTAACAGGGATGTAAACAAATTTGTGCACCAAATTTGAGAGATCATCTTTTTGTGCATATGGAACATTTCTGGGATATTTTATTTCAGCTCATGAAACATGGGACCAACACTTTACATGTTGCGCTTATATTTTTGTTCAGTACATAAACGGTACCAGCACTTTTAAAATGAGTACCAGCACCTATTTCAGTCCAAGTCAAGCACTAGATGTGCTCAAGATGTGGTTTTATTAACTTTTGCCGCACCTCACTGTGTCATATTTTTATTAGATCCCTAGACGCCATGATGCCTGAAGCCCCATTTTCAATGAATATATTAACGTCCCCTCCATGATCGCTGTAAACATTACATTTTGCCTAAGGCTTGTACTTTTCTTTTTCCTCCAGGGATTGTTGGTACTTTTCCATAGCTTTTATAAAGTTAGTGACCCCAATTTTAAGGCGAATACTGTGTATTAAGGAGATCTCCAAATGTACCCCTCCGAAGAATTAGACTGTTTAAGTTACAGGAAAAATCATATTGTAGCTATTAAAATGCATTCTGTAAACCAACAAAGACATAATTATCTTTATGTAGACCCCATCTGCAGGTATACAAATTGTATACAAGCAGCCGGCTACTTCCTATTCATGCCTGTGATATTGATGCTTTATTAGTAAGAAGTACTAATATATAATACTGGCCTGCTGGCCCCCCTACCTCTGAGGAAGCACAGTTCCCGCTCAGCCCAGTCAAAACTGTTCGCTGCTCTGGCACCCCAATGGTGGAACAAGCTCCCTCACGACGCCAGGACAGCGGAGTCAGTCACCACCTTCCGGAGACACCTGAAACCCCACCTCTTTAAGGAATACCTAGGATAGGATAAAGTAATCCTTCTAACCCCCCCCCCCCCCCCCCCCCTTAAAAGATTTGATGCACTATTGTAAAGTGGTTGTTCCACTAGATATCATAAGGTGAATGCACCAATTTGTAAGTCGCTCTGGATAAGAGCGTCTGCTAAATGACTTAAATGTAATGTAAATGTAAGTATATGTAATATGGTGATAACTGCGTCAGTGATGGGCCATGACAATCACATCGTTATTGTTGGTCTGCAAGGCAAATATCCCTGACATTTTGTTCAATGCCAACCATCTCAAAAGATTCCCTTAACCTATCGCCACAGGCAATCAAAACCAGGCAAACATGAACACAGCTGTGAGGGGTCAGACTGACTGCCAATAGATACTTACCACAGTAGGAGGTAATTCCTTCTCTTGCTAGAACAAAAGACACCACTTGCTGCGTACTGACCTAGTACCGACGAACCAGACGTTTCTAAATGTAGAATCGTCTGCCTGTCGGTGGCCGGCAAATTTACTTTAAGCCAATCAAAGAGTACTACTGTCTGCGTGACGTCAAAAGGAAAAAAGCGGGTACTTTTCCCCGGTGTAATCCACCCCCTTTTTCCTTATGATTTTTTTTTTGTACTGTATTTTTTTGCCATTTTATGAATGTGTTATTCAATGTGGGCTGTAGCAGTAGTAGTAAAGTCCAAATTCAATTTCATATCAAATGTATATATTTTGGGGGGGAATACTTAAAGGGGTCCTAAAATTCTAAATCAAATAGCTAAATGAACCATGTTATGACCATCTAAAAACAATTCCATATGTCACCCCCAACGACTCATGGGATTAACACAAAATAGGTAGCTAGCTATTCAACTGACTCTCGGCAGCTAACAGGCAGCTGCTTCATTCAAAAACAAATCCATTGTGATTTAATTATAATGTTACTCGCTAAGCTAGTTGTGGCCATCTGGCTAGTATCAACAAGGGCTTACTACAAATTCTAGCTAGCTAGTAACAACACTAGTGCATCTTGCTAGCTAACGTTTTCTATCTAGCTACAAATTTTAAGCAGGCAAAAATAACGGTACTGACATCTTGGGGTCTGGAGGATTTTAACGAGGCTCACGGCGGAAGATCTGTTCTATGTTAACAGCAAAAATGTACTGCCGACACTCTTGGCAGAGGTGCTAAACTGTTATAGACCTATATCCATCCTGCCCTGCCTTTCAGTCTTCGAAAGCCAAGAAAATAAACAGATCACCGACCATTTTGAATCCCACCGTACCTTTTCCACTATGCAATCTGGTTTCCGAGCTGGTCATGGGTGCACCTCAGCCACGCTCAAGGTCCTAAATGAATGATATCATAACTGCCATCGATAAAAGACAGTACTGTGCAGCTGTCTTCATCGACCTGGCCAAGGCTTTCAACTCTCTCAATAACTGCATTCTTATCGGCAGACTCAACAGCCTTGGTTTCTCCAATGACTGCCTTGCCTGGTTCACCAACTACTTCTCAGAGTTCAGTGTGTCAAATCGGAGGGCCTGTTCTCCGGACCTCTGGCAGTCTCTATGGGGATGGTCCAATTCTCAGGCCCACTCTTTTCTCTGTGTATATCAGTGATGTCGCTCTTGCTGCTGGTGATTCTGATCCACCTCTACGCAGACGACACCATTCTGTATACTTCTGGCCCTTCTTTGGACACTGTTAACAAACCTCCAGATGAGCTTCAATGCCATACAACACTCCTTCCGTGGCCTCCAACTCCTCTTAAATGCTAGTAAAACTAAATGCATGCTTTTCAACCGATCGCTGCCCGCACCTGCCCGCCCGACTAGCATCACTACTCTGGACAGTTCTGACTTAGAATATGTGGACAACTACAAATTCCTAGGTATCTGGTTAGACTGTAAACTCTCCTTCCAGACTCACATTAACCTGTCTAGGCTAGGGGGCAGTATTTTGACTTTTGGATGAAAAGCGTGCCCAGAGTAAACAACCTAATACTCGGGCCCAGAGTCAAATATTAGTAGATTTGGATAGAAAACACTCTAAAGTTTCCAAAACTGTTTGAATGATGTCTGTGAGTATAACAGAACTCATATGGCAGGCAAAAACCTGAGAAAAATACAACCAGGAAATGAAAATCTGGTTCCGTAGTTTTTTCAAGTCCTTGCCTTTCTGACACACAGTGAGTTAGGGTTCATTCTTCCTAAGGCTTCCACTAGATGTCAACAGTCTTTGGAAAGTTGTTTGAAGCTTTTGCGGTAAACACAGACCGAAGGAGAAGGCTGGGAAGCAGGTGACTCCGAAAATCACTTGAGTTCATTGCACGCGTTCACGTGAGAAGGGACCTGTGTTCCAAAACATTTTTCAAGACTATTATTGAAGTTTGAACTTAAAATGGCCCTAAAGATTGATGCTATACAACGTTTGACATGTTTGAACGAACGTAAATATAACTTTTTCTTGACTTTTCATCATCACATTTCCCTCGCGCGCCCTACATTTTGAGTAGCCTACTGAACGCGCAAACAACATGGAGTTATTTGGACATAAATTATGAACTTTATCTAACAAAACAACATTTTTTGTGGACCTGGGATTTAAGTGAATATTTCTTATGCTATTTTTGCATTTAGATGACTCCAAAATGGCGGGTATCAATAATTGCCTGCTGTTTTTTCTGAGCGCAGTATTCAGATTATTGCAAAGTGTGCTTTCCACGTAAAGTTATTTTGAAATCTGTCAATGCGGTTGCATAAAGGAGTAGCCTATCTATAATTCTTAAAATAATTATGTATTTTGTCAACGTTTATGAGGTGTATTTTTGTAAATTCACCAGAAGTTTTTGGTGGAAAATACATTTTCTGAACATCAAGTGCCAATGTAAAATGCTGTTTTTGGATATAAATATGAACTTGATGGAACAAAAAATGCATGTATTGTCTAACATAATGTCCTAGGAGTGTCATCTGATGAAGTTTGTCCAAGGTTAATGCATAATCTTAGCTGGTTTTGTGCTTTTGGACAGCTACCGTTGCTTTGAAAATGCTAAGAAAATGGCTGTGTTCTTTTGCTGTGGTGGTATCCTAACATAATCTAATGTTTTGCATTCGCTGTAAAGCCTTTTTGAAATCGGACAATGTGGTTGGATTAACGAGAGTCTTATCTTTAAAATGGTGTAAAATAGTTGATTGTTTGAGAAATTGAAATGATTCGATTTTTGCTGTTTTGAATTTCGCGCCATGCTATCTTGTCAAGCAATCCCGGTAATGGGATGAGAACGGGAAGGGGTCCCATAGAGGTTAAGCATCTCCAATCCAAAATTAAATCTAGAATCGGCTTCCTATTTCGCAACAAAGCCTCCTTCACTCATGCTGCTAAACATACCCTCGTAAATCTGACTATCCTACAGATCCTTGACTTCGGGGACGTCATTTACAAAATATCCTCCAACACTTTACTCAGCAAACTGGATGTAGTCTATCACAGTGCCATCCGTTTTGTCACCAAAGCCCCATATACTACCCACCACTGCGACCTGTATGCTCTCGTTGGCTGGCCCTCGCTTCATATTTGTCGCCAAACCCACTGGCTCCAGGTCATCTGTAAGTCTTTGCTAGATAAAGCCCTGCCTTATCTCAGCTCACTGGTCACCATAGCAACATCCACCCGTAGCACGCACTCCAGCAGGTATATTTCACTGGTCACCCCCAAAGCCAACTCCTCCTTTGCCTGCCTTTCCTTCCAGTTCTCTGCTGCCAATGACTGGATGAATTGCAAAAATCTCTGAAGCTGGAGACTCATATCTCCCTCACTAACTTTACGCATCAGCTGTCAGAGCAGCTTACTGATCACTGTACCTGTACACAGCCCATCTGTAAATGGCCCACCCAACTACCTCATCCCCATATTTGTTATTTATTTTTGCTATTTTTGCACCCCAGTATCTCTACTTGTACATCATCATCTGCACATCTATCACTCCAGTGTTAATGCTAAATTGTAATTATTTCTTACCTCCCTAATCTTACTACATTTGCACACACTGTATATAGATTTTTCTATTGTTTTTTTTCTTCTATTGTGTTAGTGACTGTACGTTTGTTTATCCCATGTGTAACTCTGTGTTTTTTTGTCGCACTGCTTTGCTTTATCTTGGCCAGGTCGCAGTTGTAAATGAGAACTTGTTCTCAACTGGCCTACCTGGTGAAATAAAATAAAAATACCAAAAAGTAGGTGCTTATCGGCAGGCCCGGTCCTGGACGTTCTGCCGCCCTCCTCCTATCCCTGAAAAACTAGAATCGTGTAGCCTACATGTCGGCCCACAGTGCAATTTTATGAATGCCCATCCATGGCATTACCGTTTGTAAAATAGGCAGTTTCATTGGCTTTGTTAGCCTAATCCTGATTCATAACCAAGGCTAAAGACTAATCATTTTTTCTATTTAAAATCTGCATATCACCTACCCAAGTTTATCAGGAGTTATTTTTGAGCTTGCCGTATTTGCAATGAGAATCAATGTTTACACAGCGGGAAATGCAAAAGTATTTTCTTCACTATTATCAGCTCATCAAAAATGTATGAAAAGGCTTACAATTGAAATCACTGATTCATGCCAATTTAGCTGGAGTAAAACTCCCAGACAGAAGTTGTGAGTAGCCTAATTTCATTGCATATTGTCCATTTTTATTTCGACCTGTCCTGTTTTTTGGAAATAGTGTTTGTTAACATGTTAAGTCATATTCAAATCGAATCTTGGACAGGGCGACATTTAGGCTATTTGATCAGAGACCAAAAACTTTTGTTTTATCATAACATTGTCATAAATATGATCTCCAGTCTAGGCTACAGACAAACTCCATAGGCTGCTACTGTTTCTACTACAGGCCACATGATTTATGTTTGATGACCTGAGCGTTGGTGGAGCGCCACAGCGCTGCGTCTCTAACAGCATCCTGGAGAGGCTCGCTGGGCATGGACAAGACAAATATTTTACGTCCCTGACTTTGACAAAGTGGGTACAGCTTATCATGGGGCAGCATCAGCACTCACCTAAATAGTTCATATACGACTGGGTGAAAGAATTGTTATTGTTTTTGGGCATAATTATGTGAGGTGCTATGTGTTGTTGGAGGTGTCTTGGTCAGTTTAGCCCTAATGGGCGGGCCGACCCTGCCTATCAGCAGACAGCAGTCAGTGTGCTTGGTGTGTCTGACGCTTGACCGTTGGCATCTTTAATGCAATAATATTATGTCTATGCAGATGTTAACGGTGCTGTACCTAAACTCATTTCACAACTGAGATGACATTTCCTGTAATGGTTTCTTATTCTATGGTCAGTGACTCTGTCACATTATTCAAAATACTTAATACTAGGGCTGGGAATTGCCAGTGACCTCACCATACGATATTATCCCGATACTTAGGTGCCTATACGGTACGTATTGAAATTCTCACGATTCTATAGCTATTGCGATTTGATACTGTGATTTTTTTTTTATTGCAATTTGATGTTACACACATATTACTCACCAAATGTCTGCTGCAGTAGGACAAGAGGGAGCCATGAGAAAATGAGTTATCAATCATGGAAATAAGTGCTGAAAACAGATTGGCTCCCTTTTTAAAAATAAGATGGAGAACAAGCTATGAAGGAAAAATACTGGAGTTTTGGTCCAGGTACAGCCAACTAGCACTCAAATAATATTGCCATATTGTCGATACGATATCGTCAAATAATATCCCGCCATGTAACTATCGATTCTCCCCCACATCACTACTTAATACCTTTTTTCTTTTGTTATTATACAAGTGGAACGTTTGTGTAGGAATTTAGAATGCTCATACTTTATTTGTTTGATCAGCCGATGTGTAGTTGCTACTATTGACATTTATGATTGACATGGCTAGTGGGACACTCCCCTGCCAGGTTATAAAGAGGCCTCCCACCTTTTCAAGTCTCTCAGTCGAGCACCTGATTCCCATTTTGTTCGAGCTGGCTGAAGCACATTTGGGTACGCTTTCTTTCCATTGGCTATTACTCAATATTGCAAGCGAGGACTTTAATAGAGTTCAGTTGATGTTATTTAAATGTTGTGTGATCTATGGATGGCTATGTCCACAGTACATCATGATTATGTTTACAGTTGGTGGCTTGTGTAATGTATTGGAACTATTTTATTATAGCGTTGCCGGCGGAAGTACAGTGGGGGGAAAAAAGTATTTGATCCCCTGCTGATTTTGTACGTTTGCCCACTTACAAAGAAATGATTAGTCTAATTTTAATAGTAGGTTTATTTGAACAGTGAGAGACAGAATAACAACAAAAAAATCCTGAAAAACGCATGTCAAAAATGTTATAAAATGATTTGCATTTTAACGAGGGAAATAAGTATTTGACCCCTCTGCAAAACATGACTTAGTACTTGGTGGCAAAACCCTTGTTGGCAATCACAGAGGTCAGACGTTTCTTGTAGTTGGCCACCAGGTTTGCACACATCTCAGGAGGGATTTTGTCCCACTCCTCTTTGCAGATCTTCTCCAAGTCATTAAGGTTTCGAGGCTGACGTTTGGCAACTCGAACCTTCAGCTCCCTCCACAGATTTTCTATGGGATTAAGGTCTGGAGACTGGCTAGGCCACTCCAGGACCTTAATGTGCTTCTTCTTGAGCCACTCCTTTGTTGCCTTGGCCATGTGTTTTGGGTCATTTTCATACTGGAATACCCATCCACGACCCATTTTCAATGCCCTGGCTGAGGGAAGGAGGTTCTCACCCAAGATTTGACGGTACATGGCCCCGTCCATCGTCCCTTTGATGCGGTGAAGTTGTCCTGTCCCCTTAGCAGAAAAACACCCCCAAAGCATAATGTTTCCACCTCCATGTTTGACGGTGGAGATGGTGTTCTTGGGGTCGTAGGCAGCATTCCTCCTCCTCCAAACACGGCGAGTTGAGTTGATGTCAAAGAGCTCCATTTTGGTCTCATCTGACCACAACAGTTTCACCAGTTTTCCTCTGAGTCATTCAGATGTTCATTGGCAAACTTCAGACGGGCATGTATATGTATTCTTGAGCAGGGGGACCTTGCGGGCGCTGCAGGATTTCAGTCCTTCACGGCGTAGTGTGGTACCAATTGTTTTCTTGGTGACTATGGTGCCTTGATCATTGACGAGATCCTCCCGTGTAGATCTGGGCTGATTCCTCACCGTTCTCATGATCATTGCAACTCCACGAGGTGAGATCTTGCATGGAGCCCCAGGCCGAGGGATATTGACAGTTCTTTTGTGTTTCTTCCATTTGCGAATAATCACACCAAATGTTGTCACCTTCTCACCAAGCTGCTTGGTGACGGTCTTACACATTCCAGCCTTGTGTAGGTCTACAATCTTGTCCCTGACATCATTGGAGAGCTCTTTGGTCTTGGCCATGGTGGAGAGTTTGGAATCTGATTGATTGATTGCTTCTGTGGACAGGTGTCTTTTTTACAGGTAACATGCTGCGGTTAGGAGCACTCCCTTTAAGAGTGTGCTCCTAATCTCAGCTCGTTACCTGTATAAAAGACATCTGGGAGCCAGAAATCTTTCTGATTGAGAGTTGGTCAAATACTCATTTCCCTCATTAAAATGCAAATCAATTCATAACATTTTTGACATGCGTTTTTCTGGATATTTTTGTTGTTATTCTGTCTCTCACTGTTCAAATAAACCTACCATTAAAATTATAGACTGATCCTTTCTTTGTCAGTGGGCAAACGTACAAAATCAGCAGGGGATCAAATACTTTTTCCCCCCACTGTATATTCATGACTTCATAAACGGTGATTGGGCGAGTCAGTCCATGTGCACCCGTCAAGTAACAAGTCCAGTGAAGACAGTCTCCGGTGTTGTGTTGCTAGCTATGTTTCATTAAAGTCAACTAAAGTGATATTTTCCTAATGGATTATTCATATAAAACATAAAACTACATGGTGTCATAAGATCAGCCACGATGGCGACGTTTTCACCTCCTAAAAACTTTGTAGTAAGGCACATGCCAAAGAGGACAGATGTCCTGATAGGAACATAGGAAGCTGGGATATTTTGCGGTTGTTTGTTGCTCCTGTGCGGTCAGAGGTTACTGCAGCCAACGAGGGAGGAGAAGAGGATGTGTTATATTTCCTGGGAGAAGTCACAGACGTTGATGACTCAAACAATGCATGGACAGTGGAAACTGGCAATAAAATATACTGCAATAGACCTTTAGGTTGACACGGGGGCAGATAGAATTGTCATATTAAAGACTTATAGCACACTAAAAAAACATGCCGCCACTGAAGAGCACAGTAACTAGACAGCCCAGGGGGTAAACTGAACTGTATGAGTCACTTTACAGTTACTACTATTTGGAAAGGACAGCCGTTTTAGGTTCAAAGTGTATGTGATAAAGAGAATAGAAGAGGTGAAAAGCACAGAGGAGCTCGAGTGCTCATCCTGCTGACCTGAGCAAGCTGAAGATAAAACCAATCAAAATAAAATGATGCGATACCCTACAGTGTAAACACAGCCAGATGTGTCACTGCCCATGCTCCCCAAGGTAAACACAGCCAGATGTGTCACTGCCCATGCTCCCCAAGGTAAACACACCCAGATGTGTCACTGCCCATGCTCCCCAAGGTAAACACAGCCAGATGTGTCACTGCCCATGCTCCCCAAGGTAAACACAGCCAGATGTCACTGCCCATGCTCCCCAAGGCGAAAAAGGAGCTTAACCGCATGGTGGCGGGTGGCGTGATCAGGGAGCATACATAGCGGTGTGCTCCTATGGTCCTGGTGCCCAAGAATAACAAAGATCAGCTGAGGGTATGTGCTGATCTGAGAATGTTAAACTACTCGGTGAAAAGAGAGTCACACATTCTACCTACATATCCTGCCAAAGTTGGCTGGTGCCAAGGTGTTTTCTCTTAGATGCAGGAAGTGGCTTCTGGCAGATTCCACTGGAGAGAGCGTGTCAAGCTTAACATATTCATAACGCCTTTTGGAAGGTACTATTTCAGCAGACTTCCATTTGGAATCACTAGTGCCCCAGAAATCTTCCAGCATGAGATGACAGGGCTCCTGAAGGACTAAGAGGGCGTGACCATTTACATGGATGAGATCCTTATTTACTCTCACAGCAGAGGATGATGTGAGACTCCTATACACACTGGAGGATGCAGGTTTGAAGCTCAACCCAGACAAACATCTACTGCGACAGAAACGTCTCAACTACATATGATATTGCTTTGACGAGAATGGCATTCTTCCTGATGATGCCAAGATCCAGGCCGTCACCCAGCTGGAGCCGGCAAGCAACGTGACAGGGTCCTGGGTATGATCCTCTACCTAGGCAGGTACCTACCGGGTCTAACTGATGTCACCAAACCACTCAACGAGTTGCTCAAGAGTGATGCTGCAGTGCAGGAGGAGGCCTTTAGGAAGTTAAAGCAACTCATCCTGTACTGGCATTTTATGACATGACAAAGCCTATCATAGTCAGTGCAGATGCCAGTAGTTATGTGTTAGTTGGGGTCCTACTACAGAAATACGATGGACAGTTAGTCAGTAGCTTATTGCTCCAGGACTCTCACCGATGCAGAGAAGCGCTATGCACAGATGGAAAAGTAGTGTCTCGCAGCAGTCTGGACGTGAGAAGTTGACAGGTATCTGTATGGCCTAGATGCATTCACACTGCAGTGATATCACAAACCTCTCATTCCACTGCAAAGACCTTGACTTACTGCCTTTGAAGTGCCTTAATTCCAGTGAAGGCAAATCTTAACTCTACAACATTCTAGATAATTCTGCACTTCCAACTTAGTGGCAACAGTTTGGGGAAGACCCTTTCCTGTTTCAGCATGACAATGCCCCCGTGCATAAAGCGAGGTCCATACAGAAATTTTGTCGTGATCGGTGTGGAAGAACTTGACTGGCCTGCACAGAGCCCTGACCTCAACCCCATCAAACACCTTTGGGATGAATTGGAACGCCGACTGCGAGCCAGGCCTAATTGCCCAACATCGGTGCCAAACATCATTAAGTTCCTGGGCAGACACGTCACAGACAAAGTGAAATGGTCCACCTACACAGACCGTGTGGTGAAGAAGGTGCAACAGCGCCTCTTCAACCTCAGGAGGCTGAAGAAATTTGGCTTGTCACCCAAAACCCTGACAAACTTTTACCGATGCACAATCGAGAGCATCCTGTCAGGCTGTATCACAGCTTGGTACGGCAACTGCACTGCCCTCAACCGCAAGGCTCTCCAGAGGGTGGTGCGGTCTGCACAACACATCACCGGGGCAAACTACCTGCCCTCCAGGACACCTACAGCACCTGATGTCATAGGAAGGCCAAAAAGATCATCAAGGGCAACAACCACCCGAGCCCTGCCTGTTCACACCACTATCTTCCAGAAGGCGAGGTCAGTACAGGTGCATCAAAGCTGGGACCGAGAGATTGAAAAACAGCTTCTATCTCAAGGCCATCAGACTGCTAAACATCAATCACTAACTCAGAGAGGCTGCTGCCTACATTGAGACCCAATCACTGTACACTTTAATAAATGGATCACTAGTAACTTTAAACAATGCCACTTTAAATAATGCCACTTTAATAATGTCTACATATCTTACATTACTCATATCACATGTATATACTGTATTTTATACCATCTACTGCACCTTGCCTATGCCGCTCGGCCATCGCTCATCCATGTACTTATATGTACATATTCTCATTCATATTCTCATTCATTAGATTTGTGTGTATTAAATAGTTGTTGGGAATTGTTAGATACTACTGCACTGGTGGAACTAGAAGCACAAACATTTTACTACACTGACATTAATATCTGCTAACCATGTGTATGTGACCAATAAGATTTGATTTGAGGGGGGGACCAACTCCATATTAATGCCCTTGATTTTGAAATGTTCGACGAGCAGGTGTCCACATTCTTTTGGTCTTGTAGTGTATTTTTCTTTCTCTCTCTCTGTGTGTGTGTGTGTGTGTGCGTGCACTACCGTTCAAAAGTTTGGGTCACTTAGAAATTTCCTTGTTTTTGAAAGAAAATATATATTTTTTGTCTATTAAAATAACATAAAATGTATCAGAAATTCAGTGCAGACATTGTTAATGTTGTAAATGACTATTGTAGCTGGAAATGGCTGATTTTTATTTTAAATGGAATATCTACATATGCGTACCGAGGCCCATTATCAGCAACCATCACTCCTGTGTTCCAATGGAACGTTGTGTTAGCTAATCCAATTTGCAATTATGTTAGCACAGCTGAAAACTGTTGTTCTGATTGATTAAAGAAGCAATAAAACTGGCCTTCTTTAGACTAGTTGAGTATCTGGAGCATCAGCATTTGTGGGTTCGATAATTGGCTCAAAATGGCCAGAAACAAAGAACTTTATTCTGAAACTCATCAGTCTATTCTTGTTCTGAGAAATAAAGGCTATTCCATGCAATAAATTGCCAAGAAACTGAAGATCTCGTACAACACTGTGTACTACTCCCTTCAAAGAACAGCACAAACTGGCTTTAACCAGAATAGAAAGAGGAGTGGGAGGCCCCGGTGCACAACTGAGCAAGAAGACAAGTACATTAGAGTCTAGTTTGAGAAACAGACATCTCACAAGTCCTCAACTGGCAGCTTCATTAAATAGTACCCGCAAAACACCAGTCTCAACGTCAACAGTGAAGAGGCGATTCCGGGAGGCTGGCCTTCTAGTCAGAGTTGCAAAGAAAAAGCCATATCGCCTCTTCACTGTTGACGTTGAGACTGGTGTTTTGCGGGTACTATTTAATGAAGCTGCCAGTTGAGGACTTGTGAGGCGTCCGGTGAAGACAGTCTCCGTGTTATGTTGCCAGCTATGTTTGTTTCATTAAAGTCAACTAAAAGTGATATTCGCCTCCAGATTCTTCATTAAAAATGTATAACTCTACAACTTGAACCCACAAATCCACACGCAGTTTTCTTTTGGTAGTCCATGTGGTGACACTTGTATGTCAGTTTCGCATGTCATGTTCATCGGGCGTCCATTTGCAGAGTTACCATTTGCAGGTTTATCTTGGCAATCAACCTTGTACATGATGATTACTCACAGTTACATGTCTGGTGTACCTCTAGGAAGCCTGAGCAAGCAGATGTATCATGTGGAGATTAACTTCTCAGTGTTATACTCATCTAACGTACGATAATCCCATTCCATACAAATGTGCGCAACCGTGACATTCAAACGAGGCTGCAAAGAAAACTATTACATTACAACGTAACGACTTGATTAGTGTGGTGTTAGTGTTAGTTAGCCAGCTACATAGTTGTCTTTGCTGTCTCTGTATCTAAGATAATTGTGTAGTTTGAGTAATTATCGAGGTGAGCTAGCCAGCCGCGACGCGACGCCAGACTTAGTCAACACACCTAGTCATCATTAACCCACTGCTAGCTAGCCAACCGTTACCGACTAGCAGCGCTGTAGATACTAATACTTTACAACGGAACGATTTGACTAGTGCAGTGTTAGCTAGCTAGCTACTTAGTTGTCTTTGTCATAGCTTGATAATTGTGTAGTTTAGTAATTATCGAGGTTAGCTAGCCAGCCATCGAGGTTAGCTAGCCAGCTATTTCCGTCCCCCGCGACGCCATTTTTCCTAACCCAGCCAACTATTACCGACGAGCAGCATTGTAGAAACTAAATGCATTACAAGGAACGTCTTGATTAGTGTTATGTTAGCTAGCTAGCTACAAAGTTGCTTTGTATCATGACAAGGTGTAGTACTGAAACTATCGAGGTTACCTAGCCAGCTACACGTTCAAAGTCAACAACGCAGCCACTGCTAGGTAGCCTACTCCACCAGCCAGCAGTACTGTATCATTTTCGTCATTTTAGTCAATAAGATTTTTGCAACGTAAGCTTAACTTTCTGAACATTCGAGACGTGTAGTCCACTTGTCATTCCAATCTCCTTTGCATTAGCGTAGCCTCTTCTGTAGCTTGTCTACTATGTGTCTGTCTATCCCTGTTCTCTCCCCTCTGCACAGGCCATACAAACGCTCCACACCTCGTGGCCGCTGCCACTCTAACCTGGTGGTCCCAGCGCGCACGACCCATGTGGAGTTCCAGGTCTCCGGCAGCCTCTGGAACTGCCGGTCTGCGGCCAACAAGGCTGAGTTCATCTCAGCCTATGCTACCCTCCAGTCCCTAGACTTCCTGGCGCTGACGGAAACATGGATTACCACATAACACTGCTACTCCTACTGCTCTCTCCTCGTCTGCCCACGTGTTCTCGCATACCCCTAGAGCATCGAGCCAGCGGGGTGGTGGCACTGGAATCCTCATCTCTCCCAAGTGGACATTCTCTCTTTCTCCCCTGACCCATCTGTCTATCTCCTCATTTGAATTCCATGCTGTCACAGTTACCAGCCATTTCAAGCTTAACATCCTTATCATTTATCGCCCTCCAGGTTCCCTTGGAGAGTTCATCAATGAGCTTGACGCCTTGATAAGTTCCTTTCCTGAGGATGGCTCACCTCTCACAGTTCTGGGTGACTTTAACCTCCCCACGTCTACCTTTGACTCATTCCTCTCTGCCTCCTTCTTTCCACTCCTCTCCTCTTTTGACCTCACCCTCTCACCTACTCACAAGGCAGGCAATACGCTTGACCTCATCTTTACTAGATGCTGTTCTTCCACTAATCTCATTGCAACTCCCCTCCAAGTCTCCGACCACTACCTTGTATCCTTTTCCCTCTCGCTCTCATCCAACACTTCACTCTGCCCCTACTCGGATGGTATTGCGCCATCCCAACCTTCGCTCTCTCTCTCCCGCTACTCTCTCCTCTTCCATCCTATCATCTCTTCCCTCTGCTCAAACCTTCTCCAACCTATCTCCTGATTCTGCCTCCTCAACCCTCCTCTCCTCCCTCTCTGCATCCTTTGATTTCCTCTGTCCCCTATCCTCCAGGCCGGCTCGGTCCTCCCCTCCTGCTCCGTGGCTCGACGACTCACTGCGAGCTCACAGAACAGGGCTCCGGGCAGCCGAGCGGAAATGGAGGAAAACTCGCCTCCCTGCGGCCCTGGCATCCTTTCACTCCCTCCTCTCTACATTTTCCTCTTCTGTCTCTGCTGCTAAAGCCACTTTCTACCACTCTAAACTCCAAGCATCTGCCTCTAACCCTAGGAAGCTCTTTGCTACCTTCTCCTCCCTCCTGAATCCTCCTCCCACCCCACCCCTCCTCCCTCTCTGCGGATGACTTCGTCAACCATTTTGAAAAGAAGGTTGACGACATCTGATCCTCATTTGCTAAGTCAAACGGCACCGCTGGTCCTGCTCACACTGCCCTACCCTGTGCTTTGACCTCTTTCTCCCCTCTCTCTCCAGATGAAATCTTGCGTCTTGTGACGGCCGGCCGCCCAACAACCTGCCCACTTGACCCTATCCCCTCCTCTCTTCTCCAGACCATTTCCGGAGACCTTCTCCCCACCTCCCCGCTCATCAACTCATCCTTGACCACTGGCTACGTCCCTTCCGTCTTCAAGAGAGCGAGAGTTGCACCCCTTCTGAAAAAACCTACACTCGATCCCTCCGATGTCAACAACTACAGACCAGTATCCCTTCTTTCCTTTCTCTCCAAAACTCTTGAACGTGCCGTCCTTGGCCAGCTCTCTTGCTATCTCTCTCAGAATGACCTTCTTGATCCTAATCAGTCAGGTTTCAAGACTGGGCATTCAACTGAGACTGCTCTTCTCTGTGTCACGGAGGCTCTCCGCACTGCTAAAGCTAACTCTCTCTCCTCTGCTCTCATCCTTCTAGACCTATCTGCTGCCTTTGATACTGTGAACCATCAGATCCTCCTCTCCACCCTCTCCGAGCTGGGCATCTCCGGCGCGGCCCACGCTTGGATTGCGTCCTACCTGACAGGTCGCTCCTACCAGGTGGCGTGGCGAGAATCTGTCTCCGCACCACGTGCTCTCACCACTGGTGTCCCCCAGGGCTCTGTTCTAGGCCCTCTCCTATTCTCGCTATACACCAAGTCACTTGGCTCTGTCATATCCTCACATGGTCTCTCATATCATTGCTATGCAGATGACACACAATTAATCTTCTCCTTTCCCCCTTCTGACAACCAGGTGGCGAATCGCATCTCTGCATGTCTGGCAGACATATCAGTGTGGATGACGGATCACCACCTCAAGCTGAACCTCGGCAAGACGGAGCTGCTCTTCCTCCCGGGGAAGGACTGCCCGTTCCATGATCTCGCCATCACGGTTGACCACTCCCTTGTGTCCTCCTCCCAGAGTGCTAAGAGCCTCGGCGTGACCCTGGACAACACCCTGTCGTTCTCCACTAACATCAAGGCGGTGACCCGATCCTGTAGGTTCATGCTCTACAACATTCGCAGAGTACGACCCTGCCTCACACAGGAAGTGGCGCAGGTCCTAATCCAGGCACTTGTCATCTCCCGTCTGGATTACTGCAACTCGTTGTTGGCTGGGCTCCCTGCCTGTGCCATTAAACCCCTACAACTCATCCAGAACGCCGCAGCCCGTCTGGTGTTCAACCTTCCCAAGTTCTCTCACGTCACCCCGCTCCTCCGCTCTCTCCACTGGCTTCCAGTCGAAGCTCGCATCCGCTACAAGACCATGGTGCTTGCCTACGGAGCTGTGAGGGGAACGGCACCTCCGTACCTTCAGGCTCTGATCAGGCCCTACACCCAAACAAGGGCACTGCGTTTATCCACCTCTGGCCTGCTCGCCTCCCTACCTCTGAGGCAGCACAGTTCCCGCTCAGCCCAGTCAAAACTGTTCGCTGCTCTGGCACCCCAATGGTGGAACAAGCTCCCTCACGACGCCAGGACAGCGGAGTCAATCACCACCTTCCGGAGACACCTGAAACCCCACCTCTTTAAGGAATACCTGGGATAGGATAAAGTAATCCTTCTAACCACCCCTTAAAAGATTTAGATGCACTATTGTAAAGTGGTTGTTCCACTGGATATTATAAGGTGAATGCACCAATTTGTAAGTCGCTCTGGATAAGAGCGTCTGCTAAATGACTTAAATGTAAATGTAATGGGATTGTAGCAACTGTGTTGACATCATAATCCGGGATGTGAACTACATTTCTATTCAAGCGTTGATTAACATGGTAATGGCTCTATAGTATTGGAGAAAAGTAGAAAAAACGGACCCCTCTGACGCTGTACGTTACATCGTGATGTGTCATGGCGTAACGTACAGCACGCATAAAGCAACTAATTCTGTCTTACAGCCTTTCTCCACCAGGTGTAGCACTTCTCTCACTGTTTAAAAACAAGAAAGGGACAGGGTAAGGGGGGATACCTAGTCATTTTTTGCGTCATCACTGCAAGCTATCATGACTCTCAAAAGCCGCTATAAAAACCAGACGGAGGTCATTGCCTTGAATCATGCAGAGATGATCATCATTAAGGTCTCGTCATTGATTTTGTTGGAAAGGAGAGAAATCATGCTTTACAATGGTATTGATATTACAGTTGATCTGGAAGTATTACGTTTTTTGGCCGCTAAAATAAGGTCAATTGTACAGATCAGTGCGATGTACAAAAGTGAGTTAGTTCACGTTACAGTGCCTTCAGAAAGTATTCACATCCCTTCACTTTTTCCACATTTGTTGTGTTGCAGTCTGAATATAAAATTGATTACATTTAGATGTGTTTGCAATGGCCTACACACAATACCCCATAATGTAAAAGTAGTATTATGTTTTTACAAATTTATGAAAAGCTGAAATGTCTATAGTAAGTATTCAACCCCTTTTATGGCAAGCCTAAATAACTTCAGGAGTAATGTTCTTAACAAGTCACATAAGTTGCGCTGGATTCTGTACAGGGACACTTCAATCTTAAATGAATCATTGTTTATTAACAGCATGCCGGAGAGGTCACAGTCAAACTTAGATGCATAAAGTACCGGTCTGAAGTAGAGGTCAACCGATTATGATTTTTCAACGCCGATACCGGTTATTGGAGGGCCAAAAAAAGCTGATGCCGATTTATTGTTTTTATTTATTTATTTATTTTACATTTATTTGTAATAATAACAATTACAACAATACTGAATGAACACTTATTTTAACTTAATATAATACATCAATAAAATCAATTTAGCCTCAAATAAATAATGAAACATGTTCAGTTTGGTTTAAATAATGCAAAAACAAAGTGTTGGAGAAGAAAGTAAAAGTGCAACATGTGCCATGTAAAAAAAGCTAACGTTTAAGTTCCTTGCGCAGAACATGAGAATATATGAAAGCTGGTGGTTCCTTTTAACATAAGTCTTCAATTTTCCCAGGTAAGAAGTTTTAGGTTGTAGTTATTATAGGAATTATAGGACTATTTCTCTCTATACGATTTGTATTTCATATACCTTTTGACTATTGGATGTTCTTATAGGCACTTTGGTATTGCCAGTGTAACAGTATAGCTTCCGTCACTCTCCTCGCTCCTACCTGGGCTCGAACCAGGAACACATCGACAACAGCCACCCTCGAAGCAGCGTTACCCATGCAGAGCAAGGGGAACAACTACTCCAAGTCTCAGAGCGAGTGACGTTTGAAACGCTATTAGCGCGCACCCGGCTAACTAGCTAGCCATTTCACATCGGTTACACCAGCCTCATCTTGGGAGTTGATAGGCTTGATGTCATAAACAGCGCAATGCATTGTGAAGGGCTGCTGGCAAAACGCACGAAAGTGCTGTTTTGAATGAATGCTTACGAGCGTGCTGCTGCCTACCATCGCTCAGTCAGACTGCTCTATCAAATCATAGACTTAATTATAACATAACACACAGAAATACGAGCCTTAGGTCAAAACAAAACTTTTTTTCCTGTCAGTGAAATACGGAACCGTTCCATATTTTATCTAACGGGTGGCATCCCTAAGTCTAAATATTCCTGTTACATTGCAAAACCTTCAATGTTATGTCATAATTACGTCAAATTCTGGCAAATTAGTTCGCAATGAGCCAGGCAGCCCAAACTGTTGCATATACCCTGACTCAGCGTGCAATGAACACAAAATGACACAATTTCACCTGGTTAATATTGCCTGCTAACCTGGATTTCTTTTAGCTAAATATGCAGGTTTAAAAATATATACTTCTGTGTATTGATTTTAAGAAAGGCATTGATGTTTATGGCTAGGTACAGTCGTGCAACGATTGTGCTTTTTTCCGCAAATGCGCTTTTGTTAAATCATCCCCCATTTGGTGAAGTCGGCTGTCTTTGTTAGGAAGAAATAGTCTTCACAGTTCGCAACGAGCCAGGCGGCCCAAACTGCTGCATATACCCTGACTCTGTTTGCTAGAGAAGTGACACATTTTCCCTAGTTAAAAGAAATTCATGTTAGCAGGCAATATTAACTAAATATGCAGGTTTAAAAATATTTACTTGTGTATTGATTTTAAGAAAGGCATTGATGTTTATGGTTGGAGCAACGTGTACCTAAGCGATTATATGCAACGCAGGACAGGCTAGATAAACTAGTAATATCATCAACCATGTGTAGTTAACTTGTGATTATGATTTGATTGTTTTTTATAAGATAAGTTTAATGCTAGCTAGCAACTTACCTTGGCTTCTTACTGCATTCGCGTAACAGGCAGGCTCCTCGTGGAGTGCAATGTAAAGCAGGTGGTTAGAGCGTTGGACTAGTTAACCGTAAGGTTGCAAGATTGAATCCCCGAGCTGACAAGGTAAAAATCTGTCGTTCTGCCCCTGAACAAGGCAGTTAACCCACCGTTCCTAGGCCGTCATTGAAAATAAGAATGTGTTCTTCACTGACTTGCCTAGTTCAATAAAGGTCTAAACATTATTTTTTTTAAATAAGCCAAATCGGCGTCCAAAAATACCGATTTCCGATTGTTATGAAAACTTGAAATCGGCCCTAATTAAGCGGCCATTCCGATTAATCGGTCGACCACTAGTCTGAAGTGAGTTCCACTGGGGCAGTCCCGTTTAGTTCTCTTTTTATATACTGCTTACACAGACAAGTTATATTTGCATGATTTAGCTTATTCATAATTAGTTCATCATTAATGTTTGGTTCATGCATGTGACCGACCAATACCTCACAAGGCTTGTTCTCTCAAAACTTGGATATCCCTTTCTCAAAACAAGGTTCTGGGCATACTACCAAATTGCAGATACTGATAGTGATGATTGCTCCCAGGCACGTTCAGTTACTTGCATGAACACAGAAATTGGTTATTAGAAAAGCACAAACATAAAATGTTCCATCACATTCCCTCTTATCACTCACTCTGTGATAATTATCATTGTTTTATTCATTTGGTTATTACTTGAACTATCAAAGGAGTAAGTGAACAAAATAAATGCATAAAACCACAGACACTTTCAAACCCTTCATTCTGGGTTGTAAACAAAATGAACACACAAAACCAGACACTTCATCCTTTCAAAACCTTCATTCAGTGTTGTACAATCCAACTTGTAAAACCATGGCTTTAGACCTTTGCTTCATACAGTTCCACATATGCTTCATTACACAATTTCATTTATGGATTCTGGCAATGACATTTCAGCTGGAGCTTAGGTTGCGAGAGGCATGTTAATGACAGATCGGTATCTCAATGCATTTGTAGAGGAAATTACTATACATTTCTTAGTGTGCAGACCTCCACAATCAACCTGATACCCCAAATAAACAATTTTGGACAAGCCTAAATCAATTACGAGCACGGTTGACCACCCCTCTCCCTACTTGAAAATCTATGGCCAGACCTGAAAATGGTTCTTTAGTAATGATCAACAACCAATTTGGCAGCGCTTGAAGAATTTTGAAAAGAATAATGGGCAAATGTTGCACAATCCAAGTGTGGAAAGCTCTTAGACTTAGGCAAAAAGTGCTTCTTCAAAGTAAAGACTCAGGGGCATGAATACTTATGTAAATTCGATTTGTGTATTTCATTTTCAATAAATTTGCACGGATTTCATTATGGGGTAGTGTGTGTAGATGGGTGAGAAAAAATAACAATGTAATCCATTTTGGAATTCGGTCTGTAACACAACAAAATGTGGAATGAGTGAAGCGGTATGAATACTTTCTGAAGGCCTGTATGATTCCCCACTTTCTAGAACGGTTAATCCTTAGCCTCTTCTCATCCTTTCTCTGACTCATTCAGATATGTGGTCGGTTCATATGAAAATTGTTCATATGAATGTTTTTTACTCAGAAGGATTAAGTACCAACAACTTCTTATTCCTGGACTCCTGTTGCTATAAGATATGTGGAATTGAAATCCATACACTCAAAGAAATATACTGGGGAAAAGGCTGAAGATGCACACAAGCTTTTATTTGAAAAAGGACTGCTTAGAATGCTTTTGGATGGCTTCTTGAACATTTAGCACTCTGTTCCTGACATCATTTGGTATAGGGATGGCCACTGATCCTGTGAGAAATGGATTTAATTGATGGTCCATCCTTTTGAAATGCATGTGTTTTGTGCATGGCTTGGGTTTGTGACCCTCAAAGAAGCTGTTTCAAAGGAGAATTTCTCAAAAGCTCCCTGATTCGCCACTCCAACAAAACAGTTCAGTGTCAGTGCATGCTGGGTTTTCACTTTGATCTGTCCCCTGCTTTTTTCATAATCCAGTAGTGTGGACAAACTTTTTGAGAAATGGACACCTAACCAGCAGGCTAACAAAGCCCTGGAAATAGCTTTACACTGTGGATGTCCCTTCAGTGAGTTGATTTCCATCTATTAACAAAAACATACGAAACACATTGTGGTTTTTGTTTAAAAGCATCCACTGTGTAAAAGGAAGAACACTGTCACTGTTGGGCTATTCCCAAGTTGACGTAAATACAGAATATGTCGAGGTACAAAATGTAAAGGCACCGACTTAATTTTTTTAATTGATTTATTGTGTTTTGAACCCTAGAAACTAGTATGTAGTAAGCTGACTGACAAGGTTATTCCCAAAATGATGTAATACACACTATGGTGAGGTTCAAACGTAGATAGAATGAGAAATGAATTGTATTCTTATTTTTGAGCACTAGAGACTAATATGAGGCCTCTCCCAGTAGCGATGATGATATATTTAATAGCCCGATGCTAATCATTCATTAATAATAATGAATGCATAAAGCCAACAACTGGGATGTGAATGCCGACTGCTAGGGATGTGCGCGGTTATTTGAATATTCAAATGGGCGTTAGTATTCAAATACTTGTGTGAGTATTCATATTTGCTAGAAAAAAATTATAGGCTTATTTTAACATTTAAAAAGGCTTCTTCTGAATTAAAACATCCATGTTAGATACAAGGATACATCATTGTTTTATTAAATCATTTAAAAAGTCATCTTTTCAATGTAGTTTTTATGACATGCGCACCATAAAAAGACTGGTAGCCTCAACCAGTCAAAGTGGCAAAGAGGCTCAATGTGTAGCAAGTGGAGTTAGAGTTCACTAACACAACGCAAGATGGAATAAAGTTACGTGACATGAGAGAAAATGAGAAGTTTGAAAACCAGGCGGGCTGCAGCATTCTGGATAAGTTGCAGGGGTTTGATGGCACAAGCGGGGAGCCCAGCCAACAGCGAGTTGCAGTAGTCCAGACTGGAGAGGACAAGTGCCTGGATTAGGACCTGCGCCGCTTCCTGTGTGAGGTAAGGTCGTACTCTATGGATGTTGTAGAGCATGAACCTGCAGGAGCAGGTCACTGCTTTGATGTTTGCAGAGAACGACAGGGTGTTGTGCAGGGTCACGCCAAGGTTCTTTACACAATGGGAGGGCGACACTGGAGTTGTCAACCGTGATGGAGAGGTCTTTGAGCAGGCAGGCCTTCCCCGGGAGGAAGAGCAGTTCCGTGTTTTTGAGCTTGAGGTGGTGGGCCGACATCCAAGTTGAGATTTCTGCCAGGCACGCAGAGATGCGCGTCACCACCTGGGTGTCAGAAGGAGAACAGTTGAGTGTCATCCGCATAGCAACAATAGGAGAGACCATGTGAGGATATGACAGAGCCAAGTGACTTGGTGTATAGAGAGAAGAGGGCCTAGAACTGAGCCATGCGGGACATCAGTAGTGAGAGTACGTGGTGCAGACACATATCCTCTCCATGTCACCTGGTAGGAGCGGCCTGTCAGATAGGATGCAATCCAAGAGTGTGCAGAGCCTGAGACGCCCAGCCCTGAGACGGTGAAGAGGAGGATGTGATGGTTCACGGTATCGAAGCCAGCAGATAGATCTAGGAGGATGAGAACAGGTTAGCTAGTCTTGGCTGTAGCCGAGTTGCCTTGGTCCCTCCATCTGCTCGCTCCCATCTCTCACACACTGCCCTCTTCGCAGCTGCAATAGAGTGGTAGCGTCTCTCTACCAACTGCTAATTATGTTTTTAAAGACTAATACTTAAAGAAGTTCACCCAAAATCCAGAAACTCTCAAATAGTTCCATACATTGAAACTAATTCAGTGGAGTTTTCCCTTTCCCCCTCTTTCTCTCTGTAGTGCTGTACTGAAACAGCTGAAAAAACGGGTCATGTGACTCGTGGCATTGGAAGATGCAGTACTCGCTCAGCTCCATTGCCAGTGAATTCATGATTCAGAAATCTACGAAGTGTGGGCAAATTCATTGTTTTATTGAAAGCATACGGCCAAATTACCTATTTTTGTTAAAAGTAATATCTGTTTTGAGTCAGGAAATGTGTACTTTTCCACCTTAAACATTTGATTCTTTTATATCATTACTTTATGTAGCCGACTGCCACAGCAGTGGAGATGGGTAACAACTGCACATGGACCCTCTCGAGGGAATCCTTGCTACGTAGAAACAGCACGTTATGCCCTTATTCACAGATGTACGTTTTTTTTCAGCGGAGAAGTGATGACAGCGTTAAACATTATTTATGCAAAGTTAACAACAACCAACAAATATGTCTGGCGACGAAATACTCGCGAGTGATCAAGAAAACTACTGGAGGGACGCCGATGGTGTCGTCAAACCGTATTTATTTGAGCCTGAGTATTCGGACCAATAATTGAGGCAAATTGAGCTTCAGATAGCAGCAGCAGCTGGATCACAGACCCAACACATTCCTGAGGAATGTTTGTACTTCAGAGAAATGTAATATGTGACTACAATAGTTATAGAAATGGAGGAACATAATGATAATGATGATGATGATGAGCAGTTAGTTTGCTTTTGCAAACAAAGGGATTTTGCAGGCCACAAATGTCCTGCGGGGAAAACTATCTGGAGACCCAACCCTGTTCCAGCTGGGCCAAATGGACAATGATCCAATGAGTAAATAGCTCAACTTTACTTTATTGAATGATCTCTTATCAATAACCTCTATGAGCGGGACCATTGGTGGGTTTATGTTTGCACATTAGTCCAATAGACTATATAGCCTATGTTTATTTATCACAATGTTTTTTGTATATTCTATTCTGCGATGTAAGATAACACATATGCTAACCTGAATAGCAGGGGTTCTCAAAGTGGGGTCCACTGTACTGCAGGAGGTCCACGGCCAGATCTCAAAATCTAGTTTAAAAATAATTATAATTGGGGTGAATATTACCAACAATGACAGATTAGACACATTTTGGCCAAGGGATCCGTGGAGCAAGTTCAGGGTGTAATACAATACAATGTAATTCTAAATGTATGTCTTAACCCTGGGCAACATGGGCATGGGAGGCTCACAGGTACCACAGTACTACACCGATTTATACATTTTTCAACTCAATTCTTCTTGTATTCCCCAAAATTGCATTTCTTTTAACATAAATGCATGTAATTAAGTTTTAAAACTGCAAAGGATGATCTCTGTCCTAAAGGCAAAATGTGTAGAATTGCAGGCTATTAGCTTTAAAGCTGCAACATTTTCTCTCCAAAGCCAAGAGATGGGCCTTTTAAAATGTTCCTTCCCAGGGCCCAAGACTTGGTTCATCAAGCCATGCATTGCCAAAGTCATAGTATAACTCTTATTTTTATCTCACTTGAGTTGTGTTTTGATAATGAGGGGGTGGCGGATTAATTTGCTATCACAAAAGGGGTCCCCGGCCAGATCCAGTCCATGGAAATACAGTAGCAACAGCTGTATCTTTTAGTATCCTTTGGTTTTCTGTCCCCATCATTTCAGATCTCATATCTCGTTCATATACATCATCGCTGAAGTGCTTGCTATACACACGCTGCGATGCAAGGATGGCTGCAGAAGTATTTCCATCATATTTACTACATCAAATTGTTACCAAACAATCTTCTGCATCTCTCCGTATCTTTTATCTGAAAACGGTTAAATTGGTGCCGCCTTCCCTATTTCGTGTATAAAGTGCAGCCAGGGACCGAACACCAGCTTGCTGTTGCTGCCATCTCTTTTTCCACTTTTCGTAGCTAACTTTACCTGCTATATGCCATACGCAACTCCCCCTTGCGGTTGAAGGCTCCAGTGTGAGACGGACGCAGCATATTTAGAATTTTTCAAAACCCTGCGTCTTCCGTCCATCCAACACCAACAAAAGGCACAAAGATGGTTGTACTATGTAGCCAAAATACTGTAAGTGAGGTGAGTGATATGCAGGTCAATAACACTATTGTGGCTTAGTGGCCCAAGCACTTCATCCTCCGTGGACATGTCTGCAAGCCTTTTCTGACCCATTGTCTTACGCAACCAGGAGTGCAGCCGGTGCAGTGCACTAAAGGACCTTTCACAGGAGCAGCTGCTCACAGGAATTGTGATGGCAACCGGAATGATTTCCTTCAGAGAAGGAAACATATCATCATCCAGGAGGTTATGCACAGCAAGCATATCTTTGGGAGGACATCCAGCCTCTCTTTTCAAGAAAGTTTCTGGCCACCAACATCTCTTCTGTTTTAACATCAATACCGTAGTGCTTGGCAAACTCAGTTAAGCATGATGTATCTAGGAAGTTTGAGTTGGGGCTGCATGCCTGTATGCCTTTTGAGCAGACCTGCATCTACAGTCGAGAATCGCTGGTCAAGCTCACAAACCATCCTGTCCAAGCAGGGGAGCAACAACTCTGTTTTCATTGTTTGGGAATATGACAATTCTGTGCCTAAACCCAAGGAGGTCTCCACCACAATCTCACATTTTCCTTTGTTTGTGCTTTCTTGCTGCATCTGCCTATGGAATATTGTGAATTTCACAGAGTGCTTTGGTTCTTTCATAAAGTTCTGTGGCAAATGCATCTGTGCGTTTGCCTATCAGTGTGTCACATACAGCTTGTTTGCCGAAACAAGCTTCTGCCAGGTCTACAGTCTCTTTCTGGAGGAACTTATGTAGTCCCTCAGTTATAGAAAGAAGGGACTGAAACATCAGTAGCAAATACACAGTGGAGAACTTATGAAGCTTTGTTCTTAGACCAACAGCCATGAGGGATCCAATGGCAGATAGACCATCGAAAATAGCAGTTAAAGTGTCCAGGACTGCATTTATGGACCGCAGCTGGCATGCCCAGCAAGTGTTTGAGAGCTGTACAAGTTCAGCTGATGCTATTCTAAGTTTGGACTGAGCTTCTTTGAACTTGTGGTGGTTAACTAGGGATGTACTGAAAAACGAATACACATTCTCCAAGAAATTTGAAAAACTCAGCAGCCTCAAGAATAGCCCACAAGTATGACACAACACCACATTAAGCTCATGAGATTAGCAATGTACATAAATTGCCTCCGGATGCAGCACTCTGAAATGTGCTTGCACACCTGCTTTGGACCCACTCATGACAGCTGCACCATCATAGGTCTGTGCAACGCACTTTAGGCCTGCTACCCGTCTCATTTGGAGCTGCATCAAATTACTTGATTTCTGCTAGTGCTAGTAAACGCTCCTTAACTGTCCTCTCTGTCACATACCGTACACACACAGCCAACTGTTCAGATTGCCCATCCCTGGCCTCATCCGCCATAATGGCATACATTCCAGACTTTGACATCTCAGAGACTATGGTGTCTGTAATCTCTTGAGCACAGCATTCGATCGTGTCATTCTGAGATTCTGGAGAGAGAGACGTCACATTTGATGGATAATTGTACCTTTGTTAGTTACCTGGTAGCTTTGCCATGCCACAACACTGTCTCTGTGTATTTGCGCCATCTCATGTTTACCGAAGATAATGGAAAGCAGAAAACTGCGTTTTTGTGGACAGAGTACTCTACCCAATTATATTTCTCAAACCAGCAGTGCTGAAATGCACTTTTCTGTGTACCAAAACTTCAGCTTCACTTGTCTGGGCCCAGTGTCACCTAAATCGCTCTCATTTCTGGAAGGAATTGCTGCAGCGGCTTGATTACTTTCTCTCCCTGGATCTGTTTGTTGTCCCTCCCTCTCTGGATCTGTTTGTTGTCCCTCCCTCTCTGGATCTGTTTGTTGTCCCTCCCTCTCTGGATCTGTTTGTTGTCCCTCCCTCTCTGGATCTGTTTGTTGTCCCTCCCTCTCTGGATCTGTTTGTTGTCCCTCCCTCTCTGGATCTGTTTGTTGTCCCTCCCTCTCTGGATCTGTTTGTTGTCCCTCCCTCTCTGGATCTGTTTGTTGTCCCTCCCTCTCTGGATCTGTTTGTTGTCCCTCCCTCTCTGGATCTGTTTGTTGTCCCTCCCTCTCTGGATCTGTTTGTTGTCCCTCCCTCTCTGGATCTGTTTGTTGTCCCTCTTTCTCTGGGCATGCTTGCTCTCTCTCACTTATACAGCTCAAATGTTGATCTCTGCCTTGCACAGAAGCCTCTCTTTCTGCATGACCCTTTAAGATATCATGAACATCATTTATTTATGCCTAACAAAAGTAAGACATATGCTGTACAAATTTAACTGAAAGCTAAAACATCTACTTGCTTTTTTATCACTAACCTTCATCAGACATGCTCCCTCAGCCGTATCAGCCTCCAGCTTCTTTCCCTCATTCTTGTCTGCTGTGTTTTGACATGTATTTTTATTAAACTCATTTACAATAACTCAAGGCGTAATAGGTGATTAATCAGTTTAAGTTATAATTTGTTTGTTTGAACTGGTAAAATCTTCAGTTCTCACCGGATTGGCCTTCGGCATAGCTGCTGGCACTGCCTCTCTTGAAGAATTTCTGTATGTCCATCTAACGTTAGTCATTAGCTAGCCTACAGTTGAGAAATTGAGGATAATACAATTACATTGTGATCAACACTGTCACCTTTTCTACACATGACCTACTGATAATTGTTTTGCAATGGCCTACTGAATGAAAGCAATTGAGTATGAAAAGATATGTGCATGATACGTCATCTGTCTCATTTATACCCTTGCACAGATAGCAAAACTACATTGAATACAGCGTTAACTAGATATCATCGCCACATAACTTATGTCGAATTTAAAAGACACCGTTAGCGTTACTGTTAGCTAGCTCGCAACGTCTGTTACACTGTACACTGTAACTGGAACATAAAAACGTAATGGTTAACAAAGCTTTGATTATGACCGAAGTCTATAGTAGTGAATACTCTCTCTCTCTCTGTTCTAACTTACCACAAATTCACATCGTAGCCTATCTGCATGAATCCGTCCTGTCAGAGCCTTTTCCTGTCAATTTACGGTTAGCTAGCAGTCTCAAGCCACAGCAGTAGCTAACGGTTCCCTCGAGAGCGTCCATGTGCAGTTGTTACCCATCTCCGCTTCTGTGGCAGTCGGCCACATAAAATAATGATATATAAAATAAACGCAGACATTTTCGATGGAAAAGTGCACATTTCCTGACTCAAAACCGGTAGTACTTTTGAGTTTGACAATGAATTTGTCCACACTTTTCAAATAATGAAGGCAACAGAGCAGAGCGAGGCCTGCATCCATTTTTGCTGCTGTTTCAGTACAGCACTACAGGGAGGGAGAGGTCAAACTCCACTGAACAAAATATAAATGCAACATGCAACAAACAAAAGATTTTACTGAGGTACAGTTAATGTACGGAAATCAGTCAACTGAAATTAATTCATTAGGCCCTAATCTATGGATTTCAGATGACTGGCAATGCAGATATGTATCTGTTGGTAAAACAGGTAGGAGCGTGGATCAGAAAACCAGTGAGTATCTGGTGTGACCACCATTTGCCTCATGCAGCGTGAAACATCTCCTTCTCATAGAGTTGATCAGGCTGTTGATTGTGGAATGTTGTCCCACTCCTCTTCAATGGCTGTGTGAAGTTTCTGGATATTGGCGGGAACTGGAACACGCTGTTGTATACGTCAATCCAGAGCACCCAAACATGCTCAATGTCTGGTAAGTATGCAGTCCATGGAAGAACTGGGACATTTTCAGCTTCCAGGAATTGTGTACAAACACGAGGTGATGGCAGTGGATGAATGTCATGACAATGGGCCTCAGGTGCTTGTCACGGTATCTCTGTGCATTCAAATTGCCTTCGTTAAAGTGCAATTGTGTTCATTGTCCGTAGCTTATGCCTGCCTGCCCATACCATAACCCCACCACCACCATGGAACACTGTTCACAACGTTGACATCAGCAAACCGCTCGCCCACATGACACTAGACACGCTGTCTGCCATCTCCCCGGTACATTGTGTGAAGAAGCAGGATTTGTAAGTGCTTGGTTACACGTGGTTTGCGGTTGTGAGGCCGGTTGGACATACTGCCAAATTCTCTAAAACGACGTAGGAGGTGACTAATGGTATAGCAATTAACATTACATGTTCTGGCAACAGTTCTGCAGTCAGCATGCCAATTGCACTCAATTGCCTCAAATCTAGAGACGTCTTTGGCATTGTGCTGTGTGGCAGAACTGCACATTTTAGAGTGGCCTTTTATTGTCCCCAGCACAAGGTGCACCTGTGTAATGATCATGCTGTTTAATCAGCTTCTTGATATGCCACACCTGTCAGGTGGATGGATTATCTTGGCAAAGAAGAAATGCTCATTAACAGATGTTAACAAATTTGTGCAAAAAATTTGAGAGAAATAGATTTTTGTGCGTACGGAAAATGTCTGGGAGCTTTTATTTCAGCTCATGAAACATGGGGCCAACACTTTACATGTTGCGTTTTTATATTTTTGTACAGTGTAGTGTCAATGTGTGGAATCAGTTGAGCGTTTCTAGATTTTAGGTAAACGTCTTCTTTTAATCCATTGACTGACAGGTCTGAAGATTTTACCTGAAGCTTTGATTTAAACATTTTTTAGGGAAATGTAGGCCATGGATGACGTTGGAATCAGTGCAACTTTGTTTGCAGTTTGTATGCCAATCATAAAACAGTATAGTCACCCTACACATCCCTCTTATTTCCAGGTAGAAGGTGCTGCCTATGTTGGCTCGTTTGTGTGGAAATCTCGTAGTAATGGCCTGTGGAACAACTCGCGTGGGGAGAACATGCTGGACAGTGGAGCTCCATTCTATGACACGTACCAGACCTCTGATGGGAAATACATGGCTGTCGGGGCTATTGAGACACAGTTCTATAACCAACTCATCCATGGTCAGTTTTGCTCAACTTTACTTTCACTGATTGTCTTATTTTCTTTCTCTTCTGCTTCTCTCTCTTGTTTGTCTTTCCCCTGCTCCTCCACCGCTTCTCCCAACTGTGTCCAGGCAGGCTGATCAGCATCTCTCTGCAGATTATCCCTCCTTCCCTCCCCTGGCATACTGAGCACATCTAACAGTCTGTCATGTATAATGCATATTGCACACACACACACAAACACATCATGCACAGCAAGACAGTGCAAACAACACTCACACCATTCTTTTTCATGCAACCGTCTTGCAGCTGTGAAAATCCATTTTAAAAACTGGACAGATACAGTGCCTTCAGAAAGTATTGACACCCTTTACTTTTTTTTCACGTTGTTGTGCCTTCATTTAAAATCAATTAAATAGAGATTCTTTTTTTTAAACACAAGGCCTAATCTACACTGGAGTTGCTTACCAAGAAGACGGTGCTTGTTCCTGAGTGGCCGAGTTACAGTTTTGACTTAAATCTGCTTGAAAATCTATATAAAGACCTGAAAATGGTTGTGTAGCAATGATCAACCCAATTTGACAGAGCATGACGAATTTTTAAAAGAATTATGGGCAAATGTTTCACAATCCAGGTGGGGAAAGCACTTAGAGTAGTCACTGTCAAAGGTGCTTCTACAAAGTATTGAATCGGGTGTGATGATATTTCTGTATTTCATTTTCAATAAATTTGCCAAGATTTCTAGAAACATGTTGTCATTATGGGGTATTGTGTGTAGATGGGTGAGGGAGGAAAAAAACATTTTTAAATTCAGGCTGTAACACAAGAAAATGTGGAATAATTCAACGGGTATGAATACTTTCTGAAGACACTGTAAATACCCACAGGACACCTCTTGATTAACTCATTTGTGTTTGTTTAAAGATTTCTCTAAACTGTAAAATAATGAAGTACGTCATTCTCACACAGCTTGAATGACACTTCATTCTTTTTGAGCCAGATAAAAGGAATACCAATGATTTAACCTTTCTGTAATGTCAAACATTGATGGGTGTTTGTTCATTACATATGGAATGAGTTTGAATAGATATTACTTCTCTTTCCTGTCATCACTATCTGGGCAAGTGGCAAAGTCATAAACCCAAACAATTTTTTACAACTTCGGTTCTTAATATCTGATTTGAAACCTAACCTTAACCACACTGCTAAATTGTCTAACCCTAACCTTACCTTTTAAAAATAAATGTTTTACCATGTAGCTAACCTTTTGACTTTGCCACATCTAGTGGGAACCTATTTCCTCTACTGCATCCATATCTATGTGTTACTCATAACTCATAATTTGCATATCACCTTTTCTAGGCCTGGGATTAGATGCTGCCAACCTTCCTCCACAGATGAGCTTCTCTGATTGGCCAGTGTTGAGGCAGATCTTCACTAAGCACTTTGCGACTAAGACACAGGAGGAGTGGGGTCGCGTGTTCGATGGAAAGGACGCCTGTGTGACTCCCGTTCTCTCTCTGGACGAAGTGATCTCCCACCCCCATAACCAGGAGAGGGCCTCCTTCCACAGGGACGCCCAGGGGGAGGTGACTCCGAGCCCCGCACCTGTCCTGTCCCGTACCCCTGCTGACCCCTGCCTGGCCCAGGACCCCCTTATAGGGGAACACACACGCCCCGTTCTAGAGGAGTTTGGCTTCAAACTAGCAGAGGTAGACCAGTTGCTCTCAGCTGGTATTATTGAGTGTAACGTAGCCAAAGCACGGTTGTAGCCAGGCCTTTCTTCTTCTACTGCCTCCTGCCTCTCTCCTCCTCCCTCCATCCCATTTTCCTTCTTTAAGAAAAACACCCCGGCTCTCCAATGTACACTTTAGTGTTTAAAAGTTGGACAACCGTCTTTGATACGTGGTGTGCCATGCATTGCTGGTGGATTAGCTATTCAATCATTAAGTACTTGGAGCCCTTGGATAAATCACACTGCAAATGCAATTAATTCATATAATTGTTATTATTATATGTAACTTACAGGTGTTTGTAGTAATGGCTTCCCTGTAATATGCAAAAATTGCTTCAGTAGAACATCTTCCACCTACTGCAAGCCCTGATGCCTTTGTAAGTGTTTGGACTGTAAGCACTTAATTGTAATTGATGTAATTATGTTAATAGCTAGATAGCAATGACAATATATCAGTCATTACTAGAGTAAGGTAGAGCAGGAGGAGGCGGAGAGAATGATGACCCTTGACTGTAAGTACTCTTTCATATCAGTTATTACCTGTATCCAGGGTTCGTGGTGATTTTACATTATCAAATAAAATGTTATTGGTCACATTCGCAGAATACAGCAGGTGTAGACTTTTACAATGAAATGCTTACTTACGATCCCATTCCCAACAATGCAAAGTTAAAAAGTAAGAAAAATATTTTCTAAATAAAGAAATTGTAACACAATAAAAACAACGAGGCTATATACAAGGAGCACCAGTACCAAATACATTAACATGTCATAATGTCCCTCTCTGAATAGTCTTTGTAATTCTATAAATGTGGTGAGAAATTATTCTCAGCTATTGACTGAAGTGCCTGTATTTTATCTTGAATGTTTTCAAAGCTGAATGGGCACCCCATTAATAATATTTCTTGACAATTTGTATTAAAATGCTTCAATTAAAGTCATGTTTCTTTTTTATTTTATTTTGTAGTACAGCTGTTAGATCAATTTAATGCATGATGTTCAGAAACCTAGAATTCTATTTGATAATTTAAGTATCACCCAAAGCTATAGATACAGCGCTTTAAATCAGGAATGTCATTTACTACAGGCATATAGACACACACAGTACATTCAGAAAGTATTCAGACCCCTTCACTTTTCTAGCATAATTCATCTAATCGTGATGGACCACATTGATAAGAATGTTCACTTCCTCCACTCAAAGTAGTCTAGCTATTGTCCCCTCAAACACGTGACCGTACCTAGCCCTCACTCATTGGTATTTTTAACTCTGGAACACAATGTATCTATGTCAGTGACCCTAGGACTCGGGGTCTGGTGAGAATGTGGCCTTTAAATCTGTCTGACGCCTCCCTTGGTTCCTCTGACGTGGGCGGCGGGCATGGTTCCCATGAGAACCCCTGGGAATTGCCTCAACGTCTCACATGACTGAGGCAACTAGCCAGTGTCTCATGACAAATACTAACAACGTTTTAGAATTTTAATACATAGAGGAAATAACTTAACTGCCGAGGGTACATCCTTGTCTTTGGGCATCCAGTGTAATGCATCCAGGCTTCTCTTCCAGTAAATACATTGGCTGGTCATCCTCCTCCATCCCCCCCTCCACTCTTCCATCAAAGGGTTACAACTCCTTTTCTCCCTGGGGATCACATGCTACATCACTTGATCAACCTGATGTGCACACGAGCAGACCACAAAAGAGCCCTTGTGAGAGAACTGCATAAAAACAAGAAAGCAAGGATTCAGATACGCATGCAATGTAACATGCTTTTGCAGAGTTGTAAATTAATCTCTTGTCATTCTCCTGTCATCCAATTCTCTCTGTTAGGACTACTGAATTTCTGGTAATCCACCATTAGGTGATAATTTCATGGAACTAATTTTGATGTAAAGGAATGTAGTGTGGTGAAATGGGGTTAAAAAGCCATAATCTTAGTCACGTGCTTAAAAAAAAAAAAACTGAAAGTTGAAACTTCATTCATCTAAATCAAACCAGCAGCCACACCCCATCTCTCCTCCAATCTCTTCAGCCTCTCCTCTCCTTGCCTCAGATCAGGACTTGAGGCTACTTGGACTCATTGCTCAGCTATGCAGTAGAGAATTAGCTTGAGCCAAGAAGCAGAGATTGGGCAGTTTGCCATTGACAAGCGGGCTGAGAGCTACACCCATACACCCTTCATCTCCCCCAGTAGCTATGTCCCTCCTCACAGGGGACCAACCCCAGCCATGCAGGCTTCCGGAGCCCAGAACACACATCACAGGTCTGGGCTGTTACTCAGTGGGGAGTGTGGACTGTAGGGAGTCTACGAAGGAGGACTACTTGGACAGTATGGAGCCCGTTGTGTTTGGGGTGGTGGAGCTTCCCAGGCGGTCTCGGGGGAGGTTGCTGCTGCATGGCATGGTGATGTTTGGAAGGGAATTTTGCTATGCGGTGGAGGCAGCCTTCGTCACGCCAGTGCTTCTTAGTGTCGGACTCCCTCAGAGCTTGTACAGCCTTGTGTGGCTGATCA
The DNA here is from genome assembly GCF_965601325.2 of Salmo salar. Taxonomy (NCBI): domain Eukaryota; kingdom Metazoa; phylum Chordata; class Actinopteri; order Salmoniformes; family Salmonidae; genus Salmo; species Salmo salar. Next base: position 142,417,774 of record NC_138291.1, on the reverse strand, counting down.
GCCCCATCCTGGGCTTTCTGCTGCAGCCCATCATCGGCTCGGCCAGCGACTACTGCAGGTCCCCGTGGGGCCGACGGAGGCCCTACATCCTCGCACTGGGGATTATGATGCTGATGGGCCTTACCTTGTTTCTAAATGGAGATGCAGTCATATCTGGTAAGAGCCCATGGCTATCAGGCATAGTGTTCTACAATGTATGTGAGAACTGGTCTATGTTTTTTCAATAGTTGTCATGGAGTTGGGCAGCTTGTATATGAGAAACCAAAATACTTTCACTTTAACATACGTAGTATATTTAATTTAAACTTGTGCTTAATTAATGGGCTGTTTCAATGTTGATAGAAAATGCAAATATTTTTTTTAACGCCCTGCCCGAGCCACCCCTACCTTAAGAGAAACATGAGGGTATCGCGCTCTGAACTCAAACGACTAATTAAATTATCTGAACACCAGATTATTTTGCTCAGACAGTCAAACTAATTAACAGCTGCCAGAAGAGGGCAATAACTGAAATCGAAGAAGAATATTACATATTTACAGACACGTCACTGCATAATTTAGATGTGTGTGTGTTTGTCTGGCAGTTGAATGTGTTTCATAACTATTAATGAGAGGGTGTCTTAGTATGTCTAGACAGAAGGGTCAAATGTTCCTATTATTTTGACTGGACCAAGTTGATTGCACAAGGTGTTCAAAAAAACGAGCTCGACCGCAGGCCTTGCACAACAGCAATTATTGAAACCTTAATATGAGTGCTGGACACAATCCTGAGTCTCAAGGGAAAAACTATCTGCAAAGAACAGAAATGAAAGAGATATGGCATATCTTTACACCTCTGCAAATACTGAGACGTACACTGAACAAAAATGTAAAGGCAACATGGAAAGTGTTGGTCCCATGTTTCATGAGCTGAAATAAATGATCCCGGAAACGTTCCATACGCACTAAAAGCTTATTTCTCTCAAATGTTGTGCACAGATTTGTTTACATCCCTGTTAGTGAGCATTTCTCCTTTGCCAAGATAATCCATCCACCGGACAGGTGTGGCATATCAAGAAGTTGATTAAACATCATGATCATTAACAGGTGCACCTCGTGCTGGGGACAGTAAAAGGCCACTCTAAAATGTGCAGTTTGTCACTCAACACAATGCCACAGATGTCTCAAGTTTTGAGGGAGCGTGCAATTGGCATGCTGACTGCAGGAATGTCTACCAGAGCTGTTGCCAGAGAATTGAATGTTAATTTCTCTACCATAAGCCAATGTCGTTTGAAAGAATTTGGCAGTACCTCCAACCTGTCTCACAACCGCAGACCACGTGTATGACATCGTGTGGGCGAGTCGTTTGCTGATGTCAACGTTGTGAACTGTAACTCAGTAAAATCTTTAAAATTGTTGCATGTTGCATTTATATTTTTGTTCAGTGTACATGTTCGGCCCATACCTCTTTTCACAAACTGTTATATCCACTGTTGTTTATGTTGTTCATTTTCATGTCCGTCCATGAATTTGAGCTTACTGAAAAGGGATTGTTTAATTTATTGGGTCAGGTCTATGGTTAGCTGGTAAGACCTGGGTCAAAATACATATTTCAAATACTTTTAAATAGTTGAGCTGTGCTTGTGTATTGAAAAGTATAAATGTAAGTAGAATAATACTAAAATATGGAAATGAATTCTCTCCGTAAGGGCTTGGATTGGATTTATTTTTGCAGCAGTATCGTACATTGATCTGACAACCTAACTTTTTGTTTTCAGTGAATGCCTTCATTGTTGGTTTCGGTTATGCCGGATTTCACCTTCTCTGTAATAGTACTGTACAATACATAGTGTGACCACTTACAGTACTTTTGTTAAGATGATTATTTCCATTCTTCAACACTAGGAAATAGTAAAACGGGATCTGTGACAATGCACACCCTGTGTGTTAGCTACTGTAGTGTAAAGTACAGTATATGTGGATACAACGGATAAAACTAAGCTTTGAGGAAAGTTCTTGAATTTCTCCAAGATCAAAACGTAGGCCTCAATACATCCGGCATGCCTAATAAGACTGCAACACAACACCCAACTGGGATTTGTAATGGCATTAGTAATCACCCAAATTTAAATACGGCTGGGTAGGTTTTAATTCTGCTGCAATCTGTTAGCCAATTGTTTCTCACTCAAGATTAAGGACATAATTCTGTTTGTTTGTGCTCCGCCGGGTGCACAACATAATTATGACAATTATTCTGACTGATTTGCAACAGTATCTCTTTTTGATGAGCATCAACACTAGATACTGTGATTACTAATACAAATGTTGTACACAGTGTCAGATTGAGGATATTAACATACAATTAAGTAGGAGTTGTTTTTCTAGCCAGACAGAGCCATGCTGGCAATGTGTTTTGTTTAAATTTTAGTTTATTTTCTTTTTAAAGGCCCCCCCCCAAAAAAATGTGCCTTTTGAACTGCCCTTGCATTGTGTTGAACAAAAGGAATGTGGTTTCAAACATGCTGTTCCTTGCTATGTGGTGAATACATGACTGTATTAGCCCCCATCGATCTTGATGAAACCGTAAGTATCAATGTACTGAAACTACATGATCAAATGTGTTTGATCAAGTTGTTAACAAATCCACTGTTTACCTCAGAAGCCCTGGAAAATATGTCTCATCACGTCTGTAAACGTCAGCTGGGCCAGTGTCTGTCTTGAAGTTAATGGCTGAGTGAAAGATGTACTTCTTAAGGCAAACTGACATGATTCAGCTGCTACGCCTCATCCTAAACAAACACAAAAAAGCATTCAGAACTATCTGTTATTGAAAGTGGATCTAGTTGTAGTAACGAGTGAAAAATCGGACAGACTGAATCTGTAACTTGAAGTAAACTCCTGTCTTTTTCCTCTTTTGCAGCGTTAGTACAGGATAGGTCATTGAAGAGGATATGGGCCATCGTCATAGTCATGTTTGGAGTGGTGCTATTTGACTTTGCAGCAGACTTCATCGATGGGCCAGTCAAGGCCTACCTCTTTGACGTCTGCTCGTACACAGACAAGGAAAGAGGACTGCACTACCATGCCCTTCTCACAGGTAAGAAAAATATTATATAACCTCCCTCCCACTAGTCAGATTCAATATTGTTTTAGTGAAAGGCTCTTACTGTTATGCTTGTGGGAATATAGAAATTCAAATTGGTAGGCAAATGTGGAGATTCATTGCTTTATTTGCTGTCTTTATTGATATAGGTTTACTTTTATATTGATATTATATGTATATTTTCAGAGTTTTGTTGTCATGTAGTTAATGTGATTGTTATGGAATAAGAAAACTGGTGTCCCAATCTACACTCCTTTATATGAAGTTATTTTAGACAGTGCATGTGAGGCAGCCGGACTGGGATCACTGGCTCAGTGCAGTGTGCAGAGTGCATGTCTGGGTGTGGGGAGGAGAGGGTCCCTGCAGCACAGAGTGCATATTCACATGTGATGTAAATACCTCTCAGTATGCTCTGTACTTTTAAGTGGCTGTTTAGTAACCTGAAGCCCGGCCCTCAGAGCTCGCACAGTGAGTGCGTCAGTCAACAAGCTCGTGAGTAAGTATTCGAGTGTACTAGCGAGCGAGTGCGTGGACTCAGCTGATTGCAAGGGAAGCCGGCACAGGGTGGTGTGAGCTTGTTCAGTAGGTCCTAATCCAGCAGATACTCAGTCATGTGTTGGAGTCATGAGTTGGAGCTGAGAGAGAGAGGGGAGGCACATGACCTGCTAGTCACCGTAGCCCTGGTATTTGGAGGAATGTGTGTGTTTTTTCTTGACACACAAGAATTGGCTGTTATGATATTTCTCTTTTGTACTGTTTTATCATTGCAGTCACATGACTTAAACATAAAAAAACACCCCAAACTTAATTTTGACTACCCTCACAACTCAAAAACTTTACTAGCCTGTGAATTTAGAGGTGACGAAGTTGAGAGTCAATTAGTGGATAAATGCATGAAAATACACAAATACATACGCTACCATGCAAAAGTTTGGGGTCGCTTAGAAATGTCCTTGTCTTTGAAAGAAAAGCACATTTCTTCGTCGATTAAAATAATATCAAATTGATCAGAAATACAGTGTAGACATTGTTAATGTTGTAAATGACTATTGTAGCTGGAAACGGCAGATTTTTTATGGAATATCTACATAGGCGTACAGAGGCCCATTATCAGCAACCATCACTCATGTGTTCCAATGGCACGTTGTGTTAGCTAATCCAAGTTTATCATTTTAAAAGGCTAATTGATCATTAGAAAACCATTTTGCAATTAAGTTAGCACAGCTGAAAACTGTTGTACTGATTAAAGAAGCAATAAAACTGGCCTTCTTTAGACTAGTTGAGTATCTGGAGCATCAGCTTTGTGGGTTCAATTACAGGCTCAAAATGGCCAGAAACAAATAACTTTCGTCTGAAACTCGTCAGTCTATTCTTTTTCCGAGAAATGAAGGCTATTCCATGCGAGAAATTGCCAAGAAACGGAAGATCTCGTACAACGCTGTGTACTACTCCCTTCAAAGAACAGCGCAAACAGTCTCTAACCATAATAGAAAGAGGAGTGGGAGGCCTCGGTGCACAACTGAGCAAGAGGACAAGTACATTAGCGTGTCTAGTTTGAGAAACAGACGCCTCACAAGTCCTCAACTGGCAGCTTCATTAAATAGTACCCGCAAAACACCAATCTCAATGTCAACAGTGATGAGGCGACTCCGGGATGCTGGCCTTTTAGGCAGAGTTGCAAAGAAAAATCCATATTTCATACTGGCCAATAAAAATAAAAGATTAAGATGGGCAAAATAACACAGACACTGGACAGAGGAACTCTCCCTAGAAGGCCAGCATGCCGGAGTCACCTCTTCACTGATGACGTTGAAACTGGTGTTTTGCGGGTACTATTTAATGAAGCTGCCAGTTGAGGATTTGTGAGGCGTCTGTTTCTCAAACTAGACACTCTAATGTACTTGTCTTCTTGCTCAGTTGTGCACCAGGGCCTCCCACTCCTCTTTCTATTCTGGTTAGAGCCAGTTTGCGCTGTGAAGGGAGTAGTACACAGCGTTGTACGAGATATTCAGTTTCTTGGCAATTTCTCGCATGGAATAGCCTTCATTTCTCAGAACAAGAATAGACTGACGAGTTTCAGAAGAAAGGTCTTTGTTTCTGGCCATTTTGAGCCTGTAATCGAACCCACAAATGCTGATGCTCCAGATACTCAACTAGTCTAAAGAAGGCCAGTTTTATTGCTTATTTAATCAGAACAACAGTTTTCAGCTGTGCTAACATGATTGCAAAAGGGTTTTCTAATGATCAATTGGCCTTTTAAAATTATAAACTTGGATTAGCTAACACAACGTGCCATTGGAACACAGGAGTGATAGTTCCTGATAATGGGCCTCTGTACACCTATGTAGATATTCCATTAAAAAATCTGCCGTTTCCAGCTACAATAGTCATGTACAACATTAACAATATCTACACTGTATTTATGATCAATTTGATGTTATTTTAATCGACAAAAAATTTGCTTTTCTTTCAAAAACAAGGACATTTCTAAGCGACCCCAAACTTTTGCACGGTAGTGTATATAACAAAATACTTAACATGACAGTTGTTGAAACATGCCATGTCCAAGATATTCTTTGAAGTATGAATTTATTATTCTTTTAGAACTAGAGTTGTTTATATAGCTGGATGTTTTTAGAGATTAGCTGTCTGAGCATGCGGAATGCTAATGGGTTTCATGGTCTTTGGTTCAATGTCTTTTCTAACTCACTGTGTATCTCCAACTAATAATGCAGATGCAGACTTTTTCCAAACTGCCTCTATGGATAGATACAAAAAAATGTATAAAGTTTCCAAGTTTCTCTGCAATAATATACCATTTGCAATAATGGAAGGAGAGGACCAGAGATATACAGTATACATGCAAATATAGCCTGCCGTATAATTCTATTTATATGGCTCGAGAGATGCTATTTGTTATAGTAGTCAGGGAGTAGTGCAGTGAAGTGAAATCTTAGTTTGAGGTTCTCAAACGCAATGCATAATTGATGACAATGTTTCAGTTACATGCAGGTATATCATTGTAGGATACAGGATGAAGAATTTATGGAACACACAGTGCCAGTCAAAAGATTGGACACACCTACTCATTCAATAGTTTTTATTATTATTTGTACTATTTTCTACATTGTATAATAATAGTGAAGACACCAAAAGTATGAAATAACACATATGGAATCATGTAGTAACGAAAAAAGTGATGACAGCTTTGAACACTGTTGGCATTCTCTCAACCAGTTTCATGAGGTAATCTTAGTTTGAGGTTCTCAAACGCAATGCATAATTGATGACAATGCATAATTGTCTAAGGAATGCATTTCAATTAACAGGTGTGCCTTGTTAAAAGTTAATTTGTGGAATTAATTTTCTTCTTAATGCTTTTTAGGCAATCAGTTGTGGTGTGACAAGGTAGGGGTGGTATACAGAAGATATCCCTATTTGGTAAAATACCAAGTCCGTATTATGGCAAGAACAGCTCAAATAAGCAAAGAGAAACAACAGTCCATCAATATTTTAAGACATGAAGGTCAGTCAATGCGGAACATTTCAAGAACTTTTAAAGTTTCTTCAAGTGCAGTCACAAAAACCAAGTGCTATGATGAAACTGTCTCTCTGCATGAGGCCTGCCACAGGATAGGAAGACCCAGAGTTACCTCTGCTGCAGAGGAAAAGTTTATTAGAGTTAACTGCACCACAGATTGCAGCTCAAATAAATGCTTCACAGTAACAGACATCTCAACATCAACTGTTCAGAGAAGACTGTGTGAATCAGGCCTTCATGGTCGAATTGCTGCAAGGACACTACTACTAAAGGACACCAATAATAAGAAGAGACTTGCTTGGGCCAAAAAACACGAGCAATGGACATCAGACCAGTGGAAATCTGTCCTCTGGTCTGATGAGTCCAAATTTGAGATTTTTGGTTCCAAACGCCATGTCTTTGTGAGATGCAGAGTAGATGAACGGATGATCTCCGCATGTGTTGTTCTCACCGTGAAGCATGGATGAGGAGGAGTGATGATGGGTGGGTGCTTTGCTGGTGACATTGTCGGTGATTTACAGTTGAAGTCAGAAGTTTACACACACTTAGGTTGGAGTCATTAAAACTCATTTTTCAACCACTCCACAAATTTCTTGTTAACAAACTATAGTTTTGGCAAGTCAGTTAGGACATCTACTTTGTACATGACACAAGTAATTTTTCCAACAATTGCTTACAGACAGATTATTTCACTTATAATTCACTGTATCACAATTCCAGTGGGTCAGAAGTTTACATCCACTAAGTTGACTGTCCCTTTAAACACCTTAGAAAATGTCAGAAAATTATGTCATGCTTTAGAAGCATCTGTTAGGCTAATTGACATCATTTGAGTCAACTGGAGGTGTAACTGTGGATGTATTTCAAGGCCTACCTTCAAACTCAGTGCCTCTTTGCTTGACATCATGGGAAAATCAAAGGAAATCAGCCAAGACCTCAGGAAAATGTAGACCTCTGGTTCATCCTTGGGAGCAATTTCCAAATGCCTGAAGGTACCACGTTCATCTGTACAAAAAATAGTACGCAAGTATAAACACCATGGGACCACGCAGCTGTCCTACCGCTCAGGAAGGAGGTGCATTCTGTCTCCTAGAGATAAACGTACTTTGGTGCGAAAAGTGCAAATCAATCCCAGAACAACAGCAAAGGACCTTGTGAAGATGCTGGAGGAAACAGGTACAAACGTATCTATATCCACAGTAAAACGAGTCCTATATCGACATAACCTGAAAGGCCGCTCAGCAAGGAGAAGCCACTGCTCCAAAACCACCATAATAAAACCAGACTACGGTTTGGAACTGCACACAAAGATTGTACTCTTTGGAGAAATGTCCTCTGGTCTGATGAAACAAAAATATAACTTTTTGGCCATAATGACCATCATTATGTTTGGAGGAAAAAGGGGGATGCTTGCAAGCCGAAGAACACCATCCCAACCGTGAAGCACAGGGGTGGCAGCATCATGTTGTGGGGGTGCTTTGCTGCAGGAGGGACTGGTGCACTTCACAAAATAGATCAGCATCATGAAGGAGGAAAATTATGTGGATATATTGAAGCAACATCTCAAGACATCAGTCAGGAAGTTAAAGCTTGGTCGCAAATGGGTCTTCCAAATGAACAATGACCCCAAGCATACTTCCAAAGTTGTGGCAAAATGGCTTAAGGACAACAAAGACAAGGTATTGGAGTGGCCATCACAAAGCCCTGACCTAAATCCTATAGAAAATGTGTCTGTCACGTCCTGACCATAGAAAGCTGGACAGGAGGTGTGACAGGAGGTTTTTCTAGTCATTATTTTCTATGTGGGGTTCTAGTTTAGTTTTTCTATGTTTGGGTGATTTGTGTTATTCCCAATTGGAGGCAGCTGGTAATCATTGTCTCTAATTGGGGATCATACTTAAGTAGCTTGTTTTTCACTTGTGGGTTATGGGATATTGTTTATGTGTAGTTGCTTTGTAGTCACGGTTTGTTTATTCTTTATTTGTTTAGTATTTTTTTCTAAAGTTTCACTTTCTAATAAATTATGTGGAATGCTACTCACGCTGCGCCTTGGTCTGATCATTATTATGACGAACGTGACAGAATATCCCATCCGACCAGGACCAAGCAGCGTGACCAGGTGAAGGAGTCCTGGACTTGGGAAGAAATTCTTGATTGGAAGGGATCCTGGACTTGGGAAGAAATCCTGGCAGGACAGGATCGCCTTCCATGGCGGGAGACGCAAGCGGTGAAGGAAGGACAGCGAAGACGACAGGGTTCCGGGCCACGACACAAGCCCAAGAAGCAACCTCAAAATATTGTTTTGGGGGGGCACATGGGTTGGTCGGCGAGGCTGAGGGGCAAGTCGGAGAGCGAAGAGGAATATTGGGATGAGTCAGAGTCCGTTGAGGAGTTATTGGATAAATTGGAGGAGAGTGGACGGAGGGGAGATTTAGAGACTTTCGAGGAATTGTTGGATAAATTGGAGGAGAGTGAAGAGAGAGAGCTGTTGGTTTGGCGTAGTGTGCATGGCATTTGCCTTGAGGAGCGTGTTAGTCGTCCAATGCCACCTGTGTCAGCTCCCCGTACTCGTCCTGAGAAGTGTGTTAAAGTTCCGGTACAATTGAGGCCGGCTATACGCACCAGGTCTCCAGTGCGCCTTCACAGCCCAGTACGTCCTGTGTCAGCTCCCCGTACTCGTCCTGAGAAGTGTGTTAAAGTTCCGGTACAATTGAGGCCGGCTATAAGCACCAGGTCTCCAGTGTGCCTTCACAGCCCAGTACGTCCTGTGTCACCTCCTCGTACTCTCCCTGAAGTTCGTGTCCCCAGTCCGGTACGTCATGTGCCTACTCCTCGCACTCTTCCTCAAGTGCGCCTTCCCAGTTCGGTGCATCCTGTGCCTGCTCCTCGCACTCTCCCTCAACTGCGCCTTCCCAGTCCGGTGCGTCCTGTGCCTGTTCCTCGCACTCGCCCTGAAGTGCATGTCACCAGTCCGGTGCTACCTGTATCGGCCTCACGCATCAGGCCTCCAGTGCGCCTTCACAGTCCAGGATATCCTGCGCCAGCTCTATGCACAGTGTTGCCAGTGCGCCTGCACAGCCCAGTACGTCCTGTGCCAGCACCTCGCACTTGCCGGGCTAAAGTGGGCATCCAGCCAGGACGGGTTGTGCCAGCTCTATGCTCCAGACCTCCAGTGCACCTCCACGGTCCAGTATATCCTGCACCGGTTCTACGCACCAGGTCTTCAGTGTGCCTCCACAGTCCAGTGCGTCCTGTGCCTGCTCCCCGCACTCACCCTGAAGTGCGTGTCACCAGTTTGGCACCACCTGTGCCGGCTCCATGCACTAGGTCTCCAGTGCGCATTCCCAGTCCAGTACGTCCTGTGCCTCCTCCTCGCACTCTTCCTGAAGTGCGTATCCTCAGTCAGGTACGTCCTGGGCCTGCTCCCCACACTCGCCCTGAGGTGCGTGTTACCAGTCTGGTGCTACCTGTGCCGGCCCCACTCATCAGGCTTCCAGTGCGCCTACCCGTTCCAGAGCTTCAGGCGACGGTCCCCAGTCCAGAGCTTCCGGCGACGGTCCCCAGTCCAGAGCTTCCGGCGACGGTCCCCAGTCCAGAGCTTCCGGCGACGGTCCCCAGTCCAGAGCTTCCGGCGACGGTTCCCAGTCCAGAGCTTCCGGCGACGGTTCCCAGTCCAGAGCTTCCGGCGACAGTTTCCAGTCCAGAGCTTCTGGCGACAGTTTCCAGTCCAGAGCTTCCGGCGACGTTTCACAGTCCGGAACCTCCAACGACGGTCCACAGTCCGGAGCCTCCTGAGACGGTCCACGGCCCGGAGCCTCCTGAGACGGTCCACGGCCCGGAGCCTCCTGAGACGGTCCATGGCCCAGAGCCTCAAGCTCCATGGCCGGAGCTTTCCTCTGCGCCGATGCCCAGTCTAAGCACGGCGATCAGTCTTCTTCTGCGTTGGTGCCCAGTCCAGGCACAGTGTTCAGCCTGGGTCCATGGCTGGACCCGCAGGATGAGCGGGTTCTTCGGCCCGCACCAGAGTCACCTCCGATGTTGACGGATTCGCAGGATGAGAGGGTTCTTCGTCCTGCACCAGAGCCGCCACCGACACTAGACCCCCCCCCCCCCTAACCCTTCCTTTTTTGTTTCATGTTTTGCAGTCGGAGTCCGCACCTTTGTGGGTGGGTGGGGGGGGGGGGGGGGGGGTACTGTCACGTCCTGACCATAGAAAGCTCTTATTTTCTATGATAGAGTAGGTCAGGGCATGACAGGGGTTTTTTCTAGTTATTATTTTCTATGTGGGGTTCTAGTTTAGTTTTCCTATGTTTGGGTGATTTGTGTGATTCCCAATTGGAGGCAGCTGGTAATCGTTGTCTCTAATTGGGGATCATACTTAAGTAGCTGTTTTTCACTTGTGGGTTATGGGATATTGTTTATGTGTAGTTGCTTTGTAGTCACGGTTTGTTTATTCTTTATTTGTTTTGTATTTTTTTTCTAAAGTTTCACTTTCTAATAAATTATTAAATTAACTTTCTAATAAATTCTAATAAACACTTTCTAAAATACTTATTTCCCTCATTAAAATACAAATCATTTTAAAACATTTTTGACATGCGTTTTTCAGGATTTTTTTGTTGTTATTCTGTCTCTCACTGTTCAAATAAACCTACTATTAAAATGATAGACTGATCATTTCTTTGTAAGTGGGCAAACGTACAAAATCAGCAGGGGATCAAATACTTTTTTCCCCCACTGTATGTCCAAATTATAGGGATATGTCTGACAGAACAAGCCACTTATCTGTGTGCAGGATCGTACTACGTGACAACTCATTTATCACAACATTACTCCCAGCTTCTCTGAGATCACCCAGCCTAAACATTACATTGTGACATGAGCTTTACATTCAGATGCAAGAAGCATTATTTTATAAATCAGACACTGTATTTATTAAATACAGCCCACGTTATCTTCCTTGGAAAATTCAAAACCACCACAGGCAAAATGGTGTCAGGTAGCCTAGCGGTTAGAGCGTTGGGCCAGTAAGCGAAAGGTTAATAGTTCAAATTCAGATCAGACAAAGGTGAACAATCTGCTGATGTGCCCTTGAGCAAGACACTTAATCCTAATGTTAAGACCTAAAGCCGTGACCCCACTCCCAGAGGGTGTCTCGGGGAGTTTGCATATGCAAAAAACACATTACCAATTCACACGTGTATGATACATACTTGTACATGTGTGAAATAGGACAAATATAACCACCCTCCAAATTATTATTATTAATGATGAAATGTTTTTAAAAATGTTCAGTTCAATTCCTGGATTGCAGATGCCGTCTGATGACTCTGCTATGACCAATGGCCTAGGACCCCACCAACTGACCTGATAACCAATCTCTATTGTGCCTGTTGTCTGTTGTAGGGCTTGGGGGTGCCTTTGGGTACCTCGTGGGAGCCATGGACTGGGGTCACTCGTCCCTGGGCCGACTGCTGGGGTCAGAGTACCAGGTCATCTACTTCTTCTCTGCTCTGACCTGGATGGTATTCCTCATCGTGCATCTCTTCAGCATCCCAGAGACACCCCTGGCCAAGGACATTAGCTTGGACGTGATGACCCCCAATGCACTCCTCCTCCTCAGCACACACAGCAGCAGTGGTGGCTATGGATCCTTGCATGGATCAATGTCCCAAGAGTCGGAGGCAGACCTCCGGCCTCGTTCATTCTCTGCCCTGGGGGAAGCCAATTCCGTCACATCCAGTGCCAAGCAACCCAACAAAGAGGTATGTCAAAGACACACCATGAAGTCTAGTCTGGCTGACCTTCTCTATGAGATCCTGACTTTGATACCAATACTGTGTTTTACAGGTAACAAAACAAAGAGATCAGTCTATGAAACTACACACACTAATGGAATGTCAAATCCTTTGAAACACATCAGTGTTAAATGGCATCAGTGTTTATTAAGAAGAATGTGATCACACCGTAGAGTAATCTTAATGTACACTCCAGTATACATGCTTTGATTTAGGGTTTTATGTTCATATCTCATGGCACTTCTATGGCACTTAAAAAGAGGTGACTACCTCTCGAGTATCTCCTTGGGTAAAAGCTCTTGATTTCCTCGTGAGGAGATATGTATTATATACTATTTACACAGTATAGTGTGACCTTTGTGTTTTCTGACACGTGTCTCACTAAACGCTGCTCGCACGCAAGCCCTGACCCCCAGGCTCCAGGCTCTGACTTTAGGTTTGTCTTTGAAAGGTTAAAGCCTGGGAATTATGTAAAGTACTTACGTAGTAGTAACAATGACTGTTTTATACTGATAACGCAAAATGAATGCTTGAGCTTTAAGTATGAGAACAAGTCATTTATAAAGCCATGAGTTTCAATACTCTCCATATTAGACTACGCAAACAGTCTGGGTGTGCATATCTCTCTTTGGAGCATTGCGAGTGGTCTGCGTCCTTAGTCAAATGTGGCATCGCTGTGTGAGATATGTGCTTTCACGCCTCTATGGTGTAGCATTGCTCTGGTGTGTGACAATGGTGACCACTCCACAGGCAATGCCATAGTAACCACATAATTAGAATTTTACACAATTTCAATGTGTATAATTTCCATATATGGTTTGGATAGAGGAGAGTGGATAGAGAAGGTGGGAGGTGGGGATTGGAGACAGCAGGATTGTTAGAGGACAAGGGTCATGCAGTTATTTAAAGAAGCAGGAAACAGTAACTTGTGTCTGTCTGTTCCCAAACCTAGTGTTAATGGAGGAAACAGGTTTTCTTAGTTACCAGCGTCAGCTGGATTACATGCATGGTTACCTTGACGCTGATTAGACCAGGCAGTCATCAGGTCTGGCTAGAGTGTAGAACAACCACTAAAAGGTTGCAATGTCACCTCACACGAGAAAGCCATTTAAACCATCGTTATACTGTACTGTGGCAGTGGCGGTTGTAGCTTGTAATCATAACATTTCAAAGTATATAAATATATACAAATATATACAAAAATAAGACTAATAAATATCAAAAAGAAGTAACAAAGACAAATGTTGATTTGGCACTCGAGCATCAGTATATTACCCATCCCCCTACACTGTCAACCAAGAGTCAAGACTAAACCAATTCACCTTGGTGGTGTGCAGACTGGTTTTATATTATTCTTAACGATTTCGCACAAACCAGAAAAAAATGCAACAATATGTCTGTGAAACTATATGTTATCAGTATTATGAATGAATTGTGGTTTATCTGGTAGCATTTCAGTGTGACTGATTTTACTAATTGCATTAGTACTGTACAAATTTAGAGGTGCACTTTTTTATAGATTTTCCCGCTCCCCCTACCTCAGGCTTCCAGTGGGGAGACCTCAGGTCAACCTACCCCCGCGCCCCTCCCCATCTCATACTTCTGAGTGGGAGACCTTCCCAGACAGTAGCCTGCCTAGCTCACAAACTATAATCAGGGCGCCCACTCCGACAAGGTTAATTGACCCACAGGCCCACACGGTGACATGATATCATTGACATGATGTGCAAATGAGCAATACAAAACCGATCGCGCAAATGTCACCATTCCGAATTTTTTTGTGCGGGCGCCCCGTGCCGCCCCCGGCAAGATGGCCTCTACCTAAATCCGCCACTTGCTACAGGTATCGGTAACTCAGCCCCTGGAATTAAATGAATTACATGACATGTAAGGCTCAGACAGCCATTCAAACCAGTGCTCTGAAAGAGACACATTGAAACCCAGACTAGTGTTCAACAATCTAATTCAGCACCATAACAATGGAAATGTAATGACTGTATTTATGCCCAGCGTGTAACTAAAGCTGGAAATGAATTATGACTGACTTTTCAGTTATTCAACATTTTATGAAAAGAGACAGGAATGATTACTGTATGTTCTTAGATGATACCATTCTAGCAGGCAAGGGTCCTCTATTATCACAGTAGTCAGACAGGGTACTTCGGTGCAACCATAGATTTTCATATTCTATTTCGATGGGTACAGCCACTTTACAGAATTCCTAGAAAATGTTGATTGGGAATTTATTTGGGGATAATAACATCAGTTTATTGTATGCTGTCATGCCACACTGTGTACATGTACACAATATAAAAAAGCGTTCAATCCGAGAGAACATTAGTTACTATACTAAACCAGAACACGATTAAAGAAATAGAACACACAGTACATTTTATTTCACCCATTTCTTTAATCCCTTGTCCTTTGTTTTTTTTCCCCCCTCGGTTCCTGACTTGTTAAAACAGGATTTTTTGCCGGATAAGGCTAGTATATCTTTCATTAGCTAAAAGTCTTCATCTGACCTCTCTCTTTATTCTTATCTGACCCCTACTGTTCCTTGTTCTTTTTTAATTCCCTCTGTTCTGACCCCCTGTTGTTCCCGTGTGAGTCCTTCTGAAGTCTCATGGCCTGACCCGGTGTGTTTCTCTAAACTGCAGCAGAAGAGGATGACTCTGAAGTCATGTCTCATGGCCATGATTAACATGCCAAGTCATTACCGCTGTCTCTGTGTCAGTCACCTGCTGGGATGGACTGCCTTCCTCTGCAACATGCTCTTCTTCACAGACTTCATGGGACAGGTGAGAAGAGAAAGAGAGAGAGAGAGATGGAGTGAGAGATGGAGTGAGAGTGTATGTGTGTACGCGGGTCTGTTTCTGTGTCTGTGCGGCGGGAGGAGTGGGTCGTTCGTTCAGTGTAGCTACCGTTAAACATTAAACTAATACTATCACTCATTCACGGCCAATGACTACTGTTATTTGACAGTGGTCATTAAAGAAGTGAATCTTTTCACCCAATTTAAATTCTCATGTCGTCTTCAACGTTAGGCGATAGCAAAATGCTCGCCGTGGTGTTCATTAATAGGCTTCCTCTGTTGGTTTAGCTCCATCACAACAAACCCTGATTGGTGGGTAGTCTCTCGTCACGGCGTTCGCTGATTGGTTTTGTGTGCTCAGATGAATTGGTCTGTAATGACAGACAGGAGTTTATAGTGATCACGGCTGATCTGGATGCTACAAGCACTCACACAGGCCGCAGTTACACGGTGGTCATGGTGAGTTAGTGGTTGCAGGCAGACTGAGGCAGATTGAGCAGCATGCCAGGCGTGAACAAACCCTGCTCTGGCTGTGTCAATAGAGAGCTGTGGCACAGAGATGGCTTATGATGTTGATACAGGCTTTGGCAGCTATGTGATAACACATGGGATGGAGCTTGTTAACTGTTATAAGCTACTGTACAGCACATGCACTATAAAGCGAATACATCATAATCATCATCATTATCCCTCACTTCATGCAGGCACTAGCTTTTATCTCAATCCTCAATACCCATACCACCACTTTTATTGATTATTTGTGGGGGTGACTTTGCCTCCATTTTGTATGTGATTATCATAATTATCATACTTAGTCATAACTTGTGTCAAATAATGGTTGAGTTGATTGTGTGTGTTGACAGATTGTGTATAAGGGCAACCCATATGCGGACCATAACTCCACAGCCTACGAGCGGTATGAGAGGGGGGTGGAGATTGGATGCTGGGGTCTCTGCATCAACGCCGTCTCCTCTGCTCTTTACTCCTGTAAGTCGTGTCGCAGCAAGCATAAGACATTATTGGAGTCAGCTAATGTCTACATGTGATTTAGCTCAATGCCCCCTTTCTGATTTTCTCTACTTGCATATTTTTGATAGTGAATGTTATCAGATCTTCAACCAAAACCCAGTATTAGATAGGGAACCTGAGTTTACAAATAACACATAATGGGACCCATCTCGTCCAAAATGTTGACTCAAGTTTGCCAAAAAGCACCTGGAAGACTCTTGGATGATCATCAAGACTCATGGAAGAATGTTCTATGAACAAGTGAATCAAAATGATAACATTTTGGACGACATGGGTCCCATTATGCCTAGCGAAAACCAAACATTGCATTCCACAGTAAGAACCTTATACCAACGGTCAAGCATGGTGGTGATAGTGTGATGGTTTGGGGATGTCTTGCTGCCTCAGGACCTGGATGACTTGCCTTAATAGAAGGAACCATAAACTCTGTGTTGTGTCAGATAATTCTACTGGAGAATGTCAGGTCATCCGTCTGTGAGCTGAAGGTGAACCGCAGCTGGGTCATGCAGCAAGACAATGATCCAAAAAACACAAGTCTACGTGAAAATGGCTAAAAAGCAACACATTTGAAGATTTGGAATGACCTAGTCAAAGTCCAGACCTAATCCCAATTGAGATGTTGTGGCAGGACTTGAAGCGAGCAGTTCATGCTTGAAAACCACAAATGTTGCTGAGTTAGAGCAGTTCTGTATGGAAGATGGACCAACATTCCTCCACAGCAACATGAGACTGATCAATAACTACAGGAAGTGTTTGGTTGCAGCTAAAGGTGGCACAACCAGTTTGTTGAAAAACCTTTGGCAACGATTACAGGCTTGAGTCAAGCTTGGCACACCTGTATTTGGGGAGTTTCTCCCATTCTTCTCTGCAGATCGTCTCAAGCTCTGTCAGGTTGGATGGGGAGCGTCGCTACACAGCTACTTTGCACAGCAGAGATGGTTGTCCTTCTAGAAGGTTCTCCCATCTACATAGAGAAACTCTTGAGCTCTGTCAGAATGACCATCGGGTTCTTGGTCCCCTCCCTGACCAAGGCCCTTCTCCCCCGATTGCTCAGTTTGGCCGGGCGGCCAGCTCTAGGAAGAGTCTTGGTGTTTCCAAGCATCTTCCATTTAAGAATGATGGAGGCCACTGTGTTCTTGGGAACCTTCAATGCTGCAGTAATTTTTTGGTTCCGATACCCAGATCTGTGCCTCAATGCAATCCTGTCTCGGAGTTCTGTGGACAATTCCTTCGACCTCATGGCTTGGTTTTTGCTCTGACATGCACTGTCAACTGTGGGACCTTATATAGACAGGTGTGTGCCTTTCCAGATCATGTTCAATCAATTGAATTCACCACAGTTGGACTCCAATCAAGTTGTAGAAACATCTCAAGGATGATCAATGGAAACAGGATGCATCTGCGCTCAATTTCGAGTCACATAGCAAAGGGTCTGAATACTTATGTAAATTAGGTATTTCTGTTTTGAAATGTAAAAAAAAAAATCTGTTTTCGCTTTTTCGTTATGGGGTATTGTGTGAGGAAAATTGATGAGGAAAAATGTCTCATTTAATCAATTTTAGAATAAGGCTGTATCGTGACAAAATGTTGAAAAAGTCAAGGTGTCTGACTTAAAATTAACCTTCAACAAGGCACACCTGTTAATTGAAATGCATTCCAGGTGACTACCTCATGAAGCTGATTGTGAGAATGCAGTCATCAAGGCAAAGGGTGGCTACTTTGAAGAATCTAAAATACATGTTGATTTGTTTAACACTTTTCTGGTTACTACATGATTCCATATGTGTTTTTTCATAATGTCGATGTCTTCACTGTTATTCTACAATGTAGAAAATAGTAAAAATAAAGAAAATGCCTTGAATGAGTAGGTGTGTCCAAAGTTTTGACTGGTACTGTATATATACAAAGAAATGTCAAAAGAAAAACAGGTAAAACTAAACGAGCGCTCTGGAGCGCTAGCATGTCATGGAACACACCTTCCACGTTATTCATTATTTTCCATAGAACGCATAGCCACTTGTTGATTATGCCTTACTTAATTATACATGCAGTCTTCTTGGACACGTTCTGTGTTCTTATACTTAACCAATAAGGCACGAGTGGGTGTGGTATATGGCCAATATACCACGGCTAAGGGCTGCTCTTACGCACGACGCATCACAGAGTGTCTGGACGCAGCCCTTAGCCGTGGTATATTGGCCATATATCACAAACCCCCGAGGTGCCTTATTGCTATTATAAACTGGTTACCAATGTAATTAGAGCAGTAAAAATAAATGTTTGTCAAACCCGTGGTAGATGGTCTGATATACCATGGCTGTCAGCCAATCAGCATTCAGGACTCGAATCACCCAGTTTATTAACAGTAGTATATAATGTAACAAAAAAGGCTTACTTGGCAGTACCAGTCCACATACTGTTTAACCCTTCTGTTGTGTTTGTTTCATGTTAATTCATTCTGTGTTCCTGGTACAAAATGACCGCCCCATTATAGCTGATTATAAATCCATAATAATACATATATTATCACCTAATGTTGTGTAAGATCTTTTTATCAACTTAAGTTCTTGTGAACATTACACGTTTTGAACTTCTATTTGCCATTTATGGCCTGTAGGCCTCAATGACCTGAGCTCATACAACTCGTTTTTGAGTAAAAAAAAAGCAATGTATGGATTATTTTGACTATAACAAATACTCAGATGAAACATATTGTGCTATTTATCACAGACTACTTTGTGTCAAAGTTTAACAAGGACTCTCTCCTCCTCACTAGTGTCATGATCAAAGATATGATCAAGAGCCTCACATACAGTATATCGTTTGGTCATTGTGCTGCCACAGAATGAATTGTGAGCAAGGCCTCAAAAAAGCTTTATATACCAGAGCTGTGAGAAAAGTTCTATATATTATTGAAACAATGTTGCGATTGTTTGTGAGAATGCCAACAGGTGTGGTTCCTGTGGGGGAAAGATTCTATTGGGGAAAGGTTCCTGTGGGGGTTGCCATGGAAGGGGAGTGAGGTGTGTGTGTGTGTGTGTGTGTGTGTGTGTGTGTGTGTGTGTGTGTGTGTGTGTGTGTGTGTGTGTGTGTGTGTGTGTGTGTGTGTGTGTGTGTGTGTGTGTGTGTGTGTGTGTGTGTGTGTGTGTGTGTGTGTGTGTGTGTGTGTGTGTGTGTGTGTGCTCAAACATACATGCATGTGGGGGTCTGGGAATGGAAGTGGGTCCATCTGATGACTGGGCATGTGCCTGAACTCAATTTTATACACTAATTGTAGTCTCACTCATTCATTTCTAATGTCCGGTCATTTTTGACCGGGAATACCACAGGTGTACAAAAGTTAAATAAAACACCCAAAATGTTATTAAAATCATCAAAATGTATTTAGTGTGTTCAGATGACCTTTGTGGACAAAGTCATGGAACCTTGTGACAATCAGATTAAATGAACTACATTTTTCAGAGAGAAAACATGTAAATAGTTCCAATTTGACCGGAACACAGCAGGAGGGTTAAAGCTGAAATCTCTCTCTCTCTCTCCCTGTCACATTCGTTGTAAGAAGGAGACCAAGGTGCAGCGTGGTAAGCGTACATCATATTTATTAGATGAACACCGAAACAAAAAAACAAAATAAATACAAAACGAAACGATACGTTTAGTAGGGCATAAGCTCAGTACCAAAACAAGATCCCACAATCACATGTGGGAAAAGGGCTGCCTAAGTATGATCCCCAATCAGAGACAACGATAGACAGCTGCCTCTGATTGGTAATCATACCAGGCCAACAAAGAAATAGAAAATCTAGAATGCCCACCCAAATCACACCCTGACCTAACCAAATAGAGAAATAAATGGGCTCTCTACGGTCAGGGCGTGACAGTACCCCTCCCCAAAGGTGCGGACTCCGGCCGCAAAACCTGACTCAATAGGGGAGGGTCTGGGTGAGCATCTAGCCTCGGTGGAGGCTCCGGTGCGGGACGTAGACCCCGCTCTGCTCGCGGATCCGCCATCCTCGGTGGCGACTATATTTCGGGGGTCATCGCCGAAAGCTCCGGACCGTGGATCGTCGCCGGAGGACCCGGACCGTGGATTGTCGCCGGAAGCTCCGGACCGTGCATCGTCGCCGGAGGCTCCGGACCGTAGATCGTCGCCAGAGGCTCTGGACTGCTGACCGCCGCCGGAGGCTCTGGACTGCTGACCGCCGCTGGAGGCTCTGGACTGCCGACCGCCGCTGGAGGCTCTGGACTGCGGAGCATCTCTGGAGGCTCAGGACTGCGGACCGTCTCAGGAGGTTCCGGACCGTGGACCGTCTCAGGAGGTTCCGGACTGTAAGCCGTCTCAGGAGGTTCCGGACTGTAAGCCGTCTCAGGAGGTTCCGGACTGTAAGCCGTCTCAGGAGGTTCCGGACTGTAAGCCGTCTCAGGAGGTTCCGGACTGTAAGCCGTCTCTGAAGGTTCCAGACTGTGGACCGTCTCTGGAGGTTCTGGACTGTAGACCGTCTCTGGAGGTTCCGGACTGTGAAACGTTGCCGGAGGCTCCGGACTGGGGACCGTCGCTGCAGGCTCCGGACTGGGGACCGTCGCTGCAGGCTCCGGACTGGGGACCGTCGCTGCAGGCTCCGGACTGGGGACCGTCGCTGCAGGCTCCGTGCCATGGTTCATCACTACATGCTCCGGGCCATGGATCATCACTGGAGGCTTTGTGCCATGGATTATCACTGGAGGCTTCGTGCCATGGATCATCACTACAGGCTCCGGGCCATGGATCATCACTGGAGGCTTCGTGCCATGGATTATCACTGGAGGCTTCGTGCCATGGATCATCACTACAGGCTACGGGCCATGGATCATCACTGGAGGCGTCATGCCATGGATCATCACTGGAGGCTTCGTACGTGGAGCCGGAACAGGTCTCACCGGACTGAGGAGACGTACTGTCCGCCTGGTGTGTGGAGCTGCCACAGGGCTTACCAGGCTGGGGAGACGCACTGGAGACCGGGTGCGTGGAGCAGGCACAGGACGTACCAGGCTGGAGAGACGCACTGGAGGCCGGGTGCGTGGAGCAGGCACAAGATATACTGGACTGTGGAGGTGCACTGGAGGTCTGGAGTGTAGGGTTGACACAACCCGTCCTGGCTGGATGCTCACTTTAGCCCGGCAAGTGCGGGGCGCTGGCACAGGACGCACTGGGCTGTGAAGGCGCACTGGCGACACAGTGCGTCGAGCCGGTGCAGGATATCCTGGGCCGAAAGACGCACCGGAGACCAGGAGCGCTGAGCCTGCACAATCCGTCCTGGCTGAATGCCCACTCTAGCACGGCAAATGCGGGGGCAGGCACTGAGTGCTCCGTGCTGTGAATGCGCACTGGAGACACAGTGCGCATCACCGCATAACACGGTGCCTGACCGGTCACACGTGACTCCCGATCTCGTCGCCGTTCCTCCCTTGCTGCTTCCACCTGTTCCCATGGGAGGTGATCCCTTCCGGCCTGGATCTCCTCCCACGTCCAGGTTCCTTTACTGTCCAGGATGTCCTCCCATGTCCACTCCTCCTGGCCACGCTGCTTGGTCCGTTTTTGGTGGGATCTTCTGTCACGTTCGTCGTAAGAAGGAGACCAAGTTGCAGCGTGGTAAGCGTACATCATATTTATTAGATGAACACTGAAACAAAAAACGAAATAAATACAAAACGAAAACGATACGTTCAGTAGGGCATAAGCTCAGTACCAAAACAAGATCCCACAATCACAGGTGGGAAAAGGGCTGCCTAAGTATGATCCCCAATCAGAGACAACGATAGACAGCTGCCTCTGATTGGGAATCATACCCGGCCAACAAAGAAATAGAAAATCTAGAATGCCCACCCAAATCACACCCTGACCTAACCAAATAGAGAAATAAATGGGCTCTCTACGGTCGGGGCGTGACACTCCCTCTCACCCTCTCTCCACCCTCCCCTCCTTCTCTCTCTCTCTCTCTCTCTCGCTCTCGCTCTCCCTCTCACCCTCTCTCCACCCTCCCCTCCTTCCCTCTCTCTCTGATGTGTCTGCAGATGTCCAGAGGCTGCTGCTGCCTTACATCGGTCTGAAGGGGCTCTACTTCGTAGGATACTTTGTGTTTGGTCTGGGCACCAGTCTTATCGGCCTGTTCCCCAACATTATCACCACCCTCATCCTGTGCAGTGTCTTCGGAGTCATGTCCAGCACCTTGTACACCATCCCCTTCAACCTCATCTCAGAGTACCACCGTGAGGAGGAGGTCAGTACCCTCTCTTTCATAGCCTGGTCCCAGATCTGGTTGTGCCACTACAATGACCATAGGAGTTGGCAAGACTGCACAAACAGATCTGGGACCAGGCTACTCTCTCACACCTCAGATAGTTGGAACTGATAGTGGATTGTACATTCTGAGGCTGTGGCAGCTTACGTTACAAGCTAATAATGTGTAGTCGTTGCGAACCTCATCCACCACCTGTCTGTAGCTCATACATCGAGTGATGCACATCTGTAACTTGAATACTCACCATGTGTCATGTATCACCGCTCCCCTTTTCGCCTTCATGAAGGCGTAGAGTTACTTTCTAATTCTATTTATTGATTTAGTCTTTATTCTGTTTTCTGTCCAACGAGAGTGTCATGAATCACTTGTAATTCACATTGCATAGGTAATCCCACTATAGGTTGCTTTCTCTGGAATACTTGAATGTCATTCAGGGAAAACAACTCTATACCCGCATTTCTTTTGAATTGATTCCCACACTGTCTAAATCAATACCCATCACCCTTCCAAAGAAGAGCGTATTATAAGACAAGGAGTGGTGAGGATTGGCATCCAAATGTGTCTTAATACAGTGAGATAATGACAGAGTGGACCCACGTGCATCACTAGAGCTGCTTCTGATTACGTTACCACTTCCCTTCACCAACAGATGGGTGACCTTCTGTCCTCCCAACCCCCCGTCTCCCCACTCCCCATGAGCATGACTATTTGCCAGGCCATAGAGCCCAGCTATCTGTTGAGCATGTCAATGTTGAGTGGTCAACGCTGTGTTGGTCAGCATGGGCCCCATGCGAAGAGCAGGTGTGCCCTTCAAAACAGACAGGCCTCCCAAACACCCTCCCCTGTCTCTACAGACCGATCGGACAACCTGTTCCTTTCCATAATGCTGTTGCTCAACAGGCCTCGCTTAGACAAGCTGCTGTTAGTGCTTTGGCTAAGCAGTAAACACCCTTTCATTATGTAAAAAGGGAAAGGCTTGGCTTTGGATGGAAAAAAGGGATTAATGAGATTCAGTTTAGCCAATCTGCACTTCACTTTGGATTCAACACTTTCTGTCAGCTTCGGTAAGGGCATCTCTGGACAGCGCTCCATGTCTAATTGTGAAAATAGTAGACGTATATTCTATAATCTCAGGACGTGGGGAAATACATTTGATCCAAATAATTTAGATTGATGAAACGCACATTTTATCTCAATGAAAATCGGAAAGTATGATTTAAAAAAAAAACATATATTGCTTTTTTTATAGGCAAGTGATATGTTATCCACATGAGAACATCAATTCAGCAATAAAGACCCCAAATTACTAACTGTAGTCCAGTCTGCCAATGCACGAGGCTGATTAATTTTGAAACATATAATCCCTAAATTGCTGCTTTCACCAAGAGTTAGGGAAAGACTAATACTGCATAATCAAACAGATGGAAGATTCCAACAATGTCTCCAACTGACAAAGCAAAAGTGTTTTCCACCATTGTACTTTTCTTTCATATCACTATCATGTTCATGTCTGTTTTTCCACTATTTCCCTCTGATAGATTAGTCAATTACACTGATTTATATCAGACCAAACATATCTGGTTTCAGCTCCATTTCCTATCAATCTATTAGCTCCCGTTAGAGCAGGACATGAAGGGGATTTGTGATAACTAGTTTATTGATTTGGAGCTGAAGCATTGCTTGTAATTCTGCTTACTAGGCTATGTTCACAAAAGACTTCCCCAGCTGCTCTTGTTCTTGTAATGTGTCACAACAGGTTACATTTCCTTTAGTTTTACAACACGTTCTTTCACAACATGTCATATACTGGGTGGACTGTGGACGGCGTGTGTGACTATGAGAGTGTGTTTGTTATACAGTAAGTAGCATTTCTAAAATGGATTCTTCCTGTTGTGACACCAGTTGCAGAGAAAGATGGGGAAAGGGAATCCTGCAGGACAGGATCGAGGCACCGGCGTGGATTGTGCAGCGCTCACGTGTATGGTGCAGCTGGCTCAGATCATCGTGGGGGCGGGACTGGGGGCATTGGTTAACATGGCAGGAAGTGTGATTGTGGTGGTCCTATCAGCATCGACGATGTCTCTAATTGGCTGTCTGTTCATCGCCCTCTTCATCAGATACGTGGAATAACCTCTTAATAAAGATATTTACTTATACCCTTTAACCTCGTCTCCCTCTTCCTTACACCCCATTAAGGTTTTTGTAAATGGATTAAAAGCTGCTTCATATGCTCTTGAGCAAGGCAAAACAAACTGTGCAGATCAATGTGTTCCTCTCATCCTCCCTATGTTCCCCATTTGCTATACCAGTAGATGTTCTAAAAAATATGTTGGTGAAGACAGATGGGGCATACTAATGGTGTGCCCTTAGGCGAGGCTTTTAACCAATATAAATCCATCTGTATCGAAGTCAAAACAGTGAGCCTAGTTGCCCCAGATGAATTACGTCAAGCACATCACTCGAAATTGAATTCATTAAAATGAAAGAAGTTAGAAATCCTAGACGTTATTTCATGTGGGTTTAACTCCTTTGAAACACATGTGCACAGAAGCATCCCACTGGGCAAAAACTGGTTGAATCAACATTGTTTCCACATCATTTCAACCCAAAACTTTGATGTGATGATGTTGTTGCACTGTGTTGTTGTTTTTGTCGCACTGCTTTGCTTTATCTTGGCCAGGACTCAGTTGTAAATGAGAACTTGTTCTCAACTGGCCTACCTGGTTAAATAAAGGGGAAAAAATAAAACATGTACGTGGGAAAAGTAATCAATGTAAGGGATTTTCATTTTATTTACCCAACTTTTTACCTAAATCCAATGACATGGTGAAATGTTCTGATGATTTCATGTTGAATTCACATTCGTTGACAACTCAACCAAATGCTAATCAAAACTAGACATTGAACTGACATTTGTGCCCTGTAGGATGTATTGTAAAGTATATCATGTTGTATGTATGCACGGAGGTGCAGTACAGTGCCTTGCAAAAGTATTCATCCCCCTTGGTGTTTTTCCTATTTTGTTGCATTACAACCTGTAATTTAAATAGATTTTTTTTATTTGGATTGCATGTAATGGACATACACCAAATATTCGAAATTGGTGAAGTGAAATTTAAAAAATTACTTGTTTCAAAAAATATATATATAAAAAAAAAAGGAAAAGTGGTGCTATGAAGGCTCCAAATAATATCTGGTGCCACAAATTACCTTCATAAGTCACATACTTAGATTGTACACAGGTGGACTTTATTTATGTGTCACATGATCTGTCACATAAATTCGGAAGTTTACATACACTTAGGATGGTGTCATTAAAACTCGTTTTTCAACCACACCACAAATTTCTTGTTAACAAACTATAGTTTTGGCAAGTCGGTTAGGACATCTACTTTGTGCATGACACAAGTAATTTTTCAAACAATTGTTTACAGACAGATTATTTCCCTTATAATTCATTGTATCACAATTCCAGTCGGTCAGAAGTTTACATACACTACGTTGACTGTGCCTTTAAACAGCTTGGAAAATTCCAGAAAATGGTGTCATGGCTTTAGAAGCTTCTGATAAGCTAATTGACAACACTTGATTCAATTGGAGGTGTATCTGTGGATGTATTTCAAGGTCTACCTTCAAACTCAGTGCCTCTTTGCTTGACATCATGGGAAAATCAAAAGAAATCAGCCAAGACCTCAGAAAGAAAATGTAGACCACAAGTCTGGTTCATCCCTGGGAGCAATTTCCATACGCCTGAAGGTACCACGTTCATCTGTACAAACAATAGTACGCAAGTATAAACACCATGGGACCACGCAGCCATCATACCGCTCAGGAAGGAGACGCATTCTGTCTCCTAGAGATGAACGTACTTTGGTGCAAAAGTGCAAATCATTCCCAGAACAACAGCAATGTGAAGATGTTGGAGGAAACAGCTACAAAAGTATTAATATCCACAGTAAAAAGTGTCCTATATCAACATAACCTGAAAGGCCGCTCAGCAAGGAAGAAGCCGCTGCTCCAAAACTGCCATAAAAAAAGCCAGACTACGGTTTGCAAATGCACATGGAGACAAAGATCGTACTTTTTGGAGAAATGTCCTCTGGTCTGATGAAACAGAAATAGAACTGTTTGGCCATAATGACCATTGTTATGTTTGGAGGAAAAAGGGGGAGGCTTGCAAGTCGAATAACACCATCCCAACCTTGAAGCACGGGGTGGCATCATCATGTTGTGGGGGTGCTTTGCTGCAGGAGGGACTGGTGCACTTCACAAAATAGATGGCATCATGAGGGAGGAAAATTATGTGGATATATTGAAGCAACATTTCAAGACATCAGTCAGGAAGTTAAAGTTTGGTCGCAAATGGGTCTTCCAAATGGACAATGACCCCAAGCATTCTTCCAAAGTTGTGGCCAGATGGCTTAAGGACAACAAAGTCAAGGCATTGGAGTGGCCAGCACAAAGCCCTGACCTCAATCCAATAGAAAATCTGTGGGCAGAACTGAAAAAGCATGTGCGAGCAAGGAGGCCTACAAATCTGACTCAGTTACACCAGCTCTGTCAGGAGGAATGGGCCAAAATTCACCCAACTTATTGTGGGAAGCTTGTGGAAGGGTACCCAAAACATTTGACCCAAGTTAAACAATTCAAAGGCAATGCTACCAAATACTAATTGAGTGTATGTAAACTTCCGACCCACTGGGAATGTGATGAAAGAAATAAAACCAGAAATAAATAATTCTCTCTACTATTATTCTGACATTTCACATTCTTAAAATAAAGTCGTGATACTAACTGACCTAAGACATGGAAGTTTTACTAGGATTAAATGTCAGGAATTGTGAAAAACTGAGTTTAAATGTATTTGGCTAAGGTGTATGTAAACTTCTGACTTCAACTATATACACCTCTTCTGAAAGGCCCCAGAATCTGCAACACCACTAAGCAAGGGGCACCATCAAGCAAGTGGCACCATGAAGACCAATTAGCTCTCCAAACAGGTCAGGGACAAAGTTGTGGAGAAGTACAGATCAGGGTTGGGTTATAAAAAAATACACGAAACTTTGAACATCCCCCGGAGCTCCATTAAATCCATTATTAAAAATGTGAAAGAATATGGCACCACTACAAACCTGCCAAGAGAGGGCCGCCCACCAATACTCACAGACCTGGCAAGGAGGGCATTAATCAGAGAGGCAACAAAGAGACCAAAGATAACCCTGAAGGAGCTGCAAAGCTCCACAGCGGATATTGGAGTATCTGTCCATAGGACCACTTTAAGCCGTACACTCCACAGAGCAGGACTTTACGGAAGTGTGGCTAGATAAAAGCCATTGCTTAAAGAAAGAAATAAGCAAACACATTTGGTGTTCGCCAAAAGGCATGTGGGAGACTCCCCAAACATATAGAAGAAGGTACTCTGGTCAGATGAGACTAAAATTGAGCTTTTTGGCCATCAAGGAAAATGATATGTCTGGCGCAAACCCAACACCTCTCATCACCCCGAGAAAACCATCCCCACAGTGAAGCATGGTGGTGGCAGCATCATGCTGTGGGGATGTTTTTCATCGGCAGGGACTAGGAAACTGGTCAGATTTGAAGGAATGATGGATGGCGCTAAATACAGGGAAATTCTTGAGGGAAACCTGTTTCAGTCTTCCAGAGATTTGAGACTGGGACGGAGGTACACCTTCCAGCGGGACAATGACCCTAAGCATACTGCTAAAGCAACACCCAAGTGGTTTAAGGGGAAACATTTAAATGTCTTGGAATGGCCAAGACAAAGCCCAGACCTCAATCCAATTGAGAATCTGTGGTATGACTTAAAGATTGCTGTACACCAGAGGAACCCATCCAACTTGAAGGAGCTGGAGCAGTTTTGCCTTGATGCATGGGCAAAAATCCGAGTGGCTAGATGTGCCAAGCTTATAGAGACATACCCCAAGAGACTTGTAGCTGTAATTGCTGCAAAAGGTGGCTCTACAGAGTATTGACTTTGGGGGGGGTGAATAGTTATGCACGCTCAAGTTTATAAAAAAT
Organism: Salmo salar; assembly: GCF_965601325.2. Lineage (NCBI taxonomy): Eukaryota > Metazoa > Chordata > Actinopteri > Salmoniformes > Salmonidae > Salmo > Salmo salar. The sequence goes on along the minus strand of NC_138291.1, from coordinate 142,389,195 downwards.
ATTTTGCAAAATGGTAGGCATGTTGTGTAAATCAAATGATAGACCCCCCCCCCCCCAAATCTATTTTAATTCCAGGTTGTAAGGCAACAAAATAGGAAAAATGCCAAGGGGGGTGAATACTTTCGCAAGCCACTGTATATCATGTGGTATGTATGAGGTGCACAGAGGTGCAGTATGTCATGTGTTCTGCACAGAGGGTTATTGTCAATGATGTGCCCCTTGCAGTGCTCTTTCAGTTGTTTCACTTCCAGGGAGAGTGAGTATGTGTCTGTCAACTGCCCACCTTTCATAAGAAACTCTACAGATCACCTCTCGCATGCCCACCTTTCCTAGAAGCAATTAGCTCAGAATAAAAACTTGTCACTGCTGGTGTTTGCTCCTATTATAGTGACGATCTCTGTACTACTCCTCTAAATTGAACTCTAAAACCTGTTAAAGGACAGGTCATCCACATAAATGTGAGAGGAGAGGCTGTGATAGCCCATTTCATTTCCACCTCAATTACTGATTTATAACTTCTTTGCACAATTGAAATAGATGTTGCTCCCACTGAATATATTCCCCACAGGTTAGATCTAGCACTGTGATTCTAAAAAAGGCAATGCAAGTAATTAGGAATGTAAAACTCATGAGCATGTGCAGGATTTATTTACCACATCATTTACCAGAGGTGAATGTCAAGATTATCCTGGTCTTTATTTTGATGTGTCACACATATACATTGAAGCCTACAATTTACAGATTAACCAATGGGCTGCTTGTGCATTAATGATTTGCATCTAAATACATTTTGAACAGGGAAATGCCTTTATTCCGTTTTTGCTTCAATCAGTCGAGAGCATGCCACTTCTGATTGATGCGTAAAATTGACAAAATAGTGGTGATAGAAATGAATAAATATACATATATAAATATACATTGAATAAATAAATCGATTAACACAACAATACATTCATTTAAATAATTCATTCATTTTAAATCAACTTGGCACCATAGACAGCTTGGCAAATGTATTAGGACAGGCTACGTACTGTTCGGGAGCATATCGTTTCTCCCATTGTAAATAACAACACCAGGTGGATAGAAAACCAAGGCTGGCTCTTCCGGACAGAGGGCTAACGGAACAATCGCATGGCCGTGCTCGTCCTGTTCCGGCTTGGTCATTGCCGTAAACGGTCTCATGTTGGTCACGGATGGAGACGTTATTTGCCAAAAAAGTTTCTTCAAAGCCTTTCTGAACTCTCTTCTCATTAGACAATACAATATGGGGTTTAGACAGCTGTTGGAGTGCGCCAAACAGACAGACACTGGGAATATATATGCCTGCGTGGTGTAATATGCCCAACTAAAATGCACAACGTTGTGTTTTATAAGAATCCCCCAAGCCGTTAGTGCCTGGTTGGGCAACCAACAGAGGAAAAATGACAGAACCACTATAGTCACTGATTTAGTCACTTTGGAGCGTCTTTTTGCGGAGGAGGTGTTCACGTTCTTGGATGTGATGAAGCGCAGAAGGAGCAGGTAGCAGACGGAGATGATCCCCAGCGGGATTAGAAAACCGATCAGTACTTTTTGGCTATGGTAAAGTCCAAGCCAGAATTGTGCGTCGACAGTGTCTGGAAATTTAACAAGACACAGTTCCTCGTTGGAGACAGTCGCCGTTGTGGAAAACACCGCATGGGGCAAAGCTGCGAATATAGCAGCAACCCATATGACAATGCTCATAAAGCCTGCCGAGCAGCAGCGCGGACGGCGGCGCCTGCTATTGAGCGCAGAAGCAACGGACCAGTACCGTGCCACACTCATAGCAGTCAGGAAAAACACACTTGCGTACATATTCATCGCTGTCACGTAAGACACTATCTTGCACATGGCTTTTCCAAAAAGCCAAGTGAAGTCCAAAGCGTTCTCTATTGCCCAAAAGGGAAGAGTTAATACAAACTGGAAATCAGTCACTGCTAAACTCGTCACGAAAAGGTTAATAGACGATTTTTTCCATACGTGTTTAGACTTCATTAGGTATAAGACAAGGATGTTTCCTATCAACCCCAAAGCACAGACCACAGAGTAAATCACAGAGATGATTATTCTCAGGACGGCGGATCCATCCCCCAGGAATTCAAAGGACTGGTTCGTTTCATTAAGCATGAAAGAGAAGTTCAACGCAGAAACAGGATAGAATCCGGAACCTTCCTCGGTAAGTTTCCCCTGCATCTCCGACCTCAACCCAGCACTGCTGCCGTTAAGAAAATCCATTCCATGCTCTGCCAGTTGCCTTCGGAGTTATGGGTATCCCAACTGTTGAGACGCACCTGCTGCAGCCTCGGCGGTCTCCCTAAATCCCATGGGTAGTGTTTTTGTTGCCACTCGCTAACACACAACAACCTGCTAGATGTAAAATCCACTTTGAAATGGTCGAAACCCGATCCCAGATGACAACTGCCATAAAAGTAAAAGTGTTTTCATACATGTATCCATTATCAAGTTTTGATAGAAAAACTAAACTTACAATGATTCTTTTTTTTTAATATAAATACAATTTATCATGCGTAAAATCGTGCGAAAAATCATATGGTGTGACCAGTTATATTATCAAGACAAGATGACGGGACACTTCCTCTGAGTGTTTACTGTAATATGACTTGAAATGATCTGCTGCGGACGCGTTTTATTCAAGCGTCTTCGCGGGGATTGGACAATATGCCTTTCACGCATGTGCACTTACGGTCCGCAGTGCTGAATTCGGGCCGTTTATTTACTGTGCATGAGCGACAAAGGATCTATCAAAATCAAATAGCTTCTCCTCTGCTCCCCACTACAGTACATCTTTAATGGAACGACAAGGGAGTCCTAAACTATTTGAGCTCATGCATTAATCATAGACCTATGATTGGTATTACTCTGCCATTATTTCTGGAGAGCTCCATATCACCTGCAAAACTTCAATATATTATACAATTAAAAGTGTGGTTTCAATTCCACTGCCACATTATCCACAATTGTGTGAGAGAGCCATGATTTCCAGTCAGGCTTTCCACTAGGCTACAAATACCCCCCTTATTTAATTATATGTATATATCATTTTTTGTACAATCTCCGTCATCCACTCTAAATCAATTTCTGACAACTGTTGATGTAATTGACTGATTGTGCAGTGCGAGAATAATATAATCATTATCTTGATCATCCTCCTCTGTTTTACACCTTGACACTGTATAATTAACACTGATGCTGCCAACATGAATTGAAATTCCAATTAAATTATTGAATTTACTCATGAAGTGGAAAGTTGACGTTTAATTCAATTCAATTGCAACAATCTCCAAGTCATGGAATTGGAATTGAGTTGGAATTAGGCTCTTTGGACTGTTTGGATTGGAAATTAATTGGAATTGTAAAAACATTTAATCTTTGGAATTGACTTTAATTGGAATTCAATATTTGTACATTTACAGTTAATGAAATTAATGCACTTAGTATCAATATTTAACTGCATGATTTATTTTAAATTATTTCAACTTGTATGTCTATATTTCCAGTATAGCTAAGTTGTCTGAACAGTGACATGATTCCTATTTGAATTGAATTCAAATAGGAATTTGTGGAATTATTGGGGATAATATTGAATTGGGGCTGAATTCTTGAAATGGAAATGCGAGTAATTGAATTATCTCTGAATTCAAAGACTGACCTGGAATTTAAATTGAATTAAATGGCATTTACAAGGAGAATGAATTGAATTACAATTTAATTTGTGGAATTATCCCCAACCATGGCTGTTGCACCTGGATACCTGCACTGTATTGTATGTACATGGTACCACCTCCTATTGGATACAACCTGTAACGATCTTACACCACCATGATAAATCATCACGTCACTCAGTTGTCAATCAATGATTTTCTCTCACACACTATTCACATTCACCGCTTGTGTTATTCCATTACATTTTGACCTCTCTACTCTCTCTCTGCTTTTTTAATTTTCCTGAGTAAATGCCATGTGATAAGGAAGCGCGAGGACTGTAAATATTTCCAAGTGCTACAAGTCCTACGGTTATGTGTGCACGAATGACTGTTAAGTCGCTTTGGCTAAAAACGCCTGCTAAAGGGCATACATGAATGAAAAGTCAATATTCAGATATACTAAAGTTAATATTGTCACAGGTAGAGTCGGGAGAAATCCTATTCATACATCTGATGACTTTACTGAATTTAAAGTGGTGAATTTATCTGATCGGGATCCTCATACAAGCATGTACCTGGGTGGTCGACGCTCAATATTGTGCACAATCTAAATGTCAACTTTCAAAGCTACTGTATGAAGTTAAAGCTCGCTGCTGTTTGAGCAAGACACCACAAGGTGGCAATCATCAGTTGACTACTTTTGCTGAAGAGTCAAATTGAAGCTATTCAGCAAGTCTCTCAGCACAGTTATTGGTATGCATGCAGAATGATCTGTGAGAATGTTTTTTTTGTATTGATCTACTATAGTGAGAGTCTGGTAGTTGGGATGAGCAGGGTTACACGCATGGTTTTAAAAGGATTTTGAATTCTGATAGAAGTTGTACAGTCTTGAAAAGGGAAGACATCAGATGCTGACAACAACCATACCATCAAAGGACATGTTTTAATCTTCCTTAAGACATATCATGTTAACTGAGTCAATGCTATATAAAGATGAATCAGTTATTTTTGTTTTGGTGGTTTGTCCTCTCTGTGGTACTTTGAGCAGTGATGAAAAGTAAGAGATGAAAGGAGAAGAAAGCAGTTGTTTTCAACAGAGAACTGTGCTTCGCTGGCGAAGGCTTTGAGTGGCATAGTGTCAAGCTACAGCATATTCGCCTCTTAATGAAAAGCTTAAATTTAGTCCCAGAGAGAAAACCTGTTCCTCAACAATAGAAGCACACGTTCAAAGGCTTTATCAAGACCCCATCTCTCTCTTTCACACACACACACACACACACACACACACACACACACACACACACACACACACACACACACACACACACACACACACACACACCACACACACACACACACACACACACACACACACACACACACACACACACACACACACACACACACACACACACACACACACACAGAGCAATCCCAACAGAAGGATTTGAAAGGCATTGTCTAGGTGTGAGTGCCTCACTTCAAGGCCTGCCTGTAATTCTTTACTATCTCCTCCTCTTGAGAATGGCCTCTGTCATTGCCACTTGGCAACCTCTTTCATATACTCTTGAGGCATTGAAACTTAAAATACGTCACTTTGATTCAATTGTACCACCTTTCTTTGAAAACACATATTCAGCTGAAAGATGACAGCTGGACACCACCATGTTTTTCCCTGCTGCTTTCAACTACATTTATAATTTACATGATAAGAATTACCTCTAGGAAAAATAAATTGTGTGAGGTATTTCACATCCAAACTATAATATTAGCTTTTCCTTTTATTTTTGTATTTTCTTGTTATAATTAGTTAGAAATTAAGTACAGTATTTGGCAGTAGTGAAGAAAATATCTAAATGACGGCTAAGGTGATAATGCACAGGTATCAATTCATGGTCAATTCATTCAGACTATTCTATTTTTGTTTACCTCTAGGCTAATGGATGGCCACGGTAATAGAGCTGGTCAGAGTTGGAGCTGTGTCTGATGGGCTTTTAAACATGTCTTTTATTTTCCACCTTACAGACGTTGGACTGTTATCCTTCCTGTTCTTGCCTTGGGGAAAATGTGTGGGAAGAATACATACAGTAGCCTCATCTCTGTTGTTTGTGTCCAGTTTCTTATGAGGTATAATGCCCTGTTCTGTTATTATCAATATGATAAAACAGTAAGCGAAAGATCATGTATTGTGTATTGTATTGTACAGTCTTAGTTTCTTTTTGTCTATCGTATTCAACTCAGATGTGGGGAAGGGGGTTGTTATCCACAAGTCAAACACACAACATAGTCCCTATGCCTTGTTTGAACGGTAAACCTTACGCTCTGAACTGGTGATCTGAATTCACACTGTCTTATGGAAGTGCTCTTGGGCCCAGGTCACCTGGCTTGTTTTTGTGTCTAACAGCAACTGTAACATTTGGCCCTTCAATAATTAATGAGGAGTTGCAGTCGGCTATCTTCATCTTTCATAACGGTTGTCTGCAGTACACTCACTTTAGTGTTATTTCATCACCGGCCATTGATTATACACCCATAGCATCTGTGGTGAAAGTACAACAAAGACATTCTGAGCTGTAGTTGCTTTGCCTTGACCCCGTCAATGTAGATGTCAACCTTGAGTGCCCAAGGAACCGGATTGGGAGGTGTGTTGTACACCTTTGGCACAGCATAAAGAACATTCTGGCCATGGTGTTATATGAAGTTAAGTTATTGATAGTTAATGGTCTGTTTGTTTGCTTTGATAGAACTAACAGGAAAACAACATTAAAATGGCTTGAAGATGAAAAACTCACCACAGACAGTATAAAGATGAATATGTGTATAATCTACAGGTATGAGGTAGGCCTTTACACAGAGACATACAAGTTAATTAATAATAGATTAAGCGAGACGCTTATCTCAGGTAAACGCGCCTTCAAATCGTTCTGAAAGGAGATGAAAGGTGATCTACTGTTGCACAGCGAGAAAACAACACCCTCATAGGGATGTCACGGAATGTAAAGGTAGCAGCCTGACAAACTCTGTCATAGGGCAAGTGGGTGACGGTGTTCTTTTTTCCTGATGCAACTTTTCAGCAGTTCAACACACTTCAACACTTTTAACTCGGTGTGATTTGAATGTCTGTGCCTATTTGGGGGAAAATTAGAGAAGCTGAACCATCTGTTCAATGGTATTGACTTCTGTGATTCTGACATTTTCTAACTAGAGAAAACATGGTGCTCAGCTTTTTGTTTAAGCTCTCAATAATAGACTTGAGAGGTAACGTTTTTTTTAAAGGAAACTGGGGGTTGTAGCCTGTGGTTAGTCTGCGACATGGCCATGATTTTCTGCATAAAAACCCATCTCATTCCAAGCAGACAACCACTGATTGTCAGTGTCAAAGGCTTTTAAAAGTGTCTCATTTGCACAGTTGTGACTTTAAACTTACACAGCGCTGCCATTTCAAGAAGGACAATGTATAAAGCAAGACAATATATTTAACATCATTGAACATAGTCGAGATTTCTGTAGAAAAACATCACAGAGAGTAAATCAAGTCTTCAGACTCACACTGTCGGTTGTGCAAGGAAATTATACATCACCGTCTGTTATGAACATTGAGGTATATAATTAACAGTTATGAAAAAAATGTATACCTCAAGGGTGTGATCTCAAGGGGTGAAGACAAAAAAGGTGTGAGTGAACAGTGTTGACAGGAAGCATGCTCTGCAGTGTCTGACTAAGCAGCGCTGAGCTGGGAAGAAAGCTCTTCTCTCAAGCTGCTTCTAAAACAACAGTGTTACAACCTCAGAGGAAACAGCCTCAGAAAGGTGTATCTCCATGGCCTAGACTGGTATAAAAGCAAGATTACTAACATTCTAGCACTCCACTGGTCAAAAACTGGCTGAATCGACGTTGTTTCCACATCATAAAAAAATGGAATCAATGTGATGGCATTGAATCAATGTGGAAAACTGATTGGATTTGCAAAAACTAATTGACATAAAGGAATTGTGTATTTTTTTCACCCAACTTTTAACCTAAATCTAATGACAGGGTAAAACTGTTTGTTGATTTCACGTTGAATTCACATTAGTTGATAACTCAACCAAATGTATATCGAAACTAGACTTTGAACTGACGTCTGTGCCCAGTGGGGCAGCACTCATTTGAGCATGTCTTGAACTTATCTCAGAAGTTCCTCCTTAAATCAAAGCTTTATCCACTTATCTTGTATACCCTTTCAATGTTTACTCTGTTCTTATTTATACAATGCTAAAATAACATGACACATTTCTCCAGCTCAAGTTGACATATTTTGCAAGCCGTGTAAAAGTGAGAGAGCAATGGTGTCAAAACCAAGGCATTGTCTGCAGGTGTTGTGAACAGCAGATGTGTTTGTAAAAACCACAAGAGAAACCTCACAGCAAATACAGAGCAATCTCAGCCCCCTTACCTCTCCTACTGAACACTCATAAAATGTGCTTTCTTCCATGGACTCAGTGAGTTGAGATGGAGAGATTCAACAGAATCATACGTTTTGGGGGACCACTGCTGCAAACCGCCCTCTTGATTGCCTCTGTTTGGAAATTAGCAGGTAAGGGTAGATAACTTTCATGTCTATCTTTCAACCTGTGCCTGGCTGTGTCACGTTGTACCACTCTAAAGCGCTGTGCTGTATCTATTGTGACACATTGCGATGATGATGTCTTCTTCTCTCAGCTTGCTCTGAGGTTACAATCGTGGGGGGACATGAGGTCAAGCCTCACTCCAGGCCGTGGATGGTGTCCCTTCAGGTCAAGAACAATCACGTATGTGGGGGCACTCTGATCCGAGACCAGTGGGTTCTGACGGCAGCTCACTGTAAGGGGTATGTTAATTGGCTGATAACTTGGATTTAACACCATGTTAATATCTCAATTACTGAGTTCAGGCAAGGACACCATGTTTATTTGTATTTATAACGTTTATTTGGCAGGGACAATGTACAACAAAACATAAGTCTCAGAGTATGATAAGTGATACGTTGCATCAGATTTAGCTGAAAGCTAATTTACATCTGCAGTCCCCGGCAGGTGAACATATAAACATGAAAACATTATGTACAAACAGGCATTTAAAACCATAGAAAAGGACATACAGACGTACATACACCATGCTTAGAAAATAAGTGCTTTTTTTGCTTTTACCTCATTTGCATGTGGTTAAAGTATTTGGAAATGGCAGTTCAGAGGAAACGATGTAATGTGAACAAGAAAAACGTGGTCTTGAATTGCAGTGTCTTTGGTGAGTCTAAGAAATTCGTGGAAGCCGTCCTTGGAGCTCACTCTCTGACAAGCAGCAAAAACACACAGCGGGTAGGCATTGAGGAGTACTATGTGCCTGGCACCTACAGTGACAGAACCAAGGAAGATGACATCATGTTAATCAAGGTGAATTTATCACAGCAAAAGCATGCACTCTGGGGCGCTGTGCCTCATTAGTTGGTAAAACGGAATCAATAGTGATATAGTTGGTTGTTGTCCCAGATATAAAGTTGAAGTCGGAAGTTTACATACACCTTAGCCAAATACATTTAAACTCAGTTTTTCACAATTCCTGACATTTAATCCTAGTAAAACTTTCTTGTCTTAGGTCAGTTAGGATCACCACTTTATTTTAAGAATGTGAAATGTCAGAATAATAGTAGAGAGAATGATTTATTTCAGCTTTTATTTATTTCATCACATTCCCAGTGGGTCAGAAGTTTACATAGGTCAATGTTACCAAATACTAATTGAGTTTAAGTTAAACAATTTAATGGCAAACGTTTCGGGTAGCCTTCCACAAGCTTCCCACAATAAGTTCCTCCTGACAGAGTCAGGTTTGTAGGCCTCCTTGCTCGCACACGCTTTTTCAGTTCTGCCCACAAATTTTCTGTAGGATTGAGGTCAGGGCTTTGTGATGGCCACTCCAATACCTTGACTTTGTTGTCCTTAAGCCATTTTGCCACAACTTTGGAAGTATGCTTGGGGTTATTGTCCATTTGGAAGACCCATTTGCGACCAAGCTTTAACTTCCTGACTGATGTCTTGAGATGTTGCTTCAATATATGCACATCATTTTCCTCCCTCCCTCATCTATTTTGTGAAGTGCACCAGTCCCTCCTGCAGCAAAACATCCCCACAACATGATGCTGCCACCCCCGTGCTTCACGGTTGGGATGGTGTTCTTCAGCTCGCAGGCCTCTCCCTTCTTCCTCCTAACATATGATGGTCATTATGGCCAAGCAGTTCTATTTTTGCTTCAGGAGACCAGAGGACATTTCTCCAAAAAGTACGATATTTGTCCCCATGTGCAGTTGCAAACCGGTAGTCTGACTTTTTTATGGCGGTTTTGGAGCAGTGGCTTCTTCCTCGCTGAGCGGGCTTTCAGGTTATGTCGATATAGGACTTGTTTTACTGTGGATATTAATACTTTTGTAGCTGTTTCCTCCAGCATCTTCACATTGCTGTTGTTCTGGGAATGATTTGCACTTTTGCACCAAAGTACGTTCATCTCTAGGAGACAGAATGCGTCTCCTTCCTGAGCGGTATGATGGCTGCGTGGTCCCATGGTGTTTATACTTGCGTACTATTGTTTGTACAGATGAACGTGGTACCTTCAGGCGTATGGAAATTGCTCCCAATGATGAACCAGACTTGTGGAGGTCTACAATTGTTTTTTCTGAGGTCTTGGCTGATTTCTTTTGATTTTCCCATGATGTCAAGCAAAGAGGCACTGAGTTTGAAGGTAGGCCTTGAAATACATCCCAAGGTACACCTCCAATTGACTCAAATTATGTCAAAGTAGCCTATCAGAAGCTTCTAAAGCCATGACATCATTTTCTGGAATTTTCCAAGCTGTTTAAAGGCACAGTCAACTTAGTGTATGTAAACCTCTGACCGACTGGAATTGCGCTACAGTGAAATAATCTGTCTGTAAACAATTGTTCGGAAAAATACTTGCATCATGCACAAAGCAGATGTCCTAACCGATTTGCCAAAACTATAGTTTGTTAACAAGAAATTTGTGGAGTGGTGGAAAAATGAGTTTCAATGACTCCAACCTAAGTGTATGTAAACTTCCGACTTCAACTGTATTTGTTTATTGAAGATGCAATGAGGACGTTTGCATCATGCAGCGCAAGATACGCCAAGTCTGCATGTCATCTTCACAAGCTGATTACCTGATGCTTAACAGTTTTGTTCTTACAGCTGAAGATGAAAGTCAAGATAAACAGCAAGGCAGTGAAAGTGAAAGAGGTTTCAAAGTCTGGCAAAGACCTCCAGGTTGGCACACAGTGCCAGGTGACAGGATGGGGGGTGGTAAGTGCTACGGGTAGCATGCCGTCAGACACACTGCAGGGGGCAGAGGTGGACATACTGGACAGGAAGCTCTGTGACTGCTTCTACAACCGAAACCCTGTGATCACCCAGGACATGCTCTGTGCTAGCAACAACAAAAGACAGGCAGACGCTTGCAAGGTACGGTTTGTGGGGGAACTGATAGATCTAACTACATTGATTTCCATTTTGTTGCAACATACTGTGTGGGTGTTTTTTCATGGGAATTTGTTGCATTAACCTTTGATCCAGTCAAATGCCATGAACTCTAGTTACCTGGTCCAACCGACATCCATGTTAACCTGCATGAAAGGTCAAATGTTTGTTGACCTTTTCCAGGGGGATTCTGGTGGTCCGTTGGAGTGTAAGAAAGCCTTTGTAGGCTTGGTGTCTGGAGGACTGGGCTGTGGCAACCCCAAGAAGCCTGGAGTGTACACCCGGTTCTCCAAAAGACACCTGGATTGGATCCACAAGATCATCAAACATCAATCAAACACCACCAACGTTGGCATACTGTAAGGATGTAATGGGTCAGACCATAGATTGTTTGAACTAGAATCAATTACAGTCCAGCTCCTAGGTCCCTAAGGCTCATAGAATACATGTGTTTATGTCATCACCCGTTTGCCTCTCTGTTTAAAATAAAGAGTAACTGCAACTATTGTGGTGTTCACTTTTCCTGACAGTTTTGTTTTTCCTTCTAGAGCAGTGGCAACCCGTCATTTATGTATTTCCTTTAGGGAGACCGGTTGTCTTTGCTGGATCTCTATGTGTCAAACAAGATTTCTCTGTTGGACATCTCTGTGGGACATCAGCTTTAGCTATATACATTACCTCGCCGGCATCTCTGTTTTGTATAGCTTGAACAGTCCATGGGCGTCAGGTTACAACTGTATATCTGCTTGTGTGGTTCACACAGTTTGGTTACATTTCTATGCTTAACAATGTGAGCCCCACAATTTTAGCAAAAAAACTATAACAAAAAAAGTAACAATTTGAGCCCCACATTTTTAGCATAATAACAACAACATATTTTTTTTGGGGGGGGTTGCTTGTTTTGATTGTTATTTTGGCATTAATATTTGTCACATATCAGTTTGCAAACATGTAAAAAATAAAATAAATAATTTAGTTAATAAAGCTGCATACAACCATGGTCTCTTTTTTGCTTTCTTGAGTAAGACAGCTCCAAAATGCAGTTGTTTCTGTGGTGGTGGGGTAGCCACTGGAAAATATGGAGCGTAGGGGTTGCTAATGTTCTCTAGTTGTGCCGTGATTGGCTCAGTGTTCTGTCACTCATGGGGACACTACGTCACTGCCAAATCTAAGGGTAGAGCTCGACAATTCAATCCCCTTGGGTGCTGCCATTGAGTTACATTAGAAGTGCCCATCCAAGAAGGCTCAAAGTCATTGGCCACAGATAAAATGACGTCAAATCACGTTATATCTACAGTAGCTTTGATTGGACTGATTGGACTTACTTTGAAAATTTTAGCTAGCAGTCATCATCATGAATCAAGTCGATAATCTACTGGCAAATCCTTTTTTATCCTTGTCATGTGAAGAGAAATAATGAAGAGAAAATATAGATAAAACATTTCGGGCCTCATCGGCCATTGGACATAAACATTACACAACAAGTTAGAAATCGCAAATTCAACAATGAGTGGTTTGGAGGGAATCAGTGGTTAACTGCAAGCATTGCAAAGCAATCACTAGCCTGCTATTCAGTGGAGTGGGTGTGTGGTCCGAATTCTGGGTTTAAGGGTCTCTTTCCAAGCTTAAAATGGTAAACATTCAACACTGGCCATGCTGTCAAATCTAGCATAATTTCTGCTGTGCTAAAAACAACTGGAAACTTAGAACTGGGAAATCTGATTTCAGTGAGTTCAAGACAACTGGGAACTCTGGGAAAAAACGAGCTCCGACTGGGAAAATACGTTTTGAACGGTCATCCAACTCGGAAACTCTGGGTTCTTTCTAGAGCTACAACCTGAAGATCACTGATGTCATCATGATTTGACCTTGTTTTTTTCCCGAGTTCCAAGTTGTCTTGAACGCACCATAAATCCAGAGAATGCCAGACTTTGATGACGAAGTTTGATGACAAAATCTGCCCCCGAAGGACTGCCACGTCACCTTTCTGTTCAAGTGAGCATGTGTAAAATGTGCAATATGCCAGGGAGATATGTATACTGTAGCTAAGAAAGTAATACTAAGTGTGTGTTGTGTTGTAAGCTGTTAGTAGTCTATGTACCTCACCCTAATAATTTGTTCTATTTTCCCCTCTTAATTTCGCCTACTGTTCTGACTTGGTGGAGCACATGTAGCCTATAACCTGTTTTAAAGAATCATTGTAATGAAGAGCTTTCATTGTCTGCTTATATGCCCCCTTTATTTATCTTATGGTTCTGACTTGATGTACAGGGAGAATGCTGTAAGAACGGCCCATGTTCTGAATTCTGTTGCTGTACATTTCAAAAAGTGCTGAACAAATAGTTGTATTGACTACACTTGTCCTAGCTCGCTCATTAATGTCTTAATCGAAATTACGGATTACCTCTTATCCGCTTGTCGTCCTCTTATGCCATAGTTTGTACATCTCAATTGTCAGTACAAAACATATTTGTTTAAGCAAGTTAGCCATATCAGCTATGTTTTTTAAAAGGCAGTAAATGAGGCTGAATGAAGTGTTTCACTGCCAGACAAGGCTCCGCTAATAGCCAGGTGTTGCAGTGGTAAAGTGTTGGGACTCTGCTGTTGGGACAGCTTTATGTAGGCCCTAAAAGTTTGTGGGCACAGGTTGTTACCGTTATAGTGCAATTCATGTATTGTTTAGTGTTGTGTTGTGTTGTGTTGTGTAGTGGCTTTGCTGGTATTCATCCCCCCCAAAAAATGTGTTTGCCCCAACAAGATTTACATGCTAAAATCGCCACTGTTCAAGAGGATGCATGTGTCTCTGAAAAATTGTGTGGGGCTTTTCAATGCATTCTCAAGCTGAGCTAAACATTAAGCGTTGGATGCCCTCTGTTGAAACCATGTAAATGCTTTGGTAAGTGCAGCACAGCACACATTTACATTATACAAATATTTAAAGAGTCACAGGGCAAGAATGAACTGCAAAGACCACAGCATAGACAAGCACAATAACAACTATTCACTTTTGTGTTGTCTGGAAAATATATTTCATTATGCAGTAAAACAGATCATGTCACTTAGTAATTTACAAAATCAAAAAAACAAGCAAAGCCACCCTGCTGAGTTCAAGCGGATAGCTTGAGGGACAACTTTTTTTCAATAACAACACTTCTCATTGGCTACCATTATTTCTAAAACTACTGTAGATGTTGTGGATTTTAAAATACTATAACACTGACATCAGACGAATGATGGATGAAGAGGACTACAATGTTATGAGAGGAGAGACTCATGGGAGCAGAAGTATCTTTGCTGGAGGATTGCAACTTTCAGTACCAACCTTATGCCCCAAAAACCTGGGGAAATTGGGAAAAATATCAAGATAAAAATATAGGGAATTCAATACCCTTTTTAGAGCTCACTGCTGTGCTGTCATGAGATCGTTTTCTGTGGATGTGTCATGTCAAAGTAAAACGCTTCAATCAATGTAAGTGCGAGAAACATAACATGTCTGACAGTTGATTCAATCGGAGAGTAGAAGCCTACTTGTGGGTTCATACTTCAGCCCACTATGACTGAGCCAAGCAGTCTCATCTCTGAGCCAAGGGAGACCAGAGAGTGGCAATCTAATAGCCAGGCCCTCCTGCTATGTTCACAATGGTTATATATCTCCAGAGCAGAGCATCTTGCACTTTACGACTCACAGGCCATACTGATGAACGAGAGTAGAGAGGAAATTACAGAGCATTACCACCATCTACTGGACAAAAGTATTTAAGAAAGTGCCTCACACAGTGTAACATCACACAACTGTAGTATTGATGCAATCTCTGGGTGAGTATTAGTTGAAATTAATGGCATATTTCATGGACGATTTTGAGTGAGGGATGCCAGACCTGACAAGAAAAAGGTGCATAGAAGAAAAGCTTTGTTGCAGAAATGTCCCATCTCTGTTAACAGTTTCAGTTAAAGAAAAAGGATAAAATAAGTAGATCTATACACATCAATCCCTTTTTTGCTCATGACCTCATTAATCCCTACAGTTTTTCCACAAAACCCTCAGTGGAGGACATTTCACTACCGTTACATCATGATTGAGTGGTACAATGATACTCCTCCGGTAGTCTTCACGGTCGAGTTGGCTCAATTTCCAACATGCTGAAACTAAATTGGGGTTAGGTAGGGACTGGGATAGGCTGTTCTTCGGTCCTGGTCGTGGGGACCCATAGGAAGTGTTCCCAACACAGTATTAACATTACCGTTGACATAGGCCTACTGTAAATATACAACATAACCAGGCCGGTGAAAGCCTATGGCAACGTGGATTAGTATTTGGACAGATGTAGGCTAGCACTGCTTAAGGCAGCTTTTGTTGTTTCATTAATCCAGCCAAATGTCTTTGTAACATGGATTCATGGATGATTCAAATGCACTGAAGTATGGTTTCTAAATGTTTGTGATTATAATAAACCATTCTGCTGAGGAGAAGAGACTTCTCATATCACAGTTGTTTACGTGGGATAGACAGAGCATCAAAGCAGACATAGCGAACCATATCAGAAGTAAAAAAGATGTGCATTTGGTGGGGAAAGCAGAAAAATAGACAGAACTGCACAACACTGACTGCCCGGCCAACTATACTACAAAGTCTATTTGGAGTTTATACAGACAGGAGTGTTGCTATTTTTGCGCTCTATCATGGGGGCGCAGCCTTCAAGAGAGTGCAGAAATGTAATCTGCAGTAGTGATGGGTCGTTCGCGAACGAGTCGGATCTAAGAGCCGGCTCTTGTAGGTGAACATCGGAAGCCGGCTTGCATATCAGAAGAGCCGAAACTAAAAAAAAAATATATAAAAAAATTAAGATATGAATAATTGAAAGATTTAAATGAATAGAATGAATTCAAAGAACGAAAAAAGAAATAAAATAATATAGGCCTAAATGCTCAAGCACACACACATTCATTCTGACTGTCTGCTCAGACTAACAGCCTCACCTGTTGTTCCTGTCAATCAGTCACGCGGTGTCAGCCAATGAACCAAAGATGCGTGAGGGAGGGCCGAGCCAACTCACTCACAGTCACACACTTAGCAGCCGAGGACAGAGAGGAAGGACAGCTGTGAAAACAACAGCTGTAAAATGAGTCGGAAGCACAGTAGCATTTGGATGCACTTTAATAATGTAGACACTGTTAGAGCACAGTGTAGAATTTGCCAAATCAAAATCTCATATAAAGCCGGTTCTACGCACAACCTACACCGGCATATGTGAACTGTGCACCCAACTGTGAAGCTAGCTGTAGCGGAGCTTCGAGAAACTAGCGGGCCTGCTAGTGATAGTGGTGGAGCCAGCACCTCCACACGTGGAGGTGTATCCACTCAATCAAGTAGCTCTACTCCGCGACCCACAGCAACGCAGTCTTCTATGAACCAGTTTATGCCAAAGTCTATGTCTGTAGCAAAACAAGGCCAAATTGATATTGCATTGGCAAAAATTATTGCCACCGATTTCCAGACATTTTCGATCGTGGAGGACAGAGGTTTTTAGAAATTATAGCAATAGTCTAAATCCAATGTACACAATTCCAAGCAGGAAAACCCTTTCAAAATCACTTATTCCACAACTGTACGAGAGCACACAGGCTTCAGTGCGGGAAAGAGTCCAAAAAGCTACTGCAGTTTTCCTTACCACTGACTGCTGGACATCAAGGGTAACCACACAATCAACCTGATTGTAAGAGATGCTCTGAAGGTGATGAAGCCCACTGTGGACAAAGTGAAAGCAGCTGTGGGATACTTCCACAGGAGCACAGTAGGTGCTGAAAAACTAAAGTCTACACAACGCCAGATGGGGATGCCTGAGCTGAGGCCTAAACAATACTGCACTACAAGGTGGAATTCAACATTTTATATGTTGAAGCGGTTTCTTGAGTCAAAGGATGCCATCATCTCTACCCTGGCCATTGTCAATGCACCTGTTGATGCTCTGACCCAAGAGGAATGGGAGGTGGTGGAGGAGGTGTGCAGAGTCCTGGAATCCTTTGAGCAGGTCACTGTGGAGATCAGTGGAGAGAGGTACAGTAAGAAGTTATTACTACATCATTATTTAATCCAGTATTATATATGTATTTGAGCAGTAGATGAGAATGTAGTATCAGTAGACAAAACATGAACCTGAACTAATATGTTACTGTTCTCTCTTTTCAGCTATGTGACAGCCTCAAAAATGATACTCCTGCGTAAGGGTCTGCAGCTAATCACAGCCAGCCAACAGAGAGAAGCAAATGTAACCTAAGGACATGTGACAGAGTTGATGGACACCCTATGTTCATCAATGGACAGAAGGTTCCACAGAATGGAATATAATCACGTGCTATCAGAAACTTCTGCACTTGACCCCAGGTTTAAGAAGTTAGCCTTCAGTGATGCCAGAGCAATTGATGAGGCTCTTCGAAGAACAACCTCAGCAGCAGGGGGGGACAGCTCCAGCAGTCATCTGGCTCAGGCACCAGGGCAACAGGAAGAAGAGGGAGCAGATGGAGCAGAAGCACCAGCAGTAGTGCCACAAACATCTGCTGTTTGGATGCTGTTTGACGAGAGAGCAACTGGGAATGCAGCACGAAGGAATCCCTCAGCAGATGCCATAATGGAGGTCAGATCCTATTTGCAGGAGCCCCGCCTCCAAAGATCTGCAGATCCTCTGAGCTGGTGGAAGAACAAGGCCTCTGTCTACCCACGGCTTACTAAAGTCATGAGAGGGAGACTCTGCATAGTGGCCACATCCGTTCCCTCTGAGAGGGTCTTCTCAATAACGGGACAAATAATTACTGAGAGAAGAAACCGCATCAGCCCCTCGAAAGTGAGGCGGCTTGCATTTCTGAATGCAAATCTGAATGCAAAATATGGTCAGCATTGCTGTGTGCTGATGGTTATAACATGGCAATAAAGAAGAGAGAGAAAAGAGGGACCAGTTTAATGTTTTAAGTGGGATGCTGCAGTTTTGCACATTGTTATTTATTTTTCTTTGATATGGAGCAATATTCTATTATTATGTTGTTCAGATTGTATTAGTTTTGAATTGTTACATTTATATGCAATTTGTTTATGTGCATTTAAAGTATAACTTTTTTAATGTATATAAACAAATTGTGTAATAGCGTCCTTCTTTTTTACATTTATTTCAATTTGTGGGATGCTGCAGTTTTGCAAATTGTTATTTATTTATCTTTGATATGGTGCAATATTATATTATGCTGTTCAGATTGTATTCGTTTTGAATGGTTAGATTTGTATGCACTTTGTTTAAATACATTAAAAAGTTATACTTTAAATGCAAATGTTTAATAGCATTCTTTTTCATAACAAACCAATGCATTTTTAAATAAATTGTGGTTAAGGTAGAGTATGATTTCATTTAATACTTTCATTAGAATTGTTTTAACACCAATCATAGTCAAACTATCGCAAACTGTTTGACTTGAAAAAATACAAAACATATTTTTTTAAAGAGCCGTTTGGGAGCCAAAAGAGCCGGCTCTTTTTGGTGAGCTGAGCCGAACGAGCCGGCTCACTGAAAAGAGCCGGAATGCCCATCACTAATCTGCAGAAATGTAGTGTGATTTTGTGTAGACGCTTTTCTTGTCTACAGTAGTAGAGACGTGTGATCGCCCCGATGTCGGTGTTGTAAACAGTTTTTACTCCTGTAATTGCAATAAAAGCAAGACTATAATTGAATTGCACATTCATTGTACGAAATGTTTATTCATGAATGGGAATATGCAGAAGAGTTTGGTCACGAGGGAAGAATGACGTCACCTTTTCAACCCGTTGAACAATCAGAGAGCTCCCGGTCAAGCGACAGGGACTTGAATAGCCCAACTTTTAATGTATTCTGCCTGAACCTAGCCAGCACAGCCTATCTTGGTGGTCTATTTGTTCATATTAGCCACTCCTTTTCTATGTGTCGATGCTATTTGAATAGATTCCTACCGACTGACAATTTAGTCAACTCTGCATTGAACAGGTTTTGTAGTCTATCAAGAGCAGGCTATTCCTCTGTGAGTCCAACTTTTATAGGGTAAGTGTCCAGTGTTCATATTTACAAAGTTGATGCTTGACTGAATTGTTAGCTCGCTAGCTCTGTTCGTATCTTTCGCTAACGAGCAAGTTTGGTTGAATGATACAAATGTATCGGATAAAAAAAAATAAAAAATCTAAAACCTTGCTGTGGAACATTGTGCACTAATGTAGCCATTATATTCAGTAATCTATTGCTCCAGGCTACTGTAGACAGCCCAAAATCACGTCCAACGTGCGGTGGGACTCGAGCGCTCGCTTGATACTTTGTAGCAGCCAAAAGCTTCAGTCCCATGAGTTTGTTTTCATTCATTAGTGCTGGATAGGCTATGGCGCCTTTAGAATAATGAGCAGAGGGCAAGACACGTTTCTATTGCAAATTGTTAATATTACACAGTTACATAATATTAATGCTAGTAAGGGCTAACTCTCAAATAAGTTATCATGTAAATTACATTACGTTTTCACATTTTATTAATGCCTCGCCCTGTTGCACTTTATATACTATTTAGAGTTATTTTTTTCAGCAGTTAGGCTTATTAAAAGTTTAAGATGTGTAACTATGCATTTTGTTGTTGTTGTTTCAGAGGCTCTCCTGGATAAGTGGGAAGACTGTATGGACCAGGCTTAACATGAAGAGCCTTAAAGCAAAGTTTAGGAAGAGCGACGTAAGAACATGTATCACTTGTCAGTGGGGTTGGGGGGTGGTGGTATGTTATTGCCTGACAGAATGTTTTCATTCATCCATTCATCCGTATGGCTCTGTGACTGTCATAGCAATGAAGCCCTCAGCCGTAAAGCTATTTCAATAACAGCCTCCATAGGTAGTTTCTCCATAGCTGTGACTGAATCATTTGGGTGTGAGTTTTCCAGGCAGGGAGTATTCTAAAGATCCTACAGGAAGTGAGTAGCTTCCACTGAGTATGACTCATCGGTCGTCACGGTGACCTGTATCAGACAGCATTAGTGCCAGAGTGTGGCCATGAAGGGGGGCGATTTAGACACTTTAAATTGGCTACATCCGTCATCTCGGAGGAGTACGTACCTAATCAGGAAGCTGGGGAGAAGTCCAAAAGTCAGGGAGTAGAACACTCAAGTTTGGGTTTTCATAAATCAATTTACATTTCAGAACCGTTCCTATGTTATTGACAGGCAGAGAATTTAGATGCAGAATACCTTCACTGAAATATGTAGGAGTTGATGATTCCTCCTGTGTCATTGGAATACTAAGAGTTGCCAAGAGGCCCAAAAAGTGTTTCAGGGTGGGATTATCTGTGGGAAAAGTACTCTGTTTAGCACTAGTCGTGCGCCTTAAATCATAGGACATACATGGAAGGTATATTTTCTTGCATAATGCAAATCTGATGGGAGATGTATTAACCTAGATACCTCTATTAGCTTGTAATTATAAAAGTGTGAGGCTAAATGCAAATATTAATGCCACAGATAATGGAGTCGTGGATCTGATGCTTTTGTGGTGAAACATAACCATTGCTGATGAATGTAGTTTAACAGTGGGAGTTGCAACCCGTGGGTGTTTTTCACATTAGGTTGCTTAGGAACAGTCTGTCTGTATCTCTGTAACCATCTACTTCACACCCACATAATCACTTCTCACTCTTTTTTTGCTATTAAAAATTCCTCTTCTGTCCTCAAGATTGGCTACAGTTCACTCTTTCCACTGGTTGCCTTAGTGTTAGTAGATTGTAAATGACCTAAACTGTGACCCAGTTCTCTACTCTCATCCTCACAAGAAACACATCGCTCATTGGTGGTCATGGTAGAGTCTTGGACTGAATACATTCAAAACAAACGTTCAAAACTGCTCACTCAGGAAGAAAAAAAACCCATCAGAACCAGCCGTAGACTTGCCTTCTTTATTAACGGATATATTATATTTTAGTTGAATTCTGGTTTAGCATCCAATTGATCCCGTCTTATGAATTTAACATGCTGCTATCGGCCCGTACATATTCCATGTGGCGTTTAGATGTCAATACCAGAACCATGTGCCATTATGAGGCTAGACTTTCCCTCTCATACAATCTGAGAAAACCCTCCTCATATGTCAGAGTAGTGGGATTACTGTCGATCAGCTAGCGCCGCAGACCACGATCATTCTTCCCTCAGCCATACCAAGCTAATCAAGGGCAATAGAAAGAAAATATCCTCCTGATTCTATTTTAGGGCTGTGTGGTAGCCTGAGATTGCGGTGGAATTCATTCCAGAGCCAGACCTTCATTCTTTTACAAAACAAGGAGACCTGGAATGCCAGTATATAAATCGTTTTATGTAGTCAGCCATTTGCCAAATAGTCCTTTTAATGTAATAGGCTATTTTATCCAAGGACTACGGTAATGTTAACTGTCAAATCAATGCTAAATGTGTCTCTCAGGATTTTCTTAATCTGCAATGATCTATTTGCAATAGGCATTCAAGTCAATCACTCTTACAACAGGGAACTCCGCTGAGAATGTTCAGGAATGGAGTGGAGTTGTGTCTACAGTGATTATTAGTGAAATGTCTTGCCCAGCACTCCCAGCTATGTCATTATAGTTCATACATCCTAGTCTCAGCTATCCTTCCCTCTGCACCTCCTCCCCCCCCCCCCCCCTGTTTCTTGTAGCCCAAGTGCATATTTTTCAGACTAGACAGTAATCCCCTATAGACCTATCCTTACCTGACACCTTCATTGAGTCTAGTCATCTAGTATGTATGCAACTCTCTGTTACAGGTTAGCCTCTGTTGCTGCAGCTGTATCTTACTGGTTAGTGTTGCAATTGGCTCATATAGGTTAGACACTGTTCCGTTGACCTGATGCTGTTTTACGGAATGCAAGCGCCTTCACAACCCAAATTGGAACTGGATCATCTAGCAGGCCTGTATTGACAGGGCCAGGTGGTGTAAATGTGCTTTCCCAGCTTGGTATTAAACAGATTTAACGTTGCATGAAGGAAAATGTTATATCAAGTGAGCCATGTCTAAAAACAAGTTTCACTGGTAAAAAAAAGAAGCAGCCATTGTAAACTATCAGCAGCAGGTGTCTTACAGTGTCTAGCTATACAAGGTCATAGTAAAAGATAAGAGCTGATTATTTTTATTTTTTGTTGTTGTTGTATGTGTCTGAATAATATTAGCGTTTTAGTCTAAGCCCATTTGGCGATAGCAACAAAAGTGAGAGCCTTGTTTTTTTCTCTGTCTCAGTAAGTCTCTGTGGCTAATGGCCAAGCACATTCCCAGAAACCAGGTTATATCCAGTCTGCTCCCTCCCAGTCACCAATCAGAAATCCACAGCTGCAGTATCTAGACCACAGATCCAATCAGGAGAGAGCTTGAGACCTGGCCAAACTGCAGGTGACCAATCATAGAATCTGGCAGCGGCGCAGCATAGGGGAATGAGACTGGCTGGGCGCAGCGGGACAGGGAGGAGTCCAAGCCTCTGAAGTACTATGCTATTAGAGTCTTTGTAGATCCCTATTCCCAAGGTCTCTGTGGTTTACAGTAGCTACCTTCTGATCTGGCCGAGTTACCATGAACAGTTTTGCACACACACACCTACACATTTCACAATATTCCTCATTTGAAATATAGATATTGGGATGTGTACTCGAGGTTGATCCAGTCATTATTGTGGTATATCTATTGAAAATACCCCCGGTCTGGCTGGTCACGAGAAGAGAAATTGTAAACAACACTGGAAGCTATTACAACCATGTGTGACCATGCTCATCTTGTTGTCATGTCAACATACTCCGTGTCCCTGCATTACCCTTCTCCCTCCCAGACAGACTCTAGCCTACTACCATACTTCTGCACTGGAGTTGATGTATTACCCTGCCCTGGCTGTCCAGAGGGATTAACAAAGGCTTGTCTCAACATACCGCCCCCTCCAATCCCCTCTAGCCTCCAGACTGTGTCTAATTCATGCGTGTGCTGGATTATGCATCCTCGAGTCACCAAACACGGCTGTCTGAATGATCTCAGCACAGAGCAGGCTACACGCACACTGTCTCTTGTCTCTGTCGTCTCACTGAAAGGCCTCTTAATGGGGGACAGTGACAGTAAACCGGTGTAGGAGGGCTTTAATCTGGGCTGCCTGGTGGGGTGTGTGGGGGGATAGACCCTGGAGGCTTGTCTGAGGGGGGTCTCAGAGACAGTTTATTAAAACTATCACCACGTGGTTTCGTTATCAGTTGTTTACAGAAGCAGAGACAAAGTAGTGGAACCTGGTCAATAACAGAAGGCTTGACTCCCAGTAATTCTGGGTTGAGCTGACTGTGACCCGGAGCATGGTATAGAATGGCTCTGTGGATGTTTAGAGCGCGGTGCTAATTCTGTCTGTTTGAACGCGACAATGGAAAAAAAATAAAAAATGTGGTAATAAATCAAATGTTCCTGGGTTCGGGCTGGCGGTTACATTATCGCCAGGAATGAGGTAATGATACAGTCCACTGATCACTGATAAAGGGAATGCCAGTAGAGTAGTGGGAGAGAGTGAAACTTAAGTAGAGGAGAGTAGGAGTTATTGGATTTAGCACCTCTTGCATTACTGCAGGCATGACATGTGACCTGAAGGAGTCCAGGTGAAAAGCTTGTAGTGAGATCACTGACAAGGTCATACTGCTATTTGTCACGATTTGGCAACCTTGTGTTAATTTGTTGTTCGCAGAACATTCCTCCTCTGGTCCATCTGATTCAGCTGGTATTTTGGTAGTTGCGCCTCCATAATGCATAGAGTGAGAAGAGGAAACTAAGTAATGAATGTGTTTCTGTGAGGGAGAGCTGTTTTTTTTTCACAATTTCTCAACAGGCATTCAGTGTTTCCGGAAATGGGGAGCTTTCCAAGTCGAATGTTGCTTATTTATTGAACAGGAAAGGCTATTTGTGTTCGTACTGCGATTATTTTTACTGTATGCATCAAAAGCGACATTTAGGCCTCGGCTTGTGGGACGTAACTGAAAGGGAACTCCTGCACAATAATAAACCTTGTGCTCACCCCACCGACTGCAATGGTTCAGAAAACCAGCATCTTTGCCAAGATCACATGCGAGGGAAAACATCATGTTCTTACTCTGAAACCCATAGCAGGATACATATGCTTTCCAACAACAGTCCCTTGTCTGTACCCCAGCCTTGGCTACTCGTCACCTTTACAAGATGAAAAACAGTGAAGGTAATTTGGCCAAGCTCAGTCTGCACTGCGGGGATGGGGAAGCCAGAGGATGGACTGAGAGACTTGAAGCAAAAGGAAATGTGGAAATTATCATTTCTTCCCTCTTTATTTAGCAGTAATTGATGCCATGGGAATATACAGTAGAGTATTTTTTTGCATGATGTCTACACAATGGATTCCTAGCTACAATTGCAAGTCTAAATAGGCTATAAAGTTAATTTGACTAAATGTGAGGGTGTGCATTCAACACACGTTTAGAGGTTTAATACCATGAGGTAATACTGTACATGATAAGATGTACTATTTTGCATGAAAACAACATGAGACTACTGCTATGTCTGAGAGTGGAAGTCTGTCTGAAACCTACCATATGTTATTTGTTTAACTCAGATTTTTCTGTGGTCTCCAATCCCTTATTTTGTTTGGAGTTTCAAAGTCATGTATACTGCTCGAGCCTATTTGAGATTGCTTAAGCAATTTCAGCTGTTATTTAGTAGAAAGGATGCATTGTTTTGGGGACATTGTGCATGTGCTTTGCGTTAGGAAGTGCTTGAAGTGAACATTTCCATTGTTTATCGAAATGCTGTAGATACTTACCACCCTTTCTACACAGACATGCATCTGTGTGGTGGTAGACAGACAATACCCAAAGGGACGCACTTGAAGTGGTGTCAGAACTCGGGTCATCGGCTGCTCCTCAGACCATTTGTTTTGTGCAGTTGTCTTTGCTGAGCCTGAGAAACAAACCGTATTGCCTGTAGCAAGTTTGCGCTCCGGTGTAAAACTTGCTCCATAAACCAAACATTGAAATCATGGCTCGTGGGTTTTGGCTGTCCTTGGGGGTCCAGAGAAGAGAAAGAGAGAGTGACTTTTACAGTTGCTGTCTGTCTGCACTAAGTGGTCTCCATGTAAATCTAGGCTGATGATTTCACCAGCAGGCCGTAGTGGAAGTCCTTCAGACCAGACCCGGTATGGTAGTACAGTGCACGATAGTGAGAATACCAGAGGAAGCAGGTATACTTTTACAGTACATTGCTCTTATTGTGTGGAGAAGTAATCCTTGAATAGTTGGCACGGTAACAGTATAGAGAGAATACCAGAAGCTGGCTGAGTGACACAACTGTGAGCATTGGAATGAGAACAAGTCTACATATGGAAAAGTGTATTCGGATGGCAATCCAGAACAGAACACCCCATATACTTGACTATTGTGTAGAAAGTACATGCCTTGTTTCACAGTATTTATTTTTTCATGTTGAGCTTAACATACACTCGTAATCACATGGTTTACTGGGGTCTTGGTGTCTTTTACCTAGATTTTCCCTCTCACAATCTCCATAACCCCCCCCAGGTCAAATCTATTTATACGATTTGGGCTGCAGATTATGGTCTAAGTGTACTTTTGCCCTCAGGAAATTGCTTCCGGGATAGAGCTTTGCAAGATGGCCTCCTCTTTGTTGAGTGGGACACTCAAGCAGATTCCAGAAATGCTGCATCTGCAATTCTCAGTAGGTCTTATGTAGTTTGTTTCTGCAGTAAGTCCTCCTATGCATGCTTCATATCTGCTATCCAGTAAAGAGCCCTGCTATCACCAGGGACCGCTGTGCTGCTAAGCTGGTGTGACCCAGTGAGCTTCATTTGCTGTGTGTTTATGATGTTGGCCCAGTTGCCTACTGTAATGGGAGTGGCACAGTTAGGATCGTTGGTACAGTTAGGGGACCAAGGTGCTTGCATGACCTGTGGCTAAATAAGTTCTGCACTACAGATTTAGTTGACAGGCACCACTCAATCTTTTGGAATGAATTAGCAAATTCAGCTTTAAGCGTAATTGTTATTATGGCAACATTGGTAAGAGGATCAACAGTTTGTTTTAAGCAGTGACCTGACTATCCGGCTGAGGGGGCAGTCTTCTGATGTAGACATTTCCTTCTTCCTAATAGAAAGTGGCTAAAATTAAACAAATACGTTGAGTGTAGCTGAAGGAATTACAACTTTGCAGTCTGGGTTTATTTTTTCTATTGGAGACATGGGGCCTCAGAGAACAGGAAGTGGACTCGAGTCTAGAACAGATTTTGGAATAACATTTGATGTGAACATTTTATTTTCACCTAATTCATGTCTATTTTCTTTGAATTCTCCATGCTGGTTAGAAAAATGCTTTTGCTCAGTTATGATGCAATTGTCCATATCTGTTCCATTCAAAACTCGTTTTGATATTCGCCATGGGGATTAGTATTTAAAGTGATACTATCCGGTTTGACAACAAGCCTTCTTTGTTGAGATATGTCTCAGAGAGAGTATTGACAGGGGGTTCACCTGTTGGGTTTTTTGACCGGCAGGTCTGGTGAGGTTCACAGCCCTTACATAAAGTAGTCCCCCTGTACACCATACTGTAACCGGACTCATCGGGGATAGGGGTGTTCGGAGGAAAACTTGCTCAGGAACATTACAATAATAACCTTTAAAAAAAAAATACTGTCAAGGTAATTCATGGCAAAGACGGTCTATTTTGCATGTAATGTGCCCATAAGGGAGTAGTTTCTCTATCAGTGTGCTATCCTGCTGCCAGGCTATGAACAGAGACCATTGTGTAGCGATTTAGGGAGCAGAGTTCATGCTTTTCACAGGTTTGACTGGCCTATTGTATAGGAGATGGTACATGTTTAACCTGCCTATGGGCTGACACCATACTGTTACACGCTGTCTGTACCCTGGGGTTTAGCTTGGGAGACTATCATGGTGCTAGTTTCATAGGCAGATGAAACAATCAAATTTGTTGAAAATCCCAAATTAGAAATATTGCAGGTGTGTAGCTTGATACAGTACAAACTTCCAAATGAGGCCCACCTATCCTGCATTAGATCAAACCGAACAATATTGATACAGTTTTGTGAAAAGGTTTCATTAGTTGATTTTGGAACATTACTCAGATTTTCGGAACACTACTCAGAGGACAACTGTTCCCGCCCCTCTCGTTCCCCTGAGGAAGACCTGTTAGAGATAAGGGCTGAATGTTTACTCTTCGAAGAGGGTGGTTATGTTTGTCCCATGTCTTTCTTTACCCTGATGGTCATTTAGCTGCACAAGCCCCTCCAGGTCATTTTAAGTGTTTCCTGTTTTTACAGGGCCTGGCCCTGACTCGAGAGACCCCAGACCAGCCGGTAGCCACTGGGCCATTTTACACAATATTTCTTTCAGCTCTGGGTTTATGAAGGGATGTAGCAAGTCATGGTTTAGTTTTATACGCATCCAAATCCAAGTGGAAATCTGTTCAATTGTTTACTCTTTCACTTTTGCATTAGTTTGAGTACATCGCAACTTCCTCCAACCCCTCACTCAATCTGATCATCTGTCTCCACGTTTGACAAAAGAGCATATTCCAGCCCAAGCCGGTCCATGTCTTCACTAATGTGATCCATGTACTTCTACTGATGGACAGTGGCCTAATCTGTAGCTAGTGTTTCCATGCTTTGGGAGGGGGCTGATTCAGCCCGGATACAGTATGCCGACTTAGCTATTGCTCTACATTTAGTTTTTGAGTGAAAATCTGCAGCAGGGAGGAGTCTCGTGCCTCGCATGACTTATGTGCAAGGGCTGATACATACACATTTTAGTGTGGTGAGTGGGTGTATTATATAAGTAAGCGTGTATTACTATTATCTAGCATTTGCAAGCACTATTATCACATTTCCTTGATGGGGAGGGGGGGGGGGGGATTACTGTTGTGTGTTTTATGGCAGTTTTATCAGAGGCACAGCATCCAGCCACGCCCATATTACAGTGGTTTTGAATTTGATCCATTCCATGGAATGTCACTCCCTTTGAAATTTGAGCATTGCATTCCGCTCCACTTAGTCCACTACTGTAGATCTGTCAAATGCAATGGTAAGGCATTCACAGTCCACTGCAGCAATATCCCGCCTCCTGTGTGTCTGTTTCATCTATCGCACTACACCGTACAGTCACGCGATATTGTTCAGTGTTCTGTTTGGTTAGTTCTTCTAGAGCACGGCAGTATTTCCATGTTTTGTTATCTTCTCCGTTCTACTGCAGTTGAAGTAATGCTGGTGCAACCACAGTTCCACAGACATCATCTGGGTTCAAATGAAAGAGAACTGGGAACTGTGGATGTGGTTTGGAACTGCAGTGAAACTTCTCTTTGAAACCGTGAAATGTTTTTGCAGGCTCCAATCAACAACTTTATGATAGACTTATTTACTAAATGTGAATAAGGCTAGTCGACATGTGAAATCCAGCTGGAGTGTAGGCCTAATAGTCAGGAAAGTAATGTGGACTTTGACCCCAGTCTGTCAGAAGTGCAGAGTGAGTGGTTTTTAATGGTGTTGGAGAACAGAACAGACCAGAGCAGGACTGCCACCATTTTAAAGTAGCTGCACTATGTCTCTGTATTAATCTGTAATCCCTGTTTACCCTCCTGCACATTCTTGCTGTAGCCGCTATGGTCTCTCTATCTGGCTGGCTGGCTCACTCCCTTACTGTACTATACACTGACTGACTTTTACTGACTATCTTTGTCTGGCTCACTCCCTTACTGCACTACCAAGGTGTTTGTTACTGACTGTCTGTAACTTCAAATCACTTTTTTTTTGGTCGCGTACACATATTTCGCAGATGTTACCGCAGGTGCAGCGAAATGCTGATATTTCTTGCTTCAACAGTGCAGTAATACCTGACAATACAAAACAATACACAAATCCAAAAAATAAAAATTAAGAAATATCAGAATGAGCAATGTCAGAGTCCAGAATATAAATATATATGTACAGTGCCTTCAGAAAGTATTCACACCACTTGACTTTTTCCACATTCTGTTACGTTACAGCCTTATTCTAAAATGGATTTAAAAAAAATTATAATCCTCAGCAATCTACACACAATACTCCACAATGACAAAGCTAAACCAGGTATTTTGATTTTTTTTGTGCAAATATATTAAAAATAAAAACGGATACCTTATTTACATAAGTATTCAGACCCTTTGCTATGAGACTTGGAATAAAGCTCAGGTGTATCCTGTTTCCACTGACCATCCTTGAGATGTTTCTATCACTTTATTGGAGTCCACCTGTGGTAAATTCAATTGATTGGACATGATTTGGAAAGGCACACACCTGTCTATAAGGTCCCACAATTGACAGTGCATGTCAGAGCAAAAACCAAACCATGAGGTCGAAGGAATTGTCCATAGAGCTCCGAGACAAGATTGTGTTGAGGCACAGATCTGGGGAAGGGTACCAAAAAACATGTCTGGAGCTTTGAAGGTCCCCAAGAACACAGTGGCCTCCATCATTCTTAAATGGAAGAAGTTTGGAACCACCAAGACTCTTCCTAGAGCTGGCCGCCCGGCCAAACTGAGCAATCGGGTCAGGATCAAGGCAAAGATGAATGGAGCAAAGTACAGAGAAATCCTTGATGAAAACCTGCTCCAGAGCGCTCAGGACCTCAGACTGGGGCGAAGGTTCACCTTCCAATAGGACAACGACCTTTAGCACACAGTGAAATACAACGCAGGAGTGACTTCGGGACAAGTCTCTGAATGTCCTTGAGTGGCCCGGCCAGAGCCCGGACATGAACTCGATCAAACATCTCTGGAGAGACCTGAAAATAGCTGTGCAGCGACGCTCCCCATCCAACCTGACAGAGATTGAGAGGATCTGCAGAGAAGAATGGGAGAAACTTCCCAAATACAGGTGTGCAATGCTTGCACCAGAAACAATTTATAAGCCTAATTATAGAATTACATATAGAATCCCTATTAATTCACGAGGATCTCTGTGGGCCTAGTCGTAAAGATTTGTAATTTTAACTTTAAAATGTATTACTTTTTATTGTGTCTTGAACACAACCCGTTACACACAACACCAAAAAGTGTCATGACATTTGGCGATTGTCATTAGGCCAGAATTAATGCGTCCACTGTTGTCTGCACATGGCTCAGTGTCGGCCACTCATCCCTGCCTTGGCAAAATGTCAGTTCTCGTGGAACCACATCGCATTTTAGAGCGTAGGCTGTACCACCCATTTTCAGTGGTGTAAAAATACTTTAAAGTACTACTTTACTTAAGTCGTTTTTTGGGTGTCTGTACTTTACTTTACTATTTATATTTTTGACAACTCTTATTTTTACTTCACTACATTACTAATGAACATATTGTACTTTTTACTCCATACATTTTCCCTGACAACCCAAAGTACTCCTTACATTTTGAATGCTTAGCAGAACATGCACTTATCAAGAGAACACATGGTCATCCCTACTGCCTATGTTCTGGCAGACTCCGTAAACAGAAATGCATCTTTTGTAAATAATGTCTGAGTGTTGGAGTGTGCCCCTGGCTATCCGTACATTTAAAAAAGAAATAAGAACATGGTGCTGTCCGCTTTGCTTAATATAAAGAATTTGAAATGATTCATACTTTTACTTTTGATACTTAAGTATATTTAAAACCAAATACTTTGACTTTTACTCAAGTAGTATTTTACTGGGTGACTTTCACTTTTACTTGAGTAACTTTTTATTAAGGTATCTATACTTTTACTCAAGTATGACAATTGAGTACTTTTTCCACCACTGCCCATTTTCAAGTCCATTCGCACATTTTTCTGACATGCGGTTATGATAAAAAGTCGTGTAATAGCCTACAGTTTTCTTGATATTTTGTTTTAGTTATTGTGATCGGCCCAGGTTTTACCGGTACGGCGTACCCCCACTATTTATTTTGCCGGCACGCCGTACTGGACTGTAGCGCCTTGCTTTCACCCCTGACTGTTTTAGAGATTCAATGACCAGGAGATTGCATGTGATGAGCTGCTGCATTTTACAGCTTGACTTTTTCCTTCCCCTCAGCTAGCTGCCTGTAGATAGCCTAGCCGACTGGAATAACACTGGCTATTCCCAAATCTCTTGCAGAGCCGTGTCTCATTACGCTGCATACCAAAAATAGTGACAGAGACTTTAGCAGCCAGCAGCCACACCGGGCCCTCTACAGTATATATCAGGGCTGACTTCACTGCTCTACTTTCCCCTGGCCCCTGCTGTGTAGAAACTGCAGGTCACCAAGTCCTCCACCAGCACGGCTCAGGTAGCGCTACAACAGAAAGGGATGAATCAATTTATAAACAAAGCACTGTAAGCAGTAAGCACCACTGTTCAATCATATCCCATGGACAAATTCATGCAGTATACAGTCATTTTCATGAGGACATAATACTAGAAATGTTGTTTTGACAATGTACCTTTTTTCTATTCCTACAGTGCACAATATGTAATATTTGACATCTGTAGGAGCCTTCAAAGGGTATTTTTTTCCCCCAGACGTTATACACACAGTCACGTGGCTTGTTATATAAAGCAGGCAGACGGGCATCAAGGTTTTCAGTTACTGTTCAGTTGAACGTTCGAATGGACAAAACTAGTGACCTAAGCGACTTTGAGTGGGGTATTATCGTCTGTGCCAGGCGCGCCGGTTCCAGTACCTCAGACGACTGGCCTCCTGGGCTTTTCACACAGGTCATAGTCTAGGGTTTACCGAGAATGATGCGACAAACACAAAACATCCAAACAGTGGCAGTCCTGTGGACGAAAATAGCTCATTGAGGAGAGAGGCCCGAAGGAGAATGGCAAGAATCGTGCAAGCGAACAGGCGGGCCAAATAACGGCACAGTACATCAGTGATGTGCAGAACGGCATCTCGGTACGCACAACTCGGCGATCCCTGTCACGGATGGGCTATTGCAGCAGACGACCACGCCAGGATCCACTCCTATCAGCTAAAAACAAGAAGAAGCGGCTTCAGTGGGCACGCGATCACCAACACTGGACAATTGAGGAGTGGGAAAACATTGCCTGGTTCGACGAATCCCATTTCCTGTTGCGTCATGCTGATGGCAGAGTCAGGATTTGGCGTAAACAGCATGAGTCCATGGACCCATCCTGCCTGGTGTCACCTGTACAGGCTAGTGGCAGTGGTCTAATAGTGTGGAGAATGTTTTCCCGGCACACATTAGGTCCCTTGATACCAATTGAGCAACGTTTCCATGGCACGAAAAATTTTGGCTGTTATGGAAGAAAAGGGGGTCTGGCCCGGTACTAGTGTAGATGGGTGTACCTAACAAACTGGCCACTGAGTGTATACAGTATGTCACGTTTCAGTTCATTATCTATAGATCACAGCAATGGCCTTCCAATGAGATGACTGTAGTCTGCCAGCACAGGTCCTGAGCTTGATGTTTATAAGAGGAATAATCTACCATACAACACTAACGTCAGATCATCCTAACAGTATAACCCCTTCACTATTTAGGTGCTAGAGTTCTACAGGGAAGAAACATGTGTTCACTAATTGCTACCACTAGGCTTGTGTTATCTAATACTGTAAGATATGCTTTCAGTTTGAATTGCTCATAGAAAACCAGTTGGCTGAATCCAAATGCCCTCTATTACCATGTATGGAAAGTTGGAAACCAATTACATGGAGGTTTTCAGATTTGTTTTACATATTTGTCCACTTACCCACGTGAAAAAATACTACAGTACTTACTACATAATTCTATACTAAACTGTTGTAGACTATAGAATACTATACTACACACTGTAGTATCCCTCGATCATGTGTAGTACTTACTATATATAGAATGTTGTAAAATACTATAGTAAATACTACAGTATTATCCGAAGAAAAAAAAAATCGCTGCAGTAAATAGTACAGTAATGTCCACAAAAACAGTATAGTCCGCAAAAACACTACACTTTTGTAAACTATAATAAATACTACAGTATTAATTTGCGTATAACCTTCCCATTCCCCTCCCCCAATATCGCAATTTGTGCCACCCAATAAGTGGGAAACCTACAGTACATGACAAGTATAGACCATATATTATGTTCCCTACAGGTTATAGAGAAGAGCTGAAGCTCTGAACTATCCGTTCAGACCCCAGTCCTACCTACAGGTTATAGAGAAGAGCTGAAGCTCTGAACTATCCGTCCAGACCCCAGTCCTACCTACAGGTTATAGAGAAGAGCTGAAGCTCTGAACTATCCGTCCAGACCCCAGTCCTACCTACAGGTTATAGAGAAGAGCTGAAGCTCTGAACTATCCGTCCAGACCCCAGTCCTACCTACAGGTTATAGAGAAGAGCTGAAGCTCTGAACTATCCGTTCAGACCCCAGTCCTACCTACAGGTTATAGAGAAGAGCTGAAGCTCTGAACTATCCGTTCAGACCCCAGTCCTACCTACAGGTTATAGAGAAGAGCTGAAGCTCTGAACTATCCGTCCAGACCCCAGTCCTACCTACAGGTTATAGAGAAGAGCTGAAGCTCTGAACTATCCGTTCAGACCCCAGTCCTACCTACAGGTTATAGAGAAGAGCTGAAGCTCTGAACTATCCGTCCAGACCCCAGTCCTACCTACAGGTTATGGAACATTTGCTCTTTTAGTAGTTCTCCAGTAGGTTTCTTCAAGGAGAAAGCTTCCACTTCTATGTAAAAGATAATAAAACAAAATCACTTCAGTCAAGACTACAGAAATGTCTGCAAAAACACTACAGTATACTACAGTCCACAAAAGCACTACATTAATTACTATAGTGTATATACTACAGTTTTCTTTTAATGCCATATTTAGACTATAGTTAAGTGTAGACTTTAGATTCTGCAAAGAGTTTACAGTGAATACTACAGTAAAGTCCGCAAAAACACTACAGTATTTATTAATTTATATATATATATATATATATATAGTATTTTTTTTATGTGGAAAGTTGTGTGTGTGAGCTGAGTTCATAGATGATGAATATGTCATACCCTGCTGTGTGTACCAGATCAGAACAGTGCATCTTGCCGGTGTTGGGTAGGGTAAGGTTTGGTATTCCCGGACTGTCTGTGAGCTGGCTTCTGTTACAACATTCCCAAAATAGTGATGGAGTAGAGGAGTGTCTGACCCCTCTGCTCTTTCTGCAGCTCATCTATGCATACCTGAGGTCGCAGGTCTCTTCAACAGGTCCCCTTCCTCTGCTCACGTGGCGGTGTCAGGTAGAACCCATAAGAACTAATAACATAGCTTCAACGTAAACCTGGCTTTGAAATGGCTTCGGAAAGGACACCATGGAATAAGCATCATCTCCTACCGTCCACATACTGATGTCTGATAGACATCTTGACTTTTGATGACACTTCTATTGTCGGATGGCCCTCAAATAAAAACAGAATTAATACTACCTACCAGGCCAGACAGTTTCCTTCAGAGCAGCACGTAAAGCTGAGTACATGAGTCAGTCACAAAGCATTGGTCCGGTTTGTTTTTGGTGTGGGAGGGAGTGGTAAAGAATCTTGACTGGGGGGGGTTCTCTGTGTTATTTTTCTCCCTGTTACAGAGGCGGACTGTCAGACTGATGGATAGTCCTCCTCTTGCATGTAGAGTTAACTTTGAGTTCCCACTCTACTCACGTCACCTTACTTTTCCTTCTCTCTCTGTCTCTGCGTGTGTGCACACAAGTGCGGAGAGAATGGATACTCGTTCCAGACTGAGCCTCCCATCATCCTAACAGTTAAGCCAGTGCCTTAACCCTCCAAAAAGATGGAAATGAATGGGTGGATAGTTGCTATCATCGAGCATATGAGCATGCCAGGCAGGGTAGGGCAGAGTCAGTGTGGCCTGGCCAGCCAGTGACCTACTATGAGGTCAGACTGGAGCCCTGTACGTCTTGACAGTCAGTCAGGATTACAAATGAGGGCAATTCGTTGTGAAAATGGACTGCGGCTGAGTTAGAAAAACAATCCTCCCTGTTTTGGGACATTAGTCACTTTCGGGACATTTCAACCATTCCTGTGGCCTCATTTATCAATGGTGCATGCGCACAAAAACATACCCTAAACCTTTCGTGCGCTGGTTTTCCCGCAAAGATTCGTATTTATCAATGTTGAACTTGACGGGAAAGTGTGCGTATTTCCACGCACTTCTCAAACCATGCTTACGCACGACTTCTAGTGGTTTATCAATTGTATTGCAAGCAAATATTTGTATTTAGTTGGAAATAGAGGTTTTTCATGCACGGGAATTATAATAATGGTAGGCTAATAAAACATTAGAGTAGGCCTAATGATAAAACGGGTGCATTTTCTGTTGGTAAGAAGATCGCATAGCAATGTCGCATAATATAGTCTATTTATTTTACTTTTATTATATAGGCCTAAATCATAATCATATTGCAGGGCATGTATCCTTTTCTCATATGACTGGTTTATACACAACAATTAGTAGGCTACCATTTATCAATCGCTCATTCAATAGTCAACCATGCTCGAAAGTAAAGACCGTGAGTCTATGACAGTATGGCTAGGGTACAGTATTGCTGTGCGATAGGAGCTCGAGTCTGCGCAACATAATATCCTGTTTAATCTCAGAACCTATACCAAGTCAGGACATAGAAACACAATCATTTATTGCTGAATAGTTTTTGAGGGGGCTTTTTATTTAGTTTTTTATTTTATTTAGTAAATTTAGATATGCGAATTGTTGTTCAATATTTTGTTTAACGTGTGCACTGTAGCATTTACTTTTAAAGTGTTCAATAGACAGTTCATTTCGCAAAATTCACGGCCAGTGTTTGGCAGTCGCTGCTAATCAATGTTACTCGCTAATTTCTTGAAAAAAGATCAAATTTGACAAAGCGCTTCAGAAACTGTCATGACCCAGTTCTAACATTTTCAAATCATACAGCCAATGAGGGGATTTATGTTACCATAAAAGGCGAATGGAGGGCGTTTTCCCAGGCGGGGTTTGTAACGCGAACGCAGAAATATAATATGCCTCTGATTTATCAATGAAAACATGCGTATATGTTGAAAGCGACAGTTTGGTAAATTTCAATTATTTGTTGCGCACGCAAATCTAGAATCTCCATGTACGCCAGAATTGTGTTAGGAACGTGTGCACGGTTGATAAATGAGGCCCCTGGGCTCTGGTAAAATGAATGCCCTTGTAAATCTCTGCAGACAAGCATTTATTTGAGCAATTGATTTCATGGTTTAGGAGCAGAGGGAAGCTGGCTCCCCTAGGCATTGTGTTTTCACAGTAATATGATCACGTGGTCTCAGGCAAGAAAACATGGGATAGGCCTAAGGTTTTCGAACAGAATGAGTGTCACGCAATACAGCCACGGTCATCACGTTATCGTGGCCAAAACAACGTGTTAAAAGTGAAACAATCTTCTGTTAATGGTGTTGAAACAACCTCCTGGTGCAGCTTGTCTAATGCCCATAAGCTACCCTAATGCCTTTAAGCTATAATGGAACTGTGTTCATCAGGTTATGTAATGGGGAGTTCCCTATTTAAGGATTAAGTCTAAATGGGATTATCACCTAGATTTGAGGTTACCAGAGAGACACGGCTGGCCGCGTTCACAGGCTGAATTGTGTTTAGCTAGGTTCACTGTGGAGTAAAACCAACCAACCGCTATGACTTCTCTTATCTTTTATGCTAATTGTCTACAATGGGTAAGGAACTGTGGTTTTTGCCACACAGGATTTGGAAGAGTAGTGGGAGGGTAGTAGGTACATTCTACTCTGTGAATGAGAAGCATTAGCCTCTGTGACGTTGTTTCGTTCTCTCCCTCCTCAGGCCCACGAATGGAGCAAAAATGATGAGCGCCTCCTGGTAGCTGTGGAACACGGCGAGGTGGAGAAGGTGGCCTCTCTCCTCACCAAGAAAGGAGCCAGCGCGGTCAAACTGGACAATGAGGGAAAGTCAGCGTGAGTATCGAGGGTTGAGGGAATTGGGACAGCTTGGAGATTTAGGAGGTGGGTTTTGCAAACTGAATTAAAGGACAATTTGGAATATGAATATAGTCTGTTTATTGTTTGAATCAATTACATATTTGCTCATCTTCCCCAGACCATCTAAAACTCCAATACTGATACTGTTTCAGTGCAGAATAGAAGTTGCAGTACGTGGCTATTCCCCCACAGTTCTATGATGACACATCCTACAATAGTTGATAACGATGGAATCGGCCCCAGGCAACTGTTTGACTCAATAAGCCATAGCCCCTGTCACTAATGGAGATGCTACTGAACTGAACTGCCCTAGATACCCTGTTGAAGGAGGGAATAAGTCATGTGGAGCCAGATAAGGTTGAGGTATTATCATGGTTAGAGAAAGTTAAAGAAAGTAATGCAAATCACTGGTTCTGAATGA
The DNA here is from genome assembly GCF_965601325.2 of Salmo salar. Lineage (NCBI taxonomy): Eukaryota > Metazoa > Chordata > Actinopteri > Salmoniformes > Salmonidae > Salmo > Salmo salar. Next base: position 142,351,563 of record NC_138291.1, on the reverse strand, counting down.
ACTGCACCCTGACAATGAATTGCTAACTATAGCACCATAGAGATGTAATTATATCTGTACCAGCATCACTGTCATCATATATCTCCTTTCTTCCTCCTGTTTAGCTTTGCCCTTCCTCCTATTCCATAATGAATATGTGCTAAAGTCTAAATGCCATCTTTTGTTACTCATGATGGGGAAATGATTAAATTGGTGAGCTAATGATTCATAAAATGCACCCCACGCACTGTTTTGGGAAAGCCATTCCTGTGCCCTTCTCTCTTTCCATGTGTACAAACCTGTGAGAATCTATGGCCTTTCATTGATAGCCTATTGAACATAATATAATTCCAATTGTATAGAGTAGGGCATGGTCTCCTTTTGTGTTTAACAATCTCCCAAATACCACAAAGCGTGATTGTGTCCTGATATTGTCCTGATTTCTATAGGCTCTGAATGGACTTGACAGCCATGCTCCCACTTCCTAGCTGGACCAGATAATGCGGAGGGACAGTGTTAATGTTTGACCTCTTTCTGACAGTTGTAGACAGAGCACCACCTCCAGAGACCAGTGAAAGATGACACCACTGACCTAAATATATTTAGTAATTTACTTTGAGGGAGATTTGCACACACCAGCCAGCCACACAATTAGGGCTGGGAATTGCCAGGGACCTCACGATACGATATTATCACCATACTTAGTTGCCGATACGATATGTATTGCGATTCTCACGATTCTATATGTATTACGAATCGGAAACTGTGATTTTATTGCGATTTGATGTTCCAAAAATATTGCTCACTGTATATCTGCTGCAGAGAGACAAGAGAAAGAATGAGTTTTGATCAGTCCGGGAAATAAAAGGGCTGAAAACATGTTGGCTCACTATTTAAAAGGAAGATGGAGAACAAGCTATAGGATGAAAACTACCAGAGTTTTGGCGCAGGTACAGCCGACTACAGAAACAAAAACCATATATATATAATACTATATATATATATATATATATATATATATAGTATCATATTGCGATATGTAACTATCAGGCTACATATGTGTTTTTAATGTCACTCATACAAAGACACCATTGTTTACATATCTGACCTTCCAAGGTTTCCCAGAAGGACACACACTGACTGGCATGGCATACCCAAACAGCCAGTGTCGCCATGGAGATACTGGAGACTTCTAATTTGTGCATAATGACTGGAATGGGTGGAAACTGCTGGTGTCTGAAAGCACGACATCTCTCATTATTATTATTATTATTATTATTATTATTATTATTATTGCAAAACACACACACAGATAATCACGTGATAACTCTGTTTATGTGTGTGTGTCCTATGTAGTCTGATTCATTAGGAAAATGCAACTAATTCAGTTCATTACATGACGAGTAATTGCAAGTCATTGTCTTAAATTAATATTGATAATATCGTTTTCTAGGAGTTAAATTGTGCCCTTCCACTTGTGCTTGTTATCAGAAATGAATAATAATTTATTGACCTTGCAATTGATGTCCCGAGGAAGTGTAATTGGTGTTGAAATGTGGGCTCACTGTGGAAGCTGTTGGAGAATGCTTAATTAAACATTCATTAGAAATGGAACAGACATATCAGGCTGTGCCAGGCATATCAAACATGTTAGTCAGGCAAGTGTGTTTGATTAATGCCTTTCCATTCTGAGGGTAATTCATTTCAGCAGATACACTGCGTAAGCTCTATTAAATAGTCTGGACACTTAACTTATCTAAACACTTGCTTATCTAAATGTTCCAGTATTAGATCATCCATGTTCATTACAAAAAATCTGTGTTCTTCCAAAAAACTATGTGAAAGAAATGGTCTCGTTATCTCTTCCAATTAAAATCACAACGTTTCACAGCAGAACTGATTTATAAACAGGTGCAAACACACTTGGATTAATTACTCAGTCTGACTACTTCAATATTTCTTTCACACATCCTTGGATCAGTCAAAGTAATTCGGAAGAAGTGCACCAGAATGCTTGGAATCTGGAACCTGCTCTGCGCTTTCCTTCTTCAACATTTTGTTTTCATCGTTTTGAGGAAGACATCCTCTATAGCAGTGGTAATTGTTCTGTTGTCATGTTCTTGAGTTAAATGGTGCTAGAGGCCGTGTGTGTGTGTGTGTGTGTGTGTGTGTGTGTGTGTGTGTGTGTGTGTGTGTGTGTTAGCTCTGAGTCGGCTTGATTGCCTAGAGCAGAGCTCATTGATCCACAGCAATGCACTCACCCTGTTCTAACACCACATTCCGTAGCACCGAATTCAAAAGTCACCTTGCCACTTAACCTTCTTTTGATGTTTCCAACTTCAAGAAGCAGATCTGGCCAGTGATAATCATATTGACAGATCACATTGGTGAAGATTGAATTGTAGTGTTGTTGACCTTTTGTTTGCTTTTTGTGTAGGGAATTGTAGTATTTATTTTCTTCACAATTTGATTGCTGTATTTTCTGTTTATTCCTCCAATGACATGTTTAATCTCCACTGTACCATTCCACTGTGTTAGACTGATCATCTCGATGTCCTGTCTCTCCTCGTACAGTCTCCATGTGGCTGCCACCCGTGGTCAAACTGATTGTCTGGCAGTCATCCTGGCCCATGGAGTGGACACATCAGTCATAGACACCTCAGGTTAGTGGACTGCATTCCTCAGGGTTCCCCAATAGGTGATTGTTATTTGGCACCATGAGTTTTCTGAGCAATGTTTTTTTTTGTAAATCATTTCCGGTGTTGGACATAAGACTGTCAAATCACCAGGAAATCATTTTAAAGTGATTTAAAATATGTTCCCAAGTATTCCCACGCATAAATAGAAAGGTATATGTGATCGTATCCCAACGTAATCAAGGTTTGAAATGATTCTTTACTTGTTAAATACTAAATCTGTTTTGGATTCTTGCAGTCAATTTGTAGTCTACAAATTATTTATAACTATGTTTTGCCCCCCCCCCCCACACGGCTGAATTGGGACCCCTGACATACCTTTTTGTACTGTGCCTGCCCAAAGATCCAGATTAATAATTCAAGGCAGAGCTACTTACATAACATGTGAATATCTCCAGAACATAGTGTAGGTGAACATTCACCTATAGACCTAATCTGCCCAGAAACTTTTCTCAAGTATGATTCTACTGCTAGTGGTTACAGATATAGACTTGAGACCAGCAGGGAGTTGAATTCAACTGAAGCTGCAACGGAAGATATCTCACCTGGATGTATTTTTCCCCCCCCCCCTCAGGTTTTAGTGCTTTACACCTCGCTGCCAAAAACAACCATCAGGAGTGTGCCAAAAAGCTTATACAGGTAAGATGGAGCTACTGAATGAATGAAACTGCAAATGTAAATGCTGACCGATAACTCTCTCACTGGCTGTATCGGATGAAGCCATTGTGTTATAGCTTCGTTCTGAAGGTAGGTAAGGAGTCAAGCGCAGGAGAGCAGAGATGTCAATGTAGCGTTTCTTTTAACAGGCAAGTCCAAAAAAACGGTACAATCACAATCACCCCAAAAAACAACGCCCAAGACAATGAGAACTAACAGTTACTCACGGAAGGAGAAGGAGAATAAACCAATGCTCCTTACTATAACAAACACACGTGAATAAACTGAGGAAAGCCTCCACGAGCAACATGAAGATAATCCCGCACAAACCTAAGCGGGGAAACGGGTAAATATACACACAGAAATTAAAGCAAATGAAAACCAGGTGTGCATGAACCAAAGACAAAACCAACGGAAAAAAAGAAAAATGGATCGGTGATGGCTAGTAGGCCGGCGACGCCGAGCACCGCCGAACAAGGAGAGGAACCACCATCGGTGGAAGTCGTGACACATTGATATGTTATTATCACCCTTATGTATGGGTCATTTGTATGCAAGCGAGCTAAAACAGTTGTGCTTTTCGTTGAATCCCAATTTTAAAAAAAGGGTCTCTCTGACCATTGTGAAGATGGGTTCACTGACTGACTGTAATGTCTTGTGGTGAGAGGTGTGTCATATCTGGTTGTGTTCTGTCTGGAGGTTCCTCGGTCTGTCCTAGTGCATCTGCTGACCTAACCCACGACCTCTCTATCCTTCACACAACTTTGATATGACCTCAGTTCAGCCGTGCATACGTCCACACAATAAACGTCTGTTAATGCATCTGCGGGAGCTTGTGGAAATCAACAAGTAACAGTGGATAGCTTGTTTAAGTCCTGTTGTAGTTCAGGGTTTTCTGCGTGCATGAACTGTTGTTAGTCAGTATCTTTAAACATGTCATAATTGTGTATGTAAAATGTGATTTTATGAAGCTGTCCGACTCAAGCCTACACCACAGTGTGCATACAAGATAATACTTGGCCATTAATCAGAATGGCTGACTTACTGTAATATGATCTGCGAGTCAGTGTTCATTTCGTCAACAATAACTATGATGAAAAATACTCTGCAAAACAACCTATTTTTCCTGACTAAAACTATGACAATAACGAGACTTGATGCCCTGGGAAGAAGCTATAACTATTACAAATTACTTTTCATTTTAGTCTTCAAAAATGTGATGAGAATTCCATGTCAGACTAATGGACATTTTTAATTTGACATGAAGATACTTTTCATCTGTTTTGTCCAATTCTAAGCATGCAGCAGAATATTTCATGCAATCCTCTCATTGGCAGAGTTGACATCTTTCAGTTGGGCGGTCTGATTGAACTGGTCTGCCCCGCTCTCCCACACAGCTCCCAAGCGGTCAATTCAGTCACACTATTGAACTGATGCAAAGCCAGCACACTTGACTTGTAACTAACCTCAACTAGAAACAATGTTTACTCTCTCTCTCTTACTTTAATGTAGGCTATTTTTGCCTTGATTACATCAGAAGCTCTATTTTCCCATGTGCTCTGTTTTTCTCTAATCTGTGTTGCCGCTCTTACACCATGGTCCGCAAATGCTATTTGAGTTAGCTTTTTTCCTATAGTGAAAAACAAATTATATTTGTTGAATATTAGGAGTGCAGTAATACTTCTGGCATTTTTGTAAAGCTCAAATTCTCCCATTTTCAAGGAAAACCATAGACCGCTGCGCCACTCAGGAGCCCATGATGGGGAGAAAATCTGAGCTGGAAATTGTTTAACCTGTAGCCAAGGCATTCGGAAAGTATTCAGACCCCTTGACTTTTTCAACATTTTGTTACGTTACAGCCTTATTCTAAAATGGATTAAATCGTTTTTTCCCCTCATCAATCTACATACAATACCCCATAATGACAAAGCGTTTTTAGAAATGTTTGCAAATTTACACAAGTATTCAGACCCTTTACTCAACCCTTTGTTGAAGCACCTTCGTCAGCGATTACAGCTTCAAATCTTCTTGGATATGATGCTACAAGCTTGGCACACCTGCATTTGTGGAGTTTTTCCCATTCTTCTCTGCAGATTCTCTCAAGCTCTGTCAGGTTGGATGGGGAGCGTCACTGCATAGCTTTTTTCAGGTCTCTCTAGGGATGTTTGATCGGGTTCAAGTCCGGGCTCTGGCTGGGGCACTCAAGGATATTCAGAGACTTGTGATGAAGCCACTCCTGCGTTGCCTTGGCTGTGTGCTTAGGGTCGTTGGCCTGTTGGAAGGGGAACCTTCGCCCCAGTCTGAGGTCCTGAGCGCTCTGGAGTAAGTTTTCATCAAGGATCTCTCTGTACTTTGCTCCGTTCATCTTTCCCTCGATCCTGACTAGTCTCCCAGTCCCTGCCGCTGAAAAACATCCCCACAGCATGATGCTGCCACCACCATGCTTCACCATGGGGATGGTGCCAGGTTTCCTCCAGACGTGAAGCTTGGCATTCAGGCCAAAGAGTTCAATCTTGGTTTCATCAGACCAGAGAATCTTGTTTCTCAGGGTCTTAGTCCTTTAGTTGCCTTTTGGCAAACTCCAAGCGGGCTGTCATGTGCCTTTTACTGAGGAGTGGCTTTCGCCTGGCCACTCTACCATAAAGGCCTGATTGGTGGAGTGCTGCAGAGATGCTTGTCCTTCTGGAAGGTTCTTCCATCTCCACAGAGGAACTCCGGAGCTCTGTCAGAGTGACCACTGGGTTCTTGGTCACCACCCTGACCAAGGCCCTTCTCCCCTGATTGCTCTGTTTTGGCCAGGCATCCAGCTCTAGGAAGAGTCTTGGTGGTTCCAAACTTGTTCAATTTAAGAATGATGGAGGCCACTGTGTTCTTGGGGACCTTCAATGCTGCAGGAACTTTTTGGTACCCTTCCCCACATCTGTTCCTCGATACAATTCCTTTAACCTTATGGCTTGGTTTCTGCTCTGACATGCACTGTCAACTTTGGGACCTTATATAGACAGGTATGTGTGCCTTTCCAAACCATGTCCAAGCAATTGAAATTAACACAGGTCGACTCCAATCAAGTTGGAAACAGGATGCACCTGACCTCAATTTCGAGTCTCATAGCAAAGCGTCTGAATACTTATGTAAATAAGGTATTTCTGTTTTTTTAATTTATTATAAATTTGCAAAAAATTCTAAAAAGCTGTTTTATTGTGTGTAGATTGGGGATTTATTTTGTATTTTATCCATTTTAAAATAAGGCTGTAGCGTAACAAAATGGGGGGAGGGGGGGAGTCAAGGGGTCTGAATACTTTCCGAATGCACTGTATGATTAATTATGGCTGCCTTTGGTTACACTCTGCCACAATATCAATGTTGCCAGCTAAGATATATGAGGAGATAGCCTTGTCCAACTACACTTACTATCTGAATGTGCACATGATGGAAGTTGGAGGTAGCCTAAATATTAATTATTTAATAGAAGAAAAACATACACTGACTATTATGTGACTAAAATGGCTATGACTACAACTAGACTAAAAGAGTTTTAGTCGACTCATAACTGAAACTAACAATGGATGAAATGACTAAAATGTGACGAAGACTAAAACTAAATCTAAAATAGCTGCCAAAATGAACTCTGCTGTGAATATGTCTGTATGTACATCATCTACTTAATGCTAATATCAGTCCTTCTTATATATTTGTTTTGTAACCAGCTGAATTCAAGGCTTCAGTGCAGCAATTCTGTACTAAAGCTGTTTTTGTGATCGATACGCAGCCTATCAACAACTGAGGGAACTATTTTCAGTGGGTTCATTTTAAGTGTCTCTGTGAGATTGAGACCATTTTCTAAACAGTTGGGTAGGTGAAGTCAGATTTAATACATATCCTTCCCGCTCTCTGGTAATGCCTGTCACTTGAATGGCCAGCTAAGCCACTTGCCCATACAGATTGTCTTGACACACTGTCGGAAACCTGATGCAAAGGGCACTCCCATTAATTCCAAATGAAAATGTGTCTAAAAAATGGCTTACAACGGTGCCTAATGCTCTCCGGTTTAGTGTGGGACTGTCTGTCAAAGTGTGCACCTCTTTCACTCAGGGAGAGTGAGGTAGAGCTAGAGCGAGAGCTCCGTCACAAGGTTATGTGCCCCTCACTGAGCGCTCGGTAGAACTTTGTGGTCACAGGTTCACAATTTGACCTTTTTCGGCGATCTCAGCCAAGCAAGAAGGAAACAGCAGCCAACAGTGGGCTTACTGCACGTGCAACAACACACGCACGAGGGAACTTCTCATAAACACAACACTGTCACTGACCGTTTTCAAAATATACTGAACAAAAATATAAACACAACATGTAAAGTGTTGGTCCCATGTTTCACGAGCTGAAATAAAAGATCCCAGAAAATGTTTAAACGCACAAAAAGTATATTTCTCTCAAATTTTGTGCACAAATTTGTTACTGAGCATTTCTCCTTTGCCAAGATAATCCATCCACCTGACAGGTGTGGCATATCAAGAAGCTAAATTAAACAGCATGATCATTACACAGGTGCACCTTTTGCTGGGGATAATAAAAGGCCAATCTAAAATGTGCATGTTTGCCACACAACACAATACCACAGATGTCTCAAGTTTTGAAGGAGTGTGCAATTGGCATGCTGACTGCAGGAATGTCCACCAGAGCTGTTGCCAGAGAATTGAATGTTAATTTCTCTACCGTAAGCCGCCTCCAACTTTATTTTAGAAAATTTGGCAGTACCTCCAACTGGCCTCAGAACTGCAGACTAATCCATAGATTAGGGTCTAATGAATGTATTTGAATTGACTGATTTCCTTATAACACACCTTTTATTATAGTCCTATTTTCAGACCATTTCTCTTTCAATCCCTTTCTCTGTAGCCTAAACCAAGCAGAAAATGCGTGTGCGACAAAACAACACACTCAACTTTAGTGTGCAAGAAATGTATACTGAAGCCAACATTTTACCCACCTTTTCGACAAGAACATATCCTCATACCTTTTTGTCATGTCAACCATCCATTCAAATAAAATCATTCCACGTGTCCGCTTGGCTTTTGTCTTCATAAACGTTCAGTATCTCTGTCTCCAAACTAGGCTAGAATTAGCTACCCCATAAGGTATGCGGATATTTTCTTATCTAAAACGTGGGTGAAATTTGCTTCAGTATATATTTCTCGAGTGCTTAAGTTTATGTGTGTTGTGTTGCTCATGGGACTCTGCTTGGTTTAGGCTAAAGAGAAAGCCATTGAAAGAAAGAAATGGCTTGTGACTATAGGACTATAATAAAAGGCGTGTTGGGTGATGTGGTAAAGACGGATGTATTTTGAAAACTGACGGTGACAGTGTTGTGTTTTATGAGGAGTTCTCTCATGCGTGTGTTGTTGCACGTGCAGTAAGCCCTCATGGGCTGCTGCTTGCTTGGCAGAGATCTCAGAAAAGGTCAAATTGTGAACCCGTGACCCAGATGTATCATATACAATGTTTATGTTGCATCGCACAATCGATTGGTCTTCCCAGATTTAGTATGTTTGCTGTGACGGAACGTACATTTTCTATCCCCATATATTTTCTGTATTCCATAAAGTTCTACCTAGCGCTCAGTGAGGGGCGCATAACCTTGTGACGTAGCTCTCGCTCTAGCTCTACCTCGCTCTACCTGAGTGAAAGAGGTGCACACTTTGACAGACAGTCCAACACTAAGCCGGAGAGCTTTAGGCGCTTGGACAAATTTCTGAAATTTGCCGTGGTTCCCCTTTTTAAGGCTAAGACCAATTTTTCAAGACAAACATAACAGTGATGGAAAAATAATATAGTAATATAGATGTTGACCTAAGCCTGTGTTTTCCCAACAGAGTAAATGTGTGTTGGATGCTCTGGACAGCTCAGGGAAGACAGCCCTTCATCACGCAGGTAAGACTTGGTTGGAAATAACTTGTATGCAGAAGGCCTCTATAATGCCTACATGAACGTATGACACTTTATGTCTATAGGACATCCCTAGGCATCAGCTCTGGGAAAATTGTAACTTAGGCATTGAAGATTCACACTGAAATGATGGTGTTCATCAGAAATTGATTGAGATCTATTTGTATTACTTGAGACCATCAAACCTAGGAGGATAAAATGGCTTGATGATTCCTCTTCTTAGGTGCAGAGCAGCAGATAGCCTATCCTCTAAGCACCTGATCTCAATTCCCCTCTTTCAGTCACGGTCCTGTACTCATCCATGACACCGTCCATCTCAATGCTGTACCTCAGCTCAAAGTCCTGCTGATGATTACAGAAGCGGCCGCGGCTATAAGACCAGACAATACCTCGGGTGTTTTCTTATGCAGTATATGACAGGAATGTTTCAGTGCCTGGGGTGAACCATACTTTACTAAAGAACATATACATTTAGAGAGGCTTCGGCCAGCAGAGGATGCTTTTATCTGGGGGCCGGGGTCTTGGATCAAAGACTACAGTAAAAAGAGTCATGTCAATTGCATAGTAAGAGACTCTACTGACAGGTTTTTTTTCTCCAGGGTTCCAACGTCCATCTATGGGTGACTGCAAGATAATTGCACCATGTTGGACACAGTAGGGTTCTATTCAGGGAGCAAGCTGCTATAGGAGGAGTCATGCCGGGGGCCTGTGGGAGAGCTTTGACACGGCTCTCAAAGTTAGTCAATAACCTGCCGTGGCGTTTTTGTATTCGTGCCGTTTATAACTCAATGGTAGGCAGGGCATTTTGGGCTTATCAATCCATGTATCTTATTTTTCTCCCTCAGCTGCCAGTGGAAGCGTTGGGATTGTCCAAACCTTATGTGAGCACAAGTGTCCGGTAAACATCAAAGACACGGTACGTATGCCATTCGATCAGATACAGTGCAGTTTTCTCATTCAAGTTGTTGTTTGTATCGTCTTCAACTAAAGAAATATCCAGGCCTGAAGTATTATTACTACCCTGTGTGTTGAGAGAAGGCTGTTCTGCATAAATGCTGCATGGAGTAGTCCCACTGTACTGGCTCTGCTGAGCCTCAAACAATGACAAGCAAATTAACATCCCCTGACTGTGTGTGTGTGTGTGTGTGTGTGTGTGTGTTGGGGGTTCGCTGTGTGTGAGAGGCATACATTGTGTATTTGTGTCATGGTAGCTGGGCTTGTGGTCTCCAATGGAGACATTTTACATGTCTGTGGTTTCTTTCAGCTCAGTGTTGTTTTTCCTCCTCCTCTTTGGGAGGCGTGATGCCACATCCCTGCTGTACAAGATGTCTCCCTCCCGCCAGATTCACTGACAAACCCACTCCCAGCACACACTCACCCTCATATAGAAATCCCTATGAACCTCTGATTCAACTCTGCCGTAGAGAAGCATACTCTTCCTTTAGTGAGGGTTTGAGTTACATCCGCTGTCCTCACACTTAATTGTTTGAAACGTTTCTCAAATCCTGCATTTCCTTGTACTTTTGCCAAGTCTATAATGCTGACATAGAGCATTTGTCATCAGCTGGCCCGCATGAGAGAAAGTGATACATAAAACAAGATAGGAATTACGATACTCTTTTTGTTAACAAATGAATCAATTTGGCACAATCAAAGACGTTCGCTTTTGATGGGGGAAGTATTAGAAAAAAGAGCTGTGCTGCAGTGTTAGATATCAACCCTCTCCAATCCAGCTGTGGCTTCTCCTCAACCCTCCGTCATCCTGAAATAGCACGCTGATACACTCCAAGGAACTGGGCGCCTTGGAGGGCCAGGGAGGGAGTCGCTTTCTCACCCCACTCAAACCCTGGTTGACACGTCTTCATTACTGTGAGCCTGTCATCCTGTCTGTATCCTCCAGATAATAAACACACAAGATAACTATGTTGTGTTTCTGTTAGAGAGCTATTGCGGCAATCAAAGTCTCTCTTAGACACAATCGCGGGTAATGGTGGAGTGCTATCCATCCGATCCAAATGGGCTTTGATGCCATCTGAACGGCGGTACTTTAGCTGTGTGTGGGCAGAGCCTGCTGTTCAGAAACAGTCGGGCGCGGGAGGCAGTCAGCTGCGGTATGTATCCTTGTTGAGAGGTTTTGTTAAGTTCACGGAGTATGACCTCACTAGGAGGTGATGGAGACAGTCATCAGCAGCGCACACGTCAAGCCAAAGTACCTCATTTGGCTGCATTTCACATTCAGTGGGATGAGCTGTTGCTAACGCCTGCTCTTACTCTGTGTTACTGTAGGTCAACACCACTATCGCCTAGGTTCACAGTGAAGGGTGAACCTGGATCCTGGTCTCTCTCACATCTGGATCTAATTCATCTTCTCTTCTAACAGAAAGGGCTGGGAAAAACATGCCAACTTGTTAATACTTGACGTGCCACATGCCTATATATCTTCTTTAAATACTGTAAATACTGCCAAAATGATGTAACAAAGAGAGAATTCCTGGGATTGGCGGTTTTTGAACATTCACAGTCGCGGAGGGGTGAATGTTTACCGTGTGGTTGGCTGTAATCCATGTTCATGTCAACACACCGATAAAACACACAGAGACAGAACTATGTCAATACCATTACAGGATGGTGATGAGGTACTTATTGTAGTCACGCAGGCCTCTCAAATGCAGGAGCGAATGGAGTAGAAATAAGGGAAACTGTAGCCAGTGGGACACATTATTGCTGTAACAATGTGGCTTTGCTAGGACCCTGGGCACTCCTTCATGGTTAACCCTCCCCATCTCTGTGTCGGGCCAGACTAGCCTTAGCCACAGCTTTCTGTGGTGCACCGTGCTGAGTGCTGAGATTACACATGGTTTTAATGTTAGATTGTTACATTAGCCTCCTGGGCCCTGGCAGCCAGCCTCTGCTCTGCTGGCCTAACCCACAGATGCCATACTGTAGCTTTATTTAGGCATGAGGATCAGTCCACGTATTTCTCATCCCCTTGTTTCCCCCCAGACTGTGAGTGGTATGAAAACATTCACACTCTGGAAAACATTCACACTCTGCGCCTGCCAGGGCTTTGTCTGCCAGAGATGAGGAAAGCAGGACTTTTGTCTTGTTCTGTTTTCAAGACCAAAGTTAGGCCTTTTAGCTGGTAAATACATGAAATAAGGCCCTTAGAAACCCACATAATAGCTTTGCCCTTTGTGGTGTGTGTTCGTTTTACACTAAGCAAGTCTGACACATTCCCAGTCAACTCTGACACATCTCTGAACCCCATTTACATTCCTCGTGTCAAATGGTGTATTTGTCACACCTACACTCAATGGCTAGTGTTCATTCCTCTTTCCTACCAAGGTTGATCTGTTCTCTCTTAATTTGAGCCAGTTTGCTACACCAGGAAAATAATCCTGTAGCAACAGGAAATGTGAATTATTATGTGGATTATAATAAATTGACATTTCTGTAGCGGTTGATACATTTTTGTAAGACAAAATCAAGTCAGAAGCCTTTTTAAACCTCAAATAGCCTACACGTTTTACATTTCATGCATTGCTGGAAAGTTCTCCTGCAACAGGATTATCAAATTAAGATCCTACACCTGTATAGACATACACACACTAACTAAAACTGTCCAGTATGGTCTGAAAAGATTCCCATGTTATTTACCAGAAATCACCCCAGTGACAAATAATATGGTCTAACTGTCCAGAGTGTGGGCTGAACGTCGAATGTTAAACAGCTCGGAAGGTTCCATTTTATACACAAGAGAATTATCCAAGTTCATTCTTGGTGAATAAGAGCTGTCACTGTCAGTTTTCTCACACCTGGCTGTCAGGAGCCTCACCACCTTGACAGAGCTAGTAGTCAGCGTCTAGACAAGGTCTTGGAAATGTAAATATCACCAGAGAAATCACTCAACCTACTTGTTATTGTATGTGACGTGTATCTCTGGGGACAGTGTATTGTATGTTGCTAATGGTGAAATGCTTTTTAAACTGGCTCCTGGTTTTAGTGTATGGTACAAGTTAGAAGTAATTAAGTTACTACATCTGTACCTTCAAAATCAACTTCAAAGTATCTTAATTTGATCACCGCGTTGCAGGAGAATTTCCTGCTGATACATTTTTCACAAGGGAAAATCAAGTCAGAAATTTGCAGGAGAATTTCCTGCAACACAGGAAATAAAACATTTGTTGTGAATTCGAGTTTTTAAAGGGCTTCTAAAGTTTGTAATTTCCACTTGGAAATTTCTGACTTGATTGTCCCTTGTGAAAAATGTATCAACCGCTACAAAAATGTCCATGAATTATAAACCACATAATAATTCATATTTCCTTTTGTTGCAGGATTATTTACCTGCTGTAGGAGACTGGCTCAATCTAAGGTCCCACATCTGTATGAAGTTTAGAGTCAGCCATCAGTATTTCACTTTTTATGGTTGGTCCAGTATGTGTTTTCCGAGAGCTTGCAGGGATAATATGTGATTTTTGAGAAATGTTCCATCTACCAGTGAGACAGAAAGTGTGTAAATCCTCCTGATTGTGTTAAGAGTCGACGCCCAGTGCAGTGTGTGTAATGTCCTGTGAAGCAGACAGGCTGCGCATGTAGATATTGCCTGCCTCTGCTTTTGACGAGGTGTCAGTTTCCTAAACCTTATTATTAAGACAAGCCAAACCCTGGGAAAGAAAGGATATAAGGAAAGGAATCTAGAAAATATGTGGAACATATGTGGGTGGCTGGCTGTGTTGTGTACATTATTTGATAAGGAGGACTGGCTGTGCATGGGACGGAGAACGCTGTGTGTGGAGGGGTGTACGAAGGGGTCTGTGTGTGCGTGTGTATGTGAGAGAGAGAGAGGGGGTAGAGTAAAGTTTCTCTTTTTCCCTCTCTGAGCTGTGGGGGAGAATGGCTAACTCCGCATGCCAAAATAATATAATAAAAGGCCTATGCTCTGGTTTGTTTGAGTGGAGGTTGGAGCTATAAAGTCGTGCTTTTATTTTAGCGGGATGCTGAAGGATGTAGCCCAGCCTGTTACCACTCATCAAAGCTCCAATTGTCGTCTTAGGAATTGCATTGTGGTAATAGACTACATGAGCGAAACAGCTGTTTTTTCTCTGTGCTATGCGTCTGGTATGTTTTCATTGCAGCAGACCAAACAATGCTTCTAGTGTACAGCAGCCGAATATGTACTGTAGCGCTTACATTCCAATCACTTCTCCCACTTCTTCCTTTCCCGAGAAACAAGGTTGTGGATCCTTTAACAGTACAGTATGTGAACGTCGGTATGTCAATTTGGTACAGTAGGTGTGCTTCTGTGTTCACTCGCTATGATCAAGGCATCTGAACAGACCGTCTACACAGGATACTGTTACTGTGAGTGAACTATGATGTGTGGGTCCTGCAGGATGGCCTAAGCCCCCTGCTGCTGTCCGCCAGACACGCCCAGGCGGAGGTGTGCGGTAGCCTCCTGGACTGGGGAGCCGACGTCAACGCGTGTGATAAGAACGGCAGGTAGGGAGGACTCACCTGGCAGATCACACGTGCCTTCCACTTCATAACTTCATCTCATCATTACAGGGTTGTCTACAAGCACGTTACATTATAATGCCTTGATGGTGAGGATGATGATGATGGTGAAGATGATGATGGTGAGGATGATGGTACGGATGGTGAGAATGATGGTGAGGGTGATGATGCTGGTGAGCCTGATGGTGAGAAGGAGGATGATGACGTTAATGATGAGTATTGTAATGACGAGGACGACAATGACGATAGTATTTCTGACTGTGTGATACAGGACAGCGGTGATGCTGGCCAGTGAGAGCAGCAGTGTGTCTGTATTGGAGGTTCTGGTCCAGAGAGGAGCTGACCTCCAGGCTGTGGACTCTTTGGGTCACGACATCCTGCACTACGCCAAAATGTCTGGCAGCAGTGAAGTCAAGGCCGTCCTCACTGCGGCGCTGCACAAGGCCCACTCCGACTCAGGTGAGATAGATACTGTTTTCATTACTGGATCGTGCCTAGTGTGAGGCAGTTGACCAGAGACTCTAGCAGACTTCTTCAGGCTTAATTTCCCTTCAAATCTATTTGAGGTGTGTGGAAGTTATGAAATTCAAGCAGAGCGTTTCCCAACTCCAGTCCTCCAATGCCCTCAACAATACACATTTTTGTTGTAGCCCCGGACACCGTGCCAACTAGTCATCAAGCCCTCAGTGAGTTGAATCATATGTTTTTGTCCGGGGCTACATCACAAATGTGTGCTGTTGGCGGTACTGGAGGACTGGAGTTGGGAGTCACTGCTCTAGCAAACTCCTAAAGGCTTAATTGTTTTGAGGTGTATGGAAGTTATTAAATTCAAGATTTCAGATGTTAATAGCTGTTGGTTGTAACGTGAAGCATTGCGTAAATTTATAGAAAGAAATATGTTTTGACTAGACGAACATTGGGCTTTTCTTTCCTTTTCTCCATAATCTACCCAGATACATCACTGACCTCTTTGTGGTCAAGCTTTGAAATGCAACTTTTCAGTTTGCCTGTTATGCAGAATTGACCCAATACCGCCATCTTCAGGCTGTCCCTTGAATGTTTTATTTTTCTTCCCCCTTCTGTCCTCATTCACAGACACCCCGAAATCCCCAAAGTCCCCCAAAACTCCTCAGGTAAGTTACCGGTACTTCAGCTTCTGCAATCTTTCTATCTTCTTCCGAACTTCACAACTGCAACCAGTTGTCCTGCTCATTGACCCTACACACATTCACTTGATATGAACGTGATAAATCACACTTATTAGTCTAATCAGAAGGAATAATACACATTAAACAGTCAAAACCAACCTCTTGCCACAGTATCATCATTAAACAACCTAATCTAATCTTGAATGAGATTGATGGCTTTCTTTTTAAACCTTACGTTTTTTTTACATAATGAAACTCGTTTTGAAATGCACTTCAAGCAGCATGTATTTTATTTTTTTGTATTTCATTTAACCTTTATTTAACTAGGCAAGTCGGTTAAGAACAAATTCTTATTTACAATGACGGCCTACCAGGGGACCAGTGGGTTAACTGCCTTGTTCAGGGGTAGAACAACAGATTTTTACCTCGTCAGCTCGGGGATTCGATCCAGCAACCTTTCGGTTACTGGCCCAACGCTCTAACCACTAGGCTACCTGCCGCCCCAAAACAGGACCATGTATGAGCATGAATCTAACACCTTAGCTAAACGGAGCAATCTCCAAGCCCTTGCTACTCCTGGATAAATACCTTCTCTTTGATTACAAGTTCTCCAAATGTTTGATTCTTCTTTTTCACTAGCTAACCTTACTAAACACTGCGGGATCGTTCTTCTGTTTTTGTTCTTCTTTCTTCCCACTCCTTCACTCACACCTCAGCATGATCAAGTGGCTAGGTTATGTGGCGATCCAAGCACAACTCCCAAAAAACGAAAAGCACCTCCACCTCCCATAAGTCCTGTGCAGGTAAAGGCATGTCTCTCTCTATCAGTCAGTCTGCCTGTCAGTCAGTCTGCCTGTCTGTTTTCGGTCTGTTCATTTCCCGCCTGTGTGGCTATTTATGTGTCTGCTTCCCTTTTGATTGATCCTTAGCCCTGTTTGTGTCAGGTAACGCTTTACTTTTACTCTGAATGAAGTTCTTGAATGTTATAATATGTGTTTACCTCGTATGTGTCTGTTTGAATTCCCAGTAGTAATTACTGTGTCTATAGAGCAAAACACTTAAGAAATGTAATTCATATTTTATGTTTTCAAACTTTCTAGATGCCTAGTCCTTACTCTCTTGCATACATGACCCCAATTGAAACTCCAGTCTTCAGTAAAAGTTCTAATATGTGTTTACCTTTGTATCTGTTTGGATACCCAGTGTTGTCCTTAAATGTTTTGGACCCTCACCCTGCTTGTCTACTGCTTTCATTCAAGGCCTCTTTGTATTCAGTGCATTGGGATTGTTATTCTGTCTGTCTCAGTGTAATTGTATGTATTGACTATTGCTGAACTACTGTAACTGAAATGTCTAGTTCCGGACGCAGGAGTAAACACTGAGAAATGTAATTCATGTTTTATGTTTCCAAACTTTCTAGATGTCTAGCCCCAACTCTCCCGCGTACATGACCCCAAATGAAACTCCGGTCTCCAGTAAAAGTTTTGGATCGAAAGTATTTAATTATAAGGTACATGCACTTACACTCAAGAATTTCTTAGAAGTCATTACAGGGCTCTCATTTAAAAGAACAGCTCTTTTCTCTAAAGTATCATCTTGGTTGTTGCCCGTCATGTTTTTGTTCTGTGTCGATATTTTTGTTTATGTTGGTCTTGCTCGCTGCTCGCTCTCTCTCGTCCGTCCCCCCCCCCCCCGCCCAGGAGGAGGAGTTGCAGAGCGTGTCTCTGAGGGAGGAGGTGGAGAAGCTACAGGGGGAGAAGTGCATGCTGCTGGAGACCATTGAGGATCTGAAGCAGATTGTGGACCAGACTGTGACTATGAGCCAGACGGAGCCAGGGCTGGGGCCCAAGGCGAGTTACAGCTACAGCGCAGGCCTTTAATATCACTTGCCTGCGCTGCTTTGATCCCAGGCCTCTAGCATTCTCTGTCCCCTTTCTATCTCTCTGGAACCCATTTATACAGCTGTGTTTTTAATGGCTGGGGATGTTCAGGTAGAGAATCCAGTCTGCTCCAGGGCACTGTCCTGCTGTAGCTCAAAACCTCACACTGTTGACTATATTACTACATGTACTAATGGAAGGTTATGGATGTCTCATGAGATGCCCCAAGAACTTAACATATTCCCTGGTAGTCCAAAGATTAACTGTATAATTGTGTTGATACAGGCAGAGGACTGTGGGAAGGTAGACTCAGCTCTAGTAGTGGCCCTACAAGCAAAGATTACTGCTCTGTCTCTGGAGAACCAGCAGTTAGCCCAGATACTCAAGGTAAGCTGTCAAACGAAACAACTCGTCATTCCAAGAGCGTCAATAGTAATGCTCTGTCAATAGTAATACCAGTGTTTTGTTTACTATAATTCGTCACTCTACATAAGAAATATCCATTAAGATCCTAATAATTGACTAAACCGTGTTTACTTATTTTTCCTCAATCTCATCTCTCCATCTCCCTCTAGAAGCGTCCGTCTCCCCAGGGAGGTGAGGGGGGCCATGAGGACTCGTCCCGTCCAGATAGTATGAACTCTAACGCCTCCTACCACACCACCCACGAGTCCCCCAGCGAGGCCCTGCTCCAGCCTCAGGGGACCGAGGAGGACATGTCTGAAGGATCCGCCCTGGAGCTCAGCAGCACCTCCCTGAGACAGGAGGAAGAAGAGGGTGAGGAGGGGGGGAAGGAGGGAGGCGAGGAGGAGATCAGGCTGCTGAGGGAGACCCTAGGGAGCATCCAGTCCAAACTACAGGAGACGCAGAAGGAGAACCGCACGCTCCATGCCAGGTTCATACCTGAGCAGGATGAGGAGACAGGAAGGAAGGGAAAGGTGCTGCTTGAGAGTCTAGCAGAGCTCCAGGCCAAGCTGACGGAGACACAGGAGAAACACCAGCAGGCCAGAGAGGAGGTGCTGGCCCTCAGGGCACAGATTGAAAGAGGAGGTGGTGGAGGAAGGGAATTGGCAGAGCAGGAGCTCCAGAGACTGAGAAGCTCTCTGGAGCAGGAAGTGAAAGACCTGAGGTCCCAGCTGGCCCAGTCAGGGCAGCAGAGGGAGAGGGATGTAGGCCGGATCAGGGAGCTGGAGGCCAGGCTGAAGGCAGCAGACCACAGCTCTGATCACGATAAGAGCTTGCTGGTGGACCGGTACAAGGAGGCACAGGAGGAAATCAGGATGCTGCAGGAGGCCCTGAGGGGGACGGTCCCTGTGGAGGCTGCAGCTAATGACTTTGAGGAGATGAAGGGTGAACTGGGGAGTGTGATTGATGGGCTGCAGCGCCGCCTGCTGGAGCTCTCCAAGTCCTACAGCGAGGCCAAGAGTGAACTGAGCTCCACCAGGAACCAGCTGGAGGAGACCCGGGCTGTCAAGCCTAAGCCTGGCAGCCCTGTATTCTCCCCAGTCAAAGAGCAGGACATGCTGAGGAGCAGAGTGGAGGAGCTGCAGGCATCGTTAGCCGACACACAGAGCAAGTACTCGGCCTCTCTGGAGGAGATCGCCCTCCTGAAGCAGGAGGCTGATGCTCTGGCCCAGGGGTCAGTGGCGTTAGCTGACCACACCCAGGTGGTGTCCTCTCTGGGCAGCGCCATCAAGGACCTGGAGGACCAGGCAGACGCTCTGAGACAGCAGCTGTCCCAGAGGGCCCTGCAGGTGGACGCCCTACAGAACAGACTGACCGTGGAGAAGGACCACACACCGGACGACTCTATATCACGGCTGGAGCACGAGCAGATGAGAGGGGGTCTGGAGACTGAGGTGGGCCACCTGACGCAGCTCCTCCAGGGGGCCCTGAGGAAGCAGGATGAGGTGGCTCTGGAGGCGGCTGCAGCGTGGCAGGAGCTGAAGGAGGGGAGGAGCAAGAGGGAGGCCCTGCAGGAGCTGGCAGTCAGCAGGGAGAAGGAGAACCACACTCTGAGCACCAAGCTCAGAGGGGCCCAGGATGCCATAGCTCAGCTGAAGAAGCTGGTGGAGGGACACGTCAGCTCAGAGAGAGAGAAGAATAAGAAGGTTTGTAAGTTACAGCTTTCTGTTGGTAGAGTGTTAAGTACAATGTTCACCAGTAATGATATAGCAAATTTCCCTGGTTTGGCAAAGGATATACTTTGAGTTTAGAAAGCTATCCCTCTATTTTGCTTCCTCATTACGTTTTGTTTTGTTATGGCCATGATAGACAATCAGTTTCGTCTAAACCCTTGTATCGATCCCCCACGTTGTTTGTGTCTCAGATTGATGACCTGACGAGAGAGGTGGGGAAGTTAAAGGATGCCTTAAACAGCCTATCCCAGCTGTCCTACAGTGCAGGCTCTGCTAAGAGACAGCAGACCCTGCAGCAGCAGCAGTTGGACAGCCTACAGCAGCAAGTTAAGCAGCTGCAGTACCAGCTAGGGGTGAGTCATACACCTTCACACTGTAGCTAATATGGCTCATTCAACCATGAATCAGTATACTACATTCACCCTCACTCCGATAGCATCAGAGAAGACAGGATACACTGTTTACACAAATCCCTTCGGCTAAGGACTTTCCTGGAACAACTGCCAGACAGTTGGAAGCGGAGTTGCGATGAATGATGTGCTGAAATGTTAAAATGAAGATCTCTGTACTGTCATGATTAGCCTCCGTGTTAGAGCCAAGAGATGTAATGGACTGATCCAGGGCATCCTCCTCTGGTCCAGGACATAATGAGACGCAGGAATGTGTGGGGCTGGGAGGCCAAACGGGATCCTCCTGTATCTCACCATCTGCTGCTGCTTATCACAGGCTGCACACGGCTTCTTACGCCTCGATCACAACGACGGCGTCGTTGCATTTTGGTACACCAGAAGTCCATTCCTTTCCAATGGAACGCTGAGTTTGCCTTGCAGCATGGCGTTGCAGAGGCAGTTGCAGAGGCAGTTGCAGTGCGTTCTGGGTGGTGTATACGTTGGCTTTATCGAACATATGCCTCAAACTGTATGTGTAGACGGCTCGACAGAAATGGTAGCAGAGGGCGAATGTTGAACTTTTGTTGCGCACATATCCAGATGATGCTGCGTACTATTTTTGCGCATTAACGCTGTCGGTGTGATCGAGGCGTTAGTCATTGACCAACCTGTTCCTCTGGATGTACTGTGCAAATCAGATGGCTCTGAGGAAGGACATTTGACATGTAGATGCTGATCTTTGAAGGACGTCTCCTGTAGTTTATGTTTTCTGTTTCTGTCACGGCTGAGTGCTTGCCTAAAATATGCAGTCTTTGGTTTATTGCTTATCTTTCATAATTCTGAGCAGTTTCATCATGGTTTTTATAGCTGATGTATGATATTCCACTAGCTAATTGGTTAACGCGCTAGCCTGTTTCTGCATCTCTTTACTATAGGAGTCAAAGAGGCAGCACCATGAGATAGTGTCCGTCTACAGGATGCATCTCCTATATGCCGTCCAGGTACGTTTTTATGCATACTGGGTACTCTGTGATTTCATATTAAATGGCGCAGGTGTGGTTTTAATGGTATTACGTCATTGCTTTATTTCTCATAGGGTCAGATGGATGAGGACGTTCAGAAAGCCTTGAAGCAGATTCTGAGGATGTGCAAGATGCCAACAGAAGCCAAATGAAGTGTCTGAGATGGAGCAGCCTATCTATCTACTGCCAGTGCTGGAGAGGAGACAAGGAAACAACATCCTTACACGCTGGTCTCCTAACCTACATGGCCTGTCACACGTGTGCCGCATCCGTCCATCAAACACACACGTCCGTCAAAATCAAAGATAATGATTCTTTATTTGTCTACAAACTATTTCAGAGGGGAGCTACAATATGAAGACTCCTTGTCAATAGATTTGAATGGCATCCTATCTTTGAACTAGCAGTGTTAGTTTTGTATTGTTGTCACTTAGTTTTTAATTGTAGCACTGGTTTTCATGACATAATGATATAATCCAATTTTTGGGACCTCTGCATGCAATTTTTCCTAAATCAACCACATGCAAAATGCTTTTTCGGCACTTTTGTCAATATTTTCCTAATAGCATAAAACTTTTATGAAAACGAATAGTTTCAAATGTATGGAAGATTTTTCTAGATACATTTATGAAATGAAAACAAAGAAGTTTGGTAGTTGTATTTTTGAACAACCCTATTTGGGGGTTTTGTATGAATTCAGTATTTTGTGTGATAACCTAGGCCCTTTTCAGTGTCTGTGATCTGTGAATGCCAATTTTACCCAATTTGGGGGGTTTTGTCCTCATTTACACCATATTCCCTTGGAGGCTTTTTAAATCAATATGACTTAATGAACAGAATCGACCTTTTGAGTAATGTAACCCCCCATTGCTTCAACAATGATATTTATTGAGCAATTATCCAGTACTTGAAGGGTGAGGTGGTATCAGATCTCTGGGGAGTGTCTCTCTGAGGACAGAAAATACCCATGTGACTAATGCACTTTCATCATGCTGTACTCCCATTCAAACTCTATAATGCCTCAGCAGATTACCTGTCCCATCCGGGAAATCTTAGTTTGTGTCCCATGTGCCTGCTCTTTCTGTGTTGAAGCCTGACAGACTTGTCTTGATTCTTGATCTTCTTCCCTCGTTTTATAATATCATTATAGTGTAAGAACTGTAGCAGGTATTCATATTTTGTGTTTTTTTGAAGGGGGGGGGGTGAAACAACCAACTATTTCAGTGTTGCTATACTGTATCTTGGTATGGCGGCATTTGAGTCTGTTGGACTGTTGAGCAAGTTGCTCAGCCTCATTCAATCCACTTCATCCACATACTGTACATGAGCAGTAGAGTAGGAATAGTATAGTAAAAAGTAAACACCATAAAACACGAAGTTCATTACTCATAAGTAGGGCTATAATCTCTGGTGGACAGATGCATGTAACATATAGCATCTGTCGACAGACTGGGATGCATTACTAACGAGGAACTTTGTTCTGGTAAACAGATTCTTCATCATTTGGACAAATCACGATTTTGAGCGCTCTCATTTTTCGGAAGGGGACATTCAGCCCATAGACTTGCCCAATACTGGCTGATTTTTTTTTTCTGTTTGGGTGGAGACTTAGCTAGTCTTGTTCAAGAGGCCAGGGTTCCGGTCTAGAAGCACGATTTCGACTGCACCTACAGTCTTTCTTCGGTACTGCAGCTTAAATGATGCCCGGCCCAGAAAGACAATTCACATAGACGATACCATAGAGAAATTACATTTAAAAAGTCCAAAAAAAGACACTTAAGTCATCACCTTTGTGCACACACATCCATTGAATTATTTAAATAATTGTCGCTGGGGCAGATTCGTTTTATTTATTTTTCCATAGCCGAACATATAAAAATGTTCTATTCATCCAATGTCTCATGTTTTTGGATGACATGATGATGTCATCGCTAATCGCTCTGCTCCCTGTGTGCACTGAGTGCTAGTGAGTTGTGCTGAGTAAACCCGGATGCAACCCAAATATAGATGGTCCATGAATCGGCGTATGCAAACGTGAGTAGATTACGTTTAAAATAACTGTCGGACATTTTAGACACTTTCTCTAGTTCTTCTAGCTTAGTGGTCTCGTACACAGTGTACTCCCTTAGTGATCGCAGTGATGTGCAATTACATCAGACGTGATATGCAGGATGACCCCAGTTATGGATGATATACATAACCCGAACCTATACATACCACCACAGTGCTGTACTCTGTGGTTTTAGCATACATTTCTACTCTTTGGGCTCCTCACTGTGTTTACACAGGCAGCCCATTTCTGATCTTTTGCCCAATTATGGGCAAACTATCTGATCTGATTGGTCAAAAGACCAACATATCAGTATTGGGCTGCCTGTGTAAACACAGCCTAAATTATTTAGGATGATCCACTACAGCGGAGTAATAGAATATAATAGAACATGATGAAGACAGGAGTGAAGTTGTCCTTATATCCCAGGTCACTTGATGAGTTTCTCTAACAACTCCTGTTAATAAGGTAAAAAGAAGACTCCTCTCTGTGACAGAGGTTAATAAGCATTGCCTGAATGTTTTGAATTTAGAAAGGGATAAGGATGAGATGCCCCTTGTCTCCTGTTGTTTTTACAACAGTTTTTGTAATGGAAACTGATTTTGATGTTTGTTTGCCAGTTGTTTTTCACCCAATTCAATAAATTGTGAAGACCTCGCCTGTTGCCTTTTCCATAAATATGGCGTGTATTGATCCAATTGGCTGTCGGGATGATTGCTTTTTATTTCAACCCCTGCCAGAGAGCCCAAGGGCCCTAATCAATAATCAATTAGGATGACCGAGGGGATTCTGCCAAACAATAAAGAATGACTAGCTCTGATTTCAACACATACCACTTTTGGTGACGTAAAGCAGGTGGACATAATTTGTTCTCTGGAAAACGTACTTCTTTTTAGAAGTTGTAGAGCATTAGATGGATGTTGAAATGGTAAGCGGCTCAGGTTTCCCCAGGCATGGATGTCTGTGTTATATGTATAATGGCTATTAGATAAGGATTTATCTCTATTAGCCTGACAGCAGACTGCATTTACAGCCCTGATGACATTCTCCTTTTGTATACAGGGACCTGTTTCAAAGACTTTTGCCTGCCCTATCTCTGGTCATTATTCATGTCTGTTCCTCTCAGGCCTAGATTCAATCTGTAGCGCAGAAGGTCTGCACTATAGTGCGATTTGAAATTAAAAGGCATGTTCCCATGTTCGAGGAGACCGCTTTCAAGGTAAATGCTGCCATGGCCGTAACTAATTTGAAAAAATAAATGAATAATAAAAATATATATTTTGTACACAAAGAAAATCAATTATGGGTCAGCATCGAAAATTTTGCTCCCAGTGTTGATCAAAGCTCAGAACACTTATATTGTGTTTTATTATGTTTTCCTCCGTCCTCCGGATTTGCCTCCCGGGTAAGCCTTTTTAGCAGCACTTTCACCACGCTCTCAAACAGCCGAGGGCCTGAGACATGAAATTAACTACATTTTTCTTCATACATTTCCCCTTACAACCTAGAGAACTTAGGTTGTCATGGAAAATGTATGGAGTAAAAAGTACAATATTCTTGTTAGGAATATAGTGAAGTAAAAGTTGTCAAAAATATAAATAGTAAAATACAGATACCCCA
The DNA here is from genome assembly GCF_965601325.2 of Salmo salar. Taxonomy (NCBI): domain Eukaryota; kingdom Metazoa; phylum Chordata; class Actinopteri; order Salmoniformes; family Salmonidae; genus Salmo; species Salmo salar. The sequence continues at coordinate 142,326,527 of NC_138291.1, read as the reverse complement.
AAAAACGACTTAAGTAGTACTTTAAACTATTTTTACTTAAGTACTTTACACCACGCTGTCTAAAATTGCCTTTTTGTCTGGCATCTCGCAAACATACTATGAGCAGAGCCGACCGCGAGCTGGGGTAGTTCGTTTCATGTCAAATCTAATCAGATTTTATTGGTCACATACACATGGTTAGCAGATGTTAATGCGAATGTAGCGAAATGCTTGTGCTTCTTGTTACGACAGTGCAGTAATATCTAACAAGTAATCTAACAAATTCACAGCGACTACCTTATACACACAAATGTAAAGGGATGAGTAAGAATATGTACATACAAATATATGGATGAGTGATGGCTGTGCGGCATAGGCAAAATGCAGTAGATGGTATAGAATACAGTATATACATATGAGATGAGATATGTAGACATTATTAAAGTGGCGTTATTTAAAGTGACTAGTGATACCTTTAAATCCGTTTATTAAAGTGGCCAGAGATTTGAGTCTATATTGGCAGCAGCCACTCTGTGTTAGTGATGGCTGTTTAACAGTCTGATGGCCTTGAGATAGAAGCAGTTTTTGTGTCTCTTGGTCCCAGCTTTGATTCACCTGTACTGACCTCGCCTTCTGGATGATAACGGGGTGAACAGGCAGTGGCTCGGATGGTTGTTGTCATTGATGATCTTTTTGGCCTTCCTGTGACATTGGGTGCTGTAGGTGTCCTGGAGGGCAGGTAGTTTGCCCCTTTGATGCGTTGTGCAGACCGCACTAACCTCTGGAGAGCCTTGCGGTTGTGGGCAGAGCAGTTGCCGTACCAGGCGGTGATACAGCCCTACTGGATGCTCTCGATGTGCATCTGTAAAAGTTTGAGTGTTTTAGGTGACAAGCCAAATTTCTTCACCCTCCTGAGGTTCACACTGTCTGTGTGGGTGGACCATTTCAGTTTGTCCGTGATGTGTACGCCGAGGAACTTAAAACTTTCCACCTTCTCCGCTACTGTCCCGTCGATGTGGATGAAGGGATGCTCCCTCTGCTGTTTCCTGAAGTCCACGATTATCTCCTTTGTTTTGTTGACGTTGAGTGCGAGGTTATTTTCCTGACAGCACACTCCGAGGGCCCTCACCTCCTCCCTGCAGGCCGTCTCGTCGTTGTTGGTAATCAAGCCTACCACTGTAGTGTCGTTTGCAAACTTCATGATTGAGTTGGAGACGTGCATGGCCACGCAGTCGTGGGTGAACAGGGAGTACAGGAGGGGGCTGAGCACACACCCTTGTGGGGCCCCAGTGTTGAGGATCAGCGGGGTGGAGATGTTGTTTCCTATCCTCACCACCTGGGGGCGGCCTGTCAAAGTCCAGGACCCAGTTGCACAGGGCGGGGTCGAGACCCAGGGTCTCGAGCTTAGTGACGAGTTTGTAAGGTACTATGGTTAAAAGCTGAGCTGTAGTCAATGAATAGCATTCTTACATAGGTATTCCTCTTGTCCAGATGGGTTAGGGCAGTGTGCAGTGGGATGGCGATTGCGTCGTTTGTGGACATATTGGGGTGGTAAGCAAATTGCAGTGGGTCTAGGGTATCAGTTAGGGTGGAGGTGATATGATCCTTAACTAGAATCTCAAAGCACTTCATGATGGCAGAAGTGAGTGCTATGGGCTGATAGTCATTTAGTTCAGTTACCTTCGCTTTCTTGGGAACAGGAACAATGGTGGCCCTCTTGAAGCATGTGGGGACAGCAGACTGGGATAGAGATTGATTAAATATGTCCATAAACACACCAGCCAGCTGGTATGCGCATGCTCTGAGGACGCAGCTAGGGATGCCGTCTGGGCCGGCAGCCTTGTGAGGGTTAACACGTTTAAATGTTTTACTCACGTTGGCCACGGTGAAGGAGAGCCCACAGGCTTTGGTAGCGGGCCGTGTCAGTGCCACTGTATGGTCCTCAAAGCGTGCATAGAAGTTGTTTAATTTGTCTGGGAGCAAGACGTCAATGTCCGCGACAGGGCTGGTTTTCTTTTTGTAATACGTGATTGACTGTAGACCCTGCCACATACATCTCGTGTTTGAGCCGTTGAATTGCGACTACTCTCTATACTGATGCTTTGCTTGTTTGATTGCCTTGCGGAGGGAATAGCTACACTGTTTGTATTCAATCATGTTTCCAGTCACCTTGCCACGATTAAAAGCGGTGGTTCGCGCTTTCAGTTTTGCGTGAATGATGCCATCAATCCACGGTTTCTGGTTGGGGAAGGTTTAATAGTCAGTGGGTGCAACATCACCGATTCACTTGCTAATAAACTCGCTCACCGAGTCAGCGTATACGTCAATGTTGTTCTCTGAGGCTACCTAGAACATATCCCAGTCCACGTGAACGAAGCAATCTTGAAGCATGGAATTCGATTGATCAGACCAGCGTTGGATAGACCTGAGCACGGGCGTTTCCTGTTTTAGTTTCTGTCTATAGGCAGGGAGCAACAAAATGGAGTCATGGTCAGATTTGCCGAGGGGAGGGCGGGGGAGAGCTTTGTATGCATCGTGTAAGTTAGAGTAGCGATGGTCCAGAATGCTACCAGCTTGTGTCGCGCATTCGATATGCTGACAGAATTTAGGAAGCCTTGTTCTCAGATTAGCTTTGTTAAAATCCCCAGCTACAATAAATGCAGCCTCAGGATATATGGTTTCCAGTTTACATAGAGTCCAGTGAAGTTCTTTCAGGGCCGTCGAGGTGTCTGCTTGGGGGGGGATATACACGGCTGTGACTATAATCGAAGAGAATTCTCTTGGTAGATAATGCGGTCGGCATTTGATTGTAAGGAATTCTAGGTCAGGTGAACTAAAGGACTTGCATTCCTGTATGTTGATTACACCATGAGTCATTAATCATAAGGCATACACCCACGCCCTTCTTCTTACCAGAGAGATGTTTGTTTCTGTCGTTGCGATGCGTGAAGAAACCAGGTGGCTGTACCGACTCTGACAACGTATCCCGAGTGAACCATGTTTCTGTGAAACAGAATGTTACAATCTCTGATCTCTCTGGAAGGCAACTCATGCCCTTATTTCATCCACGTGGTTTTCTAGAGATTGGACATTGGCGAGTAATATGCTCGGAAGCGGTGGATGGTGTGCTCGCCTTCTAAATCTGACCAGTAGGCTGCTCCGTCTGCCTCTCCTGCGGTGGCCGCGTTGTTTTGGGTCGGCCTCTGGGATAAGATCCCATGTCCAGGGTGGATGTCCGAACAAAGGAACCGCTTCGGGAAAGTCGTATTCCAGGTCGTAAATTTGGTAAGTTGACGTCACTTTTATATCCAGTAGTTCTTCCTGGCTGTATGTAATAACACTTGAGATTTTCTGGGCTAACAATGTAAGAAATAATACATAAAAAAACAAATTACTGAATAGTTTTCTAAAGACCTGAAGGGAGGCGACCATCTCCGTTGGCGCCATTGTCTGAGGCCCTCGGCTGTTTGAGAGAGTGGTGAATGTGCTGCTAAAACGGCTTATCCGGGAGGCAAATCCGGAGGACGCAGGCGAACATAATGAACAAACAACTGTTCATGATTCCACTCATTCGCAAAGAGGCAGGTTACATTTTGAATGCTTAGCAGGACAGGAAAATTGTGAAATGCACTTACAGTATCAAGCGGTCCCTACTGCCCATGGTCTGGCAGACTCACTAAACACACTTGCATCTTTTGTAAATAATGTCTGTGTTGTAGTGTGCCCCTGTCAATCCGTACATTTTTAAAACAAGAAAATGGTGCTGTCAGCGTTGCTTAATATAAGGAATTTTATACTTGTTCTTCTACTTTTGATACTTACAGTTGTAGTCGGAAGTTTTCATACACTTAGGTTGGAGTCATTAAATCTCGTTTTTTCAACCACTCCACAAATTTCTTGTTAACTTCTTTGGGATCTGGGGGCAGTATTGAGTAGCTTGGATGAATAAGGTGCCCAGAGTAAACTGCCTGCTACTCCGGCCCAGAAGCTAGGATATGCATATTATTAGTAGATTTGTATTGAAAACTCTCTGAAGTTTTCTAAAACTGTTTGTTTGAATGATGTCTGTGAGTATAACAGAACTCATATGGCAGGCAAAAACCTGAGAAAAATCCAACCAGGAAGTGGGAAATCTGAGGTTTGTAGTTTTTCAAGTGATTGCCTATCCAATATACAGTGTCTGTGGGGTCATATTTCACTTCCTAAGGCTTCCACTAGATGTCAACAGTCTTTAGAACATTGTTTCAGGTTCTACTGTGAATGGGGAGAGAATAAGAGCTATTGGAATCAGGTGTCTGGAAAAATGGCATGACCTCGGGCCGTGAGAGCAAGCTGACTTCCTTTTCATTTCTGAAGACAAAGGAATTGTCTGGTTGGAATATTATTGAAGATTTATGATAAAAACATCCTAAAGATTGATTCTATACATCGTTTGACATGTTTCTACAAACTGTAATGCAACCTTTTTGACTTTTCGCCTGGACAAAAAGGAGTTATTTGGACATAAATATGGACTTTATCGAAACAAAACAAACATTTATTGTGGAACTGTGATTCCTGGGAGTGCATTCCGATGAAGATCATCAAAGGTAACTGAATATTTATAATGCTATTTATGACTTTTGTTGACTCCACAACATGGCGGGTATCTGTATGGCTTGTTTTGGTGTCTGAGCTCTATACTCAGATTATCGCATGGTGTGCTTTTGCCGTAAAGCTTTTTTGAAATCTGACACAGCGGTTGCATTAAGGAGAAGTGTATCTTTAATTCTATGTAAAACACTTGTATCTTATATCAACGTTTATGATGAGGTATTTCTGTAAATTGATGTGGCTCCCTACAAAATCACTGGATGTTTTAGAGGCAAACATTACTGAACATAAGGCACCAATGTAAACTGAGATCTTTGGATATAAATATGATTTTTATCGAACAAAACATACATGTATTGTGTAACATGAAGGCCTATGAGTGCCATCTGATGAAGATCATCAAAGGTTAGTGATTCATTTTATCTCTATTTCTGCTTTTTGTGACTCCTCTCTTTGGCTGGAAAATGGCTGTATGTTTTTTTGTGTATAGGCGCTGACCTAACATAATCATATGGTATCCTTTTGCCGTAAAGCCTTTTTTAAATCAGACACTGTGGCCGGATTAACAAGAAGTTAAGCTTTAAAATGGTGTATAATACTTGTATGTTTGAGGAATTTGAATTATGAGATTGTTGTTGTTTTGAATTTGGCACCCTGCAATTTCACTGGCTGTTAGCGTCCCACATATCCCAGAGAGGTTAACAAACTATAGTTTTGGCAAATCGGTTAGGACATCTACTTTGTGCATGACACAAGTAACAACTGTTTACAGACAGATAATTTCACTTATAATTCACTGTGTCACAATTCCACTGGGTCAGAAGTTTACATACACTAAGTTGACTGTGCCTTTAAACAGCTTGAAAAATTCCAGAAAATGATGTCATGGCTTTAGAAGCTTCTGATAGGCTAATTGACATCATTTGAGTCAATTGGAGGTGTGCCTGTAGATGTATTTCAAGGCCTACCTTCAAACTCAGTGCCTCTTTGCTTGACATCATGGGAAAATCAAAGGAAATCAGCCAATAATTTTTTTGGGAGACCTCCACAAGTCTGTTTCATCCCTGGGAGCAATTTCCAAACGCCTGAAGGTACCACATTCATCTGTACAAACAATAATACGCAAGTATAAACACGCAGCTGTCATACCGCTCAGGAAGGAGACACATTCTGTCTCCTTGAGATTAATGTACTTTGGTGCGAAAAGTGCAAATCAATCCCAGAACAACAGCAAAGGACCCTGTGAAGATGCTGGAGGAAACCGGTACAAAAGTATCTATATCCACAGTAAAATGAGTCCGATATCGACATAACCTGAAAGGCCGCTCAGCAAGGAGAAGCCACTGCTCCAAAACCGCCATAAAAAAGCTACACTACGGTTTGCAACTGCACATGGGGACAAAGATTGTACTTTTTGGAGAAATGTTCTCTGGTCTGATGAAACAAAAATAGAACTGTTTAGCCATAATGACCATCGTTATGTTTGGAGGAAAAAGGGGGAGGCTTGCAAGTCAAAGAACACCATCCCAATTGTGAAGCATGGGGTGGCAGCATCATGTTGTGGGGATGATTTGTTGCAGGAGGGACTGGTGCACTTCACAAAATAGATGGCATCATGAGGGAGGGAAATTATGTGGATATATTGAAGCAACATCTCAAGACATCAGTCAGGAAGTTAATGTTTGGTCGCAAATGGGTTTTCCAAATGGACAATGACCCCAAGCCTACTTCCAAAGTTGTGGCAAAATGGCTTAAGGACAACAAAGTCAAGGCATTGGAGTGGCCATCACAAAGCCCTGACCTCAATCCTATAGAAAATGTGTGGGCAGTACTAAAAAAGCGTGTGCGAGCAAGAAGGCCTGCAAACCTGACTCAGTTACACCAGCTCTGTCAGGCGGAATGGGCCAAAATTCACCCAACTTATTGTGGGAAGCTTGTGGAAGGCTACCCAAAACGTTTGACCCAAGTTAAACAATTTAAAGGCAATGCTACCAATTACTAATTGAGTGTATGTAAACTTCTGACCCACTGGGAATGTGATGAAAGAAATAAAACCTGAAAGAAATCATTCTCTCTACTATTATTATGACATTTCACATTCTTAAAATAAAGTGGTGATCCTAACTGACCTAAGACAGGGAATTTTTACTAGGATGAAATGTCAGGAATTGTGAGAAACTGAGTTTAAATGTAATTGGCTAAGATGTTTGTAAACTTCTGACTTCAACTGTAAGTATATTTTAGAAATTACTTACTTTTGATACTTAAAAACAAAATGCTTTTAGACTTTTACTCAAGTAGTATTTTACTTGGTGACTTTCACTTTTACTTGAGTAACTTTTTATTAAGGTCTATGCTTTTACTCAAATATGACAATTGGGTACTTTTTCCACCACTGTTTAAAACCATCCCGCAACTCCTGCGGTGTCTACAGACATCCCCCAAACAAACAAAAACTGACTCTCTGAGAGAGAGTGCACAACTTGTAAATAGTCGCTTATAGATCTCTGTCAGTCAGGTGACTAGCTTCCGACAGAAACTTATATTGCAGTAATGCTCTGGCTAGTATTACTTAGCTTCTTACTTCCTTATAGCTGGCTAACGTTAATCGGAGCCTACCTCAGCAAGAGCGGAAAATATGCTACTAAGTTTTCATAACTTTTCTTTAGTAGGCTACTGAGACAGACAGTGATGTGGCGCTTAGTGGTGAGGCAGGCTGCAATGCATGCAGGAGGAAGCAGAGAGAGAGGAGCAGAAAGGTTAGTACAGTGGTTCCCAAACTTGGGGTTGGGGACCATGTGGGATCCCTTACGAAAATCAGTACTAATCTTATCAAACAAGTTAGGAACGTTTTGTCGCTTATGCTACATGTCAGTGTGAAAAATGTAGCATATTTCCCACCCTTTCAGGGGAATAACATTGCAATAGCTAATAGGCTATGTGTTTGTAGATTGACTGAGGTGAATGAACGTACAGCAGCCAAGGTGATAATGGCTGGGGTAATTTTTGCTCGTTTTTGCTGTTCTCTAAATAGCATTAAGGTTTTTTATTTGTACAGAAATGCAGTTAATAAGCTTCAACTTTTCAAAAACAGGAGGACACTGACTGCTGCTGTAGCCTCACTGACGGCAAGCAGCACACATATTTTACAGTTTTGCCCTTGCTTTGACTTATTGGAAGTCATTCTCAGTTGTCATGTGGAAGATATTGAGTCTGAGATTATCAGTATCAGATTTATCCTGAAGACATTCTATTGATCATTTCAATTGATAATTTTCTTCAGAGAAGTGGAAATAAGGTGATTGTGCCCTGCAGACATGTACTGTATGCACTGTCGTTCTCCTGCTGCCAAACACACCCATCACAAGTGCATATTATTGTGCCTGCAGACGAGCATGACTGGGATCTGTGGTTCTTTGATTGTAATCTACCCTGAAAGTAATAGCATTCAAACTTTTCCTGAACTTCATATTAACATCACTGCTATACCCCAGTAAAGGGAAAGGCATTCTGTTAAAGGGCTCAGTGAAGTTAGAAAGGGTTGGGACCAGGGTTGGGGAGTAACAGATTACATGTAATCCATTACATGTAATCTGTTAAATTACATGTAATTGTTCCACCTGAGCAAGTCTGACCACAAGTCAGAGACCACCAAATGATGACACACCAAATGTGTTTGATGGATCGCGGGAAAAGAGCAAGAATGGGCTTTTCTAGGCTACAGTCCAAACTATGTCTTCCAATGGGCGACTGCTGTCGGCATCCAAAGATTATCCAACTTGAAAAACGCTTGGAGGTCAGGATGACAGCAGTGGTGTAGTCTACAGCAATACAGATATCACTTATTATTGATATCTACATAGCGCATTGATGTGAATCACACTGCTGCTCTCTCATTTAGCTATCTGCTCCTTACGGATTGTGGTTGTTCTGGATGGCTGTTCACAAATCTAAATGTATATTTGAACCCAATTGAATTCAAGAAGTTTAAACTGCCTATCAGTCATTGTTTTTGAAACCAGTGGACAGCCAGTGAAAAATGCACTGTTGCAACAGCTGCATAGTGAGGATCCCAGACTAAGGAATAAAGTGGGGCTTTTATTACTCAGTCTAATTCATGCTGATAAAAAAAATACATCCATAGCAAACTCAGACTTTTGATAGATTTTGGACTTAGAAGAATGTTACAAGAAGCCTACATAACCAACCTATAAAGTAAAATTCTACATCCATGTATGGCCAGCTAGGTAAACTTTAACATTGATTTATCCAGCAATAGATGTTGTTCAATTGGTAACAGAGATTGTTGTCTTCTTTTAATGCCTCTTAAAGGGAAAGTAATCTAAAAGTAACTGAATGTAATCAGATTAAGTTACTGAGTTTGGGTAATCCAAAAGTTATGTTACTGATTACAATTTTGGACCGGTAACTGTAACGGATTACATTTAGAAAGTAACTTACCCAACCCTTTTTGGGACTAGGGTCTCTATTCAATCAAATCCGATTTAGCCGAAATCCGCATAGCTATTATTTTGAGGTGTCGGAGGTGGAACAGCGATAGAGCTGTCAAATCCAAATGCGGCTCCTGGAATTATACCTAAAGCGGACATTGCCATTGGCTGCACAGAGTCGCATTAAGAGAAATCCCATGGAGCATTGTTTATAAGTTCAAACATTGGAATGTGAGATGTAATCTACACCTTAATTAGGCTGATAGAAATGCTCATTATTTTGTTTAATGATTTTCAATTTGACTATAATTATTTCTATATACTGTAGCCTAAACGGGAGTGGGACTGGTATGGCTTCTTAACAATGATCGAGCAGCTGCTCATTGATTTGGCAGTTCCAACACAGTTCCACCTTGCCTAGCTGACACGCGACCCACGTGACTACAGTCGTGGCCAAACGACACAAATATTAATTTTCACAAAGTTTGCTGCTAAAGTGTCTTCAGATATTTTTGTCAGATGTTACTATGGAATACAGAAGTATAATTATAAGGATTTCATAAGTGTCAAAGGCTTTTATTGACAATTACATTGTCTGTGCAATCGGCCCTGGCATGCTGTCAATTAACTTCTGGGCCACATCCTGACTGATGGCAGCCCATTCTTGCATAATCAATGCTTGGAGTTTGTCACAATTTGTGGGTTTTGTTTGTCCACCTGCCTCTTGAGGATTGACCATAAATTCTCAATGGGATTAAGGTCTGGGGAGTTTCCTGGCCATGGACCCAAAATATCAATGTTTTGTTCCCCGAGCCACTTAGTTATCACTTTTGTCTTATGGCAAGGTGCTCCATCATGCTGGAAAAGGCATTGTTTATCACCAAACTGTTCCTGGATGGTTGGGAGAAGTTGCTCTCGGAGGATGTGTTGGTACCATTCTTTATTCATGCTGTGTTCTTAGGCAAAATTGTGAGTGAGCCCACTCCCTTGACTGAGAAGCAACCCCACACATGAATGGTCTCAGGATGCTTTACTGTTGGCATGACACAGGACTGATGGTAGCGCTCACCTTGTCTTCTCCGGACAAGCTTTTTTCCGGATGCCCCAAACAATCAGAAAGGGGATTCATCAGAGAAAATGACTTTACCCCAGTCCTCAGAAGTCCAATCCCTGTTCCTTTTGCAGAATATCAGTCTGTCCTTGATGTTTTTCTGGGAGAGAAGTGGCTTCTTTGCTGCCCTTCTTGACACCAGGCCATCCTCCAAAAGTCTTCGCCTCACTGTGCGTGCGGATGCACTCACACCTGCCTGCTGCCATTCCTGAGCAAGCTTTGTACTGGTGGTGCCCCGATCCCGCAGCTGAATCAACTTTAGGACACGGTCCTGGCGTTTGCTGGACTTTCTTGGGTGCCCTGAAGCCTTCTTCATAACAATGGAACCGCTCTCCTTGAAGTTCTTGATGATCCGATAAATGGTTGATTTAGGTGCAATCTTACTGGCAGTAATATCCTTGCCTGTGAAGCCCTTTTTGTGCAAAGCAATGATAACGGCACGGTTTTCCTTGCAGGTAACCATGGTTGACAGAGGAAGAACAATGATTCCAAGAACCACCCTACTTTTGAGGCTTCCAGTCTGTTATTCGAACTCAATCAGCATGACAGAGTGATCTCCAGCCTTGTCATCATAAACACTCGCACCTGTGTTAACGAGAGAATCACTGACATGATGTCAGCTGGTCCTTTTGTGGCAGGGCTGAAATGCAGTGGAAATGTTTTTTGGGGATTCAGTTCATTTGCATGGCAAAGAGGGACTTTGCAATTAATTGCAATTCATCTGATCACTCTTCATAACATTGTAGAGTGTATGCAAATTGCCATCATACAAACTGAGGCAGCAGACTTTGTGAAAATTCATATTTGTGTCATTCTCAAAACGTTTGGCCACGACTGTACACAGCGAGCTGGTGTTAGCCCATAGAGAATGATAGAGGCCTCTAGTGGCCAAAATGCCATATTAGCATGGGCAGCACCATTGAGGGCTTCCAACATTTTAATGTAGTCAACTGGGTGGGACTTCCAATTTCATTGGTGGATCCCTCCTGGTGACCCTGTTGGAGTCAAGTCCAACCGGGTCATCAGGAGGGATCAGCCAATCATGAAGAAGAAAATGTACTACTTCAAAATGGAGATAGCCTCAATAGTGCAGATACAAAGATGTCCTCTATCTATCTTTATGTGTCAGCCAGACTACGTTGCACCTCCAAAACATCAGCTACAGTGGGGGGCAAAAGTATTTGATCCCCTGCTGATTTTGTACATTTTCCCACTTACAAAGAAATTATCAGTCTATAATTTTAATAGTAGGTTTATTTCAACAGTGAGAGACAGAATAACAACTAAAAAGTCCAGAAAAACACATGTCAAAAATGTTATAAAATTATTTGCATTTTAATGAGGGAAATAAGTATTTGACCCCTCTGCAAAACATGACTTGGTACTTGGTGGCAAAACCCGTGTTGGCAATCACAGAGGTCAGACGTTTCTTGTAGTTGGCCACCAGGTTTGCACACATCTCAGGAGGGATTTTGTCCCACTCCTCTTTGCAGATCTTCTCCAAGTCATTAAGGTTTCGAGGCTGATGTTTGGCAACTCGAACCTTCAGCTCCCTCCACAGATTTTCTATGGGATTAAGGTCTAGAGACTGGCTAGGCCACTCCAGGACCTTAATGTGCTTCTTCTTGAGCCACTCCTTTGTTGCCTTGGCCGTGTGTTTTGGGTCATTGTCATGCTGGAATACCCATCCACGACTCATTTTCAATGCCCTGGCTGAGGGAAGGAGGTTCTCACCCAAGATTTGATGGTACATGGCCCCGTCCATCGTCCCTTTGATGCGGTGAAGTTGTCGTGTCCCCTTAGCAGAAACCCCCCCCCCCAAAGCATAATGTTTCCACCTCCATGTTTGAGGGTGGAGATGGTGTTCTTGGGGTCATAGGCAGCATTCCTCCTCCTCCAAACACGGCGAGTTGAGTTGATGTCAAAGAGCTCCATTTTGGTCTCATCTGACCACAACAGTTTCACCAGTTTTCCTCTGAGTCATTCAGATGTTCATTGGCAAACTTCAGACGGGCAAGTATATGTATTCTTGAGCAGGGGGACCTTGCGGGCGCTGCAGGATTTCAGTCCTTCACGGCGTAGTGTGTTACCAATTGTTTTCTTGGTGACTATGGTCCCAGCTGCCTTGACATCATTGACAAGATCCTCCCGTGTAGTTCTGGGCTGATTCCTCACCATTCTCATGATCAGTGCAACTCCACGAGGTGAGATCTTGCATGGAGCCCCAGGCCAAGAGATATTGACAGTTCTTTTGTGTTTCTTCCATTTGCGAATAATCGCAAATGAATAATCGTTGTCACATTCTCACCAAGCTGCTTGGCGATGGTCTTGTAGCCCATTCCAGCCTTGTGTAGGTCTACAATCTTGTCCCTGACATCCTTGGAGAGCTCTTTGGTCTTGGCCATGGTGGAGAGTTTGGAATCTGATTGATTGATTGCTTCTGTGGACAGGTGTCTTTTTTACAGGTAACAAGCTGCGGTTAGGAGCACTCCCTTTAAGAGTGTGCTCCTAATCTCAGCTCGTTACCTGTATAAAAGACACTTGGGAGCCAGAAATCTTTCTGATTGAGAGGGGGTCAAATACTTATTTCCCTCATTTAAAATGCAAATCAATTTATAACATTTTTGACATGCGTTTTTCTGGATTTTGTTGTTGTTATTCTGTCTCTCACTGTTCAAATAAACCTACCATTAAAATTATAGACTGATCCTTTCTTTGTTAGTGGGCAAATGTACAAAATCAGCAGGGGATCAAATACTTTTTTCCCCCACTGTATGTGGGTGTTGGGGCTATTGCCGGTTAACGCTTGATCTGATTGAATCTAGGCCTAGGTTAGAGGGCACTTTACTTCCCCGCAGGCCTGCACTGACCTCAGGACACTGACAGCTCCTTTTGGTATGCACCCGACACACACACGTCAACAGACTTTCCTTGCTGTGCCGTGGCCTCAGATGTCCTGCCAGCTGAATTTCGGGGTAATTTATCCACTTTATTTTCCTCTTCCCGGTGGCACGACCCTTTAGAGTTTCCTCCCCTGGCCCACTGTCATTCCCCTAGGGCAGAGAACAGAGAGCCACCACTATAAACCTCTGCCACATACTGACTCTCCTAGAGCCAACAAACTAGTTCACTTCTCATGACTCACGCCAACAGATCTTTATAACCTTTAAATTCTATATTTTTTCCTGGTTAGAATGGGTTAATGGCTCAATTCCTGCTAGGAGATGCAATGATGAAACTTGTGGAAACTTCTAGGACTGGGGACAACCACAGTCCCATATTTAGACAAGTCAGGCAGTTTCATGCAGGCACTATGCCAGCCATTGCATTGAAGCCAATGCAATATTGTGAGGTCCAACTCAAATTAGTTTGACAAAGTTCAGGAATTATGATTCACATGCACTATGCTAATGCTTTCATTGACTATATTTCTTTACTTCACCAGTGAAGAAGTTTACTATTTACCATAGACCGTATGCTATTCACACACCTCTTTGGAAATGTGGAAACATTTCCATAGCAATTCTCTCAGCCTCATGTAGATGGCAGTATGAACTTACCAACAGTATGATCACGCACAATATTGGGCAAATTACAGTTCCCTTTTTTGACAACCACATTCTTTAAGCGAAGCTGTCATCAGAAACTCAACTGCAGTCAAATGAAGTCATACTAATCAATCCCTTTTCTCTAGACCCTGCATCTGGACTTAATAGGGACATACCAGAGGAAGTTAGAGGAAAACAAACAAACAATTCTAAAACCAAATATGAAAGATGTGTGGATGGAGTTGGCAATAAGAGGTAAATTATATTATTTCAATTTCCAAATCCCATTAATATGAAGAATTACCACCGCATTATTTAAGTAAAACTGTACAGGTAAAAAGAAAAGTGATTGATGATGATCTCCTCATAAAGTCTCTGAAAAACGTTGCAAAGCTGTCCATGGGAGAATTTAGATGGAATCCATCCACAACTTTTAAAGTAAATTACATCTGTTGATTAAAACTCCTATTGTGATTAATCACCCAATAATGTATTCCGTTTTCAAATCAGTGTTGTTACTGATATGCTGTCAATATTTGACTTCCAAAACAACGATGTTGTCTTCAGCCAAACATGCATCCATTTAGCACAGGCCCATTAGTTTCCTAAACCTCCAGTGATATCTGGGTTGCATGCTTGTGTTCAGTCAAATGCAACCGCATGTGATTGTCGCGTAATTAACTGATGTCCGCAACATGTTCTGCCTCTGTTCATCATGCCTCAACCATACCATCAAAAACTTTGCCTAATAAACACTGGCCCAGAAAACCAGATCCGATTCATATATTTTCTGTACAAGGCACATGCTGCTAAATTGCTGCAAGATGTGCGGCCAACTGCTTACCCATAGAGCACACGGAGTGTGGTGGTAGTGGTGGGGGTGCTCCCGAACCCAGGTCAGGGAGATTGAGTTCCATTGCCACTTTTTAATCGGAATTTGTGGGATCATGGAACCTGCTCAGATACATTGAGATACGGGTAGGGATGTGAGTGATCATAATGTGCATTTCAAGTGATCGTTCCATAGCGAATGGCAAATGTATTGGCAAATGGCTTTCTTTTTGCCAAATGGCTTTCTTTTTTGTACAGCATAGACATGAAGTTCTGATGAGCCTAAATGGAAACACATGCCACAATCGGATTTCATAACAGATGGGATGATATTGCATTATTAATAACAGAGAGTTTCAAGCTGGGGAAAAAAAATGTCTCAGCTGGGCTTAAATAGCTCAACACACTTTCTACTGGGGAAGTTTCTCTGACTAGAGAGAACCGGAGAACGCCTCTGATTGTCTCAGCAATAACTACTCAACACACAGAGCTTACCCCCATATCCCACCCGACCCCACACACACACACTACTATACACATGCTGTTAACAGAGGTGCTACCGCCCCCTGAACTAAAACCCTGGTCCCCTTTGACCTTAACCACCTGCCGAGGCGCCACTCCAATCCATAACCACACCACCCCTATATTCCTTGGTTAGATGCCAGGGTGGCACACGTAAAGCAATTAGCGCACACAGCTCCATAATTAACACACAGGTCCCTAATTAAATGGCTTCTTTAACCGTCACATCTGACTCACCAAAAATCTAAGGGGTGCCGGAAGCTGTGTTTGCACTGAGTCAAAAAACAAGCAAACAGACCCATTTGGAGGGGAGGGGGGGGTTCAAAGGAGGGATTTCAATGTTTGCAGCCAAGTGACAGAGATTTTATGGGTGTATTTTAGGTCTAAGAGTCTGACACTTGTCTATGAGTGGCTTATTAAAAAGGTGAGAAGTGAGTGTACCGTCTGGAGGGGGGAATAATTGTGCTCTTAAAAAGGACTTCAAAAGGCTAGTGGTGTTTGTGAAAAAGTGTTAGCAAACGTGAAGGGAACCCTGGGAGGAAGTGGCTAGCAAGGGTTTGCTTCTCTGGCGTGGCGACATGTGGCAGTTGAAACTGCTTCGTGGAGAGGGGATGTGGAGGGAGACAATCCGCCTGGTTGGAAGGTGGAGGAAGGTGGAGGGAGGCAGCCTCTGACTGAGGCAATGGAGACAGGGAGCAAGCCTGACAGGGGAAGAGTTAGACAGGGAGCAGGTTAGACAGGGAAGGTTCGTGTTAAGGGTGACCTTGTATGTGGGGAGCTTTCACTGAGAGTGAGGTCTGGTAAGGGAAACTGTCGATCTTACAGCTGGTTATTACGTGTCTGACTGACATTTCCAATCAAGGTCTGTCCTTCAATCTGTCCTCTGCCAGCATGCCGAGGTGATGAAATGGCTTTATTTTCTAGTGAAGTTGAGCTGATCCTCTTTTACTGTGAGTGCCACAGGGCCTGCTCTGCTCTGTGTCCACAGGGCCTGCTCTGCTCTGTGTCCACAGGGCCTGCTCTGCTCTGTGTCCAGACTGGCACGTCACCAGGCTTCTTCCTCTGCAGTATTGAAACTTTGTTCCAGTGGGGATTAGTTGTTCTTTGTGAGTTTATTCAGGGCTTTAGGAAGAGAGTTAGAATCAGAATCACCACGGAGAGTCTGCCTCTGGAATACAGAACAATTATCTCCACAGATCTACTAGTGTTTATGACTGAGACTTGACTAGACTGAGGACTAGGAAGTTATGCCAAGAGAGATCGCTTTTACTGTACTGACTAAGGATTTCTTGCTTTACAATCATTGGGGAGAATTTCCCCATCCTGTCCGACACTGGTCAAGTGACCAGGATAATTGTCTCTAGCCAGCTGGAAGGACCATGAAAAAGACTGTCACTCAGTGGTGAGGAGGTGGTTTAAGACATTCTAATTACCCTGGTTAGAAGGAAAATAACTCAGTAGGACAGTTGTTAATTGACTAACATTGGCATTCAATGTATGTCAATCAGAGATTAGTAAGCAAAAAATGCATACCAGTGAGTGAGCGATTTCTTGAAATGGTCGCTACTTCACTTAAAGACAATACTACATCCTTTGATTCTCTAAGTATTTCCCTCACTTCTTTGGTTAGGGAGCAGTACAAATGTACACAATTGTGACCGAGAGGAAAATGGGGGAGGGTCATGCTTTTTCAATTTCAGGGAGGGTTTTGTGTTTTTTTTATTTAGTCTATGGCAGGGTCATGTAATTTGTAATCGATTTAAATGTCATATTGTTCAGGGATGGAGAATTAGTTGCTTATTTTAGTATTTCTGTGTGCCCGATAATGGCCCTATGCTGGGTGCGCAATATCAAGTGCGCCTAATGTGGTCTCAATAAAATGATCCATAGCCTACACTATAGTCTAATAGGCCTAGGCTATTTGAAGAGCACTGGTGGAAAAACTACTCAATAGTCATACTTGTGTAAAAGTAAAGATACCTTAATGGAAAATGACTCAAGTAAAAGTGAAAGTCACCCAGTAAAATACTACTTGAGTAAAAGTCTGAAAGTATTTGGTTTTAAATATACTTAAGTATCAAATGTAAATGGAATTGCTAAAATGTACTTAAGTATCAAAAGTAAAAGTATACATCCTTCATTTCTTATATTAAACAAACCAGATGGCACAATTGTATTATTATTTTTATTGACGGATAGCCAGGGGCACACTCCAACACTCACACATAATTTACAAACAAAGCATTTGTGTTGGATGAGTCTAACAGATCAGAGGCAGTAGGGATGACCAGGGATGTTTTCTAGATAAGTGTGTGAATTGGACCATTTTCCTGTCAAAACATAACGAGTACTTTTGGGTGTCAGGGAAAATGTATGGAGTAAAAAGTACATTATTTTCTTTAGGAATGAAGTGAAGTAAAAGTTGGCAAAAATATAAATAGTAAAGTGAAGTACAGATACCCCAAAAAACTACTTAAATAGTACTTTAAAGTAGTTTTACTTAAGTACTTTATACCACTGACGAAGATCATGTTCGGAGAAGAACAGGGAAAAGTTATATTTCTATGAAATTGTACTTCCTGAGTTGTTGCACTGCTGGGATGGTGTATATAACACTAGGCTACACTGCATTACACACGGCAATGGATAGCCATTCCCAATCATGAGCTCCGGCCTGCCCTGCTCTTGCTGATGTAAACCCTTTTGCGATGCCTAACCAAAGGCTGTGCTGTGTGCGGTGACACTTCAGGAGGTGAGTCAAAGGCTTCTTCCCCAAAAACAATTCTTTGTAAAAAAAAATATAAAAAAATGCAATGTCTGTGCGTGCGGACTAGGTCTACTGATGTCCTATTCAATTTGTGAGGGAGAGCGTGAAGATGAGAAGGAGGACCGAAGGTAAGCTTGCTACTGCTATAATTGATTTAAAAAGAGTTATTGACCTCACAATAAGCCATATTTGAGTAATTTACATAACTTACATTACTAAGAAGCGGCTGCCGCGGAGATGGACAGCGCATGGGTGCTGAAAGTAGACTAATTTGAGAAGGCCTAATTCATTTAAACAGTCTTCATTTTTATTAGACTTTAGGCTACTAACAACAAGAGGGATTTGTGTTGGAGCCTATTTCTTCCAGTTCAATAAATATAAGGTAGGCCTACCTGTATGACAGACAACATTATAGTCTACTATACATAGATTTTGTCAGCCAATTCCTTCAGTCACCATGCACTCCTTAAATATCTCAGTGTCAGTGAAGAGCTTGGTGTGTTGAGTTAAAACCAGAGCTTGAATTGAGGGGGTATGTGAGAGTATTATGGCTTTTGTTAAAGAAAATTGATAAAAACATAGGCCTACCCCTTGTTAGTTTAAGATTTAGATTAGTTTGGACCTGATTATATAAAGCGATCTATAACGACACTTTAATCCTGCTAGAAACAAGCTGTAAAATGCTGGGGAAAGATGTGACTCCCATGCATATGGGATATCTTTGGTTTGTGTCTACGACCTATAGAGGCTGCACTACAACCTATAGCCGAGGAGACATGAAGTTGACGTTCGACATTTCAACAACATACTAACTCTAAATCAATCAGGAGCAAGCCAGGTAGCCTAAGAAGGAACGAAAATTAATTATTTGGGCTATATTATTATTATTTTAAGGCTATAGCCTGCCATTTAAGAAACACATTGTGAAGCATTTGTGACACGTTTCAGGCTGGCAGGAGCACTCAGCATTTCAACAACACATCAACAACAGCACTTAAACAACATACCTACAGTATAAATTCGTATTTAGGCTATATAAAATGAAGTGTATGGCTGTACAATGCTGCATTCTACAGTGCCTTTGAATTCACTTTTAGAAACATAAGTTTTGCCAGTAATTGATTTGATGATAATGCGGTGAGCTTTGCATGCCTAATTTGTTCATTTAGCCTATCAGATGCTCTTACAGTGCCTTCAGAAAGTATTCAGACCCATGGACTTTTTCCACATTTTGTTACATTACAGCCTTATTCTAAAATGGATTAAATAACCTGTGGTAAATTCAATTGATTGGACATGATTTGGAAAGGCACACACCTGTCTATATAAGGTCCCACAGTTGACAGTGCATGTCAGAGAAAAAACCAAGCCATGAAGTCAAAGGAATTGTCCGTAGTGCTTCGAGACAGGATGGTGTCGAGGCACAGATCTGGGGAAGGGTACCAAACAATTTCTGCAGCATTGAAGGTCCCCAAGAACACAGTGACCTAGATGGACTATACATTTACCACATTTATGCATTTAAACGTGTGAAAGCAACAGCAAACATTTCAACAAGAGAAAAAAAGCACTCTCCACTGGCGTGAGTTTGGAGAGTGCAAGTGAAGAGCCGTGCCTAAGCTTCATAAGTAAATTATACATTTCAAACAATTGTTGTTTACCAAAAGATCAGTAGGCCTATGCTAGTAATTGTTGCCCCATTGCTGGTACGCTTCCAAAGTAAACAGTTAATATTCTTGATCAACAAATGACTTATTTATTTATTTTGGTAATCCTCTCTCCCTACAATTTGACGTTTTCTCTGCATCCGATCCTATAGCTGTACAGCAAATCAGCAATATGTTTGCTAGCGGCCCCGTACCTGTGTTGATTGGCAGTTTGCTGGTGTGCATTTCACTAGCCAATCTGTTGCATTTCACTAGCCAATCTGTTGCAGTTGTTTTTTTTGCAAGGGCGATGCTACGGTTATTGCCTCAGGCTGCGTGTAGAGTAATTTGTGTAGACTCTGTGCCACAAAATTAGTTACAAAACATTAGAAAACCTGGTCAGATAATTTCAAGTCATCAGTCTCAAGTCAAAGTCGAGTCCTGAGTCTTGAGGTTCCAAGTCCAAGTCAAATCTCAAGTTATTTTATTTTTTATCAAGTTGAGTCTCCGGTCATTAAATTTGTTACTCAAGTCAGACTTGATTCCAAGTCATGTGACTCGAGTCCACAACTCTGAATATAGACCTACCTACGTAGCTGCTGTGTTAAACAACAAATGGCTTTTTCTCTAATTCATTGATGATCAGATTATTATTATTATTATTATTATTATTTTAATTTTTTTAAACCTTTATTTAACCAGGTAGGCTAGTTGAGAACAAGTTCTCATTTGCAACTGCGACCTGGCCAAGAAAAAGCATAGCAACTTCGACACATACAACAACAGAGTTACACATGGAATAAACAAAACATACAGTCAATAATACACTACGACAAAGGTAAGTTAAGGCAATAAATAGGCCATGGTGGCGAAGTAATTACAATATAGCAATTAAACACTGGAATGGTAGATGTGCAGAAGATCTTTACCTAGCAGAGACACGTAGATAACCTGGGTTTGGTGACGAGTATTAAGCGAGGGCCAACCAACGAGAGCGTGCAGGTCGCAATGGTGGGTAGTGTATGGGGCTTTAGTGACAAAACGGATGGCACTGTGATAGACTGCATCCAGTTTGTTGAGTAGAGTGTTGCTGGCTATTTTATAGATGACATCACCGAAGTTGAGGATCGGTAGGATAGTCAGTTTTACGAGGGTATGTTTGGCAGCATGAGTGAAGGATGCTTTGGTGCGATATTGGAAGCCGATTCTAGATGCTTAATGTGAGTCTGGAAGGAGAGTTTACAGTTTAACCAGACACCCAGGTATTTGTAGTTGTCCACGTATTCTAAGTCAGAGCCGTCCAGAGTAATGATGGTGAGCAGGTGCGGGCAGTGATCGATTGAATAGCATGCATTTAGTTTTACTTGCGTTTAAGAGCAGTTGGAAGCCACGAAGGAGAGATGTATGGCATTGAAGCTCGTCTGGAGGTTAGTTAACACAGTGTCCAAAGAGGGGCCAGAAGTATACAGAATGGTGTCGTCTGCGTAGAGGTGGATCAGAGAATCACCAGCAGCAACAGCAACATCATTGATGTATACAGAGAAGAGAGTCGGCCCGAGTATTGAACCCTGTGGCACACCCATAGAGACTGCCAGAGGTCCAGACAACAGGCCCTCCGATTTGACACACTGAACTCTATCAGAGAAGTAGTTGGTAAACCAGGTGAGGCAATCATTTGAGAAACCAAGGCTGTCGAGTCTGCCAATAAGAATGTGGTGATTGACAGAGTCGAAAGCTTTGGCCAGGTCGATAAATACGCTGCACAGTAATGTCTCTTATCGATGGCGGTTATGATGTCGTTTAGGACCTTGAGCATGGCTGAGGTGCACCCATGATCAGCTCTG
The DNA here is from genome assembly GCF_965601325.2 of Salmo salar. NCBI lineage: Eukaryota > Metazoa > Chordata > Actinopteri > Salmoniformes > Salmonidae > Salmo > Salmo salar. The sequence goes on along the minus strand of NC_138291.1, from coordinate 142,305,235 downwards.
AAACCAGATTGCATAGCGGAGATGGTACGGTGGGATTCGAAATGGTCCGTAATCTGTTTGTTAACTTGGCTTTCGAAGACCTTAGAAAGACAGGGTAGGATAGATATAGGTATGTAGCAGTTTGGGTCTAGAGTGTCACCCCCTTTGAAGAGGGGGATGACCGCAGCAGCTTTCCAATCTTTGGGAATCTCAGACGATACGAAAGAAAGGTTGAACAGGCTAGTAATAGGGGTTGCAACAATTTCGGCAGATACTTTTAGAAAGAGAGGGTCCAGATTGTCTAGCCCGGCTGATTTGTATGGGTCCAGATTTTGCAGCTCTTTCAGAACATCAGCTATCTGGATTTGGGTGAAGGAGAAATGGTGGGGGCATTGGCGGGTTGCTGTGGAGGGTGCCGGGCAGTTGACTGGAGTAGGTGTAGCCAGGTGGAAAGCATGGCCAGCCGTAGAGAAATGCTTATTGAAATTCTCAATTATAGTGGATTTATCAGTGGTAACAGTGTTTCCTAGCCTCAGAGCAGTGGGCAGCTGGGAGGAGGTGCTCTTATTCTCCAAGGACTTTACAGTGTCCCAGAACTTTTTTGAATTAGTACTACAGGATGCACATTTCTGTTTGAAAAAGCTAGCCTTAGCTTTTCTAATTGCCTGTGTATATTTGTTCCTAACTTCCCTGAAAAGTTGCATATCACGGGGGCTATTCGATGCTAATGCAGAACGCCACAGGATGTTTTTGTGCTGGTCAAGGGCAGACGGGTCTGGAGTGAACCAAGGACTATATCTATTCCTAGTTCAACATTTGGAGTGAGTCATGCTTATTTAAGATGGTGAGGAAAGCACTTTTAAAGAATAGCCAGGCATCATCTACTGACGGGATGAGGTCAATGTCATTCTAGGATACCCCGGCCAGGTCGATTAGAAAGGCCTGCTCGCAGAAGTGTTTTAGGGAGCGTTTGACAGTGATGATGGGTGGTCGTTTGGTCGCAGACCTATTACGGATGCAGGCAATGAGGCAGTGATCGCTGAGATCTTGATTGAAAACAGCAGAGGTGTATTTGGAGGGCAAGTTAGTTAGGATGATATCTATGAGGGTGTCTGTGTTTACGGATTTGGGGTTGTACCTGGTAGGTTCATTGATCATTTGTGTGAAATCGAGGGCATCAAGCTTAGATTGTAGGATGGCCGGAGTGTTAAGCATGTCCCAGTTTAGGTCACCTAGTAGCTCGAGCTCAGAAGATAGATGGGGGGCAATCAATTCACATATGGTATCGAGGGCACAGCTGGGGGCAGAGGGAGGTCTATAGCAAGCGACAACAGTGAGAGATTGTTTCTGTAAAGGTGAATTTTTAGAAGTAGAAGCTCGAATTGTTTGGGTACAGACTTGGATAGTAATACAGAACTCTGCAGGCTATCACTGCAGTAGACTGCAACACCGCCCCCTTTGGCAGTTCTATCTTGGCAGAAAATGTTATAGTTAGCGATGGAGATTTCAGAGTTTTTGGTGGTTTTCCTAAGCCATGATTCAGACACGGCTAAGACATCCGGGTTGGCAGAGTGTGCTAAAGCAGTGAGTAAAACAAACTTAGGGAGTAGGCTTCTAATGTTAACATGCATGAAACCAAGGCTTTTATGGTTACAGAAGTCAACAAATGAGAGCACCTGGGGAGTGGGAGTGGAGATAGGCACTGCAGGACCTGGATTAACCTCCACATCACCAGAGGAACAGAGGAGAAGTACATTTGATTTGATTTGAAGTAGGATAAGGGTACGGCTAAAGGCTATACGAACTGGCCGTCTAGCACGTTCAGAACAGAGAGTAAAAGGAGCAGGTTTCTGGGCACGATAGCATAGATTCAAGGCATAGTGTACAGACAAAGGTAAGGTAGGATGTGAGTACATTGGAGGTAAACCTAGGCATTGAGTAATGATGAGAGAGATATATTCTCTAGAGACGTTTAAACCAGGTGACGTCATCGCATATGTTGGAGGTGGAACAACATGGTTGGTTAAGGCATATTGAGCAGGGCTAGAGGCTCTACAGTGAAATAAGACAGTAATCACTAACCAGGACAGTAATGGATGAGGCATATTGATATTAGAGAGAGGCATGCATAGCCAAGTGAACATATTGGTCCAGTGAGTGGTTGGGCTGACTGGGGACACAGCGATTCAGACAGTTAGCAGGCCGATGCTAACAGTTAGTAGGCCGGGGCTAAACAAGCTAGCAGTTAGCAGACCGGGGCTGGCAAGCTAGCAGTTAGCAGACGGGTTAGCAAGCAAGCAGTTGGCAGACCGGGGCTAGCAGTTAGCAGACCGAGGCAGGCAATCTAGCAGTTAGCAGACCGAGGCAAGCAAGCTAGCAGTTAACAGACTGGTGCTAGCAAGTTAGCCTTTGGGGGACGTCGCAATGGGGGTAAGTCTGTTTTTGCCTGTTCGTGCGGTGACGTTAATAGACCAGTTGTGGAATTAGTAGGGTTCCAAGTAGCTCTAGGTAGCTAGTAGGCTGTGGTTAGCAGAATGGGCCTTCAGCGGACGTCGCGCCTAAGGGGCCTGTTGGAATCCTCGGGCAGATTATGTCGGTATTCCAGTCGTAGAGGATCGGCGGGTTTCCGTGCCCCATACCGGCAGTACAAGGGGTCCGGATATTGTACCCCAGGAGTGGGCTTCGGTGGTAGCACAGGAGCCCTGGCCGGGCTAGCTTCAGGCTAATTGGTGCTTGCTCCGGGATGGAAACGCTAGCCAGGAGTAGTCACCCGGGATTGCGGTTAGCTAGTTAAGAAGATCCAGATGAAAATGTTCAGAGTTTGCGGTAGGAATCCGGGGCTATGGGGAAAAAAATGTGTAATAATAATAATAGGTCCGTTATGTTCTGGTTTGAGTCACATTGTTCGAACTGGCGAGAGCTTTCCGAGCTAAAAGTTAGCTGATGACCGCTAGCAATGGTTTGCTGACTGAAAGCTGGTAGGTAGTTAGCTGGCTAGCTTCAGTTGAGGGATTCCAGATCCGAAGTAAATAGAAATACTTTAGAAAAAAAAGAGATCCACGCCACATTGGGTGAGGCGGGTTGCAGGAGAGTATTTAGTAGTTAAGGTTCAGGAAAATATTTAAAAATGATATGCGAAGAAAAATATGTAAAAAGATATATACAAGGGACACGACAGGACAAAGACGTCTGACTGCTACGCCATCTTGGATTATGTCAGTTGTAACTGGTTCTGTTGTGCTCCATTTTGACAGTTGATAGACAACTTTATCACTGTTCCAGACTTTTTTTAACAACAGCCTGTATAGAAATCAAAATGTCTCCAGTCATGTAAAATGGCATGGAATGTGTTTATAAAAGGCCATTTTTTTCCCCGACCACGAGTAAGATGATAGATTCATGCAATGCTGTTATTATAATGGCTTTCTTTTCACCCCTATGCTTGTCTGTGGTGGTCTGTGAATCCACAACCTTCTGGCTACTTTGCCATGTAATGCTTATAAAATGAAGAACAGTTTCTAAAACTGCATATCTAAGGCTCGGGTCTGTCCTAGGAGTGAGGGTAAAAAGTCAGCCATGTTCTCTGCTATCCACTTTATGTTAAAATGATAATTTGGGGTATAAGGGAGGGTTGGGTAAAAAAATGTAAAATCCTGAAACGAAAGCCATTCATTTTCATCCCAGAGAGATTTTCTCCAGGTATCCCTCATTATAAATACAATACAGTCCCTTAGATGTTAATGTTGCGTAGATGATTAGACATTAACATTTTTCCAATTAATCAGGCAGCTGTGGAGCAGATGGTTGACCCAACTTAGACTAAACACACACTCTCAGAGGAGTCTGGGCAACAAGAGCCTTATCATTGTGGGCTCACATTAACATTCCCATCAACAGCTCTGGAAGTATTTCATTCATCATCCCTTTTATCCACACAACTGTAAGGAAGCAGACATCTTCACTCCTAGTCCATTTATAGAGCTCGATATTTCAAAGCACCACAACAAGGGGTACACCAACAATATGCCGAATAACTTGCTTTATTCCAAAGTATATTGAAGAATTGTTTGTGAATGTATCATCTGTATCTGTAATGACGTTTTAGTTAGAGTGTGTTAAAGGTTAAAGTGCAGGACATTATGTCAGTTAATTTATACTCATTGTGAGGACAGACGCTGGGAGACGAGAAGCAAGTACAGGGAGTGAATATTCAATAAATAACAGACATGAAACAAAACAAGGACAGCGTCTCGACAGGGGGAACAAAACAACATTAATGCAGACACGGGGAAGAAACTGAGGAAGTGACAGATATAGGGGAGGCAATCAATAAGGTAATAGAGTCCAGGTGAGTCCCATGAAGCGCTGCTGCGCGTAACGATGGTGACAGGTGTGCGTAAATATGGGCCGCCTGGCGCCCTCGAGCGCCAGAGAGGGGGAGTGGAAGCAGGCGTGACACTCCTACGTCTCCAGACTTGGTTGGTCAGATCCTGTGTCTCATACAGGATTTGGCCTGGTCAAAGCAGGCCTGGGGGAACGTACATGAGTATTGTATGAGTGTAAAAGGCAGCTGAAACCCAACACCTAATTTCTAATATAATAGTTGTTTAATCTCTTTTATACACGCAGTAATGGCTTTTCTCAGTCTCTCCAAGGCTTTTTTTGTTCATGTGATTTGGGTTGAGCTCGTGGCAGTTTGACAGACACAGCCCAGCTGCTGTTTTTGATATCATTTAAATGTCGTTTCTGACACCTGAACCAGAATTTGTATCAAAAGCAACTTTCAAAAGCGTTGATAATTATCACAGTCAGAAATCCCTCTCGACTGATATAAAAGCTTGCATTTTGTCTGGGGAAATAATCCCTCAATACTTACAGCTACATAATTCCAAGGCTACTACAATGGAGATAGTACTGCAGGTGCATGGAAGGGGCCAGCATGCGAAAAGCTGAGGAAATCTCCCAATGTTCATGTTGCCAAGAAATGCTGGTGTTAGTCCAGACTAACAGATTACCAGCAGCCTGTAAATAAGCCTGTTTTTCAATGTACTCTCTCTCTCCTCTGTCTTCTCTCAGCAGAAGAGCTGTAACCCTGTTTCTCTGTGTACTCGCTTCCCTCTTTGTGTACCTCTCAGCAGCAGAGCTGGGCTGGGCTACTCCATTAACCTCGAATAGGATTACACACAGAAAGAAGGAGTGGCAACAGAAACTTTAGTAGGTCTACCATGTTAGATTTACTGTTTGTTTTGTTCAGTGGGGAGAATAAGTAAAGAACTAAGTGACTCCATGATACTGTGTTATATTCACAATATATCTAATTTCTCTAATGATTTGAATTCATTAATTAGAAGCAGAAATGTATGAAATTGTAAAAAATGTGTAGGTCTTTCTCATCTGAGAAAATCATTCTTTACATTCCATTTATAAACAAAGATACAAGATTCTCCCATACACTTAGCTCTGTGGTGTGAGTGGAGGCCAAGGAGTGAAATATTCTCCCCATGTCCTTAATAATCTCTGTACATAATAAAACCATGAGATACTTTTAGAACTGGCCACACACTCCTGGCAAATGCCTGTGGATCCATTCCAATACAAATTCACCATTATCGCTTTGTCACATCTGAACACTATTACTCTGCTGGCTGTTTCCTTGCGACCCACTCACAGCCCGTTTTATGTATGTTTTTATTATCACTCTAATTCCTCAGCTGAGTGTCTTTCTCCTTTAATGTTATTAATGTTGGCCTTTGAGCCTTTGAAATGGCTTCTTCAAGACAATCTGAAATGAGTTAAAGAGTGATTAATTTAGTTTTGTGGGACGTGACTATTTTTCTCTTTCTGTCTGCTTCTGGAGACCGAGGCTTTAATTGAGATCTTAATTGCAAACAAAAACAAATATATTAAGTACATGTGTTATGTTTGTACAGTACTGCAATGACAGCAAGAAATCAACATGGGAAAATCTTTCATCATAACAAAGAAAAATACTGAGAACAAATAAAAACATATTTCTTCTCTCTTGCCATATTGATGTCATGTTCTGGACTGTTATAGTAATCATCATTAGCTGTAGGTAAAGTAATTCTATACAAGTTACATGCTTTGATTCATTTTGGCTGCAGAGGCAATGCATCAACATAGTAGTTACTGAGAAGGACGGTTCTGGGCTCTTTTGGTCAACAGTGCAACTGTCTCCAAATTCATCATGCCATCTGCCATTCGCACCACATGTTTTTAATGACTTGGAAAGAGTTATCGTCTATCTGGCCAACATGCAATTCTCTCACAAAACACCTGCAACTTGCTATTCCGCAACTTCGTGTGCAGTGCTGTGTTACTGTATCCCAATACTGAATCTTTATTTTATCTCAGAACACCAGCGTGAATGTGTTTGATTACAAACCAAACTTGGTTGTGAGAGAGAAGTAAATCTAATAAAGAATTGTAACATCATAGGACCATATTACATATTTGAGCTGTTAGTTGGGGTTTTCCACAGAGTTCTGCATAATTATTGTACTGCTATGCCAGTAAAGCAAAGGTAAGAGAATACATGCTGAAGAATGGGGAACACATGGTATGAAACACTCACTCTGTTCTGGACAATTGTATATTTGCGTATTGGACACTTTTGGACACAAATTAAACCTTCTAGTGGGGTACGACCCGGATTAAAGTAGTTACACAGAAACACAAGGAGAGGGGTAAACAGATGAATATAACCTCAAAAAGACTTTTGGAGGTGTGTTGAAGATAAACAGTTCAAAAAATGTATGAAATGTATGCATTCACTACTGTAAGTCACTCTGAATAAGAGCATCTGCTAAATGACTAAAATGTAAAAATGTAATAAACAACACATAAAAGAGATGGATGGCTATCCTGACAACAGGATATTTCCCTTATGACACACAGAAAGGCAAATCTCCCCATGCATCCTCAATTGTAAGTTGGGCCTGTGCACCATACTCAACTTCCTTTTCCTACTAATCTTCTTCCGGGATATCTTCCAATTTCTTACAACCCTCCCAAACCATGCTAAAGAACCCTTCAATACTTAACAAAAATATAAACGCAACATGTAAAGTGTTGGTCCCATGCTTCATGAGCTGAAATAAAAGATCCCAGGAATGTTCCATACACACAAAAAGCATATTTCTCTAAAATTTGGTGCACACATTTGTTTACATCCATGTTAGTAAGCATTTCTCCTTTGCCAAGATTATCCGTCCACCTGACAGGTGTGGCATATCAAGAAGCTGATTAAACAGAATGATCATTACACAGGTGCACCTTCTGCTGGGTACAATGAAAGGCCACAGATGTCTCAAGTTTTGAAGGAGCTTGCAATTGGCATGCTGACGGCAGGAATGTCCATTGAATGTTCATTTCTCTACCATAAGCTGCCTCCAACATTGCTTTAGAGAATTTGATAGTACGTCCAACCGGCCTCACAACTGTAGACCATGTATAACCACGCTAGCCCAGGACCTCCACATCCAGCTTCTTCATCTGCAGGACTGACTGAGACCAGCCACCCAGACAGCTGATGAAACGGAGGAGTACTTCGGTCTGTAATAAAGCCCGTTTGTGGTGAAAAACTCATTCTGACTGGCTGGGCCTGGCTCCACAGTGGGTGAACCTGACTCCAAAGTGGGTGGGCCTATGCCCTCCCAGGCCCACCCATGGCTGAGCCCCAGCCCAGTCATGTGAAATTCATAAATTAGGGCCTAATGAATTTATTTTGATTGACTGATTTCCTTATATGAACTGTAACTCAGTAAAATGGTTGAAATTGTTGCATGTTGCATTTATATAAAATAATAACTCTCTTCAAAACAATATGTCACTTTCTGAAGTAATTATGCCTTAAAAACATTGTATTAGGTACTTGCCAAGCAAAAGCTAATGAATAAGCCAGTGGCAGACAGGGAGAACTCCTGGTGCCCTTTGAGGTGGTGGAATGAAGGTGTACTCCAGACACCATGAGTAATATGCTACGCAGTCTTTGGATGCTTCTCAAACTGAGAACAATTTGCTTAAACAAAGTCAGACCTAGTTAGTCAATGATAAATCAACTTAGCATTTGGATAAAACCATCCGCAGTGATTTCCTGGAAACTCTGTGCTCCATTTACAAAGCTGGATGTTTACACGGTCCATACTGGGGTAACACTGCATTTCTACATACAACAATGATCCATCTCAATACCCATACAATCAAATAAATGTCACGCTCCTGAGACCTGACATTTCTATATATTCCTATAACACAATGGCATCTTCTAAACTCAGCAAAAAAAGAAACGTCCTCTTACTGTCAACTGCGTTTATTTTCAGCAAAATTAACATGTATAAATATTTATATGAACATAACAAGATTCAACAACTGAGACATAAACTGAACAAGTTCCACAGACATGTGACTAACAGAAATTGAATAAATAATGTGTCCGTGAACAAAGGGGGGGGGGGGTCAAAATCAGAAGTAACAGTCAGTATCTGGTGTGGCCACCAGCTGCATTAAGTACAGTACTGCAGTGCATCTCCTCCTCATGGACTGCACCAGATTTTCCAGTTCTTGCTGTGAGATGTTACCCCATCTTCCACCAAGGCACCTGCAAGTTCCCGGACATTTCTGGGGGGAATGGTCCTAGCCCTCACCCTCCGATCCAACAGGTCCCAGACGTGCTCAATGGGATTGAGATCCGGGCTCTTCACTGGCCATGGCAGAACACTGACATTCCTGTCTTGCAGGAAATCACGCACAGAACGAGCAGTATGGCTGGTGGCATTGCCATGCTGGAGGGTCATGTCAGGATGAGCCTGCAGGAAGGGTACCACATGAGGGAGGAGGATGTCTTCCCTGTGACGCACAGCATTGAGATTGTCTGCAATGACAACGAGCTCAGTCCGATGATGCTGTGACACACCTCCCCAGACCATGACGGATCCTCCACCTCCAAATCGATCCCGCTCCAGAGTACAGGCCTCGGTGTAACGCTCATTCCTTCGACGATAAATGCGAATCCGACCATTACCCCTGGTGAGACTAAACCGCGACTCGTCAGTGAAGAGCACTTTTTGCCAGTCCTGTCTGGTCCAGCGATGGTGGGTTTGTGCCCATAGGCGACATTGTTGCCGGTGATGTCTGGTGAGGACCTGCCTTACAACAGGCCTACAAGCCCTCAGTCCAGCCTCTCTTAGCATATTGCGGACAATCTGAGCACTGATGGAGGGATTATGCGTTCCTGGTGTAACTCAGGCAATTGTTGTTGCCATCCTGTACCTGTCCCGCAGGTGTGGTGTTCGGATGTACCAACCCTGTGCAGGTGTTGTTACACGTGGTCCGCCACTGCGAGGATGATCAGCTGTCTGTCCTGTCTCCCTGTAGTGCTGTCTTAGGCATCTCACAGTACGGACATTGCAATTTATTGCCCTGGCCACATCTGCGGTCCTCATGCCTCCTTGCAGCATGCCTAAGACATGAGCAGGGACCCTAGGCATCTTTCTTTTGGTGTTTTTCAGAGTCAGTAGAAAGGCCTCTTTAGTGTCCTAAGTTTCATAACTGTGACCTTAATTACCTACCGTCTGTAAACTGTTAGTGTCTTAACGACCGTTCCACCGGTGCATGTTCATTAATTGTTTATGGTTCATTGAACAAGCATGGGAAACAGTGTTTTAACCCTTTACAATGAAGATATGTGAAGTTATTTGGATTTTTACGAATTATTTTTGAAAGACAGGGCTCTTAAAAATGGGACGTTTCTTTTTTTTGCTGAGTTTATGTTCTCAATCTCAACACACTAAGAATAAAATATTATATTTCTTTATTGTCATTATGGATTGCACTAGATAATATACTTAGTTTAATGTGTCATTGTTCACAGTAAACTGTCTTTTTCCTTGGCAAAAACGGAAGCGTTGAAAACAAGAGCGCCCTTTATATATTTACTCACTTGACTCTTCTCCTCTAAGTAAGGTTTTTCCTGGCTGGACACATGCTACACTCCCTTCCTCTACTCTCTACTCCATCACCCAAAGAACTGATCTCCATTAACATGTCTTACACCCTCTTCTACCACTCAACATCCCAAAGGCTCCTCGTGATTTCATGGTTGTGACTGAACACATGGACATATATAATTCCATGACATATTGACTGTTTTATTGCTTAAGGAGTTATTGACATGGGCCTAGGAGTCAGTGTCATGTGATGTTCAAACACTCAAATAAGCCATCATGCTGTGTCCTGGTCCATAAAGTGTGTGCAGCGCACGCTAAGATCCGGACTTAAATAAGTATCTTTCTTTGGCCATGTGAATTGGGCTAATCTGGCAGAAGACTGACCTGAGAGCTTCAAAGCTGAGTTTAGACCACACTCTCTATATGGACCTGGCCAATATATGCTATGACCATAAGCTGTTGCTGGGGAGAACAGAGATAATGTGCCATGAGAAGATAAAGGTGGACAGATAAAGAGACACTATCTCACCAGTGTCCACTAAATGGCTTCTTCAGAAGTCTGGACACAGTGTCATAATAAAATATTTAGCTACAGCCTTATGACAGACTGAAAGGAAGGAAAGGTAGCAAAATAACTTCAAAGTGCACATAGATTGAACAATACAAACAATATGCCATTATCTTAGCTTGGTCCAACGTTGCCTAAATAATCAGAGAGAAATTGCACTGCGTAATAAATAATTGAATTTTGGCCATAGTTGAGCAGCTATTAATCGACTACTAATGAGAACAATCAGTTACGAATCAGCTACTGTAGCTTATATGAGCAAGAAGTTAAGTAAAACAGATGTAGCTATTTATTGCTCCCTTTCTGACCTTTCTGTTAATCCAATGCATTTCTCTGAAATTAATCTGTTCCTAATTGCAGTTCTGTGATGACCGTGCAAAAATCACACATTTCCGAAATGTCACTATAGCTCATTTGCAGGCTTGAGACCTGATCATTGGTTCTGCCACTTGGAGTTAACATTGTTTGTCCTCACTGACAGTACTTTCGTACTGAGAGAAACTCAAACTGCGTGGCTGTGAAATATCAAAGCTCCAGCTGGATGTCTTTCCAACCTGAGAGTTTGCCATGGCCTGTTAATGTTGTTTCATTTCCCTCAAGCCTGGAGCAGGTCAGCCGGAGAACTTAGGAGACAGAATGACTACAATCTTATTCCTGTCTCTGGGCCTGTACACAGTGACCACCATCCCTGAGCCTCCGACATTAGCTAGTTATTTACCTGCATCTTTCTCCGTGGGATCGGAAATCTACTTAATCCCATTATACTGTGGGGTCTTCAGGTAGGGATTAAAATCCTAATGAGACTTGATATGATAAGGCTTTTAATTGATAGCCCACAGAGATATGACCATAATCCAGCTCTGTTGGTTTCAGTCAAAGGTTGAAGGGGTCATCAGAACTGCATTGCTTGTTTTAGTCACAGCAGGTGAGAGCTGATGGGGCTACAGTCTCGCATGCAAATGCTGATTACATTAAATCAGCTGTTATGCCAAACATACTTTTCATGTATTACTATATTTCAGCATTAAACTGTTTTTATTTGTCTTTATTCGGGATGAGAAATACTAGTCTTTACTATAGCTCAATGTAACTACAGAGGCGACTTCTTTGTACATCTGTCACAAACAAAATATAAAAAATGTTACAATGAGCTCACATAGTTTATGTATAAATCTTATACTCATAAGTGACATGATCTTAGAAAATTAATTCCCCATCATGTCTTGGTTAAGAAGCCGAATGTGTGTGATGTGTTAGTGTGTGGTCTCTTCTGACGGATGTGTGTGATTTATTTGTAAGACGGGCTCGGGTCATGGGCCCCATAAACCGTGAACATTGTAAAGTGGCAGAGCAAACTGGGGCAGGGGAAGGCTATGAAGAGTACAGACAGAGACATGTGCAGTCGGGGCTGGGGGCTGCTGAGTGGGAGTTGAGAGAGGGTCTTTGTGGTTGTGGGGAGCTGGATGGATGAGACAGGGAGAAAAAGGGATGGATGTGGAGGAGTTGGCAAGGAGATATGGTCAGGGCCTCTCTGACAGTACCAGGCAGAGGGTGTCAGCACGGGGCAGCCGTGGAGCTGAAGGAGGGAGGGTCCCTGGAGTAATGTGCTCTGTGGTAGAGGAGGCTAGTGCCTGTCAGGATGAGCAACAGTCCTGTCGTTATGAAACTAGCCAGCTCCCCCATTATCACCAGACAGGGTTCTCTTTCCCTAATCAACCTAGAGCGCAGCGCTAGAGCCGATGGATCGCTCAGACAACAAAAAGGGGTCCCATGGGGGGCTCTGAGGATCGAGTTAGGTTGACATCATGAGAAGGGGGGGGGCTATGGTGATGGCTTGACTTGAGCTCTTCATTCTGCATGAAGGGTTATTTCTCTGGGGAGAAGACCTAGTTGTCGCAACGCAAACTGGCTGCTAAACCATTATGTTAGTAATCTGTGACTGATCATGTCAGGGTGGTATGCCAACAAACAAATCGAATGGATACCTCCTTTGACTTACGGCGGGGGCCCCATTCTCTCTGGGATGATAAGTCTGCATATGGCTCATAGAGAATGTGTGAGCCATTTTACAAGCCTTTCAGTGGTGTCCAGATAGCCCCGGTAGAGTATGTTGGAGGATCTAGACTTGTTTATAAGTGCAGCATGTGTAGCCCACCCGGAAGCCATGTGTTGGGTTAACTATATGACCCTCACTGACAGGGCATTTTCCACTAGTATTGGCCCTAATGGATCTTTCAAATGGTGTCTATAATGCAGAAAGCTTTGATTTTACATAGCAAAATTAATATAAACTATCTGCATAAAATATCAGCAAATTAGTAATAAACAGTCCATAACCTACGTATGAATCCTTTATAAAGGCTACTTTAAAGTGGTAATGACAATACTATGACTTAACATCTGATTTCTGATCAGTGCTTAGTCATCCTCAGATGCCTTTAGCTTTGAAATCAACCAGGCTTTGACTTGTGACTCATAAAGGTTTACAACTGTTTTTATGTTTTGTGCTGCACAGTCATTTACAGTTCAAATTCTATTAGGAACATGATACAACTAATTAACAAAAGAGTTACACAATCATTGGATGAGGCAGCACTGCTGTGAAATCCACTCATAACATTAGCCCTGAGTCATTGCGGAGGGAACAGCCGTTAGTACTGCAGCACCAGTCACGTTGGGGAAGGTGGAGAACATCGATACACGCAGAACTGAAACTGAGACCAGGATGAGAAGGGTCAGTGTCTCTGTTGTGTAGGGTCTTTGATTGATCACCAGATGAAACTTGCGGACTCAATGTCTTTCCCTCTCCTCTTCCCGTTGCTAGTCATTAAGGTATAAATGTTGATAGCTGTGCTCTTCTGCTTGTTTTCAAGGTGTCCGATTTTCTTGATGAGGGTATTCATTCCTCTTTGTCTTGTTCCCTTGGGTTTGATCCTTAAGTCACTGAAGCTTACATCACTGCTAGGTGCTGATGCAAGGATCAATGTCAGAGCGAGAGAGAATTCAATTATAGGTCATGTAGCACGGCTTCCGTACACACGCATAACCCAAGTGTCTTTCAATTGGTTGGTGAGAAAACCTTTTCCATTGGCTACTACTGCTGATTACCTTGTTTGATCAAAGACACTTGCTCTCTAGCTAGTGGCTTCTGTTTAGCCTGAGCCAGCGCCCACATCACAGACAAACAAACAAACAACAAAACACTTTTGCTTGTACAAACGTGCATGTAACATATGTTTGAAGTCACGCCTGTATTATGAAGTCCCATATTTATTTATTGCAGTTATTTGCTATTCATCATTTCTGTCATGTGGTCTGCGTACTGTATGAACATCAAAGCGAAATGTGTTTGCCTCCATATGGGGAATTTGGCCACTGCTGATACATTCTTGATAAAGGACATCAGAGTTGCATACAAAATGTCCCCATATGACCCGTCTTTGAAATTCACACAAATATACGAGTGGAGGATTTTTCCCCTTTAATTAATACCATTGTATCATCAGTACCATTTCAATTAAATATCAAAAGTCTGTCTTTTCGGTCTGTCTGTCTTGGGGTGCGGGTGTGAGGAGATGAAGCTAGGGTTAGAGTAAGTGTTCAGGTTATGGCTAGGGTTGAGCCAGGGCGTGGACATGAAGCTAGGTTAAGGGTTAGGGTCGGGTTAGGGTTCTGTCTCTCTGTCTCCCTGTCTCCCTGTCTCTCTAGCCCCGTTTATACATGGTTGTAACATGCGTCCTTTGCCCTGATATTGCCCACATTTTTAGGGGTTGTCTTTAGAGGTTTTAATTGAGTTGACGGTGACGATTTGATGGTGGTGGGATGGGATGAGGAGGCAGTCTAACAGACAGGGACACCAAAGGCTACATACAAGACAGGAGGGAAAGTGCAGCGAGTGAGAATGCATTTTATCACGTAGCTAAGGGCATGATAAAGACATAAACCATCCAACCACAAGAACATGTGCTAGGAGTAACAACATTGCATGGCCTGGCACCACACTATCATCAGCAAACTTTTTAGTTGGTGAACTAATTCTTTCATCTGAGCGTATCCTAATCTGGTGATTATACTGTAGCTATGACTAAATAGACAATGTGTCCAGATGCTTTGTTTTGGGTTTGTTGTGGTTTTGGTTGCTTCCATGCGGAATGTTTGTGATCTGATAGTAGTGAAAACATTTGTTGTTAAATGGAGCAGGCAAAATTACTTTCTTGTATGCTGTACAGAATGATATTACACAAACATGTTGTATTCCTCTTGATCATCTTCCTTGTTTGAATTCTTTCTGGACTTGTACAGACAGACTAGACTACTGGGCTAGACTACAGCTGGGCTTTGAGTTCATGGGCCATTGTCTGTAGAGATTTTACAAACCACCTCACAGGCCTCAGGCTCTTTTGTTCTTTTCAGTCATTCTAATTTCCAGACATACCTTTCAACTTCCCTGTCTCTTTTTTTACCTGTATGATAAAGATAGTTATAAGAGAAAAGAGTGTAAGCAGGTTGGAGGTTAGCCTGATGAAAAGAGTCTCTGAGTTGTTTTCACATAGTTGTTTCTTAGTATCCAACCCCACCTGTGCAGGAAGAGACTGTGTCTGTGTGATTCCAGCTTACCACCAACATCAAAAGAGAGATGTACTGTACTGAATGATGTGTTTAAGAGGAGCACCAATCTGAAACTGAGTCGGATAGTGAAGAGTCTCAGAGCCTAGGATAACAAAAGCTTATTTCTAGCCCCTGTCCTGTGTTCTGGAGGATTTGACATTGGTGAATGAATGGAAACAGGACACGTCCCCTGCTACCAGCTCGCGTCGGTATGCAGCACAGCATCGGGGCAGAGGTTGCAATCTAAAGTGTGTGTAATGGGATCCTCTCTAGACCTGGGGGTTTGAGGGTTTGTCATGAAGTCCCACGGTAACCCAAATGGCTCCTCTTCAATGGCCCTGCCCTATTCACAAGGCTGCTGGTAGCTGACAGAACAAAAAGGAAGATTGTAGACAAAGCGCAGTGCTGACGTAAGTGAAAAGGTCAGCTTATGCGTTGTTTTCTTTCAACTCTGACAGTTCTTCTGACCCTACTCTCTTAGGTAGAACCTTTTTTGGTTCCAGGTATAACTATTTTCGGTTCCATGTACAACCCTCTGTGGAAAGGGTTCTACCTGGAGCAGAAAACGGGTTCTTCAAAGGGTTCTCCTATGGGGACAGCCAAAAATCCCTTTTTGGTTCTAGATAGCTCCTTTTTTAAAGTTAAACATCACAAACATGTTAATGTTTGTGATGAACTTGGCAATTCCATAGGGCATGTTCTCGAGGACTGCTGGCAAAAATTTCAGGGACAGCTGATTTTATGTTGGTAATCATATGTTGTAACATAGAGAGTTGATACAACCCAGCAATGGGGAATAAATCTTCAGAAAAATATGGGAATAAATCCTCCCAGCGGGCATCATGAATAATCCCATTTTAGGCTACATCATCCCTGTGGACTCCCCTTAATATTTAACTCATGTGCCCAAGTTTTCCTCAAAGAGATTGTAGGAACATGGTACTTTGTAAAGTTGCGCGTGTGATACTTGATACTGCTGTACATCAATGGATACCTAGGTTGTACTGATTGGTACACATTTCTGTTCATAATTCCGTTTTTTTCCCCGTTTTTTATTCACTTTTACATGGGGGTCCTGCCTTATTTTGTATTCCGTTTTTACACAAGTTGTCTTTGTTTATAACAAGTGGCATCATAGCCCGTTTAGCTGCAACATTTTAGACACTGTGTTTACAAGGGAGATGTTCTATTCTATTTCATTAAATTGCCGCTTTCTTACAATAAAAGGTCTGTATACAGTATTTAATTTGTTCTTTCAATAGTGTGTTCACTTCACACTGCAATATTGATTTAAATGAAAACAGGTGAGGATTAACTTCATGCATGTATTCAACTTTTCTGAGAATCAGAATCAGACTATTCATAAAAGTACAGTAGTAGTTGGTCTTTAAAGCGGCAATCAGCAGTTGAAACACCGCCCCTGTTTCATTAAAGACAGAGCTATGGATGTAAGTACTGACCATCCATGATATCATATAAAATTATATGTCGAAATTTACTTTGTTTACAAACATTGGAGTAAAAGAAGCTTAGATTTTGTGTTCAACGGCAGTTGAACTAAGCTCAAGAGAAATGTATAAGTAATATTCTTCAAGAATGAATGGGTACATGTCATTAATTCATAAATCCGAAAATGGATGTAGCAATGGATGTTGTCAGTACAACCCCAGTGAACCCTCAAATGTATTCAAGAAAAACAAATGTATTCAGTCTTTGGTATTAAACAAAATGAACATGAACATTCAGGTAACTACCAAAATAAAGGAAACACCAACATGAAGTGTCTTGGAACTCTATTGAAGGGATGCAACATCATTCTTCCATGGGAAATTCCATCATTTGGTGTTTTGTTGATGGTTGTGGAAAACGCTGTCTCAGGCGCCGCTCCAGAATCTCCCATAAGTGTGCAATTGGGTTGAGATCTAGTGACAGAAACGGCCATGGCATATGGTTTTCAATAGTTTTCATGCTCATCAAACCATTCAGTGACCACTTGTGCCCTGTGGATGGGGGCATAGCCATGGTAATGGCCTGCCCAGCATTTTTATACATGACCATAAGCATGATAGGACTAAGTTTTTGGCTAGAAAGTCCAAGCTGCTTGATAAGGACTCCATGAAAGTGCTAGCTACTGCCCTCATTCAATGCCATTTTGACTATGCTAGTACTTCCTGGTTTGGGGGCTTATCTAAACTTATGAAGGGGAAGCTCCAGATAGCCCAGAATAAGCTGATCAGGGTAGTATTGAAGGTGAGTCCACGTACTCACATAGGCAAAAGCTGCTTTCAGGAACTCAACTGGCTGCCTGTTGAGGCTAGGGTGTCCCAGATTAGACTGGGTTTGGTTTATAGGAATATTTATGGTCCTGCGCCCAGATATCTAAGTGATTACTTTCCTCGTGTTAGGGATGCACACAATCACAGCACCAGATCAGGTGTTGCTGATGTGTGCTTATACAGGTCCAGGAGTAATGCTGGGAAAGGTACTTTCTTGTATACTGGAGCCTCAGAATGGAATGAGTTGCCTCTGCCTATAAAAACAACGTCCTCTCTGAGCAGCTTTAAAAATAAAGTAAAAATATGTTTGATGTCTTCTGTGCCCATATGAATAACCCCTATGATGTAACTGGAATGATGAGATAGATGCTCTTCTTCTATGTTTTTGTTTTATTATTTCACTGCCATACTGTGTTCGATCTTGTCTAGCCATCTTGTGTCTAGAGGACCACAATGGAAATAAGTCCCAGACTTTATTGTGTGTTATCCTTGATGATTTTATTCATGTGTATGTATGTCTTTTAAGTTGTATGTGTGCTTGTTTTTTTTAATGGTTGAATTAATAAACTAAACTAAATAGGATGTTAATTGCTTAATTAACTCAGGAACCACACTTGTGTGAAAGCAGCTGTCACGTCCTGACCAGTATAAGGGTTATTTGTTATTGTAGTTTGGTCAGGACGTGGCAGAGGGTATTTTGTTTATGTGGTTCGGGGTGGTGTTTTATGTAGTAGGGGGTTTGATTTATTATTTCTGGGTTTTTGGGGTTATGTTCTAGGTTTGTATTTCTATGTGGTCTCTAGTCTTTTGTATTTCTTTGTCTAGTTTATTGGGGTTGGACTCTCAATTGGAGGCAGGTGTTTTCTAGTTGCCTCTGATTGAGAGTCCTATATATGGGTATGTGTTTGGTTAAGTGTTTGTGGGAGATTGTTTCTTGTTTTGCCTGTGTGAGCATGACAAGACTGTTTTGTTGTTCGTGGGTTCTTCATTTTGTTATTTTTGTGTTCTCTTGATTTAAAATAAATAACAAGATGAGCATCCAGATTCCTGCAGCGTTTTGGTCCTCTATTCCCGACGACAACCGTTACAGAATCTCCCACCAAATAAGGACCAAGCAGCGGAGAAAGGAGCAACGGAGGGACGATCCTGAGAAGTGGACGTGGGAGGAGTTTATGGCCGGAGAAGGTCCATGGAGGAAGTGGAGCGAAGACAGGGAACGCTACAGGGGAACACGACTGGCGTTTAAGCCCGAGAGGCAGCCCCAATAATTTTTTGGGGGGGGGCACACGGGTAGTTTGGCTGGGCGAGGATTGAGCCCCAGGCCAAATCCCCGTACCTTTTCTGGGCAACCAGTGACTGGACAGGTCCCGTGCTTCGGGGTAATGGGTACTGTTGTGAGGCCAAGTATTTTTAGGCTGGTACGCGCAGTACCAGCGCCCCGCATTTGCCAGGGGGAAGTGGGCATCCAGCCAGTAAGAGCGATGCCAGTTCTGCGCTCGAGACCGCCAGTACGCCTCTACGGTCCAGTGCATCAGCCCTGTCCGACTTGTCCTGTTCCCGCTCCCCGCACTAGCCCTTAGGTGTGTGTTACCAGGCTGATACCTCCAGTACCAGCACCACGCATCAGGGTTCCAGTGCGTCAGCCCAGTCCGACTCGTCCTGTTCTCGCTCCCCGCACTAGCCCTGAGGTGCGTGTTCCCAGGCTGATACCTCCAGTACCAGCACCACGTATCAGGCTTCCAGTGAGTCAACCCAGTCCGACTCGGCCTGTTCCCGCTCCCCGCACTAGCCCTGAGGTGCGTGTTCCCAGGCTGATACCTCCAGTACCAGCACCACGCATCAGGCTTCCAGTGCGTCAACCCAGTCCGACTCGGCCTGTTCCCGCTCCCCGCACTAGCACTGAGGTGCGTGTCCCCAGACTGGCACATCCAGTACCAGTACCACGCATCAGGCTTCCAGTGCGTCAGCCCAGCCTCGAGAGTTCGGCAATAGTGTGCAGTCCAGAGTATCCGGCAACAGTGTGCAGTCCAGAGTATCCGGCGACAGTGTGCAGTCCAGAGTATCCGGCGACAGTGTGCAGTCCAGAGTATCCGGCAACAGTGTGCAGTCCAGAGTATCCGGCAACAGTGTGCAGTCCAGAGTATCCGGCAACAGTGTGCAGTCCAGAGTATCCGGCAACAGTGTGCAGTCCAGAGTATCCGGCAACAGTGTGCAGTCCAGAGTATCCGGCAACAGTGTCTAGTCCGGAACCGAGGGAGACTGCCTGTGATCCGGAACCAAGGGAGTCTGTCTGCGACCCGGAACCGAGGGAGTCTGCCTGTGACCCAGAACCGGGTGAGTCTGCCTATGACCCGGAACCAAGGGAGTCTATCAGCAACCCAGAACTGAGTAAGTCTGTTGACGATCCGGAACTAAATATGATTAACTGTGTATCAAATGAGTCTGCCTACAGTGTGGAACGGAAGAGGTCTGCCTACGATTCGGAATGATGGGAGTCTGCCTACGGCCCGAAACTGAGCAAGTCTGTCTGCATTCTGGAGGACAGTAGGCCGGAGCCAGAACCACCTCCTGTATAGGTGGGTTGGGGAGGGGGGGTGTAGCACAGGTGCCGTCGTTGACGGCAGCCACCCTCCCTTCCCTCTCTTTAGTTTAGGGGGATTTTTTTGTTTGTTGTTTTTGTTGTTTTATTTATGAGGTGCATCCAGGTTCTGCACCTTTGGGGGGGGGGGGGGGGGGGGGGGGGGGGGTACTGTCACGTCCTGACCAGTATAAGGGTTATTTGTTATTGTAGTTTGGTCAGGACGTGGCAGAGGGTATTTTGTTTGTGGTTCGGGGTGGTGTTTTATGTAGTAGGGTGTTTGATTTATTATTTCTGGGTTTTTAGGCTTATGTTCTAGGTTTGTATTTCTATGTGGTCTCTAGTCTTTTGTATTTCCTTGTCTAGTTTATTGGGGTTGGACTCTCAATTGGAGGCAGGTGTTTTCTAGTTGCCTCTGATTGAGGGTCCTATATATGGGTATGTGTTTGGTTAAGTGTTTGTGGGAGATTGTTTCTTGTTTTGCCTGTGTGAGCCTGACAAGACTGTTTTGTTGTTCTTGCGTTCTTCATTTTGTTATTTTTGTGTTCTCTTTAATTAAAATAAATAACAAGATGAGCATCCACATTCCTGCTGCGTTTTGGTCCTCTATTCCCGACGACAACCGTTACAGCACCTGCTTTCAATATACTTTGTATCCCTCATTTACTCAAGTGTTTCCATTATTATGTCAGTTACATGCACAGTGCATTCGGAAAGTATTCAGACCCCTTGACTTTTTCCACATTTTGTAACATTACAGACTAAAACAAAAATTGATTATAAAAAAAATCGTCATCAATCTACACACAATACCCCATAATGACGAATAAAAAACATAAATAACTTATTTACGTAAGTATTCAGACCCTTTGCTATGAGACTCGAAATTGAGCTCAGGTGCATCCTGTTTCCATTGATCATCCTTGAGATGCTTCTTCAACTTGATTAGAGTCCAACTGTGGTAAATTCAATTGATTGGACATGATTTGGAAAGGCACACACCTGTCTATATAAGGTCCCACATTTGACAGCGCATGTCAGAGCAAAAACCAAGCAATGAGGTCAAAGGAATTGTCTGTATAGCTCAGAGACAGGATTGTGTTGAGGTACAGATCTGGGGAATGGTACCAAAAAATGTCTGCAGCATTGGAGGTCCCCAAGAACATAACGGCCTCCATCATTCTTAAATGGAAGAAGTTTGGAAACACCAAGACTCTTCCTAGAGCTGGCCACCCAGCCAAACTGATCAATCGGGGGAGAAGGGCTTTGGTCAGGGAGGTGACCAAGAACCTGATGGTCACTCTGACAGAGCTCCAGAGTTCCTCTATGGAGATGGGAGAATCTTCCAGAAGGACAACCATCTCTGCAGCATTCCACCAATCATGGTAGAGTGGCCAGATGGAAGCCACTCCTCAGTAAAAGGCACATGACAGCTCGCGTGTAGCGTCATATGACAGCCAAGCTTATAGCGTCATACCCAAGAAGACTCAAGTCTGTAATCGTTGCCAAAGGTGCTTCAACAAAGTACTGAGTAAAGAGTCTGAATACTTATGTAAACGTGATATTTCCGTTTATTTATTTTATTTTTTGCAAACATTTCTTAAACCCTGATTTTGCTTAGTCATTATGGGGTATTGTGTGTAGATTGATGAGAAACAAATAACATATTTGCTTTGTCACATTTTACAGGTTCATTGTGCAAAAATGTACAAATCAGCTTTATGTGATGGCTCACATCAACACCATTATCCCAGCAACTCTAGACCCACTGCAATTTGCATACCGCCCTAACAGATCCGCAGATGATGCAGTCTCTATTGCACTCCACACTGCCCTTTCCCACCTGGACAATAGGAACATCTAATCAAATGGCTACCCAGACTAAGTTAAAGCTTGGTCGCAAATGGGTCTTCCAAATGGACAATGACCCCAAGCATACTTCCAAAGTTGTGGCAAAATGGCTTAAGGATAACAATGTCAAGGTATTGGAGTGGCCATCACAAAGCCCTGACCTCAATCATATAGACAATTTGTGGGCAGAACTGAAAAGCGTGTGCGAGCAAGGAGGCCTACAAACCTGACTCAGTTACACCAGCTCTGTCAGTAGGAATGGGCCAAAATTCACCCAACTTATTGTGGAAGCTTGTGGAATGCTACCCGAAACGTTTGACCCAAGTTAAACAATTTAAAGGCAATGCTACCAAATACTCATTGAGTGTATGTAAACTTCTGACCCACTGGGAATCTGATGAAAGAAATAAAAGCTGAAATAAATCATTCTCTCTACTATTATTCTGACATTTCACATTCTATAAATAAAGTGGTGATCCTAACTGACCTGTGACAGGGAATTTTTACTCTGATTAAATGTCAGGAATTGTGAAAAACTGAGTTTAAATGTATTTGGTAAGCTGTATGTAAACTTCTGACTTCAACTGTATATATATGAGAGAGAGAGAGAGAGAGAGAGAGAGAGAGAGAGAGAGAGAGAGAGAGAGAGAGAGAGAGAGAGAGAGAGAGATCCATATCGATCCAACCGAGCAGATAGCTCTAAAAACTGTGTCTCTCGTCCAGGGTTGGGTAGGTTACTTTCTGAATGTATTTTAGAAAGGCTCCATCGAACGCATTTGGTGTGGTCTCTACTGACTTATGGTCTGATTCTCTCAGGTGGAACAAACTGAAACTTGTGCCTTTTTCAATGTCGCATTGAATGTCATTGAGAAAATAGAAAGGTGTCATAATGTATTTTATTTCCCAAACATCTTTTCTGAATTCAAAAGTAATCCAAGAAGTAATCATAACATTTTTAAAAAGTTTCTGTAATCTGATTACAATACTTTGCTGTAACCAGATTACATTTAACTGATTACATATAATCAATTACTTCCTTACCCTGCTCCTGTCTACAGTATGGCACCAATCAAGGTACCAATCAAGAGTAACTTTGCTGAAATAAAATCACAATTATGTAGTTGGTTCTCAACACTACAGGCTCCATTTTAAAAAGAACAGGATCAAGCATTCCTGTCATAAGAAGAGACAGGGTCTAAAGACAATCAGGGTTCAGGTTCTATAGAATTTATGTTTCAGCTGTATTATTCTCTGCTAATCCAAAACTAAAGATTCACGTAATTGGTCAGCTGCTCAATTAAGTTCTGGGTCCGTACCTAAGAGAAGAGATCAAGAAATGCTAGAACGGGGAGTGGAATCGTAACGAGGAGCTCCACCTTCTCTCTTTGCAAGTTTCGAGCCGAATGTCCCCTCCCCTTCCGGAAGCCAACCCCCTCCCCCCCATCGGAACCACTGCTGCTCGTTATCCTACGCATCCCATTCAGTCCCCACAGATTCTCTCGGGTTTACTTTCAAAATCTTTCCACGGGAGATTAGAGCAGTATCAACAACTACAAACGAATGAGCAGATAAAATAGTTACATTTTGCTGTTTTGATATTAACTCAAGACTTCTGTCAAAATATCTTAGCAACTTGCAATACATAACAATAATATTGTGATAGTTGAAGAGACTACATGTTTGAAATGGGGACCCAGAGAGGTTAAGAGTTGATTGTACTGCAGTTGAACCCTTCAACCTTGGATGGAATGAATAATTGGAGTGTGGACACAGCAGCCATGTGCGTCAGTAACCCTAGGCATGCACTGATAGAGCTTCCTGTGTGTCCCCCTCCCGCCCCCTCCTCCTCCCTGGCCCCCGGCCCTCAGCAGGGCCACCAACAACAGGGTGACACAGAGCCAAGACCTCCCGCCCAGGGAGGGCTCAAGGAGAACAAGGGTTGCCCCCTCCACCTATACAGTGATTCCATTACCACAGAAGGTCTCAGCTTTCCATTGACTCAGGTGGCTTTGTTCGGACTGAGATAACCCACAGTTCATTGTGTAAAGGTCTCCAATAGGATCGGCTGCTGGAGGGAATGTAAGTTTATTAGTATGTTGAATTTATTAGTATGTTGAATAGTAGATATCTGGGTAGATATATAATTTTGTGTTGAGTCTGACCTACAGGAGGTCCCCTTATTCCGGAAGACCTGGGAGTGTTTTGGCTTAATTGCCCCGAGCCTCTTCCCACCTACATACACCTGGCACTCATTTCAGAGCTTCCGTTCCTAACAGTCCATATCTGCCATAGAAGAGCTGGACATCAGGTAAAACCAGGCTTCACACATGACAGCTGACGCAAAGATTAATTACAGAACCTAGAGTCCGATGGGAGCGCCACGTGTGTCTCCCTCAGTTTAAGCACTCCACCACCTCACAAGTAAATGTGAGGTGAAGTAAATTATCTTGACCTTTACATAACCTCTGGACCAAGATTAAAGGGATAGAGTCCTCAGAATACACTTACCTTTACTGTCATTTGGGGGATACTAAGATACTAAATAGTCATTTTTATTGAGTCAGCATTGCTACAGGGTCCTGATCATTCTGAAAGTATGTCTAAAACAGCTTCCACACACATCAATTAAACTGTTTTCATGCGTATGTAGACTTTAAAGGTAAACTTCAGACAGGAAGCAGAACTTCAAACAGAAAGTCACTTCTCTGTGGCAACTGCCTTTTAGGGGATGAGGGGGTGCAAGTGTGCAATGACATCTCTAAAGGTGTACATAAAGTTCTTTATCATCCTATCAGCATCACTTCAGACATTCCCCTTCACTCTGACGGCAACCTCCATTCAGACTTTTATGACTCACATGAAATTGCCTGCTTATTTAAACCTCTCAGACAACAAGACGGTTTGGCACTCTGCTCACGTTTTAATGATAGGACCGTTGATTGGTTACAGACTTTCGCTTTTAACTTTCCGCTTAGTGAAATAAATAATAGGACTATAAGAATCAAAGACATTTTTTTTTTTTTTTACAGAAACATAAACAAAACTAAAAATAAATACAACCCGTTGCCTACGTGACTGTAGTTCTGCCAGTGTCAATTCAAATTTACTTTATTATGGTCCTGAAAATTCTTCAAAATTGTATCTGCTGGTTGGTTAAATGTGACAGCCACAAAGTCTGTCCATCGCCTCTGTCCATCACCTCTCCCCATTCCCTCAAATAGAGGAATGGCTCTGTACGATGATTCATTCATTTGCTCACTCGATTTCCCTGAAAACAGAACTAATCTTGCCAATACATTATTCACCAATAACCAAGACTTTGACCATGAATATTTCACCACTGGCCAGCTAACATTTTTGTCATGGTGTTTTAGATCACTTACTGGTATGAGATGGAGATAGCAGTGCAACTTTGAATGTTCAGATGCTCTGTAGCGTAATATTAATCCCAAGAGGTAGAAAAGTGCCCAATCGTCCTTACATCCATTTCAGGACAGTTTACATAAATGCAATTTGATTTCAAACATAGGTGGCTGGTGGAAAGAGGTATATGAGGACAGGTTCATTGTGATGGCTGGAATGGAATACATGGAATGGTATCAAACACATCAAACATATGGAAACCACATGTTTGACTCCGTTCCATAAATTCCATTCTAGTCATTACAATGAGCCCGCCCTCCTATAGCTCCTCCCATTAGCCTCCACTGATTTCAGATCAACAGCAGTGTCTTAGAATTTGATTTATACCTGATGTATTTACTTCCTCTTTCTCTCATGTGTTTATGTTTTTAAGCTTACTATTGTTTGACTGTATGCATTAGTGTAATTAGTATATGGGTAGCTGTAAGACTGATGTCAGTAATCATGTCTGTGTAACAGATGTCTTTGCATCTAAAAAGTAGCAAGGCAACGTTTTCCTTTCACATGTATAATTAGAAGCATTATGTCTTCAAAAAATACAGTAACTTCTATCATTTACTCACTTCAAAGGAACAAATCTTTCTGTCATCATAAAACTCACCTCAGCACTAAGTAGCCTTGTTGATAATGGAACAAGGTACAGTAGGAGACTTCTTCTGACATTCTTATGGTTAAGTTACACCAGTCTAGGCCTTGGGGACCGGTCATAACTAACAGTTATCTGTTTTGAGCTGGTGCACGACAACAGTACATGCTTTGTCTGTCCATGAATGGAAATCAATTAACCCAGATAAATTGTCAGTAGATAAGACCACATAATTGCTGAGTTACGTGAACACATACTGTAGTTGGTTGACTTCAGTTTACTGCTCACTGGCCCCAGCACATAAGGAGACGATCAGAAAACATTTAGCAACATTAAGCGTTTCACGATCAGATGATGGGAGAGTCTCTGAAGACAGAAAGCAGTAAGTCACCATTCACAGATCCCCAGGAGAGGAGAGAGAGAGCGGGAGGGAGGGAACATAGGAGGGAGAGAGAGAGAGAGGGCGAGATGGAGAGACAGACTAATGATAGAATACCGAGGGGCATGGAGAAGAACTGTTGTTTGCAATAAAGCCTCCTCCATCTGCAGTGCGATCAGTGAAATTTACCAAAACAGCCAATGTTATGTAGTTTACCTCAAAGGAAAGCAACTCAAGTGATTGTGTTTTATTTTGTTTGATTTGTGTTTTAATATCTTTGTTTATCTCATTTGGAGCGCATTGTTAGTGTGAAGACCACTTCCTGGAACACATTCTGTGTTTACTATGTTTACTATGTTTCCAATTCAGGCACAGAAATGAATATTGTGGAATGTGGATAGATGTTTGATGGATTTCCAAGTGGGATGCGATGTGGCCTGGTTTGTCTGAATTTTTGGGAAATGTGAATCTCAGGAAATCTTGTTCTGCTCTAAGTTCTTGATTTCTAGAAAAATATGCAATATAGGTATATTGCTAGAATAAGGTTGGGGTTGATAAGGAAAACAAATTAAATCAACCAGATTAACTATGGGAGATATTGTCTCAGACGGACTTGAAAGTGAATTATAAACTGGGTGGTTCGAGGCCTGAATGCTGATTGGCTGTTATACATACCCCATATATATTACTGCTCTAATTACGTTGGTAACCAGTTTATAATAGCAATAAGGCACCATGGGGGTTTGTGGTATATTGCCAACATACCACGGCTAAGGGCTGTATCCAGGCACTGCGCGTTGCATCATGCGTAAGAACTGCCCTTAGCCATTGGCCATATACCACACCCCCCCAGGCCTTATTGCTTAATTAGACCATCCTTAATAATGTCCTCTTTGTCAGGGACCCTTTCACAGTAGCTTAACCTAAATCCCCCAGACTGCCCCTTGTTACTGTAACAAAAACAATAAACGCAACATGAGCTAAAATAGAAGATCCCAGAAATGTTATATATGCACAAAAAGCTTATTTCTTTAAAATGTTGTGCACAAATTTGTTTACATCCCTGTTAGTGAGCATTTCTGCTTTGCCAAGATAATCCATCCACCTGACAGGTGTGGTATGTCAAGAAGCTGATTAAACAGCATGTCAAGCTGCACCTCGTGCTGGGGACAGTAAAATGCCACTCTAAAATGTGCACAGATGTTTCAAGGTTTGAGGGAGTGTGCATTTGGCATGCTGTGTCACAACTTCCTCCGAAGTCGGTCCCTCTCTTTGTTCGGGCAGCGTTCGGTGGTCGACGTCACCGGCCTTCTAGCCATCGCCGATCCACTTTTCATTTTCCATTTGCTGTGTTGTATTTGTGAAAATTTTGAGTAAATTACGTTTATCACCCATATCTGCTGTCCTGCGCCTGACTCCTCTACACCAGCTACACATAGGCAATATTACAGAATCACTCACCACCGAATGGAGTCAGCAGGAGCAGATGCCCTCCCTGTGGCGGTAGAGGAGCGCGTCCAGCAGCACGCGACCATGTTGCAACGTCTGGGCACCGCCATGGATCGCGTGCTGCAGACTATGGATCGTTGGGAGAGAGGAGGAGGTCTTCCAGCGCCTCCACCAGCCCCACTACAGCAGGCCCCACTGTCCACCCCTCCTTCACCCGGTCCCTGCGGGATTCGGCTTGAGCTCCCGAGGGAGTATGATGGGAAGGCTGCCGGATGCCAGGGGTTCCTACTCCAGCTGGAACTCTACCTGGTGACCGTCCACCCGGCTCCTTCGGGACGTGAGAGCGTGTCCGCCCTCGTCTCCTGCCTCTCAGGCAAAGCCCAGGAGTGGGCCAACGCCGTATGGAGTGAAGGAGACGCGTCGTTGGACCATTATGCAGAGTTCACCCGAGTTCACCAGTTTTTGACCACCCGCCTGAGGGTCGAGCGGTGGGTGAACGTCTGTTCCTCCTGAGGCAGGGGACGAGGAGCGCGCAGGATTCCGCTTTGGACTTCCGGACCCTGGCCGCCAGCGCGGGATGGAACGACAGGGCGCTGATCGATCACTACCGGTGCAGTCTGCGTGAGAACGTCCGTCGGGAGTTGGCCTGCCGAGACACCACCCTCACGTTGGACCAGCTGGTGGACCTGTCCATCCGGCTGGACAACCTGCTGGCTACCCGCGGACGTCCGGATCAGGGCCTATCAGTTCCATCCCCCAGCACCTCCGCTCCGACGCCCATGGAGCTGGGAGGTGCTGTGCTTAGGGCAACCGGAGGAGGGGCCATTCCCTGCACAATCTGTGGCCGCAGAGGACACACTGCTGGTCAGTGCTGGGGGGGGGGGGGGTTCCTCAGGGAGTCGAGGCAGCAGGCAGGGCACTATCGTGTCACCCCAGGTGAGTCGGCACCAGGCTCACCCAGAGCCCCCTGTTGCTCACATGTATGTGTTTATTAAATTTCCTGAGTTTTCCCCGCATTCCCAGCATAAGGCGCTCGTAGATTCAGGTGCAGCTGGGAATTCTATTGATCGTTCATTTGCCCATAGTTTAGGGATCCCCCTTGTTCCTGTGGATATGCCCTTCGCTGTGCACGCCCTAGATCGTCGACCATTAGGGTCAGGGCTGATTAGGGAGGCCACCACTCCAGTAGACATGGTTACGCAGGAGGGTCACAAGGAGAGAATCAGTCTCTTCCTTATTGATTCTCCTGTGTTTCCCGTGGTGCTGGGCCTACCCTGGTTGGCCTGTCATGACCCCACTATTTCGTGGCAACAGAGGGCTCTCAAGAGGAGGTCACGAAAGTGCTCAGGGAGGTGTGTAGGGGTTTCCATCGGTGCGACTACGGTGGAAAGTCCAGACCAGGTCTCCACCGTGCGCATCCCCTGAGAATATGCCGATTTGGCTCTCGCCTTCTGTAAGAAGAAGGCGACTCAATTACCACCCCATTGACGGGGGGATTGTGCGATAAATCTCCTGGTAGATGCAGCACTTCCCAGGAGTCACGTGTATCCTCTGTCACAGGAGGAGACGGCGGCTATGGAAACATGTCTCCGAATCCCTGAGGCAGGGATACCTTTGGCCCTCCACTTCACCTGCCTCCTCGAGTTTCTTTTTTGTGAAGAAGGATGGAGGTCTGCGCCTGTGTATTGACTATCGGGGTATCAATCAGATCACGGTGAGGTACAACTACCCGCTGCCTCTCATCGCCAGTGCGATCGAGTCAATGCACGGGGCGCGCTTCTTCACAAAATTGGATCTCAGGAGCACTTACAACCTGGTACGTATCCGGGAGGGGGACGAGTGGAAGAAGGCATTTAGTACCACCTCAGGGCACTATGAGTACCTCGTCATGCCGTACGGGGTGAGGAATGCTCCATCAGTCTTCCAGGCCTTTGTTGACGAGATTATCCGGGACCTGCACGGGCAGGGTGTAGTGGTGTATATCGACGACACTCTGATATACTCCGCTACACGTGCCGAGCATGTGTCCCTGGTGTGCAGGGTGCTTGGTCGACTGTTGAAGCATGACCTGTACGTCAAGGCTGAGAAATGTATGTTCTTCCAACAGTCCGTCTCCTTCCTAGGGTACCGCATTTCCACGTCAGGGGTGGAGATGGAGAGTGACCGCATTTCAGCCGTGCCTAATTGGCCGACTCCCACCATGGTAAAGGAAGTGCAGCGGTTCCTAGGGTTTGCCAACTACTACTGGAGGTTTATTCGGGGCTTTGGTCGGGTAGCGGCTCCCATTACCTCACTGCTGAAGGGGGGACCGGTGCGACTGCAGTGGTCGGCTGAGCCGGACAGGGCTTTTGGTCACCTGAGGGCTCTGTTTACCTCAGCTCCTGTGCTGGCTCATCCAAATCCCTCTTTGGCGTTCGTAGTGGAGGTGGACGCGTCCGAGGCTGGGATAGGAGCCGTGCTCTCTCAGCACTCGGGTACGCCACCGAAGCTCCGCTCCTGTGCCTTCTTTTCGAAGAAGCTCAGCCCGGCGAAGCAAAACTATGATGTGGGGGACCGGGAGCTGTTGGCTGTCATCAAGGCTCTGAAGGTGTGGAGACATTGGCTTGAGGGGGCGAGATACCCTTTTCTCATCTGGACTGACCACCACAATCTGGAGTACATCCGGGTGGCGAGGAGACTGAACCCTCGCCAGGTAAGGTGGGCCGTGTTTTTTACCCGTTTTGTGTTCACCCTGTCCTACCGACCAGGTTCCCATACTCCCATACTCCCGGCCTCTTGCATGGTGGCACCGGTAGTGTGGGAGCTGGACGTGCACATTCGAGCAGGCGTTACGTACAGAGCCCACTCTGCTCCAGTGTCCAGCTGGGCGTCTGTATGTTCCGTCTGCTGTCTGCGACCGTTTGATCTATTGGGCCCACACGTCAACCTCCTCTGGTCATCCTGGCATCGGTTGGACAGTGCGCTGTCTTAGTGGGAAGTACTGGTGGTCCACCTTGGCCAAGGACGTGAGGATTTATGGTTCCTCCTGCCTGGTGTGCGCCCAGTGCAAGGCTCCCAGGCACCTGCCCAGGGGGAAGTTACAACCCCTACCTGTTCCACAACGGCCGTGGTTGCACCTGTCGGTGGACTTCCTGACGGATCTTCCTCCCTCACAGGGCAACACCACGATCGTGGTCGTTGTGGATCGGTTTTCTAAGTCCTGCCGTCTCCTCCCTTTGCCCGGTCTCCCTACGGCCCTACAGACTGCGGAGGCCCTGTTCACTCACGTCTTCCGGCACTCCGGGGTGCCTGAGGACATAGTCTCTGATCAGGGTCCCCAGTTCACGTCCAGGGTATGGAGGGCGTTCATGGAACGTCTGGGGACTCGGTCAGCCTCACCTCAGGTTTTCACCCCGAGAGTAACGGGCAGGTAGAGAGAGTAAACCAGGATGTGGGTAGGTTTCTGCGGTCATATTGCCAGGACCGGCCAGGGGAGTGGGCGGCGTTCATCCCCTGGGCAGAGATGGCCCAAAACTCACTCTGCCACTCCTCCACTAACCTCTCCCCCTTCCAGTGCATACTGGGGTATCAGCCGGTTCTGGTACCTTGGCATCAGAGCCAGATCGAGGCTCCTGAGGTGGACGAATGGTTTAAGAGCTCGGAGGAGACCTGGGACGCTGCTCATGTGCAATGGGCCGTGAGGCGGCAGAAGGCGAGCGCCGACTGCCACCGCAGTGAGGCCCCGGTGTTCGCACCGGGGGACCTGGTCTGGCTCTCGACCCGAAACCTGCCCCTCCGCCTGCCCTGCCGGAAGCTGGGCCCGCGGTTTGTGGAGCCATTCAAAGTCCTGAGGAGACTGAACGAGGTATGCTACAGGTTACAGCTTCCCCCAGATTACTGTATTAATCCCTCGTTCCATGTGTCTCTCCTCAGGCCGGTGGTGGCTGGTCCACTCCAGGAGTCTGAAGTGTGGGAGGTTCCTCCGCCCCCTCTGGACATTGAGGGGGCCCTGGCGAAGTCGGTCCCTCTCCTTGTTCGGGCGGCGTTCGGCGGTCGACGTCACCGGCCTTCTAGCCATCGCCGATCCACTTTTCATTTTCCATTTGTTTTGTCCTTGTCTTACACACCTGGTTTCATTCCCCCAATTACTTGTTCATTATTTAACCCTGTGTCCACCCATATTTGTTTGTGAGTGATTGTTTGTTTGTAATACGGTCCGTTATTGTGGGCTTGAATTATTGTGTTGTATTTGTGAAAATTTTGAGTAAATTACGTTTATTACTCATATCTGCTGTCCTGCGCATGACTCCTCTACACAGGCAATATTACATGGTGACTGCAGGAATGTCCAACAGAGCTGTTGCCGGAGAATTTAATTGTTCGTTTCTCTGCCATAAGCCACCTCCATTGTCATTTTAGAGAATTTGGTAGTACATCCAACCGACCTCACAACCACAGACCACGTGTAACCACACCAGCCCAGGACTTCCACAGGACAGGAAGCTTCATTAAATAGTACCCTTAAAACACCAGTCTCAACGTCAACAGTGAAGAGGCAACTCCGGGATGCTGGCCTTCTAGGCAGAGTTGCAAAGAAAAAGCCATATCTCAGACTGGCCAATAAATAGAAAAGATTAAGATGGGCAAAAGAACATAGACACTGGACAGAGGAACTCTGACTAGAAGGCCAGCATCCTGGAATCGCCTCTTCACTGTTGACATTGAGACTGGTGTTTTAAGGGTACTATTTAATGAAGCTGCCAGTTGAGGACTAGTGAGGCGTCTGTTTCTCAAACTAGACACTCTAATGTACTTGTCCTCTTGCTGAGTTGTGCACCAGGGCCTCCCACTCCTCTTTTTATTCTGGTTAGAGACTGTTTGCTCTGTTCTGTGAAGGGAGAAGTACACAGCGTTGTATGAGATCTTCAGTTTGTTGGCAATTTCTCGCATGGAATAGCCTTCATTTCTCAGAACAAGAACAGACTGACGAGTTTCAGAATAAATGTAATTGTTTCTGGCCATTTTGAGCCTCTAATTGAACCCACAAATGCTGATGCTCCAGATACTCAACTAGTCTAAAGAAGGCCAGTTTTATTGCTTCTTTATCCTCTTGAGGATACCCTAGGATAGGGGGCGCCACAGCGCATTTTGAAAAAAAATCGTTCCCATTTTCAACGGCCTACTAATCAAACTCAGAAGATAGGGCATGCATATACTTATTATATATGGATAGAAAACACTCTAAAGTTTCTAAAACTGTTTGAATGGTGTCTGTGAGTATAACAGAACTCAAATGGCAGTCAAAACCCCGAGACCGATTGAAACAAGAAGTGGAATTCTGAATTGTGGACTTGACTTCTCATCTTTCCTTATTAATCACACCGTTAACCATGGTTCAGTGAGCACTTCCTATTGCTTCCACTAGATGTCGCCAGTCCTTTCACAGTGGTTTGAGCCTTATAGAGTCAAAACTCAGTGAATGACACGAGTTTGAAATTGGTCACAGGGGATGGGCCATCACCATTATGACGCCGGCGGCCATGTCTGCCCCCACCTTTGGAAACGGTTTTAAAGGCCATGACATCATCCCCCTCGAATCTTATTGGCTCTCTTGGTGTTAGAGGCCCTGAAGATTTATTTTATACAACGTTTGACATGTTTGAACGAACCTACATGCGCGAGGATTGCTTTTATATTATGAACTTCAGAGCTGCGCTTGGAGAGAGCCATAGGACGCGCTACCAACATCAGGCTAATGGAACGTGAAGTATGGACTTTTTGACCGAAAATACATCTGTTGTGGACCTGGGATGCTTTCTGATGAAGGCAAATGTTTGACACACCTGCTGAACCAAAATTGGAGTCCTCAGGAGATCCTGAAGAGGTCCAAGACTCAGTCTGAGCTGGCCCAGGCTTTAATATATGTAGTTAAATGCAGTAAAATGTCCTCTATTTATAGCCATCTAGCCATTTGATTCATTTGATCAAGCAAGGCAAGAGGCTCTTCAGAGACCCACAGACCCCATGCTCATCAAGGATGTTCCAGACTCACCTCTGTTCCTGGAACTCCCTGGGTTCGGACCAACGTCCCTGTGTCTGACCTCCAAAAATACACCAAAACCGTGGCTGTCAGAGTTATTCAAATCTACTACCTTGTCCACCAGAGCATCGGAAAGTGAGCTGTCCAGGATAAAATATTCACAGCTGGTCCTGTGGTTTGGTCATGAAGCCGCAAATTCCTCTGAGCAAACAGAGAAGCTGTGAATGTGTGAAGCCATCGGTGTGGATTTTATTTGAGGTCCACACAGGTTTTTATGAAGTCCAAATGTACAGTTATGAATATAACTACTGTTCCCTGAAGGAGGGAACCAGGTCTAACATACTATGGGAAGTAAAGACCGATCATATTCACCTGAATAAACTGAAATCACACCCAGCAGCACCGAGCCCACCCTCGGAAGCCCCAACTTCCTGGCTATAATACAGAGGCTCGCGTTAATTTCCTCAATTAAGTACCACTCTTGGTCTCAGCGAGACCAAACCCACTGATGGCGCGGGGCCAATACTTTGTTCCCTCCTTCAGGGAACAGTAATTATATTCATAATTGTACGTTACCTTTCAGTTGGTCACTCTGTATAACATACTATGGGACATACAATCACGCCCCAAGCAGGCTTAGAGGGTACCAAACTAGGAGACCCACGGCATCCCAAGCACACATAGGTTCCACCGGCTCCAAAAAGCGGTTACCGAAGCCAACTTCTTCCCTAATACTTACGCGAGAAGCCTGAACCATCAGAGCCTCATGAGGCCTGAAGTGTCAGATCCTCATATAGGGAACCAGAACCTGCTGCAACTTGGCTATGCGCACTGACATGATGCCACTGCAGCCCAAGTCCATAGACCCCACGGTTCCAAGAACAATACTTACCCTGCGAGCCGGAAATGTCAGAACTCATACAAGGAACCCCAAGCCCAAAACCACAGAACACCTGTCGTGACTTGATAAAGCGCACACACGCGCAACATAGCATCGACAAGAGTCAATGAACCACCGCAGCCAGAGGCTCAAACCCACATGAAGCCTGCAGTGACCTGGAAACTGTGTACTCACATGCTGCCACGGCAGCCCAAGGCTCAAACCCACAGGGAACTGTGGTAGCCCGGATAAATGTGCAACCTTCACACTGCCTAACACCTACTCACGGACCCAGCCATAAGAACACTATGAGCCACACTGGGAGCAGTTACAACCAAGCCATAAAACCTCACAAAGGTATGTGGGGAACCCCAACTCGCTGCAGGACAGATATCACCAATCGTCATGCCCCTGAACAATGCCCAAGAAGCCCAATGCCCAAGCCACACCCCTAGTGGAGTAAGCACCCACGCCGCTAGGCAACCCTTTTCCTTTGCTGTCATATGCCAAGGAGATAGCCTCCACAATTCAATGAGAAAGACGCTGCTTAGAAAGCACCCTACCCAAGCTGGATTAGCGAAACAGACAAAAAGCTGGTCGCAAACGCGGATATCCTTGGTCCTATCCATGCGTAAAGTGCGCACCAGACTCAGACCATGCAACCTCCGTTGTTCACTGGAAGCAAATGGAGGAGGCGAAAAAGGGAACAGCCAGGGATCTGTAAGACATAAGCATAACCTTGGGAGCAAAAGCTGCATTAAGACGTAACATCACTTTGGAGTCCAAACAGGAAGGAGGAACTGATAGTACTGATAGATATCGTAATAAT
The DNA here is from genome assembly GCF_965601325.2 of Salmo salar. NCBI lineage: Eukaryota > Metazoa > Chordata > Actinopteri > Salmoniformes > Salmonidae > Salmo > Salmo salar. The sequence continues at coordinate 142,269,842 of NC_138291.1, read as the reverse complement.
ATATTCGTTAGCTAATACATTGCATTTGGACTGAGAAGAAATGCGGGACCAAACCAAGGAACTGGGCAATACCGCCGAGGCGTCAGACGAAGATGAAGAGGGCAGGGAACTTATGATCAAACCAGGAACTTCTACAGATCCCCAACGCGCTTGGCCGACGCCAAGGCCATGAGCAGGGCAGTCTTGTAGGAAAGGACCTTCAGGTCTCGAGACTCCCAATGGTTTAAATGGAGGCTCACACAGAGAATCCAGGACGAAAGCCAGGTCCCAGGTTGGTGCCACAGTCTTAGACACTGGTCTGAGCCGATGGATGCCTTTCAGGAACCTCCTCACCAGAGGATGAGACCCCGGGGTAGAGCCGTCAATCCCTACATGCCACGCTGAGATGGCTGCCATATAAACCTTCAATGTGAAAAATGAAATGCCCTGCTCAAAAAGCTCTTGCAAGCACTGTCCATTAAAGATCACTGAAAAGGAGAAATTCCTTTAACCTGACACCAACCCTCAAACTCGTGTCACTTATATGTATACAACCCTCTTGTAGAGGCTTCACTTGCCGACTGTATAATCATAGCCACTATTTGAGGGTAAACCCCTAGCCGTCAAATTCAGCCTCTCATGGGCCAAACCCAAAGATCCCATATCTGTGGTCGTTGGTGCCAAACACTCCCATGGGCCTGGGACAATAGATCCCGACAACACAGAATCCTCCACGAGAAACCGAAATGAGCCTCACTCGGCTGGGATGACAACCCTATCAATTCCGACCGCCACTGCTGCTCTCTCCTGGCTTCAGACAACCCCATTCCTGAGGTCGCTTCACCGTAAAGCCCTTTGCCAGCAGCCCTAAATTTCTCACAAAGTGAGCCTGACGCCCAATGGATGTTGATCTCAGCCGGAGACAATGGTCGCACAAACTGGTCCGAGCCAAAGCCTCCTGAGCGTGTTTCCACCCCAGGCAAACAGGACGGCACTCGTGAGTACCTTTAATTTTCATTGCGAAACCATATATCCTAGGGCACGGTCAGAGGTTTAAACTCGGCCGGTTAGCCTTCTTGAATTTACTCATAACACTGGCCATCTTATTCAAGCAAGGAAGCACTGGCTACACAAGCAAAGCAGAAAGTAGTTAGCTTTTAACAAACACAAAAACAGATACCAAGACCCAAAATATTTTTTTAATGCTTATTGGCGATATGATTTTTCGCTGGATTTTGATCCCGCTAACGGGATCAGATGCTGAAGAGGTTTAATCAACCGTTTTCAGCTGTGCTAACGTAATTGCAAAAGGGATTTCTAATGATCAATTAGCCTTTTAAAATTATAAACTTGGATTTGCTAGCACAATGTGCCATTGGAACGCAGGAGTGATGGTTGCTGATAATAGGCCTCTGTACACCTATGTAGATATTCCATAGAAAATCTGCCGTTTCCAGCTACAATAGTAATTTACAACATTAACAATGTGTACACTGTATTTCTGATCAATTTGATGTTATTTTAATGGAAAAATTTTGCTTTTCTTTCAAAAACAAGGACATTTCTAAGCGACCCCAAAGTTTTGAACGGTAGTGTTTATATAAACTCAGCAAAAAAAGAAATATCCTCTCCCTGTCAACTGTGTTTATTTTCAGCAAATTTAACATGTGTAAATATTTGTATGAACATAACAAGATTCAACAACTGAGACATAAACTGAACGAGTTCCACAGACATGTGACTAACAGAAATTGAATAATGTGTCCCTGAACCAAGGGGGGTCAAAATCAAAAGTAACATTCAGTATCTGGATTGGCCACCAGCTGCATTATGTACTGCAGTGCATCTCCTCCACATGGACTGCACCAGATTTGCCAGTTCTTACTGTGAGATGTTACCCCACTCTTCCACCAAGGCACCTGCAAGTTCCCGGACATTTCTGGGGGGAATGGCCCTAGCCCTCATCCTCCGATCCAACAGGTCCCAGACGTGCTCAATGGCATTGAGATCCGGGACCTTCGCTGGCCATGGCAGAACACTGACATTCCTGTCTTGCAGGAAATCACGCACAGAACGAGCAGTATGGCTGGTGGCATTGTCATGCTGGAGGGTCATGTCAGGATGAGCCTGCAGGAAGGGTATCACATGAGGGAGGCGGATGTCTTCTCTGTGACGCACAGCGTTGAGATTGCCAGCAATGACAACAAGCTCAGTCCGATGATGCTGTGACACACCGCCCCAGACCATGACGGACCCACCACCTCCAAATCGATCCTGCTCCAGAGTACAGGCCTCGGTGTAACGCTCATTCTTTCGACGATAAATGCAAATCCGACCATCACCACTGGTGAGACTAAACCGCGACTCGTCAGTGAAGAGCACTTTTTGTCAGTCCTGTCTGGTCCAGCGACGGTGGGTTTGTGCCCATAGGTGACGTTGTTGCTGGTGATGTCTGGTGAGGACCTGCTAACAACAGGCCTACAAGCCCTCAGTCCAGCCTCTCTTAGCCTATTGCGGACCGTCTGAGCACTGATCGAGGGATTGTGTGTTCCTGGTGTAACTCGGGCAGTTGTTGTTGCCATCCTGTACCTGTCCCGCAGCTGTGATGTTTGGATGTACCGATCCTGTGTAGGTGTTGTTACACATGGTATGCCACTGCGAGGACGATCAGCTGTCCATCCTGTCTCCCTGTAGCGCTGTCTTAGGCGTATCACAGTACGGCCTTTTTTTGCTAAGTTTATATATACTGCTCAAAAAAATAAAGGGAACACTAAAATAACACATCCTAGATCTGAATGAATGGAATAATCTTATTAAATACTTTTTTATTTACATAGTTGAATGTGCTGACAACAAAATCACACAAAAATAATCAATGGAAATCCAATTTATCAACCCATGGAGGTCTGGATTTGGAGTCACACTCAAAATTAAAGTGGAAAACCACACTACAGGCTGGTCCAACTTTGATGTAATGTCCTTAAAACAAGTGAAAATGAGGCTCAGTATGGCCTCCACGTGCCTGTATGACCTCCCTACAACGCCTGGGCATGCTCCTGATGAGGTGGCGGATGGTCTCCTGAGGGATCTCCTCCCAGACCTGGACTAAAGCATCCGCCAACCCCTGGACAGTCTGTGGTGCAACGTGGCGTTGGTGGATGGAGCGAGACATGATGTCCCAGATGTGCTCAATTGGATTCAGGTCTGGGGAACGGGCGGGCCAGTCCATAGCATCAATGCCTTCCTCTTGCAGGAACTGCTGACACACTCCAGCCACATGAGGTATAGCATTGTCTTGCATTAGGAGGAACCCAGGGCCAACCGCACCAGCATATGGTCTCACAAGGGGTCTGAGGATCTCATCTCGGTACCTAATGGCAGTCAGGCTACCTCTGGCGAGCACATGGAGGGCTGTGCGGCCCCCCCAAAGAAATGCCACCCCACACCATGACTGACCCACCGCCAAACCGGTCATGCTGGAGGATGTTGCAGGCAGCAGAACGTTCTCCACGGCGTCTCCAGACTCTGTCACGTCTGTCACGTGTGCTCAGTGTGAACCTGCTTTCATCTGTGAAGAGCACAGGGCGCCAGTGGCGAATTTGACAATCTTGGTGTTCTCTGGCAAATGCCAAACGACCTGCACGGTGTTGGGCTGTAAGCACAACCCTCACCTGTGGACGTCGGGCCCTCATACCACCCTCATGGAGTCTGTTTCTGACCGTTTGAGCAGACACATGCACATTTGTGGCCTGCTGGAGGTCATTTTGCAGGGCTCTGGCAGTGCTTATCCTGCTCCTCCTTGCACAAACGCGGAGGTAGCGGTCCTGCTGCTGGGTTGTTTCCCTCCTACGGCCTTCTCCACGTCTCCTGATGTACTGGCCTGTCTCCTGGTAGCGCCTCCATGCTCTGGACACTACGCTGACAGACACAGCAAACCTTCTTGCCACAGCTCGCATTGATGTGCCATCCTGGATGATCTGCACTACCTGAGCCACTTGTGTGGGTTGTAGACTCTGTCTCATGCTACCACTAGTGTGAAAGCACCACCAGCATTCAAAAGTGACCAAAACATCAGCCAGGAAGCATAGGAACTGAGAACTGGTCTGTGGTCACCACCTGCAGAACCACTCCTTTATTGGGGGTGTCTTGCTAATTGCCTATAATTTCCTATAATTGTCTATTCCATTTGCACAACAGCATGTGAAATTTATTGTCAATCAGTGTTGCTTCCTAAGTGGACAGTTTGATTTAACAGAAGTGTGATTGACTTGGAGTTACATTGTGTTGTTTATGTGTTCCCTTTATTCTTTTGAGCAGTATATATATATATATATATTATATATATATATATATATATATAAATATATATATATATATTTAAAAAAATAAAACATTTAGAAAAAACTTTCTCAAACAGTCCGTTTATATTTTCCAACGGGGCTTTACATTTGGGTGAGGTTTTTTTCTCGCCTGAGTTGCCTTGTTTCACTGCCAAAAATAAATTACACCATCTAGAGTTCAACAAAATAACAACACAAGATCAAATACAGGTAGCCTAGTCAAATAATTAACATCCAATCACGTTAACAATTACTCTCTTGGGTGAATTCCACTATCAGTCTGCATGTAGCCAAATGTAGCTGTAGCCAAATGTTGGTATCTCTACTGATGGCGCAAAAGCCATGACAGGGAGACATAGTGGAGTGGTAACACGCATGCAAGCAGTTGCTCCCGACGCCTCTTGGGTACACTGCAGCCTCCCCCGAGAGGCTCTTGCTGCCAAGGGAAATGCCTGGCATCTTGAAAGACATTTTGGACACTACAGTGAAAATGGTTAACTTTGTTATGGCAAGAACCCCTGAACTCTCGTGTATTTTCTGCACTATGCAATGATATGGGCAGTGACCATGTAACACTTTTACAACATACAGAAGTGCACTGGTTATGAAGGGGCAAAGTATTGACATGTTGTTTTTAAATTGAGAGACGATCTTACAGTTTTCTTCACTGAACATCATTTTCACTTCTGACTACTTTTATGATGGCGAGTTTCTCACATGACTGGCCTATCCGGGTGATGTTTTTTCTCACCTGAATTATCTGAATCTAGGATTATCTAGGACAAAATTGAGGCTATGATTAAGAAGTTGGAGCTCTTCTCTGTTTGCATTAACAAGGAAAACACACAGGTCTTTCCATCATTGGATGATTTTTTGTGTGCAAATGAATTCAATCTTACGGACAATGCCAAATGTGATATAGAGAACCACCTGAGTGAGTTGGGTGCGCAACTACGCAGGTACTTTCCCGAAACAGATGACACAAACAACTGGATTCGTTATCCCTTTCAAGCCCTGCCTCCAGTCCACTTACCGATATCTGAACAAGAGCGCCTCATTAAATTGCAACAAGCAGTTCTGTGAAAATTTTATTTAATCAAAGCCACTGCCAGATTGGGCTGTGCACAGAGTATCCTGCCTTGGCAAATTGAGCTGTTAAGACACTGATTCCCTTTGCAACCACGTACCTATGTGAGAGTGGATTCTCGGCCCTCACTAGCATGAAAACTAAATACAGGCACAGACTGTGTGTGGGAAATGATTTAAGACTGAGACTCTCTCCAATACAACCCAACATTGCAGAGTTATGTGCATCCTTTCAAGCACACCCTTCTCATTAACCTGTGGTGAGTTATTCACAATTTTCGATGAACAAATAAGGTTTTATATGTAAGATGGTTAAATAAAGAGCAAAATGATTGATTATTATTATTTAAATATTATTATTTGTGCCCTGGTCCTATAAGAGCTCTTTGTCACTTCCCAGGCTTACAATGATGGCAAAAACAACATTTGAAAGTGTGCTGACCCTGGTGCTAGAGGAGGTACGCAGCTGGAGGTTGAATGTTTGAAGGGGTACGGGACTATAAAAAGTTTGGGAACCACTGTTCTAGATGATTTTGTGCTTCCAACTTTTAGGCAAGGGGAAGGCCCTTTCCTGTTTCAGCATGACAAAGCGAGGTCCATACAGGAATGGTTTGTTGAGATTGGTGTGGAAGAACTTGACTGGCCTGCACAGAGCCCTGATCTCAAACCCATCGAACACCTTTGGGATGAATTGCAGACTGCGAGCCAGGCCTAATCGCCCAACATCAGTGCCCGACCCCACTAATGCTTGTGTAGCTGAATAGAAGCAAGTCCCCACAGAAATGTTCCAACATCTAGTGGAAAGCCTTCCCAGAAGAGTGAAGTCTGTTATAGCAGCAAAGGGGGGTCCAACTGCATATTAATGTCACACCCTGATCTGTTTCACCTGTCTTTGTGCTTATCTCCACCCCCCCACTCCAGGTGTCGCCCATCTTCCCCATTATCCCCTGTGTATTTATACCTGTGTTCTCTGTTTGTCTGTTGCCAGTTCATTTTGTTCGTGAAACCTACCAGTGTTTTCTCCCCTGCCTGTTTCTTGCTCCTGTTTTCTAGTCCTTCCTGGTTTTGACCATTCTGCCTGCCCTGACCCTGAGACTGCCTGCCGTTCTGGACCCTTTGCACCCTCTCTGGATTATTGATCCGTCTGCCTTTGACCTGTCATTTGCCTGCCCCTGTATTAGAAATAAACTTTTGTTTCTTCGACACTGTCTGCATCTGGGTCATACCTGAAACATCATAATTAATGCCCATGATTTTGGAATGACATTTTCAACGTGTCCACATAGTGTATTTTATCAGCTCTTTTGATATGGCTTTAGACAGGGACAAAAATCCATGACAAGAAGTAGTGGTAGCTTTTATGAAGTGGCACTGACTGAAACAGATTATCTCTCTATAGCCAGAGTGGAACACCTGACAGAGGACACACAGGAAGACCTGATCCAGGCAGGAAACAAGGTAGAATTTCGCCCCTCCTCTTTGAAGTAACAGAGATGGATTCAGACCCCTTATTATCCTGATACCATTTACACTCATACATGTAAGTTAGCGATTCAAATCTATGCGGACAGAATGGATTGCGTTTAATAGTGCTGTTGTATAGTTCTCAGGCTCTCCTGTCTCAAATGAGGGCAGCTAACAATAAGGAACAGTGCTGACATTTTTTCAAATCTAACCCCTTTTTGAGAGACGCAACCATGAGTAGAGTTTTTTGGGTTGATGTTGCCACAATTCCCTATGAAGTAGTGGGTCTCTACAATCAACTTAGCTGACATGATATGGACACCGGGTTCAAATTACACTCACATGGTGAGAGTATTTACATAGGTTTTGTTTTGAATGATGTGCTTCACACAAAACACTGGCCAAAGTCATAGAGGTAGACTAATATCAGAGGAAACCGATAATAGTGTGTTAACAGTGCTACCCTTTATCTACCCCTGTGATTGTTTCCACGGTTTCCCTAAGCAGCTTGGGGGGGAAACCGGATATCCAGTGCATCAAAACATCCAACAAATTGTTTTCTTGTGTGACAAAGTGTTTTTTTTCTCATGGAGAACTCCTTCCCAACATCTGAGTTTGATTAGGATTGCTGCACAACAGAAGAGTATCAGAGAAGCAATTTTTTTTATTTAACTAGACAAGTCAGTTAAGAAGAAATTCTTATTTTCAATGATGGCCTAGGAACAGTGGGTTAACTGCCTTGTTCAGGGGCAGAATGACAGATTTGTATCTTGTCAGCTCGGGGATTTGAAATTGCAACCTTTCAGTTACTAGCCCAACGCTCTAACCACTAAGCTACCTTGCCACTAGGCTACCCTGCCGCAATGCAGATGAAATCAATGACATTCAAAGAACCTGAGCAACAGGATACTGATCTTCAAACCTGCAACACAATGCTTTCGATAAAAATGAAGGTTAGTTGTTGAATGCATGACAGGGTGATTCATGTATCAGTTGGATTGACTTATACAGTAGGGAAAGGGGGATACCTAGTCAGTTGTCCAACTGAAATGTGTCTTACACATTTAACCCAAACCCTCTGAATCAGAGAGGTGCAGGGAACTGCCTTAATCAACATCCACGGTACACGGGGAACAGTGGGTTAACTGCCTTGCTCAGGAGCAGAACAACATCGTTTTACCTTGTCAGCTCGGGGATTCGATCCAGCAACCTTCCGGTTACTAGCCAAACACTAACCACTTGGCTACCTGCTGCACCTTGTTAAAAGAAGTGTTTTGGGGAAAAACAATATTCTGTTCTCCAGTAGGTCCCCCTTACTGGCTCTGACCTTGCCGATAGCTACTTTATTGAGGAAAAATGTACTTACTATTACTGAGATGAATGCACTAACTGTAAGTCGCTCTGGATGAGAGTGTCTGCTAAATGTCTAAAATGTAAAATGTCTCCCCTGGTTCTGTTTGTCCCTCCCTGCATCAGGTTTACAGGAAGCAGAGTATAGTACAGGGGAAGTGAATGATAACATTAGGCTGTTTGTACAACACCAGATTAAGTGCTGAGCTATCATACTGGAAACTGGAAGGCATGGCCAGAAGGGATCAGACAGCAGACTACCAGAGAAGTAGTTGGAGCTCTAACAACCAGTGGGGAAAGAGGGGGAGGGGCATCTTCTCTAGTGAGATGACAATCGGATTAGACAAACAACCATGTAAGAAATGGGATTCAGAGGAATTTTTGTTGAATAATGTTGTTTTGCTGTTTTTTTTAACTTTTATTTCACTTGATAGACTCAGTGAAATTCTGTGTTTGTTTTTATCACGTTTTCCCTACAGCTCAATAATAATCCACAACATCTGAGATGTTCTGGAAAGGCAGCCATAAAATATGATCAGAGCTGACCATATTATCTATCTTGTTATTAGCATATGTATATCTAGCTCAATGACTTCCAGAACCTATCCATGTGTGTATGACCAGAAGTGTTACTTCTATACCAAACAAGTGTGTAAATGTGCTCGTGAAAGTGATGTGTGTTACCATTGTATACCAATGAATTCAGCACAGTGTTGTACAGACCAGATGTACTCTCTCTCTCTAGTATCCCCACTCCCGTGCCCCTCGCTCCATCCCCCTCCCCAGAGTGCCTGCTTGTATCCCGTGGTTTGTTTGGCCTCTCTCACTGCCTCAGATGGGTGGTAGGGATCCCAGTCGTCTCTGGGACGTTAGAGACAGTCTGAAGGGTCTGGGATGCAGGTACTGAAGTCATGCAAGACCTGAGCCAGATTCCAAGTGGATGAATAAAGTCAAAAGGCTGAAGTCCAAAACCACCACAAATAAAGTGTCACATTTACTGATGACAAAAGTTGGAGTCTTACAATAAAACGGTATCTTTAAAGTAAAGGTTTCACTCCTTACTGAGCAGTGTCAGGATCTTGAGAGACATGCATGACACTTCTTTGGCTGTGGTGGAAATGGCTTTAGCATGACCACCATAACACAAGATGTTTGATAGGTAGGTAAAGAGGAGGGAAAGGACCGGAGATATGGCTTTTGTCTGACAATGTGAAAAGGAAATTAAACAATGAACAAACCAGACATGAGACCTAGATTCTTTGAAGGGTGAAATTGACTGACACACGGAAGGTCTACTTTGGGTTTTAAAAGCCTATTAAATCACTTGTGTTATAACTGAATGTATAGCGTGTTGTCTGTTTGTCCACATCTTTGCCTGACTTGGTTAGACCTTAGTTTTGTGGTAATTTGTCAGGATGTTCCATTAATTCTAGTCATGGTCAAGTTCTAAATATTGTATCAATACTGCATCAATAATGCACATTTTTTTATAGTGTTGTTTCTTTGATCTGTAATACGGTCAGGTCCATAATTATTGACACCTTTGATAAAGATGAGCAAAAAAGACTGAATAAAATAAATAATACAAATAATGAGCAATATTGTACGCCCCAAACAATTGCTCAGAGAAAGAGATTTTGTTTAAAAAGCAACACAAAAATATATAAAAAAGACAGGGGTCAAAATGATTGGCACCCCTGTTTCCAACACTCTAGCACCCTCCCCTTGCGAGGATAACGACACTGAGCCTTTTCTTAAATGTTTTATGAGATTTGAGAACACATTGGGAGGGTTCTTAGACCGTTCCTTCATAGATTTAGATGAAGATGACTTTATTGTTCAATTGCACCCAAGGTCCAACCTGTATACATACAGGACATATACAGGTTTTTGGAGAGGTGGGGGCTGCTACATTGGGAACCTAGGGGGCTGTTGTTGTGGGGGGTTAAGTTCCTTGCTCGAGGGCACAACAGTAGGCAATGGCATCTAGGACTTGATACCAGCAACCCTCCGGTTGCCAGCTCACTTCCCGATAGATTCCTTTGTTGGACCTGTGATTCGAACTGGCAGCACTCCGGTTGCTGGCTTGCCTCTCTAACTAACCTCTAGGACACCTGACGCCAAATAGCTCTATTTTCATGTCATCTGATAATAGCACTGGTTCTAATCTAAGTGTGAATGCTGTTGATCAAACTCCAGGTGATGCTATGGTCAGATGACATGAAAATAGAGCTCTTTGGCCTCAAGTGTTGGGTTTGGCCTCGTAAAAAACAGAAGTACCTCATACCTAAGGTAAAATATGGTGGTGCATCTTTGATGTTATGGGGCTATTTTGTTTCCACTGGTGCTGGGGCCCTTATTAAGGTCAATGGCATCACAAACTTTACCAAGAACCAGGACATTTTAGCCAAAAACCACGTTGCCTTTGCCAGGAGGCTGAGATTTGGCCCCAAGTGGATCTCCAGCAGGACGATAACCCCAAGCACACATAAAAATCCACAAATGATTCATTAATTGACCACAAAATCAACATTTTGCAATGGCCATCTTCAGTCTCCGGACTTAAACCCCATTGAATTGAAGAGAGCAGTCCATCAGTGCAGACAAGGAAATCAAGGACCTGGAAAGATTATGTATGGAGAAATGGTCTAAAATTCCCCCCAATGTCTTCTCCAATCTCATAAAACATTTTAGAAAAAGGCTCAGTGTCACTATCCTCGCAATGGGAGGGTGCTGGAGTATTGAAAACACGGGTGCCAATCACTTTCACCCTTATCTTTTTTAGATTTTTTTTTAGTACTTGTTTAACAAAATCTCTCTCTGAGCTATTATATAAGTATAAAATAATATAATTTCCCTTTTCTTTTTTACATGCAATACAGCTCAGTATTTGTGTTATTTATTTTATAGTCTAATATAATCTTTATCAACGGTGCCAATAATTATGGACCTGACTGTATTTTATGGGTACATCTCTGTCGTACTGATTACCACTCATGATGAAAGGATAAAATGCAAACTCCTCAGCAAATATGTATTTCTAAAATGAAGAAGAGGCCCTAAGGAAACAGATGAAGACAACACTCCGAGCCTCACCTTTTAAGGAGGATTTCCAGCAATGGTCCCAGGTGCCATTGATAAGACTGAAGTCAATAGAGACCTACCCTGTCTGGCAACACTTCCACCACTGAAAAAGGAAGACTGTGAAATACAGGAAAATAGATAAACATAAAAGATACACAAGATAGGGGGAGAGGGGGATATGGGAATAGGAAATGAGAGGAGAGAAGTTGAGGAGAGAGAATTTCCACAATTCACTCCAAACCTGTTCTGAGCAACTGGTAGGACTTGGACTCAGAAGGGGAGGGAACAGGGTGAGAGGGAGGGGTAGAGGAGAGAAAGAGAGAGAGGGATAGGAGGGGAGAAAAACAACCTCTCCCTTACTCTATCTGACATACACGCACACTCACCCTCACACACACAGACACACACAAGCAACTAAGCAACATTACAAAAAACTCACACACATAGATCTTCAAAGCCAACTGGCTTTCATAGACCGCCAATTATCCTAAGAGATTACATCTGGGGGGATTGCCTCAGATAAATAAGGTGAGAAGAGTGACAAGACCCAGTCACCTCAGAGCAGCAAGACAGACAGGGAGAGGACCTCTTCAACAGGGATCCCAACAGGAGAGAGAGAGAGAGAGGCACTCAGAGAAGAGAAGCAGCACGCAGCCACTCCACTCAAAGGGACTCAGCTCAGAGAGACGGAGAAAAGAGAAGGAGAGCTCCAGCTCACACTCTACTCTAGCTCAGAGGGACCAGGACACAGAGACCCAGCGCTCCCATTCTCACTTCCCCTACATAGAGGAGCACAGCACACCAAGAAAGAGACACTCCAGCTAAGAGGCTCCATTATACAGACAAGTAACTTCAGAGGAAAATCCAGAGACCAGAAGAAAAGCAAGGATTACATGATTCCTTTTTTCCCCCCATTCTTTGATTCTTCATTTTGATGAGAAACAGCTGTAGTGTTTATCTTGAGATTTGTTTTATTTATTCCTTTTTTTGAACATTTTTGGTCTCCCCGTCCCCTCTTCTAACCCTCCCCTTATCTCATCCTCTCCAGAGGTGGTAGAGGTAGCTTCTCGTTAGTATTGTACGAGGAGAGTGAGCGACAGAGGGTGAGAGGTGCTGGTTTCCCAGTTTCGAGTTATGTATGTTGACACATTCCTTTGGAACACGGGAGGAATAAGCAGCAGAAAGAGCAGCAGCAGTGTTGTCGTCGTCATCCGCCGGGGGTTCCATCTCCCGCTCTCAGCCCTTCTCCCTCTCCCCCATCCAGCATGGTCCTTTCTGTGAGCTTTTCTCCAGTCCTCCCAGCTCCAGTACAATGTGCATATGGACAGTGACTAAGGGTGCCGCCGCCTGGTCCTGCATTCGTCTGTCCATCCTCTCAGTGCTGCTCGTCCTGCTGCTCTGTCCACTGCCCTCCACGTGTCATCCGATTGCACCTGGGGTCGCCACTCGCTCCGTGGCACGCTTGTCCAGGGCTGCCAACGCCTCTTCAGACACTGTTGTGGGGCGGCATGTGCGCAGCTATAACCATCTCCAAGGAGACGTGCGCAAGAGGAAACTCTACTCCTATCAGAAGTTCTTTCTCAGGATTGATAAAAATGGCAAAGTCAATGGCACCAAAAACAAAGATGATCTCTACAGTAAGTAACCCCCAGAACATATGCACTCACTCAGCTTATGTTTTGTGAGTTTTGCTTCTTTTCTCATCCCTCTCACATGTGAGTCCCATAGAGTTTGGTTTTCCCCCATTATTATGGCACTGCTCTCTGGTTCCCTGCCTTTGCTTTGGCTCCACTGCCTCCACACATAACACGAACCTTACCTGGTATTGTGGTGGGCATCAGTGGGCATAGATGTGTAGCCTGTGTTTCGTGTCTCTGCCTGGGCAGCAGAAGGTTCTTGGATAGTGGAAGCAGCATGGTTGATGCCTCAGTAATTCAGTGGACTTTCCTTTAGAGCACGTCTACTGGAACCAATTAGAAATAGCCCAAATAACCCTTTTCTCTCTGAGCAAATATCTTAGGGATCACATCCCTATACGCTTTCTTTGGTGACTTATTATATTTTATTATTACAATTTTATATGTACTAAAACTAGTGCTATATAGTGTTATCATCATTTGAGGTTTTCATCATTATCACTTTCCAGTTGCGTAGCTGTGTCTGTCATGGGCTGACATTAATATCTGTATCGAAGTGCTTGTATCCATCCACACCCCTGCTTAGAATGATATCTCTCAGCTCATCGTTATACTGCTCTAATCACTACAATTGCCTGCCTTGGTACCGTAAAGATTACTACGCAGCGAGCGATACCCCAGACACCCCAGCCAATGCTCGTAGCACCTGGCCGCCACACGCTCTCTCCAAGCTGGTTGTACACTTTCCCGTCAGTGCGCTGTGCGCACATTGGCCCTAATAAAAGAAGGCTTTGCCATGTGGAGCCCATGTGTGCGAGGCTTCTCTTCTCAGACAGTGCCACTCAGACGCGCAGGCTCTGCAAGACATGGCTGAAGGAATTTCAATTAGCAGAGCTTCCTCTCGCCTTCAGCACACTCAGAGTTTAACCATCAGAAGCGGACGTGTCAATAACCACCAAAAGTTCAAGGTTTGAGATCAGGTCGCGACTATAACACCTAGGCTTGATCTACCCTAAAATGACCCTTAATGCTACAAAACATTTAGACAGAAATGTAATACGTAGATTTTTTTTAAATCCACTGCTGTAGGGGCACATTGCTTGTTTATGGAAAGACGGCAGTTAGAAAGAGAAAGAAAAAAAAGAGAAGTGCGTAGTGTTTTGTGGTGAGTGTCCAATGCATGCTGCATGTGAGTGGTTCCCGCCAATAGCCCACCACATGTGAATATAATGCGGTTGTCATTAGCTCCCACAATGACCTTAGGCACAAGCCTGCCTGGTAATAATTCTGAAACCAGATGGACAGAGCACTTCTTGGGGAATTCAGATCCCATGCTGCCCAAATACTGTCCCATCTGAAGTGTAGCTAGACAGGGCTAGGAACAAATGTCTGGGGGGAAGCAGAAGACCTGGGTCTGTTGGAGGCAAAGTGAGAGAACTACCAAGGGGTGATACATCTGAATCGATCAAAACAGCTTGGACACGTGCCACTTTTAAACACAAAACATTTTCTATGAATCCAAAAGGAAAATGCCCACCAGGTTGCAGTAATGTTCTCCGTCTCTCTGACTTGAAACCTTGCGGTGAAAAGTCAAAGATGTGGCATAAGATAAGATGATAAACACCTCTTGGTTTATGTATTTGGAAACTGCAGAAACTACAGGTGAGACTTCAGACTGGTATTTCAGGTCTCCTGGTTTGGTCCTAGAAAGGGAGACTTGTTGACTAGTTGAAATGTCTCAGAGCAGCAGAAAGAGAGAGAGCTGCTGGGTAATGTTACTTCTATTTGTTGGTGGTGAAGGGGGAGATGCTGGAGTAGCGATTGTTTTTGTCCTTGCCCAGCAGTTTGTCCAGTCATAAACCCTGGGACAGCAGAAAAATGTGCAATAAAATGGTGCTGAGTACATGTTCATCTAGCCTGTCAACTCCTCTTAGTCTGGTAGTATCCTGCAACATCATGGAATTCATTTTTGGGTTAAAATTAACCAAATATTAGAAGACCTTCCTCATCAGGACAGAGACTGTAGTGTGTGGGAACACCTTCACTTCATTAGCTCCAGTTTCATGCTGTTCTGAAGTATGTTCATTTGGATTGTCTCCAGTATGTATGAAAATGTGTCATACTTTGTGAGGCAAGGCAGACATTGAGAAGGTGTGTCTGTCTGTAAACTCAGATGTCATTGTAGACTGATGCGTGGCAGAATATGGTGAATTTGTCTCTAATTACATAGTGTATGACCAGTAGGCATTGCCTGGCCAGGCCTCCACTGCCCACAGAATTGTAGCCTGTTAGGGTCTTTAGCCTCAGCAGCTTTGATATGCCCATGTACAGAGGCTAGATGTTTACGTACGGTGGAGTCAGAAGGCGAATGAATGAAAGATCTTCTAATTAAATCAAATGAAGTCTGATAACATAGCTTTTTGAAGAATGATATGATAACCATTGTAGAAATACGTAGGTAGGTATGCTACACTGTCGGAGTACAAACCTGTGTTCTTAGAGCCTCTTTGTGTGCTGTGTTGGTCAGGTCTGTGCTGCAGCACGGCCGGTGTGTTACCCAGCCCCTTTCTCTCTCTCAGCTCTCTACAAAAGACCTATCTATGTGCTGTTTGAAACCCAATCCAGCCCATATTGTGTGATTCCCTTTCAGAATCCATCTGCTCAGTATTACAGTGTCACACTGTTTTTCTGCACGTTACTCTCCAGTATTAGAGTATTATAGTATTAAGGCACTGCATGTGTGAACCAAGCAAAAAAACTGCTTATTTTCATACTGAATTATTCAACATGTCCAATTTATTTTCTGTTCTAATCTAGAATGTCACTGACCAATAAGAAACAGTTTATAACAGACTGGTTTTTTTTTTTTCTCTTAGTGATTTTCTCTGATTTGGCATCTGGACCCCAGTCTCCCTTTCCTCTCCCTTCACTTTGCTTATCAATGAAAGAAACTGGAATCGAAAAAAGCACTCTCTAATAGACGACTGAATTCATCCACAGTGGACTGTGGTCTGAAGTGATATACTTGGGGATACTGGGGAGAAGGGGGTCCGGCTAATGAACATCATTAGACCCTGACAGTTTTGATGGAGGGGACTTAGGGCAGTTTAGGGTTCAACTGCAGGTTGGATCGTGAGCTCCACAGAGTCCGACTCTTTCCAATCATGTTGCCGACTTTGTGGGCTGTCCATCACGGAGGGGTGAGGCCAGCAGCCATCTATCCTCCTCTCACCTTACTTAGCCCTCGCTCTAATCTGATGCTGCTGGATTAGCATTGCAGGCAATCCCCGACAAAATGGGCTGTTCTAAAGTCAAACTCATTTGTTTTTGTCAAGTTCTAGTGCATTAGGAGATCGTTGATGTGTTGAGCCCTGGAGGAGATGCTGGTGTACAGCAAGCACAGTGAATAAGTAGTATCAGCACTTCTTCTGTCATGTCATGGTCCACTCCTTTCCTTGATGTAGACAAGGACCCTGGACAAGGTGCTGTTTCATTTTATATTGCAACATTTGATACAGATACCTCTCGATCCATATCCAATGAAGTCAAACTTGGCTGAATCCTAAGCTCCTCTGACTGACTCAAAGTGGCCCTATAACTATCCAACCTAATAGTGTTTGTTATCCTCTGCTGTCCTGGCTGGTTCTATAGCAGGATTCATAATTTCTTAGAAGATTTGTGAAAGGAAATGGTTCTGACAACAGGAATCCTCTTAAGTGCTGCAAACGAGGTCTTAGTAGCATAGAGGATGGGAGGGCTAGGTAAACCTAGTACTTTTATGGTTCCACAAGACCATAAATGGGGGATGGGGGCTCTGGTGTTCCATGGCTCAGCAGTAGAACCACGTCGTTGCAAAAGAGCTAAGAAATAGGCTATAGACAAGTGGTACCTATGGCAACGGACTAATATGACTGGTTGGTGATGAACAATCAAAAGGGGCGAGTGGAAGTTGTAGAAATATTATTGCTCCTAATAGTTATGTGTTTATGTTGCCCTTTTTCTCAGCCCATAATTCTAGTTTTTGGCTCTTACATGCTTCATCGTGAGCCTCATGGTGGTGTTGGAACGCAAGGCTGTGTGTTTTCTCACCGGTTTGTGTTTCTCTTAGCAAGAGTGTGGTTGTGTGTGTCTTTATAATGTGTTTATGAGAGGATAGCAAGAAGCCATGATGTGAAATGTGTAAATGTATGTTGTAACTGCACCCGTCTGCACCACATGGATGGCACTCTCTCTTGAGTGTTCTCCTCCTCTCTGTGGTTATAGTGCCCATGTGTGGTTCTCGTGGGAAATCTTAACCACACAGGCAATAAAAGTGAGTTATGAGGATTGTGTAGATGTACAAAAGGTTAGTGTCAGTGGTTTAAAAAATCTATTTGACCCTAACATCTTCATAGGCTTTCTC